>NC_088380.1:52185833-52796111 GCF_037993035.2 Macaca fascicularis
TATCCTCCGATGAAATATGGAAAGAAGCTTTCTGAGAAACTGCTTAGTGTTCTGTTAATTCATCTCACAGAGTTACATCTATATTTCGTGGTTCTCTTTGCTAGCCTTATTTCTGTGGAATCTGAGAACAGATATTTCGGATCCCTTTGAAGACTATAGGGCCAAAGGAAATATCCTCCGATAACAAAGAGAAAGAAGCTTTCTGAGAAACTTCTTTGTGTTCTGTGAAATCATCTCACAGAGTTACAGCTTTCCCCTCAAGAAGCCTTTCGCTAAGACAGTTCTTGTGGAATTGGCAAAGTGATATTTGGAAGCCCAAAGAGGGCTATGGTGAAAAAGGAATTATCCTCCGATGAAATCTGGAAAGAAGCTTTCTGACAAACTGCTTAGTGTTCTGTTAATTCATCTCACAGAGTTACATCTGTATTTCGTGGATCTCTTTGTTAGCCTTATTTCTGTGCAATCTGAGAACAGATATTTCGGATCCCTTTGAAGACTATAGGGCCAAAGGAAATATCTTCCGATAACGAAAAGAAAGAAGCTTTCTGAGAAACTTCTTTGTGTTCTGTGTAATCATCTCACAGAGTTACAGCTTTCCCCTCAAGAAGCCTTTCGCTAAGACAGTTCTTGTGGAAATGGCAAAGTGATATTTGGAAGCCCATAGAGGGCTATGGTGAAAAAGGAAATATCCTCAGATGAAATCTAGAAAGAAGCTTTCTGAGAAACTGCTTAGTGTTCTGTTAATTCATCTCACAGAGTTACATCTGTATTTCGTGGATCTCCTTGCTAGCCTTATTTCTGTTCAATCTGAGAATAGATATTTCGGTTCCCTTTGAAGACTATAGGGCCTAAGGAAATATCCTCCGATAACAAAGAGAAAGAAGCTTTCTGAGAAACTTCTTTGTGTTCTGTGTAATCATCTCACAGAGTTACAGCTTTCCCCTCCAGAAACCTTTCGCTAAGACAGTTGTTGTGGAATTGGCAAAGTGATATTTGGAATCCCATAGAGGGCTATGGTGAAAAAGGAAATATCCTCCGATGAAATCTGGAAAGAAGCTTTCTGAGAAACTGCTTAGTATTCTGTTAATTCATCTCACAGAGTTCCATCTGTATTTCGTGGATTTCTTTGCTAGCCTTATTTCTGTGGAATCTGAGAACAGATATTTCGGATCCCTTTGAAGACTATAGGGCCAAAGGAAATATCCTCCGATAAAAAAGAGAAAGAAGCTTTATGAGAAACTTCTTTGTGTTCTGTGAAATCATCTCACAGAGTTACAGCTTTCCCCTCAAGAAGCCTTTCGCTAAGACAGTTCTTGTGGAATTGAAAAGTGATATTTGGAAGCCCATAGAGGGCTATGGTGAAAAAGGAAATATCCTCAGATGAAATCTGGAAAGAAGATTTCTGAGAAACTGCTTACTGTTCTGTTTATTCATCTCACAGAGTTACATCTGTATTTCGTGGATCTCTTTGCTAGCCTTATTTCTGCGGAATCTGAGAACAGATATTTCGGATCCCTTTGAAGACTACAGGAACAAAGGAAATATCCTCCAATAACAAATAGAAAGAAGCTTTCTGAGAAACTTCTTTGTGTTCTGTGAAATGATCTCACAGAGTTACAGCATTCCCCTCAAGAAGCCTTTCGCTAACACAGTTCTTGTGTAATTGGCAAAGTGGTATTTGGAAGCCCATAGAGGGCTATGGTGAAAAAGAAATATCCTCAGATGAAATCTGGAAAGAAGCTTTCTGAGAAACTGCTTTCTGTTCTGTTAATTCATCTCACAGAGTTACAGCTGTATTTCGTGGATCTCTTTGCTAGCCTTATTTCTGGGGAATGTGAGAACAGATATTTCGGATCCCTATGAAGACGATAGGGCCAAAGGAAATATCCTCCGATAACAAAGAGAAAGAAGCTTTCTGAGAAACTACTTTGTGTTCTGTGAAATAATCTCACAGAGTTACAGCTTTCCCCTCAAGGAGTCTTTCGCTAAGACAGTTCTTGTGGAATTGGCAAAGTGATATTCGGAAGCCCACAGATCGCTATGGTGAAAAAGGAATTATCCTCAGATGAAATCTGGTAAGAAGCTTTCTGAGAAACTGCTTAGGGTTCTGTTAATTCATCTCACAGAGTTACATCTGTATTTCATGGATCTCTTTGCTAGCCTTATTTCTGTGGAATCTGGGAACAGATATTTCGGATCCCTTTGAAGACTATAGGGCCAAAGGAAATATCCTCCGGTAACTAAGAGAAAGAAGCTTTCTGACAAACTTCTTTGTGTTCCTTGAAATCTTCTCACAGAGTTACAGCTTTCCCCTCAAGAAGCCTTTCGCTAAGACAGTTCTTGTGGAATTGGCAAAGTGATATTTGGAAATCCATAGAGGGCTATGGTGAAAAAGGAAATATCCTCAGATGAAATCTGGAAAGAAGCTTTCTGAGAAACTGCTCTGTGATGTGTGACTTCCACTCACAGAGTTACATCTGTATTTCGTGGATCTCTTTGCTAGCCTTATTTCTGTGGAATCTGAGAACAGATATTTCGGATCCCTTTGAAGACTATAGGGCCAAAGGAAATATCCTCCGATAACTACGAGAAAGAAGCTTTCTGAGAAACTTCTTTGTGTTCTGTGAAATCATCTCACAGAGTTACAGCTTTCCCCTCAAGAAGCCTTTCGCTAAGACAGTTCTTGTGGAATTGGCAAAGTGATATTTGGAAGCCCGTAGAGGGCTATGGTCAAAAAGGAAATATCCTGAGATGAAATCTGGAAAGAAGCTTTCTGAGGAACTGCTTACTGTTCTGTTAATTCATCTCACAGAGGTACATCTGTATTTCGTGGATAACTTTGCTAGCCTTATTTCTGGGGAATCTGAGAACAGATATTTCGGATCCCTTTGAAGACTATAGGGCCAAAGGAAATATCTTCCGAAAACAAAGAGAAAGAAGCTTTCTGAGAAACTTCTTTGTGTTCTGTGTAATCATCTCACAGAGTTACAGCTTTCCCCTCAAGAAGCCATTCGCTAAGACAGTTCTTGTGGAATTGGCAAAGTGATATTTGGAAGCCCATAGAGGGCTATGGTGAAAAGGAAATATCCTCCGATGAAATCTGGAAAGAAGCTTTCTGAGAAACTGCTTAGTGTTCTGTTAATTCATCTCACAGAGTTACATCTATATTTCGTGGATCTCTTTGCTAGCCTTATTTCTGTGGATTCTGAGAACAGATATTTCGGGTCCCTTTGAAGACTATGGGACCAAAGGAAATATCCTCCGATAACAAAGAGAAAGAAGCTTTCTGAGAAACTTCTTTGTGTTCTGTGAAATCATCTCACAGAGTTACAGCTTTCCCCTCAAGAAGCCTTTCGCTAAGACAGTTCTTGTGGAATTGGCAAGGGATATTTGGAAGCCCATAGAGGTTTTTGGTTAAAAAGGAAATATCCTCAGATGAAATCTGGAAAGAAGCTTTCTGAGAAACTGCTTAGTGTTCTGTTAATTCATGTCACCGAGATACATCTGTATTTCATGGATCTCTTTCCTAGCCTTATTTCTGTGCAATCTGAGAACAGATATTTTGGATCCCTTTAAGACTATAGGGCCTAAGGAAATATCCTCCGATAACAAAGAGAAAGAAGCTTTCTGAGTAACTTCTTTGTGTTCTGTGTAATCATCTAACAGAGTTACAGCTTTCCCCTCAAGAAGCCTTTAGCTAAGACAGTTCTTCTGGAAATGGCAAAGTGATATTTGGAAGCCCATAGAGGGCTATGGTGAAAAAGGAAATATCCTCCGATGAAATCTGGAAGAAGCTTTCTGAGAAACTGCTCTGTGATGTGTGACTTCCACTCACAGAGTTACATCTGTATTTCGTGGATCTCTTTGCTAGTCTTATTTCTGTAGAATCTGAGAACAGATATTTCGGTTCCCTTTGAAGACTATAGGGCCAAAGGAAATATCCTCCGATAACAAAGAGAAAGAAGCTTTCGGAGAAACTTCTTTGTGCTCTCTGAAATCATCTCACAAAGTTACAGCTTTCTCCTCAAGAAGGCTTTCGCTAAGACAGTTCTTGTGGGATTTGCAAAGTGATATTTGGAAGCCCATAGAGGGCTATGGTGATAAAGGAAATATCCTCAGATGAAATCTGGAAAGAAGATTTCTGAGAAACTGCTTACTGTTCTGTTTATTCATCTCACAGAGTTACATCTGTATTTCGTGGATCTCTTTGCTAGCCTTATTTCTGCGGAATCTGAGAACAGATATTTCGGATCCCTTTGAAGACTACAGGAACAAAGGAAATATCCTCCAATAACAAATAGAAAGAAGCTTTCTGAGAAACTTCTTTGTGTTCTGTGAAATCATCTCACAGAGTTACAGCATTCCCCTCAAGAAGCCTTTCGCTAACACAGTTCTTGTGTAATTGGCAAAGTGGTATTTGGAAGCCCATAGAGGGCTATGGTGAAAAAGAAATATCCTCAGATGAAATCTGGAAAGAAGCTTTCTGAGAAACTGCTTTCTGTTCTGTTAATTCATCTCACAGAGTTACAGCTGTATTTCGTGGATCTCTTTGCTAGCCTTATTTCTGGGGAATGTGAGAACAGATATTTCGGATCCCTATGAAGACTATAGGGCCAAAGGAAATATCCTCCGATAACAAAGAGAAAGAAGCTTTCTGAGAAACTACTTTGTGTTCTGTGAAATAATCTCACAGAGTTACAGCTTTCCCCTCAAGGAGTCTTTCGCTAAGACAGTTCTTGTGGAATTGGCAAAGTGATATTCGGAAGCCCACAGAGCGCTATGGTGAAAAAGGAATTATCCTCAAATGAAATCTGGAAAGAAGCTTTCTGAGAAACTGCTTAGGGTTCTGTTAATTCATCTCACAGAGTTACATCTGTATTTCATGGATCTCTTTGCTAGCCTTATTTCTGTGGAATCTGGGAACAGATATTTCGGATCCCTTTGAAGACTATAGGGCCAAAGGAAATATCCTCCGGTAACTAAGAGAAAGAAGCTTTCTGACAAACTTCTTTGTGTTCTGTGAAATAATCTCATAGAGTTACAGCTTTCTCCTTAAGAAGCCTTTCGCTAAGACAGTTCTTGTGGAATTGGCAAAGTGATATTTGGAAGCCCATAGAGGGCTATGGTGAAAAAGGAAATATCCTTAGATGAAATCTGGAAAGAAGCTTTCTGAGAAACTGCTTAGTGTTCTGTTAATTCATCTCACAGAGTTACATCTGTATTTCGTGGATCTCTTTGCTAGCCTTATTTCTGGGGAATCTGAGAACAGATATTTCGGATCCCTTTGAAGACTATAGGGCCAAAGGAAATATCTTCCGATATCAAAGAGAAAGAATCTTTCTGAGAAACTTCTTTGTGTTCTGTGAAATCATATCACAGAGTTACAGCTTTCCCCTCAAGAAGCCTTTCGCTAAGACAGTTCTTGTGGAATTGGCAAAGTGATATTTGGAATCCCATAGAGGGCTATGGTGAAAAAGGAAATATCCTCCGATGAAATCTGGAAAGAAGCTTTCTGAGAATCTGCTTACTGTTCTGTTAATTCATCTCACAGAGTTACATCTGTATTTCGTGGATCTCATTGCTAGCCTTATTTCTGGGGAAACTGAGAACAGATATTTCGGATCCCTTTGGAGACTATAGGGCCAAAGGAAATATCTTCCAATAACAAAGAGAAAGAAGCTTTCTGAGAAACTTCTTTGTGTTCTGTGAAATCTTCTCACAGAGTTACAGCTTTCCCCTCAAGAAGCCTTTCGCTAAGACAGTTCTTGTGGAATTGGCAAAGTGAAATTTGGAAATCCATAGAGGGCTATGGTGAAAAAGGAAATATCCTCAGATAAATCTGGAAAGAAGCTTTCTGAGAAACTGCTCTGTGATGTGTGACTTCCACTCACAGAGTTACATCTGTATTTCGTGGATCTCTTTGCTAGCCTTATTTCTGTGGAATCTGAGAACAGATATTTCGGATCCCTTTGAAGACTATAGGGCCAAAGGAAATATCCTCCGATAACTACGAGAAAGAAGCTTTCTGAGAAACTTCTTTGTGTTCTGTGAAATCATCTCACAGCGTTACAGCTTTCCCCTCAAGAAGCCTTTCGCTAAGACAGTTCTTGTGGGATTGGCAAAGTGATATTTGGAAGCCCGTAGAGGGCTATGGTGAAAAAGGAAATATCCTCCGATGAAATCTGGAAAGAAGTTTCTGAGAAACTGCTTACTGTTCTGTTAATTCATCTCACAGAGGTACATCTGTATTTCGTGGATAACTTTGCTAGCCTTATTTCTGGGGAATCTGAGAACAGATATTTCGGATCCCTTTGAAGACTATAGGGCCAAAGGAAATATCTTCCGATAACAAAGAGAAAGAAGCTTTCTGAGAAACTTCTTTGTGTTCTGTGTAATCATCTCACAGAGTTACAGCTTTCCCCTCAAGAAGCCTTCCGCTAAGACAGTTCTTGTGGAATTGGCAAAGTGATATTTGGAAGCCCATAGAGGGCTATGGTGAAAAGGAAATATCCTCCGATGAAATCTGGAAAGAAGCTTTCTGAGAAACTGCTTAGTGTTCTGTTAATTCATCTCACAGAGTTACATCTATATTTCGTGGATCTCGTTGCTAGCCTTATTTCTGTGGATTCTGAGAACAGATATTTCGGGTCCCTTTGAAGACTATGGGACAAAAGGAAATATCCTCCGATAACAAAGAGAAAGAAGCTTTCTGAGAAACTTCTTTGTGTTCTGTGAAATCATCTCACAGAGTTACAGCTTTCCCCTCAAGAAGCCTTTCGCTAAGACAGTTCTTGTGGAATTGGCAAGGGATATTTGGAAGCCCATAGAGGTTTTTGGTTAAAAAGGAAATATCCTCAGATGAAATCTGGAAAGAAGCTTTCTGAGAAACTGCTTAGTGTTCTGTTAATTCATGTCACCGAGTTACATCTGTATTTCATGGATCTCTTTCCTAGCCTTATTTCTGTGCAATCTGAGAACAGATATTTTGGATCCCTTTGAAGACTATAGGGCCTAAGGAAATATCCTCCGATAACAAAGAGAAAGAAGCTTTCTGAGAAACTTCTTTCTGTTCTGTGTAATCATCTCACAGAGTTACAGCTTTCCCCTCAAGAAGCCTTTAGCTAAGACAGTTCTTGTGGAAATGGCAAAGTGATATTTGGAAGCCCATAGAGGGCTATGGTGAAAAAGGAAATATCCTCCGATGAAATCTGGAAGAAGCTTTCTGAGAAACTGCTCTGTGATGTGTGACTTCCACTCACAGGGTTACATCTGTATTTCGTGGATCTCTTTGCTAGTCTTATTTCTGTAGAATCTGAGAACAGATATTTCGGTTCCCTTTGAAGACTATAGGGCCAAAGGAAATATCCTCCGATAACAAAGAGAAAGAAGCTTTCGGAGAAACTTCTTTGTGTTCTCTGAAATCATCTCACAAAGTTACAGCTTTCTCCTCAAGAAGCCTTTCGCTAAGACAGTTCTTGTGGGATTTGCAAAGTGATATTTGGAAGCCCATAGAGCGCTATGGTGATAAAGGAAATATCCTCAGATGAAATCTGGAAAGAAGATTTCTGAGAAACTGCTTACTGTTCTGTTTATTCATCTCACAGAGTTACATCTGTATTTCGTGGATCTCTTTGCTAGCCTTATTTCTGCGGAATCTGAGAACAGATATTTCGGATCCCTTTGAAGACTACAGGAACAAAGGAAATATCCTCCAATAACAAATAGAAAGAAGCTTTCTGAGAAACTTCTTTGTGTTCTGTGAAATCATCTCACAGAGTTACAGCATTCCCCTCAAGAAGCCTTTCGCTAACACAGTTCTTGTGTAATTGGCAAAGTGGTATTTGGAAGCCCATAGAGGGCTATGGTGAAAAAGAAATATCCTCAGATGAAATCTGGAAAGAAGCTTTCTGAGAAACTGCTTAGTGTTCTGTTAATTCATCTCACAGAGTTACATCTGTATTTCCTGGATCTCGTTGGTAGCCTTATTTCTGTGGAATCTGAGAACAGATATTTCGGATCCCTTTGAAGACTATAGGGCCAAAGGAAATATGCTCCGATAACAAAGAGAAAAAGCTGTCTGAGAAACTTCTTTGTGTTCTGTGAAATCATCTCACAGAGTTACAGCTTTCCCCTCAAGAAGCCTTTTGCTAAGACAGTTCTTCTGCAATTGGCAAAGTGATATTTGGAAGTCCATAGAGGGCTATGGTGAAAAAGGAAATATCCTCAGATGAAATCTGGAAAGAAGCTTTCTGAGAAACTGCTCTGTGATATGTGACCCCACTCACAGAGTTACATCTGTTTTTCGTGGATCTCTTTGCTAGCCTTATTTCTGTGGAATCTGAGAACAGATATTTCGGATCCCTTTGAAGAGTATAGGGCCAAAGGAAATAGCCTCTGATAACTAAGAGAAAGAAGCTTTCTGAGAAACTTCTTTGTGTTCTGTGAAATCATCTCACAGAGTTGCGGCTTTCCCCTCAAGAATCCTTTTGCTAAGACAGTTCTTGTGGAATTGGCAAAGTGATATTTGGAAGCCCATAGAGGGGTATGGTGAGAAAGGAAATATCCTCCGATGAAATATGGAAAGAAGCTTTCTGAGAAGCTCCTTAGTGTTCTGTTAATTCATCTCACAGAGTTACATCTATATTTCGTGGATCTCTATGCTAGCCTTATTTCTGTGGAATCTGAGAACAGATATTTCGGATCCCTTTGAAGACTATAGGGCCAAAGGAAATATCCTCCGATAACAAAGAGAAAGAAGCTTTCTGAGAAACTTCTTTGTGTTCCGTGTAATCACCTCACAGAGTTACAGCTTTCCCCTCAAGAAGCCTTTCGCAAAGACAGTACTTTTGAAATTGGCAAATTGAAATTTTGGAAGCCCATAGAGGCCTATGGTGAAAAAGGACATATCCTCCGATGAAATCTGGAAAGAAGCTTTCTGAGAAACTGCTTAGTGTTCTGTTAATTCATCTCTCAGAGTTAAATCTATATTTCGTGGATCTCTTTGCTAGCCTTATTTCTGTGGAATCTGAGAACAGATATTTTGGATCCCTTTGAAGACTATAGGGCCAAAGGAAATATCCTCCGATAACAAAGAGAAAGAAGCTTTCTGAGAAACTTCTTTGTGTTCTGTGAAATCATCTCAAAGAGTTACAGCTTTCCCCTCAAGAAGCCTTACGCTAAGACAGTTTTTGTGGAATTGGAAAAGTGATATTTGGAAGCCCATAGAGTTCTACGGTGAAAAAGGAAATATCCTCAGATGAAATCTGGAAAGAAGCTTTCTGAGAAACTGCTTAGTGTTCTGTTAATTCATCTCACCGAGTTACATCTGTATTTCATGGATCTCCTTCCTAGCCTTATTTCTGTGCAATCTGAGAACAGATATTTTGGATCCCTTTGAAGACTATAGGGCCTAGGGAAATATCCTCCGAAAACAAAGAGAAAGAAGCTTTCTGAGAAACTTCTATGTGTTCTGTGTAATCATATCACAGAGATACAGCTTTCTCCTCAAGAAGCCTTTCGCTCAGACCGTTCTTGTTTAAATGGCAAAGTGATATTTGGAAGGCAATAGAGGGCTATGGTGAAAAAGGAAATATCCTCAGATGAAATCTGGAAAGAAGCTTTCTGAGAAACTTCTTACTGTTCTGTTATTTCATCTCACAGAGTTACATCTGTATTTCGTGGATCTCTTTGCTAGCCTTATTTCTGTGGAATCTGAGAACAGATATTTCGGATCCCTTTGAAGACTATAGGGCCAAAGAAAATATCTTCTGATAACAAAGAGAAAGAAGCTTTCTGAGAAACTTCTTTGTGTTCTGTGAAATCATCTCACAAAGTTACAGCTTTCCCCTCAAGAAGCCTTTCGCTAAGACAGTTCTTGTGGAATTGGCAAAGTGATATTTGGAAGCCCATAGAGGGCTATGGTGAAAAGGGAAATATCCTCAGATGAAATCTTGAAAGAAGCTTTCTGAGAAACTGCTTAGTGTTCTGTTAATTCATCTCACAGAGTTACATCTGTATTTCCTGGATCTCTTTGCTACCTTTATTTCTGTGGAATCTGAGAACAGATATTTCGGATCCCTTTGAAGACTATAGGGCCAAAGGAAATATCCTCCGATAACAAAGAGAAAGAAGCTTTCTGAGAAACTTCTTTGTGTTCTGCAAAATCATCTCACAGAGTTACAGCTTTCCCATCAAGAAGCCTTTTGCTAAGACAGTTGTTCTGCAATTGGCAAAGTGATATTTGGAAGCCCATAGAGGGCTATGGTGAAAAAGGAAATATCCTCAGATGAAATCTGGAAAGAAGCTTTGTGAGAAACTGCTCTGTGATATGTGACTTCCACTTACAGAGGTACATCTGTATTTCGTGGATCTCTTTGCTAGCCTTATTTCTGTGGAATCTGAGAGCAGATATTTCGGATCCCTTTGAAGACTATAGGGTCAAAGGAAATAGCCTCCGATAACTAAGAGAAAGAAGCTTTCTGAGAAACTTCTTTGTGTTCTGTGAAATCAACTCACAGAGTTGCGACTTTCCCCTCAAGAAGCCTTTCGCTAAGACAGTTCTTCTGGAATTGGCAAAGTGATATTTGGAAGCCCATAGAGGGCTATGGTGAAAAAGGAAATATCCTCCGATGAAATATGGAAAGAAGCTTTCTGAGAAACTGCTTAGTGTTCTGTTAATTCATCTCACAGAGTTACATCTATATTTCGTGGTTCTCTTTGCTAGCCTTATTTCTGTGGAATCTGAGAACAGATATTTCGGATCCATTTGAAGACTATAGGGCCAAAGGAAATATCCTCCGATAACAAAGAGAAAGAAGCTTTCTGAGAAACTTCTCTGTGTTCTGTGAAATCATCTCACAGAGTTACAGCTTTCCCCTCAAGAAGCCTTTCGCTAAGACAGTTCTTGTGGAATTAGCAAAGTGATATTTGGAAGCCAGCAGAGGGCCATGGTGAAAAAGGAATTATCCTCCGATGAAATCTGGAAACAAGCTTTCTGACAAACTGCTTAGTGTTCTGTTAATTCATGTCACCGAGTTACATCTGTATTTCATGGATCTCTTTCCTAGCCTTATTTCTGTGCAATCTGAGAACAGATATTTTGGATCCCTTTGAAGACTATAGGGCCTAAGGAAATATCCTCCGATAACAAAGAGAAAGAAGCTTTCTGAGAAACTTCTTTCTGTTCTGTGTAATCATCTCACAGAGTTACAGCTTTCCCCTCAAGAAGCCTTTAGCTAAGACAGTTCTTGTGGAAATGGCAAAGTGATATTTGGAAGCCCATAGAGGGCTATGGTGAAAAAGGAAATATCCTCCGATGAAATCTGGAAGAAGCTTTCTGAGAAACTGCTCTGTGATGTGTGACTTCCACTCACAGGGTTACATCTGTATTTCGTGGATCTCTTTGCTAGTCTTATTTCTGTAGAATCTGAGAACAGATATTTCGGTTCCCTTTGAAGACTATAGGGCCAAAGGAAATATCCTCCGATAACAAAGAGAAAGAAGCTTTCGGAGAAACTTCTTTGTGTTCTCTGAAATCATCTCACAAAGTTACAGCTTTCTCCTCAAGAAGCCTTTCGCTAAGACAGTTCTTGTGGGATTTGCAAAGTGATATTTGGAAGCCCATAGAGCGCTATGGTGATAAAGGAAATATCCTCAGATGAAATCTGGAAAGAAGATTTCTGAGAAACTGCTTACTGTTCTGTTTATTCATCTCACAGAGTTACATCTGTATTTCGTGGATCTCTTTGCTAGCCTTATTTCTGCGGAATCTGAGAACAGATATTTCGGATCCCTTTGAAGACTACAGGAACAAAGGAAATATCCTCCAATAACAAATAGAAAGAAGCTTTCTGAGAAACTTCTTTGTGTTCTGTGAAATCATCTCACAGAGTTACAGCATTCCCCTCAAGAAGCCTTTCGCTAACACAGTTCTTGTGTAATTGGCAAAGTGGTATTTGGAAGCCCATAGAGGGCTATGGTGAAAAAGAAATATCCTCAGATGAAATCTGGAAAGAAGCTTTCTGAGAAACTGCTTAGTGTTCTGTTAATTCATCTCACAGAGTTACATCTGTATTTCCTGGATCTCGTTGGTAGCCTTATTTCTGTGGAATCTGAGAACAGATATTTCGGATCCCTTTGAAGACTATAGGGCCAAAGGAAATATGCTCCGATAACAAAGAGAAAAAGCTGTCTGAGAAACTTCTTTGTGTTCTGTGAAATCATCTCACAGAGTTACAGCTTTCCCCTCAAGAAGCCTTTTGCTAAGACAGTTCTTCTGCAATTGGCAAAGTGATATTTGGAAGTCCATAGAGGGCTATGGTGAAAAAGGAAATATCCTCAGATGAAATCTGGAAAGAAGCTTTCTGAGAAACTGCTCTGTGATATGTGACCCCACTCACAGAGTTACATCTGTTTTTCGTGGATCTCTTTGCTAGCCTTATTTCTGTGGAATCTGAGAACAGATATTTCGGATCCCTTTGAAGAGTATAGGGCCAAAGGAAATAGCCTCTGATAACTAAGAGAAAGAAGCTTTCTGAGAAACTTCTTTGTGTTCTGTGAAATCATCTCACAGAGTTGCGGCTTTCCCCTCAAGAATCCTTTTGCTAAGACAGTTCTTGTGGAATTGGCAAAGTGATATTTGGAAGCCCATAGAGGGGTATGGTGAGAAAGGAAATATCCTCCGATGAAATATGGAAAGAAGCTTTCTGAGAAGCTCCTTAGAGTTCTGTTAATTCATCTCACAGAGTTACATCTATATTTCGTGGATCTCTATGCTAGCCTTATTTCTGTGGAATCTGAGAACAGATATTTCGGATCCCTTTGAAGACTATAGGGCCAAAGGAAATATCCTCCGATAACAAAGAGAAAGAAGCTTTCTGAGAAACTTCTTTGTGTTCCGTGTAATCACCTCACAGAGTTACAGCTTTCCCCTCAAGAAGCCTTTCGCAAAGACAGTACTTTTGAAATTGGCAAATTGAAATTTTGGAAGCCCATAGAGGCCTATGGTGAAAAAGGACATATCCTCCGATGAAATCTGGAAAGAAGCTTTCTGAGAAACTGCTTAGTGTTCTGTTAATTCATCTCTCAGAGTTAAATCTATATTTCGTGGATCTCTTTGCTAGCCTTATTTCTGTGGAATCTGAGAACAGATATTTTGGATCCCTTTGAAGACTATAGGGCCAAAGGAAATATCCTCCGATAACAAAGAGAAAGAAGCTTTCTGAGAAACTTCTTTGTGTTCTGTGAAATCATCTCAAAGAGTTACAGCTTTCCCCTCAAGAAGCCTTACGCTAAGACAGTTTTTGTGGAATTGGAAAAGTGATATTTGGAAGCCCATAGAGTTCTACGGTGAAAAAGGAAATATCCTCAGATGAAATCTGGAAAGAAGCTTTCTGAGAAACTGCTTAGTGTTCTGTTAATTCATCTCACCGAGTTACATCTGTATTTCATGGATCTCCTTCCTAGCCTTATTTCTGTGCAATCTGAGAACAGATATTTTGGATCCCTTTGAAGACTATAGGGCCTAGGGAAATATCCTCCGAAAACAAAGAGAAAGAAGCTTTCTGAGAAACTTCTATGTGTTCTGTGTAATCATATCACAGAGATACAGCTTTCTCCTCAAGAAGCCTTTCGCTCAGACCGTTCTTGTTTAAATGGCAAAGTGATATTTGGAAGGCAATAGAGGGCTATGGTGAAAAAGGAAATATCCTCAGATGAAATCTGGAAAGAAGCTTTCTGAGAAACTTCTTACTGTTCTGTTATTTCATCTCACAGAGTTACATCTGTATTTCGTGGATCTCTTTGCTAGCCTTATTTCTGTGGAATCTGAGAACAGATATTTCGGATCCCTTTGAAGACTATAGGGCCAAAGAAAATATCTTCTGATAACAAAGAGAAAGAAGCTTTCTGAGAAACTTCTTTGTGTTCTGTGAAATCATCTCACAAAGTTACAGCTTTCCCCTCAAGAAGCCTTTCGCTAAGACAGTTCTTGTGGAATTGGCAAAGTGATATTTGGAAGCCCATAGAGGGCTATGGTGAAAAGGGAAATATCCTCAGATGAAATCTGGAAACTGCTTAGTGTTCTGTTAATTCATCTCACAGAGTTACATCTGTATTTCCTGGATCTCTTTGCTACCTTTATTTCTGTGGAATCTGAGAACAGATATTTCGGATCCCTTTGAAGACTATAGGGCCAAAGGAAATATCCTCCGATAACAAAGAGAAAGAAGCTTTCTGAGAAACTTCTTTGTGTTCTGCAAAATCATCTCACAGAGTTACAGCTTTCCCATCAAGAAGCCTTTTGCTAAGACAGTTGTTCTGCAATTGGCAAAGTGATATTTGGAAGCCCATAGAGGGCTATGGTGAAAAAGGAAATATCCTCAGATGAAATCTGGAAAGAAGCTTTGTGAGAAACTGCTCTGTGATATGTGACTTCCACTTACAGAGGTACATCTGTATTTCGTGGATCTCTTTGCTAGCCTTATTTCTGTGGAATCTGAGAGCAGATATTTCGGATCCCTTTGAAGACTATAGGGTCAAAGGAAACAGCCTCCGATAACTAAGAGAAAGAAGCTTTCTGAGAAACTTCTTTGTGTTCTGTGAAATCAACTCACAGAGTTGCGACTTTCCCCTCAAGAAGCCTTTCGCTAAGACAGTTCTTCTGGAATTGGCAAAGTGATATTTGGAAGCCCATAGAGGGCTATGGTGAAAAAGGAAATATCCTCCGATGAAATATGGAAAGAAGCTTTCTGAGAAACTGCTTAGTGTTCTGTTAATTCATCTCACAGAGTTACATCTATATTTCGTGGTTCTCTTTGCTAGCCTTATTTCTGTGGAATCTGAGAACAGATATTTCGGATCCATTTGAAGACTATAGGGCCAAAGGAAATATCCTCCGATAACAAAGAGAAAGAAGCTTTCTGAGAAACTTCTCTGTGTTCTGTGAAATCATCTCACAGAGTTACAGCTTTCCCCTCAAGAAGCCTTTCGCTAAGACAGTTCTTGTGGAATTGGCAAAGTGATATTTGGAAGCCAGCAGAGGGCCATGGTGAAAAAGGAATTATCCTCCGATGAAATCTGGAAACAAGCTTTCTGACAAACTGCTTAGTGTTCTGTTAATTCATCTCACAGAGTTACATCTGTATTTCGTGGATCTCTTTGATAGCCTTATTTCTGTGCAATCTGAGAACAGATATTTCGGATCCCTTTGAAGACTATAGGGCCAAAGGAAATATCTTCCGATAACGAAAAGAAAGAAGCTTTCTGAGAAACTTTTTTGTGTTCTGTGTAATCATCTCACAGAGTTACAGCTTTCCCCTCAAGAAGCCTTTCGCTAAGACAGTTCTTGTGGAAATGGCAAAGTGATATTTGGAAGCACATAGACGGCTATGGTGAAAAAGGAAATATCCTCAGATGAAATCTAGAAAGAAGCTTTCTGAGAAACTGCTTAGTGTTCTGTTAATTCATCTCACAGAGTTACATCTGTATTTCGTGGATCTCCTTGCTAGCCTTATTTCTGTTCAATCTGAGAATAGATATTTCGGATCCCTTTGAAGACTATAGGGCCTAAGGAAATATCCTCCGATAACAAAGAGAAAGAAGCTTTGTGAGAAACTTCTTTGTGTTCTGTGTAATCATCTCACAGAGTTACAGCTTTCCCCTCCAGAAACCTTTCGCTAAGACCGTTGTTGTGGAATTGGCAAAGTGATATTTGGAATCCCATAGAGGGCTATGGTGAAAAAGGAAATATCCTCCGATGAAATCTGGAAAGAAGCTTTCTGAGAAACTGCTTAGTATTCTGTTAATTCATCTCACAGAGTTACATCTGTATTTCGTGGATTTCTTTGCTAGCCTTATTTCTGTGGAATCTGAGAACAGATATTTCGGATCCCTTTGAAGACTATAGGGCCAAAGGAAATATCCTCCGATAAAAAAGAGAAAGAAGCTTTATGAGAAACTTCTTTGTGTTCTGTGAAATCATCTCACAGAGTTACAGCTTTCCCCTCAAGAAGCCTTTCGCTAAGACAGTTCTTGTGGAATTGAAAAGTGATATTTGGAAGCCCATAGAGGGCTATGGTGAAAAAGGAAATATCCTCAGATGAAATCTGTAAAGAAGCTTTCTGAGAAACCGCTTAGTGTTCTGTTAATTCATCTCACAGAGTTACATCTGTATTTCATGGATCTCTTTCCTAGCCTTATTTCTGTGCAATCTGTGAACAGATATTTTGGATCCCTTTGAAGACTCTAGGGCCTAAGGAAATATCCTCCGATAACAAAGAAAAAGAAGCTTTCTGAGAAACTTCTTTGTTTTCTGTGTAATCATCTCACAGAGTTACAGCTTTCCCCTCAAGGAGCCTTACGCTAAGACAGTTATTGTGGAAATGGCAAAGTGATATTTGGAAGCCCTTAGAGGGCTATGGTGAAAAAGGAAATATCCTCAGATGAAATCTGGAAAGAAGCTTTCTGAGAAACTGCTCTGTGATGTGTGACTTCCAATCACAGGGTTACATCTGTAGTTCCTGGATCACTTTGCTAGCCTTATTTCTGTGGAATCTGAGAACAGATATTTCGGATCCCTTTGAAGACTATAGGACCAAAGGAAATATCCTCCGATAACAAAGAGAAAGAAGCTTTCTGAGAAACTTCTTTGTGTTCTCTGAAATCATATCACAGAGTTACAGGTTTCCCCTCAAGAAGCCTTTTGCTAAGACAGTTCTTCTGGAGTTGGCAAAGTGATATTTGGTAGCCCATAGAGGGCTATGATGAAAAAAGAAATATCCTCAGATGAAATCTGGAAAGAAGCTTTCTGAGAAACTGCTCTGTGATGTGTGACTTCCACTCACAGAGTTATATCTGTATTTCGTGGATCTCTTTGCTAGCCTTATTTCTGTGGAATCTGAGAACAGATATTTCGGATCCCTTTGAAGACTATAGGGCCAAAGGAAATATCCTCCGATAACTAAGAGAAAGAAGCTTTCTGAGAAACTTCTTTGTGTTGTGAGAAATAATCTCACAGAGTTACAGCTTTCTCCTCAAGACGCCTTCGGCCAAGACAGTTCTGGTGGAATTTGAAAAGTGATATTTGGAAGCCCATAGAGGGCTATGGTGAAAAAGGAAATATCCTCCGATGAAATCTGGAAAGAAGCTTTCTGAGAAACTGCTTAGTGTTCTGTTAATTCATCTCACAGAGTTACATCTGTATTTCATGGAGCTCCTTGCTAGCCTTATTTCTGTGCAATCTGAGAACAGATATTTTGGATCCCTTTGAAGACTATAGGGCCTAGGGAAATATCCTCCGATAACAAAGAGAAAGAAGCTTTCTGAGAAACTTCTATGTGTTCTGTGTAATCATATCACAGAGATACAGCTTTCCCCTCAAGAAGCCTTTCGCTAAGACTGTTCTTGTGGAAATGGCAAAGTGATATTTGGAAGCCCATAGAGGGCTATGGTGAAAAAGGAAATATCCTCAGATGAAATCTGGAAAGAAGCTTTCTGAGAAACTGCTCTGTGATGTGTGACTTCCACTCACAGAGTTACATCTGTATTTCGTGGATCTCTTTGCTAGCCTTATTTCTGTGGAATCTGAGAACAGATATTTCGGAGCCCTTTGAAGACTATAGGGCCAAAGGAAATATCCTCCGATAACTAAGAGAAAGAAGCTTTCTGAGAAACTTCTTTGTGTTCTGTGAAATCAAATCTCAGAGTTACAGCTTCCCCCTCAAGAAGCCTTTCGCTAACACAGTTCTTGTGTAATTGGCAAAGTGATATTTGAAAGCCCATAGAGGTCTCTGGTGAAAAAGGAAATATCCTCAGATGAAATCTGGACAGAAGCTTTCTGAGAAACTGCTTAGTGTTCTGTTAATTCATCTCACAGAGTTTCTTCTGTATTTCGTGGATCTCTTTGCTAGCCTTATTTCTGTGGAATCTGAGAACAGATATTTCGGAAACCTTTGAAGTCTATAGGAACAAAGGAAATATCCTCTGATAAAAAATAGAATGAAGCTTTCTGAGAAACTTCTATGTGTTCTGTGAAATCATCTCACAGAGTTACAGCTTTCCCCTCAAGAAGCCTTTCGCTAACACAGTTCTTGTGTAATTGCCAAAGTGATATTTGAAAGCCCATAGAGGGCTAAGGTGAAAAAGGAAATATCCTCAGATGAAATCTGGAAAGAAGCTTTCTGAGAAACTGCTCTGTGATGTGTGACTTCCACTCGCAGAGTTACATCTGTATTTCGTGGATCTCTTTGCTAGCCTTATTTCTGGGGAATCTGAGAACAGATATTTCGGATCCCTTTGAAAACTATAGGGCCAAAGGAAATATCCTCCGATAACAAAGAGAAAGAAGCTTTCTGAGAAACTTCTTTGTTTTCTGTGTAATCATCTCACAGAGTTAAAGCTTTCCCCTCAAGAAGCCTTTCGCTAAGACCGTTCTTGTGGAATTGGCAAAGTGACATTTGGAAGCCCATAGAGGGCTATGGTGAAAAAGGAAATATCCTCAGATGAAATCTGGAAAGAAGCTTTCTTAGAAACTGCTTACTGTTCTGTTATTTCATCTCACAGAGTTACATCTGTATTTCGTGGATCTCTTTGCTAGCCTTATTTCTGGGGAATGTGAGAATAGATATAACGGATCCCTTGTAAGACTATAGGGCCATAGGAAATATCTTCCGATAACAAAGAGAAAGAAGCTTTCTGAGAAACTTCTTTGTGTTCTGTGAAATCATTTCACAGAGTTACAGCTTTTCCCTCAAGAAGCCTTTCGCTAAGACAATTCTTGTGGAATTGGCAAAGTGATATTTGGAAGCCCATAGAGGGCTATGATGAAAAAGGAAATATCCTCCGATGAAATCAAGAAAGAAGCTTTCTGAGAAACTGCTTAGTGTTCTGTTAATTCATCTCACAGGGTTACATCTGTATTTCGTGGATCTCTTTGCTAGCCTTATTTCAGTGCAATCTGAGACCAGATATTTTGGATTCCGTTGAAGACTATAGGGCCTAAGGAAATATCCTCCGATAGCAAAGAGAAAGAAGCTTTCTGAGAAACTTCTTTGTGTTCTGTGTAATCATCTCACAGAGTTACAGCTTTCCCCTCAAGAAGCCTTTCGCTAAGACAGTTCTTGTGGAAATGGCAAAGTTATATTTGGAAGCCCATAGAGGGCTATGGTGTAAAAGGAAATATCCTCAGATGAAATCTGGAAAGAAGCTTTCTGAGAAACTGCTTAGTGTTCTGTTAATTCATCTCACAGAGTTACATCTGTATTTCGTGGATCTCCTTGCTAGCCTTATTTCTGTTCAATCTGAGAACAGATATTTCGGATCCCTTTGAAGACTATAGGGCCAAAGGAAATATCCTGCGATAACAAGGAGAAAGAAGCTTTCTGAGAAACTTCCTTGTGTTCTGTGAAATCATCTCACAGAGTTACAGCTTTCCCATCAAGAAGCCTTTTGGTTAGACAGTTCTTCTGCAATTGGCAAAGTGATATTTGGAAGCCCATAGAGGGCTATGGTGAAAAAGGAAATATCCTCCGATGAAATCTGGAAAGAAGCTTTCTGAGAAACTGCTTAGTGTTCTGTTATTTCATCTCACAGAGTTACATCTGTGTTTCGTGGATCTCTTTGTTAGCCCTATTTCTGTGGAATCTGAGAACAGATATTTCGGATCCCTTTGAAGACTATAGGAACAAAGGAAATATCCTCCGATAACAAAATAGAAAGAAGCTTTCTGAGAAACTTCTTTATGTTCTGTGAAATCATCTCCCAGAGTTACAGCTTTCCCTTCAAGAAGCCTTTCGCTAACACAGTTCTTGTGGAATTGGCAAAGTGATATTTGGAAGCCCATAGAGGGCTATGGTGAAAAAGGAAATATCCTCAGATGAAATCTGAAAAGAAGCTTTCTGAGAAACTGCTCTGTGATGTGTGACTTCCACTCACAGAGTTATATCTCTATTTCGTGGATCTCTTTGCTAGCCTTATTTCTGTTCAATCTGAGAACAGATATTTCGGATCCCTTTGAAGACTATAGGGCCAAAGGAAATATCCTCCGATAACAAAGATAAAGAGGCTTTCTGAGACACTTCTTTGTGTTCTGTGAAATCATCTCACAGAGTTACAGCTTTCCCTTCAAGAAGCCTTGCACTAACACAGTTCTTGTGTAATTGGCAAAGTGATATTTGGAAGCCCCTAGAGTCATATATATGGTGAAAAAGGAAATATTCTCAGATGAAATCTGGAAAGAAGCTTTCTGAGAAACTGCTTAGTGTTCTGTTAATTCATCTCACAGAGTTACATCTGTATTTCGTGGATCTCTTTGCTAGCCTTATTTCTGCGGAATCTGAGAACAGATATATCGGATCCCTTTGAAGACTGTAGGGCCTAAGGAAATATCCTCCGATAACAAAGAGAAAGAAGCTTTCTGAGAAACTTCTTTGTGTTCTGTGTAATCATCTTACAGAGTTACACCTTACCCCTCAAGAAGCCTTTCGCTAAGACAGTTCTTGTGGAATTGGCAAAGTGATATTTGGAAGCCCATAGAGGGTTATGGTGAAAAAGGAAATATCCTCCGATGAAATCTTGAAAGAAGCTTTTTGAGAAACTGCTTAGTGTTCTGTTAATTCATCTCACAGAGTTACATCTACATTTCGTGGATCTCTTTCCTAGCCTTATTTCTGTGGAATCTGAGAACAGATATTTCGGATCTCTTTGAAGACTATAGGGCCAAAGGAAATATCCTCCGATAACAAAGAGAAAGAAGCTTTCTGAGAAACTTCTTTGTGTTCTGTGAAATCATCTCACAGAGTTACAGCTTTCCCCTCAAGAAGCCTTTCACTAACACAGTTCTTGTGTAATTGGCAAAGTGATATTTGGAAGCCCCTAGAGTCATATATATGGTGAAAAAGGAAATATCCTCAGATGAAATCTGGAAAGAAGCTTTCTGAGAAACTGCTTAGTGTTCTGTTAATTCATCTCACAGAGTTACATCTGTATTTCGTGGAACTCTTTGCTAGCCTTATTTCTGTGCAATCTGAGAACAGATATTTCGGATCTCTTTGAAGACTATAGGGCCAAAGGAAATATCCTCCGATAACAAAGAGAAAGGAGCTTTCTGAGAAACTTCTTTGTGTTCTGTGAAATCATCTCACAGAGTTACAGCTTTCCCCTCAAGAAGCCTTTTGCTAAGACAGTTCTTCTGGAATTGGCAAAGTGATATTTGGAAGCCCTTAGAGGGCTATGGTGAAAAAGGAAATATCCTCAGATGAAATCTGGAAAGAAGATTTCTGAGAAACTGCTTTGTGTTCTGTTAATTCATCTCACAGATTTATATCTGTATTTCGTGGATCTCTTTGCTAGCCTTATTTCTGTGGAATCTCAGAACAGATATTTCGGATCCCTTTGAAGACTATAGGGCCAAAGAAAATATCCTCCGATAACAAAGAGAAAGAAGCTTTCTGAGAAACTTCTTTGTGTTCTGCGAAATCATCTCACAGAGTTACAGCTTTCCCCTCAAGAAGCCTTTCGCTAAGACAGTTCTTCTGGAATTGGCAAAGTGATATTTGGAAGCCCATAGAGGGCTATTCTGAAAAAGGAAATATCTTCGGATGAAATCTGGAAAGAAGCTTTCTGAGAAACTGCTCTGTGATGTGTGACTTCCACTCACTGAGTTACATCTGTAGTTCGTGGGTTTCTTTGCTAGCCTTATTTCTGTGGAATCTGAGAACAGATATTTCGGATCCCTTTGATGACTATTGGAACAAAGGAAATATCCTCCGATAACAAATAGAAAGAAGCTTTCTGTGAAACTTCTTTGTGTTCTGTGAAATCATCTCAGAGAGTTACAGCTTTCCCCTCAAGAAGACTTGCGCTAACACAGTTCTTGTGTAATTGGCAAAGTGATATATGAAAACCCATGGAGGGCTACAGTGAAAAAGGAAATATCCACAGATGAAATCTGGAAAGAAGCTCTCTGAGAAACTGCTCTGTGATGTGTGACTTCCACTCACAGAGTTACATCTGTATTTCGTGGATCTCTTTGCTAGTGTTATTTCTGTGGAATCTGAGAACAGATATTTAGGATCCCTTTGAAGACTATAGGGCCAAAAGAAATATCCTCTGATAACTAAGAGAAGGAAGCATTCTGAGAAACTTCTTTGTGTTCTGTGAAATCATCTCACAGAGTTACAGCTTTCCCCTCAAGAAGCCTTTCGCTAAGACAGTTCTTGTGGAACTGGCAAAGTGATATTTGGAAGCCCATAGAGGGTTATGGTGAAAAAGGAAATATCCACAGATGAAATCTGGAAAGAAGCTTTCTGAGAAACTGCTTAGTGTTCTGTTAATTCATCTCACAGAGTTATATCTGTATTTCGTGGATCTCTTTGCTAGCCTTATTTCTGTGCAATCTGAGAACAGATATTTCAGATACCTTTGAAGACTATAGGGCCGAAGGAAATATCCTCCGATAACAAATAGAAAGATGCTTTCTGAGAAACTTCTTTGTGTTCTGTGAAATCATCTCACAGAGTTACAGATTTCCCCTCAAGAAGCCTTTTCCTAAGACAGTTCTTCTGGAATTGGCAAAGTGATATTTGGAAGCCCATAGAACGCTATGGTGAAAAAGGAAATATCCTGAGATGAAATCTGGAAAGAAGCTTTCTGAGAAACTGCTCTGTGATGTGTGACTTCCACTCACAGAGTTATATCTGTATTTCGTGGATCTCTTTGCTAGCCTTATTTCTGTCGAATCTGAGAACAGATATTTCGGATCCCTTTGAAGACTATAGGAGCAAAGGAAATATCCTCCGATAACAAATAGAAAGAAGCTTTCTGTGAAACTTCTTTGTGTTCTGTGAAATCATCTCACAGAGTTACAGCTTTCCCCTCAAGAAGCCTTTCGCTAAGACAGTTCTTGTGGAATTGGCGAAGTGATATTTGGAAGCCCATAGAGGGCAATGGTGAAAAAGGAAATATCCTCCGATGAAATCTGGAAAGAAGTTTTCTGAGAAACTGCTTAGTGTTCTGTTAATTCATCTCACAGAGTTACATCTGTATGTCTTGGATCTCTTTGCTAGCCTTATTTCTGTGGAATCTGAGAACAGATATTATGGATCCCTTTGAAGACTATAGGGCCAAAGGAAATATCCTCCGATAACAAAGAGAAAGAAGCTTTCTGAGAAACTTCTTTGTGTTCTGTGAAATCATCTCACAGAGTTACAGCTTTCCCCTCAAGAAGCCTTTCGTTAAGACAGTTCTTGTGGAATTGGCAAAGTGATATTTGGAAGCCCATAGAGGGCTAAGGTGAAAAAGGAAATATCCTCCGATGAAATGTGGGAAGAAGCTTTCTGAGAAACTGCTTAGTGTTCTGTTAATTCATCTCACAGAGTTACATCTGTGTTTCGTGGATCTCTTTGCTAACCTTATTTCTGGGGAATCTGAGAACAGATATTTCGGATCCCTTTGAAGACTATAGGGCCAAAGGAAATATCCTCCGATAACTAAGAGAAAGAAGCTTTCTGAGAAACTTCTTTGTGTTCTGTGAAATCATCTCACAGAGTTACAGCTTTCCAATCAAGAAACCTTTCGCTAATACAGTTCTTGTGGAATTGGCAAAGTGATATCTGGAAGCCCATAGAGGGCTATGGTGAAAAAGGAATTATCCTCCGATGAAATCTGGAAAGAAGCTTTCTGAGAAACTGCTTACTGTTTTATTAATTCATCTCACAAAGTTACATCTGTATTTCGTGGATCTCTTTGCTAGCCTTATTTCTGGGCAATCTGAGAACAGATATTTTGGATCCCTTTGAAGACTATAGGGCCAAAGGAAATATCTTCCGGTAACAAAGAGAAAGAAGCTTTCTGAGAAACTTCTTTGTGTTCTGTGAAATCATTTCACAGAGTTACAGCTTTCTCCTCAAGAAACCTTTCGCTAAGACAGTTCTTGTGGAATTGGCAAAGTGATATTAGGAAGCCCATAGAGGGCTATGGTGAAAAGGGAAATATCCTCAGATGAAATCTGGAAAGAAGCTTTCTGAGAAACTGGTCTGTGATGTGTGACTTCCACTCACAGAGTTACATCTGTATTTCGTGGATCTCTTTGCTAGCCTTATTTCTGTGGAATCTGAGAACAGATATTTCGGATCCCTTTGAAGAGTATAGGGCCAAAGAAAATATCCTCCGATAACAAAGAGAAAGAAGTTTTCTGAGAAACTTCGTTGTGTTCTGTGAAATCATCTCACAGAGTTACAGCTTTCCCCTCAAAAAGTCTTTCTCTAAGACAGTTCTTGTGGAATTGGCAAAGTGATATTTGGAAGCCCTTAGAGGGCTATGGTGAAAAAGGAATTATCCTCACATGAAATCTGGAAAGAAGCTTTCTGAGGAACTGCTTAGTGTTCTGTTAATTCATCTCACACAGTTACATCTGTATTTCGTGGATCTCCTTGCTAGCCTTATTTCTGTGGAATCTGAGAACAGATATTTCGGATCCCTTTGAAGACTGTAGTGCCAAAGGAAATATCCTCCGATAACAAAGAGAAAGAAGCTTTCTGAGAAACTTGTTTGTGTTCTGTGAAATCATCTCACAGAGTTACAGCTTTCCCCTCAAGAAGCCTTTCACTAAGACAGTTCTTGTGGAATTGGCAAAGTGATATTTGGAAGCCCATAGAGGGCTATGGTGAAAAAGGAAATATCCTCAGATGAAATCTGAAAAGAAGCTTTCTGAGAAACTGCTCTGTGATGTGTGACTTCCACTCACAGAGTTATATCTCTATTTCGTGGATCTCTTTGCTAGCCTTATTTCTGTTCAATCTGAGAACAGATATTTCGGATCCCTTTGAAGACTATAGGGCCAAAGGAAATATCCTCCGATAACAAAGATAAAGAGGCTTTCTGAGACACTTCTTTGTGTTCTGTGAAATCATCTCACAGAGTTACAGCTTTCCCTTCAAGAAGCCTTGCACTAACACAGTTCTTGTGTAATTGGCAAAGTGATATTTGGAAGCCCCTAGAGTCATATATATGGTGAAAAAGGAAATATCCTCAGATGAAATCTGGAAAGAAGCTTTCTGAGAAACTGCTTAGTGTTCTGTTAATTCATCTCACAGAGTTACATCTGTATTTCGTGGATCTCTTTGCTAGCCTTATTTCTGCGGAATCTGAGAACAGATATATCGGATCCCTTTGAAGACTGTAGGGCCTAAGGAAATATCCTCCGATAACAAAGAGAAAGAAGCTTTCTGAGAAACTTCTTTGTGTTCTGTGTAATCATCTTACAGAGTTACACCTTACCCCTCAAGAAGCCTTTCGCTAAGACAGTTCTTGTGGAATTGGCAAAGTGATATTTGGAAGCCCATAGAGGGTTATGGTGAAAAAGGAAATATCCTCCGATGAAATCTGGAAAGAAGCTTTTTGAGAAACTGCTTAGTGTTCTGTTAATTCATCTCACAGAGTTACATCTACATTTCGTGGATCTCTTTCCTAGCCTTATTTCTGTGGAATCTGAGAACAGATATTTCGGATCTCTTTGAAGACTATAGGGCCAAAGGAAATATCCTCCGATAACAAAGAGAAAGAAGCTTTCTGAGAAACTTCTTTGTGTTCTGTGAAATCATCTCACAGAGTTACAGCTTTCCCCTCAAGAAGCCTTTCACTAACACAGTTCTTGTGTAATTGGCAAAGTGATATTTGGAAGCCCCTAGAGTCATATATATGGTGAAAAAGGAAATATCCTCAGATGAAATCTGGAAAGAAGCTTTCTGAGAAACTGCTTAGTGTTCTGTTAATTCATCTCACAGAGTTACATCTGTATTTCGTGGAACTCTTTGCTAGCCTTATTTCTGTGCAATCTGAGAACAGATATTTCGGATCTCTTTGAAGACTATAGGGCCAAAGGAAATATCCTCCGATAACAAAGAGAAAGGAGCTTTCTGAGAAACTTCTTTGTGTTCTGTGAAATCATCTCACAGAGTTACAGCTTTCCCCTCAAGAAGCCTTTTGCTAAGACAGTTCTTCTGGAATTGGCAAAGTGATATTTGGAAGCCCTTAGAGGGCTATGGTGAAAAAGGAAATATCCTCAGATGAAATCTGGAAAGAAGATTTCTGAGAAACTGCTTTGTGTTCTGTTAATTCATCTCACAGATTTATATCTGTATTTCGTGGATCTCTTTGCTAGCCTTATTTCTGTGGAATCTCAGAACAGATATTTCGGATCCCTTTGAAGACTATAGGGCCAAAGAAAATATCCTCCGATAACAAAGAGAAAGAAGCTTTCTGAGAAACTTCTTTGTGTTCTGCGAAATCATCTCACAGAGTTACAGCTTTCCCCTCAAGAAGCCTTTCGCTAAGACAGTTCTTCTGGAATTGGCAAAGTGATATTTGGAAGCCCATAGAGGGCTATTCTGAAAAAGGAAATATCTTCGGATGAAATCTGGAAAGAAGCTTTCTGAGAAACTGCTCTGTGATGTGTGACTTCCACTCACTGAGTTACATCTGTAGTTCGTGGGTTTCTTTGCTAGCCTTATTTCTGTGGAATCTGAGAACAGATATTTCGGATCCCTTTGATGACTATTGGAACAAAGGAAATATCCTCCGATAACAAATAGAAAGAAGCTTTCTGTGAAACTTCTTTGTGTTCTGTGAAATCATCTCAGAGAGTTACAGCTTTCCCCTCAAGAAGACTTGCGCTAACACAGTTCTTGTGTAATTGGCAAAGTGATATATGAAAACCCATGGAGGGTACATTGAAAAAGGAAATATCCTCAGATGAAATCTGGAAAGAAGCTCTCTGAGAAACTGCTCTGTGATGTGTGACTTCCACTCACAGAGTTACATCTGTATTTCGTGGATCTCTTTGCTAGTGTTATTTCTGTGGAATCTGAGAACAGATATTTAGGATCCCTTTGAAGACTATAGGGCCAAAAGGAATATCCTCTGATAACTAAGAGAAGGAAGCATTCTGAGAAACTTCTTTGTGTTCTGTGAAATCATCTCACAGAGTTACAGCTTTCCCCTCAAGAAGCCTTTCGCTAAGACAGTTCTTGTGGAACTGGCAAAGTGATATTTGGAAGCCCATAGAGGGTTATGGTGAAAAAGGAAATATCCACAGATGAAATCTGGAAAGAAGCTTTCTGAGAAACTGCTTAGTGTTCTGTTAATTCATCTCACAGAGTTATATCTGTATTTCGTGGATCTCTTTGCTAGCCTTATTTCTGTGCAATCTGAGAACAGATATTTCGGATCCCTTTGAAGACTGTAGGGCCGAAGGAAATATCCTCCGATAACAAATAGAAAGATGCTTTCTGAGAAACTTCTTTGTGTTCTGTGAAATCATCTCACAGAGTTACAGATTTCCCCTCAAGAAGCCTTTTCCTAAGACAGTTCTTCTGGAATTGGCAAAGTGATATTTGGTAGCCCATAGAACGCTAGGGTGAAAAAGGAAATATCCTGAGATGAAATCTGGAAAGAAGCTTTCTGAGAAACTGCTCTGTGATGTGTGACTTCCACTCACAGAGTTATATCTGTATTTCGTGGATCTCTTTGCTAGCCTTATTTCTGTCGAATCTGAGAACAGATATTTCGGATCCCTTTGAAGACTATAGGAGAAAAGGAAATATCCTCCGATAACAAATAGAAAGAAGCTTTCTGTGAAACTTCTTTGTGTTCTGTGAAATCATCTCACAGAGTTACAGCTTTCCCCTCAAGAAGCCT
The DNA here is from genome assembly GCF_037993035.2 of Macaca fascicularis. Classification (NCBI taxonomy): domain Eukaryota; kingdom Metazoa; phylum Chordata; class Mammalia; order Primates; family Cercopithecidae; genus Macaca; species Macaca fascicularis. The sequence continues at coordinate 52,213,524 of NC_088380.1, forward strand.
TTCGCTAAGACAGTTCTTGTGGAATTGGCGAAGTGATATTTGGAAGCCCATAGAGGGCAATGGTGAAAAAGGAAATATCCTCCGATGAAATCTGGAAAGAAGTTTTCTGAGAAACTGCTTAGTGTTCTGTTAATTCATCTCACAGAGTTACATCTGTATGTCTTGGATCTCTTTGCTAGCCTTATTTCTGTGGAATCTGAGAACAGATATTATGGATCCCTTTGAAGACTATAGGGCCAAAGGAAATATCCTCCGATAACAAAGAGAAAGAAGCTTTCTGAGAAACTTCTTTGTGTTCTGTGAAATCATCTCACAGAGTTACAGCTTTCCCCTCAAGAAGCCTTTCGTTAAGACAGTTCTTGTGGAATTGGCAAAGTGATATTTGGAAGCCCATAGAGGGCTAAGGTGAAAAAGGAAATATCCTCCGATGAAATGTGGGAAGAAGCTTTCTGAGAAACTGCTTAGTGTTCTGTTAATTCATCTCACAGAGTTACATCTGTGTTTCGTGGATCTCTTTGCTAACCTTATTTCTGGGGAATCTGAGAACAGATATTTCGGATCCCTTTGAAGACTATAGGGCCAAAGGAAATATCTTTCGATAACAAAGAGAAAGAAGCTTTCTGAGAAAATTCTTTTTGTTCTGTGAAATCATCTCACAGAGTTACAGCTTTCCCCTCAAGAAGCCTTTCGCTGAGACAGTTCTTGTGGAATTGGCAAAGTGATATTTGGAAGCCCATAGAGGGCTATGGTGAAAAAGGAAATATCCTCCGATGAAATCTGGAAAGAAGCTTTCTGAGAAACTGCTTAGTGTTCTGTTAATTCATCTCACAGAGTTACATCTATATTTCGTGGATCTCTTTGCTAGCCTTATCTGTGGAATCTGAGAACAGATATTTCGGATCCCTTTGAAGACTATAGGGCCAAAGGAAATATCCTCCGATAACAAAGAGAGAGCAGCTTTCTGAGAAACATCTTTGTGTTCTCTGAAATCATCTCACAGAGTTACAGCTTTCCTCTCAAGAAGCCTTTCGCTAAGACAGTTCTTCGGGAATTGGCAAAGTGATATTTGGAAGCCCTTAGAGGGCTATGGTGAAAAAGGAAATATCCTCAGATGATATCTGGAAAGAAGCTTTCTGAGAAACTGCTCTGTGATGTGTGACTTCCACTCACAGAGTTACATCTGTATTTCGTGGATCTCTTTGCTAGCCTTATTTCTGTGGAATCTGAGAACAGATATTTCAGATCCCCTTGAAGACTACAGGGCCAAAGGAAATACCCTCCGATAACTAAGAGAAAGAAGCCTTCTGAGAAACTTCTTTGTGTTCTGTGAAATCATCTCACAGAGTTAAAGCTTTCCCCTCAAGAAGCCTTTCGCTAAGACAGTTCTTGTAGAATTGGCAAAGTGATATTTGGAAGCCCATAGAGGGCTATGGTGAAAAAGGAAATATCCTCAGATGAAATCTGGAAAGAAGCTTTCTGAGAAACTGACTACTGTTCTGTTAATTAATCTCACAGAGTTACATCTGTATTTCGTGGATCTCTTTGCTAGCCTTATTTCTGGGGAATCTGAGAACAGATATTTCGGATCCTTTTGAAGACTATAGGGCCAAAGGAAATATCTTCCGCTAACAAAAAGAAAGAAGCTTTCTGAGAAAATTCTTTGTGTTCTGTGAAATCATCTCACAGAGTTACATCTTTCCTCCTCAAGAAGCCTTTCGCTAAGACAGTTCTTGTGGAAATGGCAAAGTGATATTTGGAAGCCCATATGGGGCTATGGTGAAAAAGGAAATATCCTCCGATGAAATCTGGAAAGAAGCTTTCTGAGAAACTGCTTAGTGTTCTGTTGATTCATCTCACAGATTTACATCTATATTTCGTGGATCTCTTTGCTAGCCTTATTTCTGTGGAATCTGAGAACAGATATTTCGGATCCCTTTGAAGACTATAGGGCCAAAGGAAATATCCTCCGATAACAAAGAGAGAGAAGCTTTCTGAGAAACTTCTTTGTGTTCTGTGAAATCATCTCACAGAGTTACAGCTTTCCTCTCAAGAAGCCTTTCGCTAAGACAGTTCTTGTGGAATTGGCAAATTCTTACTTGGAAGCCCATAGAGGGCTATGGTGAAAAAGGAAATATCCTCAGATGAAATCTGGAAAGAAGCTTTCTGAGAAACTGCTTAGTGTTCTGTTAATTCATCTCACAGAGTTACATATGTATTTCGTGGATCTCTTTGCTAGCCTTATTTCTGGGGAATCTGAGAATAGATATTTCGGATCCCTTTGAAGACTATAGGGCCAAAGGAAATATCTTCCGATAACAAAGAGAAAGAAGCTTTCTGAGAAACTTCTTTGTGTTCTGTGAAATCATCTCACAGAGTTACAGCTTTCCCCTCAAGAAGCCGTTCGCTAAGACAGTTAATGTGGAATTGGCAAAGTGATATTTGGAAGCCCATAGAGGGCTATGGTGAAAAAGGAAATATCCTCAGATGAAATCTGGAAAGAAGCTTTCTGAGAAACTGCTCTGTGATGTTTGACTTCCACTCACAGAGTTACATCTGTATTTCGTGGATCTCTTTGCTAGCCTTATTTCTGTGGAATCTGAGAACAGATATTTAGGATCCCTTTGAAGACTATAGGGCCAAAGGAAATATCCTCCGATAACTAAGAGAACGAAGCTTTCTGAGAAACTTCTTTGTGTTTTGTGAAATCATCTCACAGAGTTACAGCTTTCCCCTCAAGAAGCCTTTCGCTAAGACAGTTCTTGTGGAATTGGCAAAGTGATATTTGGAAGCCCATAGAGGGCTATGGTGAAAAAGGAAATATCCTCAGATGAAATCTGGAAAGAAGCTTTCTGAGAAACTGCTTAGTGTTCTGTTAATTCATCTCACAGAGTTACATCTGTATTTCGTGGATCCCTTTGCTAGTCTTATTTCTGTGGAATCTGGGAACAGATATTTCGGATCCCTTTGAAGACTATAGGGCCAAAGGAAATATCTTCCGATAACAAAGAGAAAGAAGCTTTCTGAGAAACTTCTTTGTATTCTGTGAAATCATCTCACAGAGTTACAGCTTTCCCCTCAAGAAGCCTTTCGCTAAAACAGTTCTTGTGGAATTGGCAAATTGATATTTGGAAGCCCATAGAGGGCTCTGGTGAAAAAGGAAATATCCTCAGATGAAATCTGGAAAGAAGCTCTCTGAGAAACTGCTCTGTGATGTGTGACTTCCACTCACAGAGTTACATCTGTATTTCGTGGATCTCTTTGCTAGTGTTATTTCTGTGGAATCTGAGAACAGATATTTCGGATCCCTTTGAAGACTATAGGGCCAAAGGAAATATCCTCCGATAACTAAGAGAAAGAAGCTTTCTGAGAAACTTCTTTGTGTTCTGTGAAATCATCTCACAGAGTTACAGCTTTCCCCTCACGAAGCCTTTTGCTAAGACAGTTTTTGTGGAATTGGCAAAGTGATATTTGGAAGCCCATAGAGGGCTATGGTGAAAAAGGAAATATCCTCCGATGAAATCTGGAAAGAAGCTTTCTGAGAAACTGCTTAGTGTTCTGTTAATTCATCTCACAGAGTTACATCTATATTTCGTGGATCTCTTTGCTAGACTTATTTCTGTGGAATCTGAGAACAGATATTTCGGATCCCTTTGAAGACTATAGGGCCAAAGGAAATATCCTTACAAAACAAAGAGAAAGAAGCTTTCTGAGAAACTTCTTTGTGTTCTGTGAAATCATCTCACAGAGTTACAGCTTTCCCCTCAAGAAGCCTTTCGCTAAGAGAGTTCTTTTGGAATTGGCAAAGTGATAGTTGGAAGCCCATAGAGGGCTATGGTGAAAAAGGAAATATCCTCAGATGAAATCTGAAAAGAAGCTTTCTGAGAAACTGCTCTGTGATGTGTGACTTCCACTCACAGAGTTACATCTGTATTTCGTGGATCTCTTTGCTAGCCTTATTTCTGTGGAATCTGAGAACAGATATTTCGGATTCCTTAAAAGACTACAGGGCCAAAGGAAATATCCTCCGATAACTAAGAGAAAGAAGGTTTCTAAGAAATTCTTTGTGTTCTGTGAAATCATCTCACAGAGTTACAGCTTTCCCCTCAAGAAGCCTTTCGCTAAGACAGTTCTTGTGGAATTGGCAAAGTGATATTTGAAAGCCCATAGAGGGCTATGGTGAAAAAGGAAATATCCTCAGATGAAATCTGGAAAGAAGCTTTCTGAGAAACTGCTTAGTGTTCTGTTAATTCATCTCACAGAGTTACATCTGTATTTCGTGGATCCCTTTGCTAGGCTTATTTCTGGGGAATCTGAACAATATTTCGGATCCCTTTGAAGACTATAGGGCCAAAGGAAATATCTTCCGATAACAAAGAGAAAGAAGCTTTCTGAGAAACTTCTTTGTATTCTGTGAAATCATCTCACAGAGTTACAGCTTTCCCCTCAAGAAGCCTTTCGCTAAAACAGTTCTTGTGGAATTGGCAAATTGATATTTGGAAGCCCATAGAGGGCTCTGGTGAAAAAGGAAATATCCTCAGATGAAATCTGGAAAGAAGCTCTCTGAGAAACTGCTCTGTGATGTGTGACTTCCACTCACAGATTTACATCTGTATTTCGTGGATCTCTTTGCTAGTGTTATTTCTGTGGAATCTGAGAACAGATATTTAGGATCCCTTTGAAGACTATAGGGCCAAAGTAAATATCCTCCGATAACTAAGAGAAAGAAGCTTTCTGAGAAACTTCTTTGTGTTCTGTGAAATCATCTCAAAGAGTTACAGCTTTCCCCTCAAGAAGCCTTTCGCTAAGACAGTTCTTGTGGAACTGGCAAAGTGATATTTGGAAGCCCATAGAGGGCTATGGTGAAAAAGGAAATATCCTCAGATGAAATCTGGAAAGAAGCTTTCTGAGAAACTGCTTAGTGTTCTGTTAATTCATCTCACAGAGTTACAACTGTATTTCGTGGGTCTCTTAGCTAGCCTTATTACTGTGGAATCTGAGAACAGATATTTCGGATCCCTTTGAAGACTATAGGGCCAAAGGTAATATCCTCCGATAACAAAGAGAAAGAAGCTTTGTGAGAAACTTCTTTGTGTTCTATGAAATCATCTCACAGAGTTACAGCTTTCCCTTCAAGAAGCCTTTCGTTAAGACAGTTCTTGTGGAATGGGCAAAGTGATATTTGGAAGCCCATAGAGGGCTATGGTGAAAAAGGAAATATCCTGAGATGAAATCTGGAAAGAAGCTTTCTGAGAAACTGCTCTGAGATGTGTGACTTCCTCTCACAGAGTTACATCTGTATTTCGTGGATCTCTTTGCTAGCCTTATTTCTGTGGAATCTGAGAACAGATATTTAGGATCCCTTTGAAGACTATAGGGCCAAAGGAAATATCCTTCGATAACTAAGAGAAAGAAGCTTTCTGAGAAACTTCTTTGTGTTCTGTGAAATCATCTCACAGAGTTACAGCTTTCCCCTCAAGAAGCCTTTCGCTAAGACAGTTCTTGTGCAATTGGCGAAGTGATATTTGGAAGCCCATACAGGGCTATGGTGAAAAAGTAAATATCCTCCGATGAAATCTGGAAAGAAGCTTTCTGAAAAACTGCTTAGTGTTCTGTTAATTCATCTCACAGAGTTACATCTATATTTCGTGGATCTCCTTGCTAGCCTTATTTCTGTGGAATCTGAGAACAGATATTTCGGATCCCTTTGAAGAGTATAGGGCCAAAGGAAATATCCTCCGATAACAAAGAGAAAGAAGCTTTCTGAGAAACTTCTTTGTGTTCTGTGAAATCATCTCACAGAGTTCAGCTGTCCCCTCAAGAAGCCTTTCGCTAAGACAGTTCTTTTGCAATTGGCAAAGTGATATTTGGAACCCCTAGAGGGCTATGGTGAAAAAGGAAATATCCTCCGATGAAATCTGGAAAGAAGCTTTCTGAGAAACTGCTCTGTGATGTGCGACCTCCACTCACAGAGTTACATCTGTATTTCGTGGATCTCTTTGCTAACCTTATTTCTGTGGAATCTGAGAACAGATATTTCGGATCCCTTAGAAGACTGTAGGGCCAAAGGAAATATCCTCCGATAACTAAGAGAAAGAAGGTTTCTAAGAAATTCTTTGTGTTCTGTGAAATCATCTCACAGAGTTACAGCTTTCCCCTCAAGAAGGCTTTCGTTAAGACAGTTCTTGTGGAATTGGCAAAGTGATATTTGGAAGCCCATAGAGGGCTATGGTGAAAAAGGAAATATCCTCAGATGAAATCTGGAAAGAAGCTTTCTGAGAAACTGCTCTGTGATGTGTGACTTCCACTCACAGAGTTACATCTGTATTTCGTGGATCTCTTTGCTAGCCTTATTTCTGTGGAATCTGAGAACAGATATTTAGGATCCCTTTGAAGACTATAGGGCCAAAGGAAATATCCTCCGATAACTAAGAGAAAGAAGCTTTCTGAGAAACTTCTTTGTGTTCTGTGAAATCATCTCAGAGAGTTACAGCTTTCCCCTCAAGAAGCCTTTCGCTAAGACAGTTCTTGTGGAATTGGCAAAGTGATATTTGGAAGCCCATAGAGGGCTATGGTGAAAAAGGAAATATCCTCCGATGAAATCTGGAAAGAAACTTTCTGAGAAACTGCTTAGTGTTCTGTTAATTCATCTCACAGAGTTACATCTATATTTCGTGGATCTCTTTGCTAGCCTTATTTCTGTGGAATCTGAGAACAGATATTTCAGATCCCTTTGAAGACTATAGGGCCAAAGGAAATATCCTCTGATAATAAAGAGAAAGAAGCTTTCTGAGAAACTTCTTTGTGTTCTGTGAAATCATCTCACAGAGTTACAGCTTTCCCCTCAAGAAGCCTTTCGCTAAGACAGTTCTTTTGTAATTGGCAAAGTGATAGTTGGAAGCCCATAGAGGGCTATGGTGAAAAAGGAAATATCCTCAGATGAAATCTGAAAAGAAGCTTTCTGAGAAACTGCTCTGTGATGTGTGACTTCCACTCACAGAGTTACATCTGTATTTCGTGGATCTCTTTGCTAGCCTTATTTCTGTGGAATCTGAGAACAGATATTTCGGATTCCTTAGAAGACTATAGGGCCAAAGGAAATATCCTCCGATAACTAAGAGAAAGAAGGTTTCTAAGAAATTCTTTGTGTTCTGTGAAATCATCTCACAGAGTTACAGCTTTCCCCTCAAGAAGGCTTTCGTTAAGACAGTTCTTGTGGAATTGGCAAAGTGATATTTGGAAGCCCATAGAGGGCTATGGTGAAAAAGGAAATATCCTCAGATGAAATCTGGAAAGAAGCTTTCTGAGAAACTGCTTAGTGTTCTGTTAATTCATCTCACAGAGTTATATCTGCATTTCGTGGATCCCTTTGCTAGCCTTATTTCTGAGGAATCTGAGAACAGATATTTCGGATCTCTTTGAAGACTATAGGGCCAAAGGAAATATCTTAAGATAACAAAGAGAAAGAAGCTTTCTGAGAAAATTCTTGTATTCTGTGAAATCATCTCACAGAGTTACAGCTTTCCCCTCAAGAAGCCTTTCGCTAAAACAGTTCTTGTGGAATTGGAAAATTGATATTTGGAAGCCCATAGAGGGCTCTGGTGAAAAAGGAAATATCCTCAGATGAAATCTGGAAAGAAGCTTTCTGAGAAACTGCTTAGTGTTCTGTTAATTCATCTCACAGAATTACAACTGTATTTCGTGGATCTCTTGGCTAGCCTTATTACTGTGGAATCTGAGAACAGATATTTCGGATCCCTTTGAAGACTATAGGGCCAAAGGAAATATCCTCCGATAACAAAGAGAAAGAAGCTGTCAGAGAAACTTCTTCGTGTTCTGTGAAATCATCTCACAGAGTTACAGCTTTCCGCTGAAGAAGCCTTTCGCTCAGACAGTTCTTGTGGAATTGGCAAAGTGATATTTGGAAGCCCATAGAGGGCTATGGTCAAAAAGGAAATATCCTCAGATGAAATATGGAAAGAAGCTTTCTGAGAAACTGCTTAGTGTTTTGTTAATTCATCTCACAGAGTTACATCTGTATTTCGTGGAACTCTTTGCTAGCCTTATTTCTGTGGAATCTGAGAACAGATATTTCGGATCCCTTTGAAGACTATAGGGCCAAAGGAAATATCCTCCGATAACAAAGAGAAAGAAGCTTTCTGAGAAACTTCTTTGTGTTCTGTGAAATCATCTCACAGAGTTACAGCTTTCCCCTCAAGAAGTCTTTCGCAAAGACAGTTCTTGTGGAATTGGCAAAGTGATATTTGGAAGCCCATAGAGGGCTATGTTGAAAAAGGATATATCCTCAGATGAAATCTGGAAAGAAGCTTTCTGAGAAACTGCTCTGTGATGTGTGACTTCCACTCACATAGTTACATCTGTATTTCGTGGATCTCTTTGCTAGACTTATTTCTGTGGAATCTGAGAACAGATATTTCGGATCCCTTTGAAGACTATAGGGCCAAAGGAAATATCCTCCGATAACTAAGAGAAAGAAGCTTTCTGAGAAACTTCATTGTGTTCTGTGAAATCATCTCACAGAGTTACAGCTTTCCCCTCAAGAAGCCTTTCGCTAAGACAGTGCTTGTGGAATGGGCAAAGTGATATTTGGAAGCCCATAGAGGGCTATGGTGAAAAAGGAAATATCCTCCGATGAAATCTGGAAAGAAGCTTTCTGAGAAACTGCTTAGTGTTCTGTTAATTCATCTCACAGAGTTACACTTATGTTTCTTGGATCTCTTTGCTAGACTTATTTCTGTGGAATCTGAGAACAGATATTTCGGATCCCTTTGAAGACTATAGGGCCAAAGGAAATATCCTCCGATAACAAAGAGAGAGAAGCTTTCTGAGAAACTTCTTTGTGTTGTGTGAAATCATCTCACGGAGTTACAGCTTTCCCCTCAAGAAGACTTTCGCTAAGACAGTTCTTGTGGAATTGGCAAAGTGATATTTGGAAGCCCATAGATGGCTACGGTGAAAAAGGAATTATCCTCAGATGAAATCTGGAAAGAAGCTTTCAGAGAAACTGCTTAGTGTTCTGTTAATTCATCTCACAGAGATACATCTGTATGTCGAGGATCTCTTTGCTAGCCTTATTTCTGTGGAATCTGAGAAGAGATATTTCGGATCCCTTTAAATACTATAGGGCCAAAGTAAATATCCTCCGATAACAAAGAGAAAGAAGCTTTCTGAGAAACTTCTTTGTGTTCTTTGAAATCATCTCACAGAGTAACAGCTTTCCCCTCAAGAAGCCTTTCCCTAAGACAGTTCTTGTGGAATTGGCAAAGTGATATTTGGAAGCCCATAGAAGGCTATGTTGAAAAAGGAAATATCCTCAGATGAAATCTGGAAAGAAGCTTTCTGAGAAACTGCTTAGTGTTCTGTTAATTCATCTCACAGAGTTATATCTGTAATTCGTGGATCTCTTTGCTAGCCTTATTTCTGTGGAATCTGAGAAGAGTTATTTCGGATCCCTTTGAAGACTATAGGGCCAAAGTAAATATCCTCCGATAACAAAGAGAAAGAAGCTTTCTGAGAAACTTCTTTGTGTTCTGTGAAATCATCTCACAGAGTTACAGCTTTCCCCTCAAGAAGTCTTTCGCTAAGACAGTTCTTGTGGAATTGGCAAAGTGATATTTGGAAGCCCATAGAGGGCTATGGTGAAAAAGGAAATATCCTCAGATGAAATCTGAAAAGAAGCTTTCTGAGAAACTGCTTAGTGTTCTGTTAATTCGTCTCACAGAGTTACATCTGTATTTCGTGGATCTCTTTGCTAGCCTTATTTCTGTGGAATCTGAGAACAGATATTTCGGATCCCTTTGAAGACTATAGGGCCAAATGAAATATCCTCCGATAACAAAGAGAAAGAAGCTTTCTGAGAAACTTCTTTGTGTTCTGTGAAATCATCTCACAGAGTTACAGCTTTCCCCTCAAGAAGTCTTTCGCTAAGACAGTTCTTGTGCAATTGGCAAAGTGATATTTGGAAGCCCATAGAGGGCTACGGTGAAAAATTAATTATCCTCAGATGAAATCTGGAAACAAGCGTTCTGAGAAAATGCTTAGTGTTCTGTTAATTCATCTCACAGAGTTACATCTGTATGTCGAGGGTCTCTTTGCTAGCCTTATTTCTGTGGAATCTGAGAACAGATATTTCGGATCCCTTTGAAGACTATAGGTCCAAAGGAAATATCCTCCGATAACAAAGAGAAAGAAGCTTTCTCAAAAACTTCTTTGGGTTCTGTGAAATCATCTCACAGAGTTACAGCTTTCCGCTGAAGAAGCCTTTCGCTAAGACAGTTCTTGTGGAATTGGCAAAGTGATATTTGGAAGCCCATAGAGGGCTATGGTGAAAAAGGAAATATCCTCAGATGAAATCTGGAAAGAAGCTTTCTGAGAAACTGCTTAGTGTTCTGTTAATTCATCTCACAGAGTTACATCTGTATTTCGTGGAACTCATTGCTAGCCTTATTTCTGTGGAATCTGAGAACAGATATTTCGGATCCCTTTGAAGACTATAGGGCCAAAGGAAATATCCTCCGATAACAAAGAGAAAGAAGTTTTCTGAGAAACTTCTTTGTGTTCTGTGAAATCATCTCACAGAGTTACAGCTTTCCCCTCAAGAAGACTTTCCCTAAGACAGTTCTTGTGGAATTGGCAAAGTGATATTTGGAAGCCCATAGAGGGCTAGGTTGAAAAAGGAAATATCCTCAGATGAAATCTGGAAAGAAGCTTTCTGAGAAACTGCTCTGTGATGTGTGACTTCCACTCACAGAATTACATCTGTATTTCGTGGATCTCTTTGCGAGCCTTATTTCTGTGGAATCTGAGAACAGATATTTCGGATCCCTTTGAAGACTATAGGGCCAAAGGAAATATCCTCCGATAAGAAAGAGAGAAGCTTTCTGAGAAACTTCTTTGTGTTCTGTGAAATCATCTCACAGAGTTACAGCTTTCCCCTCATGAAGCCTTTCCCTAAGACAGTTCTTGTGGAATTGGCAAAGTGATATTTGGAAGCCCATAGAAGGCTATGTTGAAAAAGGAAATATCCTCAGATGAAATCTGGAAACAAGCTTTCTGAGAAACTGCTTAGTGTTCTGTTAATTCATCTCACAGAGTTATATCTCTATTTCGTGGATCTCTTTGCTAGCTTATTTCTTTGAAATCTGAGAAGAGTTATTTCGGATCACTTTGAAGACTATAGGGCCAAAGGAAATATCCTCCGATAACAAAGAGAAAGAAGCTTTCTGAGAAACTTCTTTGTGTTCTGTGAAATCATCTCACAGAATTACAGCTTTCCCCTCAAGAAGTCTTTCGCTAAGATAGTTCTTGTGGAATTGGCAAAGTGATATTTGGAAGCCCATAGAGGGCTAGGTTGAAAAAGGAAATATCCTCAGATGAAATCTGGATAGAAGCTTTCTGAGAAACTGCTCTGTGATGTGTGACTTCCACTCACAGAGTTACATCTGTATTTCGTGGATCTCTTTGCTAGCTTATTTCTGGGGAATCTGAGAACAGATATTTCGGATCCCTTTTAAGACTATAGGGCCAAAGGAAATATCCTCCGATAACAAAGAGAAAGAAGCTTTCTGAGAAACTTCTTTGTGTTCTGTGAAATCATCTCACAGAGTTACAGCTTTCCCCTCAAGAAGTCTTTCGCTAAGACAGTTCTTGTGGAATTGGCAAAGTGATATTTGGAAGCCCATAGAGGGCTATGGTGAAAAAGGAAATATCCTCAGATGAAATCTGGAAAGAAGCTTTCTGAGAAACTGCTTAGTGTTCTGTTAATTCATCTCACAGAGTTACATCTGTATTTCGTGGATCTCTTTGCTAGCCTTATTACTGTGGAATCTGAGAACAGATATTTCGGATCCCTTTGAAGACTATAGGGCCAAAGAAAATATCCTCCGATAACAAAGAGAAAGAAGCTTTCTGAGAAACTTCTTTGTGTTCTGTGAAATCACCTCACAGAGTTACAGCTTTCCCCTGAAGAAGCCTTTGCATAAGACAGTTCTTGTGGAATTGGCAAAGTGATATTTGGAAGCCCATAGAGGGCTACGGTGAAAAAGGAAATATCCTCAGATGAAATCTGGAAAGAAGCTTTCTGAGAAATTGCTTACTGTTCTGTTAATTCATCTCACAGAGTTTCATCTGTATTTCGTGGATCTCTTTGCTAGCCTTATTTCTGGGGAATCTGAGAACAGATATTTCGATCCCTTTGAAGACTACAGGGCCAAAGGAAATCTCTTCCGATAACAAAGAGGAAGAAGCTTTCTGAGAAACTTCTTTGCGTTCTGTGAAATTATCTCACAGAGTTACAGCTTTCCCCTCAAGAAGCCTTTCGCTAAGACAGTTCTTGGGGAATTGGCAAAGTGATATTTGGAAGCCCATAGAGGGCTAGGTTGAAAAAGGAAATATCCTCAGATGAAATCTGGAAAGAAGCTTTCTGAGAAACTGCTCTGTGATGTGTGACTTCCACTCACAGAGTTACATCTGTATTTCGTGGATCTCTTTGCGAGCCTTATTTCTGTGGAATCTGAGAACAGATATTTCGGATCCCTTTGAAGACTATAGGGCCAAAGGAAATATCCTCCGATAACAAAGAGAGAGAAGCTTTCTGAGAAACTTCTTTGTGTTCTGTGAAATCATCTCACAGAGTTACAGCTTTCCCCTCATGAAGCCTTTCCCTAAGACAGTTCTTGTGGAATTGGCTAAGTGATATTTGGAAGCCCATAGAAGGCTATGTTGAAAAAGGAAATATCCTCAGATGAAATCTGGACAGAAGCTTTCTGAGAAACTGCTTAGTGTTCTGTTAATTCATCTCACAGAGTTATATCTCTATTTCGTGGATCTCTTTGCTAGCTTATTTCTTTGAAATCTGAGAAGAGTTATTTCGGATTACTTTGAAGACTATAGGGCCAAAGGAAATATCCTCCGATAACAAAGAGAAAGAAGCTTTCTTAGAAACTTCTGTGTGTTCTGTGAAATCATCTCACAGAGTTACAGCTTTCCCCTCAAGAAGTCTTTCGCTAAGATAGTTCTTGTGGAATTGGCAAAGTGATATTTGGAAGCCCATAGAGGGCTATGGTGAAAAAGGAAATATCCTCAGATGAAATCTGGATAGAAGCTTTCCGAGAAACTGCTCTGTGATGTGTGACTTCCACTCACAGAGTTACATCTGTATTTCGTGGATCTCTTTGCTAGCTTATTTCTGGGGAATCTGAGAACAGATATTTCGGATCTCTTTTGAGACTATAGGGCCAAAGGAAATATCCTCCGATAACAAAGAGAAAGAAGCTTTCTGAGAAACTTCTTTGTGTTCTGTGAAATCACCTCACAGAGTTACAGCTTTCCCCTGAAGAAGCCTTTGCATAAGACAGTTCTTGTGGAATTGGCAAAGTGATATTTGCAAGCCCTTAGAGGGCTATGGTGAAAAAGGAAATATCCTCAGATGAAATCTTGAAAGAAGCTTTCTGAGAAACTGCTTACTGTTCTGTTAATTCATCTCACAGAGTTTCATCTGTATTTCGTGGATCTCTTTGCTAGCCTTATTTCTGGGGAATCTGAGAACAGATATTTCGTTCCCTTTGAAGACTACAGGGCCAAAGGAAATCTCTTCCGATAACAAAGAGAAAGAAGCTTTCTGAGAAACTTCTTTGCGTTCTGTGAAATCATCTCACAGAGTTACAGCTTTCCCCTCAAGAAGCCTTTTGTTAAGACAGTTATTCTGGAATTGGCAAAGTGATATTTGGAAGCCCATAGAGGGCTATGCTGAAAAAGGGAATCTCCTCAGATGAAATCTGGAAAGAAGCTTTCTGAGAAACTGCTCTGTGATGTGTAACTTCCACTCACAGAGTTACATCTGTATTTCGTGGATCTCTTTGCTAGCCTTATTTCTGGGGAATCTGAGAACAGATATTTCGGATCCCTTTGAAGACTATGGGGACAAAGGAAACATCTTCCGATAACAAAGAGAAAGAAGCTTTCTGAGAAACTTCTTTGTGTTCTGTGAAATCATCTCACAGAGTTACAGCTTTCCCCTCAAGAAGCCTTTCGCTAAGACAGTTCTTGTGGAATTGGCAAAGTGATATTTGGAAGCCCATAGAGTGCTATGGTGAAAAAGGAAATATCCTCAGATGAAATCTGGAAAGAAGCTTTCTGAGAAACTGCTTAGTGTTCTGTTAATTCATCTCACGGAGTTACATCTGTATTTCGTGGATCTCTTTGCTAGCATTATTTCTGGGGAATCTGAGAACAGATATTTCGGATCCCTTTGAAGACTATAGGGACAAAGGAAATATCCTCCGATAACAAAGAGAAAGAAGCTTTCTGAGAAACTTCTTTGTGTTCTCTGAAATCATCTGACAGAGTTACAGCTTTCCCCTCAAGAAGCCTTTCGCTAAGACAGTTTTTGTGGAATTAGCAAAGTGATATTTGGAAGCCCATAGAGGGCTATGGTGGAAAAGGAAATATCCTCCGATGAAATCTGGAAAGAAGCTTTCTGTGAAAGTGCTTAGTGTTCTGTTAATTCATCTCACAGAGTTATATCTGTATTTCGTGGATCACTTTGCTAGCCTTATTTCCGTGCAATCTGAGAACAGATATTTCGGATCCCTTTGAAGACTATAGGGCCAAAGGAAATATCCCCCGATTACAAAGAGAAGGAAGCTTTCTGAGAAACTTCTTTGTGTTCTGTGAAATCATCTCACAGAGTTACAGCTTTCCCCTCAAGAAGCCCTTCGCTAAGACAGTTCTTGTGGAATTGGCAAAGTGATATTTGGAAGCCCATAGAGGGCTATGTTGAAAAAGTAAATATCCTCAGATGAAATCTGGAAAGAAGTTTTCTGAGAAACTGCTCTGTGATGTGTGACTTCCACTCACAGAGTTACATCTGTATTTCCTGGATCTCTTTGCTAGCCTTATTTCTGTGGAATCTGAGAACAGATATTTCGGATCCCTTTGAAGACTATAGGGCCAAAGGAAATATCCTCCGATAACTAAGAGAAAGAAGCTTTCTGAGAAACTTCATTGTGTTCTGTGAAATCATCTCACAGAGTTACAGCTTTCCCCTCAAGAAGCCTTTCGCTAAGACACTGCTTGTGGAATGGGCAAAGTGATATTTGGAAGCCCATAGAGGGCTATGGTGAAAAAGGAAATATCCTCCGATGAAATCTGGAAAGAAGCTTTCTGAGAAACTGTTTAGTGTTCTGTTTATTCATCTCACAGAGTTACATTTATATTTCGTGGATCTCTTTGCTAGCCTTATTTCTTTGGAATCTGAGAACAGATATTTCGGATCCCTTTGAAGACTATAGGGCCAAAGGAAATATCCTCCGATAACAAAGAGAGAGAAGCTTTCTGAGAAACTTCTTTGTGTACTGTGAAATCATCTCACAGAGTTACAGCTTTCCCCTCAAGAAGTCTTTCACTAAGACAGTTCTTGTGGAATTGGGAAAGTGATATTTGGAAGCCCATAGAGGGCTACGGTGAAAAAGGAATTATCCTCACATGAAATCTGGAAACAAGCGTTCTGAGAAACTGCTTAGTGTTCTGTTAATTCATCTCACAGAGTTACATCTGTATGTCGAGGGTCTCTTTGCTAGCATTATTTCTGTGAAATCTGAGAAGAGATATTTCGGATCACTTTGAAGAGTATAGGGGCAAAGGAATATCCTCCGATAACAAAGACAAAGAAGCTTTCTGAGAAACTTCTTTGTGTTCTGTGAAATCATCTCACAGAGTTACAGCTTTCCCCTCAAGAAGCCTTTTGTTAAGACAGTTCTTCTGGAATTGGCAAAGTGATATTTGGAAGCCCATAGAGGGCTATCCTGAAAAAGGGAATATCCTCAGATGAAATCTGGAAAGAAGCTTTCTGAGAAACTGCTCTGTGATGTGTAACTTCCACTCACAGAGTTACATCTGTATTTCGTGGATCTCTTTGCTAGCCTTATTTCTGGGGAATCTGAGAAGAGGTATTTCGGATCCCTTTGAAGACTATGGGGACAAAGGAAACATCTTCCGATAACAAACAGAAAGAAGCTTTCTGAGAAACTTCTTTGTGTTCTGTGAAATCATCTCACAGAGTTACTGCTTTCCCCTCAAGAAGTCTTTCGCTAAGACAGTTCTTGTGGAATTGGCAAAGTGATATTTGGAAGCCCATAGAGGGCTACCGTGAAAAAGGAATTATCCTCAGATGAAATCTGGAAACAAGCGTTGTGAGAAACTGCTTAGTGTTCTGTTAATTCATCTCACAGAGTTACATCTGTATGTCGAGGGACTCTTTGCTAGCCTTATTTCTGTGGAATCTGAGAACAGATATTTCGGATCCCTTTGAAGACTATAGGGCCAAAGGAAATATCCCCCGATAACAAAGACAAAGAAGCTTTCTGAGAAACTTCTTTGTATTCCGTGAAATCATCTCACAGAGTTACAGCTTTCCCCTCAAGAAGCCTTTCGCTAAGACAGTTCTTGTGGAATTGGCAAAGTGATATTTGGAAGCCCATAGAGGGCTATGGTGAAAAAGGAAATATCCTCAGATGAAATATGGAAAGAAGCTTTCTGAGAAACTGCTTCGTGTTCTGTTAATTCATCTCACAGAGTTACATCTGTATTTCGTGGAACTCTTTGCTAGCCTTATTTCTGTGGAATCTGAGAACAGATATTTCGGATCCCTTTGAAGACTATAGGGCCAAAGTAAATATCCTCCGATAACAAAGAGAAAAAAGCTTTCTGTGAAACTTCTTTGTGTTCTGTGAAATCATCTCACAGAGTTACAGCTTTCCCCTCAAGAAGCCTTTCCCTAAGACAGTTCTTGTGGAATTGGCAAAGTGATATTTGGAAGCCCATAGAGGGCTATGTTGAAAAAGGAAATATCCTCAGATGAAATCTGGACAGAAGCTTTCTGAGAAACTGCTCTGTGATGTGTGACTTCCACTCACAGAGTTACATCTGTATTTCGTGTATCTCTTTGCTAGCCTTGTTTCTGTGGAATCTGAGAATAGATATTTCGGATCCCTTTGAAGACTATAGGGCCAAAGGAAATATCCTCCGATAACAAAGAGAAAGAAGCTTTCTCAAAAACTTCTTTGTGTTCTGTGTAATCATCTCACAGAGTTACAGCTTTCCCCTCGAAAAGCCTTTCGCTAAGACAGTTCTTGTGGAATTGTCAAAGTGATATTAGGAAGCCCATAGAGGTCTATGGTGAAAAAGGAATTATCCTCAGATGAAATCTGGAAAGAAGCTTTCTGAGAAACTGCTTAGTGTTCTGTTAATTCATCTCACAGAGTTACATCTGTATTTCGGGGATCTCTTTGATAGCCTTGTTTCTGTGCAATCTGAGAACATATATTTCGAATCCCTTTGAAGACTATAGGGCCAAAGGAAATATCCTGCGATAACAAAGAGAAAGAAGCTTTCTGAGAAACTTCTTTGTGTTCTCTGAAATCATCTCACAGAGTTACAGCTTTCCCCTCAAGAAGCCTTTCGATAAGACAGTTCTTGTGGAATTGGCAAAGTGATATTTGGAAGCCCATAGAGGGCTATGGTGAAAAAGGAAATATCCTCAGATGAAATCTGGAAAGAAGCTTTCTGAGAAACTGCTTACTGTTCTGTTAATTCATCTCACAGAGTTACATCTGTATTTCGTGGATGTCTTTGCTGGCCTTATTTCTGAGGAATCTGAGAACAGATATTACGGATCCCTTTGAAGACTATAGGGCCAAAGGAAATATCCTACGATAACAAAGAGAAAGAAGCTTTCTGAGAAACTTCTTAGTGTTCTGTGAAATCATCTCACAGAGTTACAGCTTTCCCCTCAAGAAGCCTTTCCCTAAGACAGTACTTGTGGAATTGGCAAAGTGATATTTGGAAGCCCATAGAGGGCTATGTTGAAAAAGGAAATATCCTCAGATGAAATCTGGAAAGAAGCTTTCTGAGAAACTGCTCTGTGATGTGTGACTTCCACTCACAGAGTTACATCTGTATTTCGTGGATCTCTTTGCGAGCCTTATTTCTGTGGAAACTGAGAACAGATATTTCGGATCCCTTTGAAGACTATAGGGCCAAAGGAAATATCCTCCGATAACAAAGAGAAAGAAGCTTTCTGAGAAACTTCTTTGTGTTCTGTGAAATCATCTCACAGAGACAGAGCTATCCCCTCAAGCATTCTTTCGCCAAGACAGTTCTTGTGGAATTGGAAAAGTGATATATGGAAGCCCATAGAGGGCTATGGTGAAAAAGGAATTATCCTCAGATGAAATCTGGAAAGAAGCTTTCGGAGAAACAGCTTAGTGTTCTCTTAATTCATCTCACAGAGTTACATCTGTATTTCGTGGATCTCTTTGCTAGCCTTATTTCTGTGCAATCTGAGAACATATATTTCGGATCCCTTTGAAGACTATAGGGCCAAAGGAAATATCCTGCGATAAAAAAGAGAAAGAAGCTTTCTGAGAAACTTCTTTGTGTTCTCTGAAATCATCTCACAGAGTTACAGCTTTCCCCTCAAGAAACCTTTAGCTAAGACAGTTCTTGTCGAATTGGCAAAGTGATATTTGGAAGCCCATAGAGGGCTATGGTGAAAAAGGAAATATCCTAAGATGAATTCTGGAAAGAAGCTTTCTGAGAAACTGCTACTGTTCTGTTAATTCATCTCACAGAGTTACATCTGTATTTCGTGGATATCTTTGCTGACCTTATTTCTGGGGAATCTGAGAACAGATATTACGGATCCCTTTGAAGACTATAGGGCCAAAGGAAATATCCTCCAATAACAAAGAGAAAGAAGCTTTCTGAGAAACTTCTTTGTGTTCTGTGAAATCATCTCACAGAGTTACAGCTTTCGCCTCAAGAAGCCTTTCGCTAAGACAGTTCTTGTGGAATTGGCAAAGTGATATATGCAAGCCCATAGAGGGCTATGGTGAAAAAGGAAATATCCTCAGATGAAATCTGGAAAGAAGCTTTCTGAGAAACTGCTTAGTGTTCTGTTAATTCATCTCACAGGTTTACATCTGTATTTCGTGTATTTCTTTGCTAGCCTTATTTCTGTGGAATCTGAGAACAGATATTTCGTATCCCTTTGAAGACTATAGGGCCAAAGGAAATATCCTCCGATAACAAAGAGAAAGAAGCTTTCTGAGAAACTTCTTTGTGTTCTGTGAAATCATCTCACAGAGTTACAGCTATCACCTCAAGAAGCCTTTCGCTAGACAGCTCTTGTGGAATTGGCAAAGTGATGTTTGTAAGCCCATAGAGGGCCATGGTGAAAAAGGAAATATCCTCTGATGAAATCTGGAAAGAAGCTTTCTGAGAAACTGCTTACTTTTCTGTTAATTCATCTCACAGAGTTACATTTGTATTTCGAGGATCTCTTTGCTAGCCTTATTTCTGTAGAATCTGAGAACAGATATTTCGGATCCCTTTGAAAACTATAGGGTCAAAGGCTATATCCTCCGATAAAAAAGAGAAAGAAGCTTTCTGAGAAACTTCTTTGTGTTCTCTGAAATCATCTCACAGAGTTACAGCTTTCCTCTCAAGAAGCCTTTCGCTAAGACAGTTCTTGTGGAATTGGCAAAGTGATGTTTTGAAGCCCATAGAGGGCTATGGTGAAAAAGGAAATATCCACAGATGAATTCTGGAAAGAAGCTTTCTGAGAAACTGCTTACTGTTCTGGTAATTCATCTCAGAGAGTTACATCTGTATTTCTTGGATGTCTTTGCTGGCCTAATTTCTGGGGAATCTGAGAACAGATATTACGGATCCCTTTGAAGACTATAGGGCCAAAGGAAATATCCTCCGATAACAAAGAGAAAGAAGCTTTCGGAGAAACTTCTTTGTGTTCTGTGAAATCATCTCACAGAGTTACAGCTTTCGCCTCAAGAAGCCTTTCGCTAAGATAGTTCTTGTGGAATTGGCAAAGTGATATTTGCAAGCCCACAGAGGGCTATGGTGAAAAAGGAAATATCCTCAGATGAAATCTGGAAAGAAGCTTTCTGAGAAACTGCTTAGTGTTCTGTTAATTCATCTCACAGGTTTACATCTGTATTTCGTGGATTTCTTTGCTAGCCTTCTTTCTGTGGAATCTGAGAACAGATATTTCGGATCCCTTTGAAGACTATAGGGCAAAAGGCAATATCCTCCGATAACAAAGAGAAAGAAGCTTTCTGAGAAACTTCTTTGTGTTCTGTGAAATCATCTCACAGAGTTACAGCTTTCCCCTCAAGAAGCCTGTTGCTCGGACAGTTCTTGTGGAATTGGCAAAGTGATATTTGGAGGCCCATAGAGGGCTATGGTGAAAAAGGAAATATCCTCAGATGAAAGCTGGAGAGAAGCTTTCTGAGAAACTGCTCTGTGATGTGTGACTTCCACTCACAGAGTTACATCAGTATTTCCTGGATCTCTCTGCTAGCCTTATTTCGTGGAATCTGAGAACAGATATTTCGGATCCCTTTGAAGACTATAGGGCCAAAGGAAATATCCTCCGATAACTAAGAGAAAGAAGCTTTCTGAGTAACTTCCTTGTGTTCTGTGAAATCATCTCACAGAGTTACAGCTTTCCCCTCAGGAAGCCTTTCGCTAAGAAAGTTCTTCTGGAATTGGCAAAGTGATATTTGGAAGCCCAAAGAGGGCTATGGTGAAAAAGAAATATCCACAGATGAAATCTGGAAAGAAGCTTTCTGAGAAACTGCTTACTGTTCTATTCATCTCACAGAGTTACATCTGTATTTCGTGGATCTCTTTGCTAGCCTTATTTCTGTGGAATCTGAGAACAGATATTTCGGATCCCTTTGAAGACTATAGGGCCAAAGGAAATATGCTCGGATAACAAAGAGAAAGAAGGTTTCTGACAAACTTCTTTGTGTTTTGTGAAATCATCTCACAAAGTTACAGCTTTCCCCTCAAGAAGTCTTTCGCTAAGACAGTTCTTGTGGAATTGGCAAAGTGATATTTGGAAGCCCATAGAGGACTATGGTGAAAAAGGAAATATCCTCAGATGAAATCTGGAAAGAAGCTTTCTGAGAAACTGCTTAGTGTTCTGTTAATTCATCTCACAGAGTTACATCTGTATTTCGTGGATCTCTTTGCTAGCCTTATTTCTGTGGAATCTGAGAACAGATACTTCAGATACCTTTGAAGACTATAGGGCCAAAGGAAATATCCTCCGATAACAAAGAGAAAGAAGCTTTATGAGAAACTTCTTTGCATTTTGTGTAATCATCTCACAGAGTTACAGCTATCGCCTCAAGAAGCCTTTCGCTAAGACAGCTCTTGTGGAACTGGCAAGGTGATATTTGGAAGCCCATAGAGGGCTATGGTGAAAAAGGAAATATCCTCAGATGAAATCAGGAAAGAAGCTTACTGAGAAACTGCTCTGTGATGTGTGACTTCCACTCACAGAGTTATATCTGTATTTCGTGGATCTCTTTGCTAGCCTTATTTCTGTGCAATCTGAGAACAGATATTTCGAATCCCTTTGAAGAGTATAGGGCCAAAGGAAATATCCTCCGATAAGTAAGAGAAAGATGCTTTCTGAGAAACTTCTTTGTGTTCTGTGAAATCATCTCACAGAGTTACAGCTTTCACCTCAAGAAGCCTTTCGCTAAGACAGTTCTTGTGGAATTGGCAAAGTGATATTTGGAAGCCCATAGAGTTCTATGGTGAAAAAGGAAATATCCTCAGATGAAATATGGAAAGAAGCTTTCTGAGAAACTGCTTACTTTTCTGTTAATTCATCTCACAGAGTTACATCTTTATTTCGTGGATGTCTTTGCTGGCCTTATTTCTGGGGAATCTGAGAACAGATATTACGGATCCCTTTGAAGACTATAGGGCCAAAGGAAATATCCTCCGATAACAAAGAGAAAGAAGCTTTCTGAGAAACTTCTTTGTGTTCTGTGAAATCATCTCACAGAGTTACAGCTTTCCCCTCAAGAAGCCTTTCGCTAAGACAGTTCTTGTGGAATTGGCAAAGTGATATTTGCAAGCCCATATTGGGCTATGGTGAAAAAGGAAATATCCTCAGATGAAATCTGGAAAGAAGCTTTCTGAGAAACTGCTTAGTGTTCTGTTAATTCATCTCACAGGTTTACATCTGTATTTCGTGGATTTCTTTGCTAGCCCTCTTTCTGTGGAATCTGAGAACAGATATTTCGGATCCCTTTGAAGACTATAGGGCCAAAGGAAATATCCTCCGATTACAAAGAGAAAGAAGCTTTCTGAGAAACTTCTTCGTGTTCTGTGAAATCATCTCACAGAGTTACAGCTTTCCCCTCAAGAAGCCTTTCCCTAAGACAGTTCTTGTGGAATTGGTAAAGTGATATTTGGAAGCCCATAGAGGGTTATGGTGAAAAAGGAAATATCCTCAGATGAAATCTGGAAAGAAGATTTCTCAGAAACTGCTTAGTGTTCTGTAAATTCATCTCACAGAGTTACATCTGTATTTCGTGGATCTCTTTGCTAGCCTTATTTCTGTGGAATCTGAGAACAGATATTTCGGATCCCTTTGAAGACTATAGGGCCAAAGGAAATATCCTCCGATAACTAAGAGAAAGAAGCTTTCTGAGAAACTTCTTTGTGTTCTGTGAATTCATCTCACAGAGTTACAGCTTTCCCCTCAAGAAGCCTTTCGCTAATACAGTTGTTGTGGAATAGGCAAAGTGATATTTGGAAGCCCTTAGAGGGCTACGTTGAAAAAGGAAATATCCTCAGATGAAATCTGGAAAGAAGCTTTCTGAGAAACTGCTTAGTGTTCTGTTAATTCATCTCACCGAGTTACATCTGCATTTCGTGGATCTCATTGCTAGCCTTCTTTCTGTGGAATCTGAGAACAGATATTTCGGATCCCTTTGAAGACTATAGGGACAAAGGAAATATCCTCCGATAACAAAGAGAAAGAAGCTTTCTGAGAAACTTCTTTGTGTTCTGTGTAATCGTCTCACAGAGTTACAGTTTTCCCCTCAGGAAGCCTTTTGCTAAGACAGTTCTTCAGGAATTGGAAAAGTGATATTTGGAAGCCCATAGAGGGCTATGATGAAAAAGGAAATATCCTCAGATGAAATCTGGAAAGAAGCTTTCTGAGAAACTGCTCTGTGATGTGTGACTTCCACTCACAGAGTTACATCTGTATTTCGTGGATCTCTTTGCTAGCCTTATTTCTGTGGAATCTGAGAACAGATATTTCGGATCCCTTTGAAGACTATAGGGCCAAAGGAAATATCCTCCGATAACAAAGAGAAAGAAGCTTTCTCAAAAACTTCTTTGTGTTCTGTGTAATCATCTCACAGAGTTACAGCTTTCCCCTCAAGAAGCCTTTCGCTAAGACAGTTCTTGTGGAATTGGCAAAGTGATGTTTGTAAGCCCATAGAGGGCTATGGTGAAAAAGGAAATATCCTCAGATGAAATCTGGAAAGAAGCTTTCTGAGAAACTGCTTAGTGTTCTGTTAATTCATCTCACAGAGTTACATCTGTATTTCGTGGATCTCTTCGCTAGCCTTATTTCTGTGGTATCTGAGAACAGATATTTCAGATCCCTTTGAAGACTATAGGGTCAAAGGATATATCCTCCGATAACAAAGAGAAAGAAGCTTTCTGACAAACTTCTTTGTGTTCTCTGAAATCATCTCACAGAGTTTCAGCTTTCCTCTCAAGAAGCCTTTCGCTAAGACAGTTCTTGTGGAATTGGCAAAGTGATGTTTTGAAGCCCATAGAGGGCTATGGTGAAAAAGGAAATATCCACAGATGAATTCTGGAAAGAAGCTTTCTGAGAACCTGCTTACTGTTCTGGTAATTCATCTCACAGAATTACATCTGTATTTCGTGGATGTCTTTGCTGGCCTTATTTCTGGGAAATCTGAGAACAGATATTTCGGAGCCCTTTGAAGACTATAGGGCCAAAGGAAATATCCTCCGATAACAAAGAGAAAGAAGCTTTCTGAGAAACTTCTTCGTGTTCTGTGTAATCATCTCACAGAGTTACAGCTTTCCCCTCAAGAAGACTTTCGCTAAGACAGTTCTTGTGGAATTGGCAAAGTGATGTTTGGAAGCCCATAGAGGGCTACGGTGAAAAAGGAAATATCGTCAGATGAAATCTGGAAAGAAGCTTTCTGAGAAACTCCTTAGTGTTCTGTTAATTCATCTCACAGAGTTACATCTCTATTTCGTGGATGCCTTTGCTTGCCTTATTTCTTTGGAATCTGAGAACAGATATTTCAGATCCCTTTGAAGAATATAGGGTCAAAGGAAATATCCTGCGATAACAAAGAGAAAGAAGCTTTCTGAGAAACTTCTTTGTGTTCTGTGTAATCATCTCACAGAGTTACAGCTTTCGCCTGAAGAAGCCTTTCGCTAAGACAGCTCTTGTGGAATTGGCAAGGTGATATTTCAGCCCATAGAGGGCTATGGTGAAAAGGGAAATATCCTCAGATGAAATCTGGAAAGAAGCTTTCTGAGAAACTTCTCTGATGTGTGACTTCCACTCACAGAGTTTTATCTGTATTTCGTGGATCTCTTTGCTTGCCTTATTTCTTTGGAATCTGAGAACAGATATTTGGGATCCCTTTGGAGAGTGTAGGGCCAAAGGAAATATCCCCCGATAACAAAGAGAAAGAAGCTTTCTGAGAAACTTCTTTGTGTTCTGTGAAATCATCTCACAGAGATACACCTTTCTGCTAAGGCAGCCTTTCGCTAACACAGTTTTTGTGGAATTGACAAATTGATATTTGGAAGCCCATAGAGGGCTACGGTGAAAAAGGAAATATCCTCCGATGAAATCTGGAAAGAATCTTTGTGCGAAACTGCTTAGTGTTCTGTTAATTCATCTCACAGAGTTACATCTGTATTTCGTGGATCTCTTTGCTAGCCTTATTTCTGTGCAATCTGAGAACAGATATTTCGGATCCCTTTGAAGACTATAGGGCCAAAGGAAATATCCTCCGATAACTAAGAGAATGAAGCTTTCTGAGTAACTTCCTTGTGTTCTGTGAAATCATCTCACAGAGTTACAGCTTTCCCCTCAAGAAGCCTTTCGCTAAGAAAGTTCTTCTGGAATTGGCAAAGTGATATTTGGAAGCCCAAAGAGGGCTATGGTGAAAAAGAAATATCCACAGATGAAATCTGGAAAGAAGCTTTCTGAGAAACTGCTTACTGTTCTATTCATCTCACAGAGTTACATCTGTATTTCGTGAATCTCTTTGCTAGCCTTATTTCTGGGGAATCTGAGAACATATATTTCGGATCCCTTTGAAGACTATAGGGCCAAAGGAAATATCCTCCGATAACAAAGAGAAAGAAGCTTTCTGAGAAACTTCTTTGTGTTCTGTGAAATCATCTCACAGAGATAGAGCTATCCCCTCAAGCATTCTTTCGCCAAGACAGTTCTTGTGGAATTGGAAAAGTGATATATGGAAGCCCATAGAGGGCTATGGTGAAAAAGGAATTATCCTCAGATGAAATCTGGAAAGAAGCTTTCGGAGAAACAGCTTAGTGTTCTCTTAATTCATCTCACAGAGTTACATCTGTATTTCGTGGATCTCTTTGCTAGCCTTATTTCTGTGCAATCTGAGAACATATATTTCGGATCCCTTTGAAGACTATAGGGCCAAAGGAAATATCCTGCGATAAAAAAGAGAAAGAAGCTTTCTGAGAAACTTCTTTGTGTTCTCTGAAATCATCTCACAGAGTTACAGCTTTCCCCTCAAGAAGCCGTTAGCTAAGACAGTTCTTGTCAAATTGGCAAAGTGATATTTGGAAGCCCATAGAGGGCTATGGTGAAAAAGGAAATATCCTAAGATGAATTCTGGAAAGAAGCTTTCTGAGAAACTGCTTTCTGTTCTGTTAATTCATCTCACAGAGTTACATCTGTATTTCGTGGATATCTTTGCTGACCTTATTTCTGGGGAATCTGAGAACAGATATTACGGATCCCTTTGAAGACTATAGGGCCAAAGGAAATATCCTCCAATAACAAAGAGAAAGAAGCTTTCTGAGAAACTTCTTTGTGTTCTGTGAAATCATCTCACAGAGTTACAGCTTTCGCCTCAAGAAGCCTTTCGCTAAGACAGTTCTTGTGGAATTGGCAAAGTGATATATGCAAGCCCATAGAGGGCTATGGTGAAAAAGGAAATATCCTCAGATGAAATCTGGAAAGAAGCTTTCTGAGAAACTGCTTAGTGTTCTGTTAATTCATCTCACAGGTTTACATCTGTATTTCGTGTATTTCTTTGCTAGCCTTATTTCTGTGGAATCTGAGAACAGATATTTCGTATCCCTTTGAAGACTATAGGGCCAAAGGAAATATCCTCCGATAACAAAGAGAAAGAAGCTTTCTGAGAAACTTCTTTGTGTTCTGTGAAATCATCTCACAGAGTTACAGCTTTCACCTCAAGAAGCCTTTCGCTAGACAGTTCTTGTGGAATTGGCAAAGTGATGTTTGTAAGCCCATAGAGGGCTATGGTGAAAAAGGAAATATCCTCTGATGAAATCTGGAAAGAAGCTTTCTGAGAAACTGCTTACTTTTCTGTTAATTCATCTCACAGAGTTACATTTGTATTTCGAGGATCTCTTTGCTAGCCTTATTTCTGTGGAATCTGAGAACAGATATTTCGGATCCCTTTGAAAACTATAGGGTCAAAGGCTATATCCTCCGATAAAAAAGAGAAAGAAGCTTTCTGAGAAACTTCTTTGTGTTCTCTGAAATCATCTCACAGAGTTACAGCTTTCCTCTCAAGAAGCCTTTCGCTAAGACAGTTCTTGTGGAATTGGCAAAGTGATGTTTTGAAGCCCATAGAGGGCTATGGTGAAAAAGGAAATATCCACAGATGAATTCTGGAAAGAAGCTTTCTGAGAAACTGCTTGCTGTTCTGGTAATTCATCTCAGAGAGTTACATCTGTATTTCGTGGATGTCTTTGCTGGCCTAATTTCTGGGGAATCTGAGAACAGATATTACGGATCCCTTTGAAGACTATAGGGCCAAAGGAAATATCCTCTGATAACAAAGAGAAAGAAGCTTTCGGAGAAACTTCTTTGTGTTCTGTGAAATCATCTCACAGAGTTACAGCTTTCGCCTCAAGAAGCCTTTCGCTAAGATAGTTCTTGTGGAATTGGCAAAGTGATATTTGCAAGCCCACAGAGGGCTATGGTGAAAAAGGAAATATCCTCAGATGAAATCTGGAAAGAAGCTTTCTGAGAAACTGCTTAGTGTTCTGTTAATTCATCTCACAGGTTTACATCTGTATTTCGTGTATTTCTTTGCTAGCCTTATTTCTGTGGAATCTGAGAACAGATATTTCGTATCCCTTTGAAGACTATAGGGCCAAAGGAAATATCCTCCGATAACAAAGAGAAAGAAGCTTTCTGAGAAACTTCTTTGTGTTCTGTGAAATCATCTCACAGAGTTACAGCTTTCCCCTCAAGAAGCCTGTTGCTCGGACAGTTCTTGTGGAATTGGCAAAGTGATATTTGGAGGCCCATAGAGGGCTATGGTGAAAAAGGAAATATCCTCAGATGAAAGCTGGAGAGAAGCTTTCTGAGAAACTGCTCTGTGATGTGTGACTTCCACTCACAGAGTTACATCAGTATTTCCTGGATCTCTTTGCTAGCCTTATTTCTGTGGAATCTGACAACAGATATTTCGGATCCCTTTGAAGACTATAGGGCCAAAGGAAATATCCTCCGATAACTAAGAGAAAGAAGCTTTCTGAGTAACTTCCTTGTGTTCTGTGAAATCACCTCACAGAGTTACAGCTTTCCCCTCAGGAAGCCTTTCGCTAAGAAAGTTCTTCTGGAATTGGCAAAGTGATATTTGGAAGCCCAAAGAGGGCTATGGTGAAAAAGAAATATCCACAGATGAAATCTGGAAAGAAGCTTTCTGAGAAACTGCTTACTGTTCTATTCATCTCACAGAGTTACATCTGTATTTCGTGGATCTCTTTGCTAGCCTTATTTCTGTGGAATCTGAGAACAGATATTTCGGATCCCTTTGAAGACTATAGGGCCAAAGGAAATATGCTCGGATAACAAAGAGAAAGAAGGTTTCTGACAAACTTCTTTGTGTTTTGTGAAATCATCTCACAAAGTTACAGCTTTCCCCTCAAGAAGTCTTTCGCTAAGACAGTTCTTGTGGAATTGGCAAAGTGATATTTGGAAGCCCTTAGAGGACTATGGTGAAAAAGGAAATATCCTCAGATGAAATCTGGAAAGAAGCTTTCTGAGAAACTGCTTAGTGTTCTGTTAATTCATCTCACAGAGTTACATCTGTATTTCGTGGATCTCTTTGCTAGCCTTATTTCTGTGGAATCTGAGAACAGATACTTCAGATACCTTTGAAGACTATAGGGCCAAAGGAAATATCCTCCGATAACAAAGAGAAAGAAGCTTTATGAGAAACTTCTTTGCATTCTGTGTAATCATCTCACAGAGTTACAGCTATCGCCTCAAGAAGCCTTTCGCTAAGACAGCTCTTGTGGAACTGGCAAGGTGATATTTGGAAGCCCATAGAGGGCTATGGTGAAAAAGGAAATATCCTCAGATGAAATCAGGAAAGAAGCTTACTGAGAAACTGCTCTGTGATGTGTGACTTCCACTCACAGAGTTATATCTGTATTTCGTGGATCTCTTTGCTAGCCTTATTTCTGTGCAATCTGAGAACAGATATTTCGAATCCCTTTGAAGAGTATAGGGCCAAAGGAAATATCCTCCGATAAGTAAGAGAAAGATGCTTTCTGGGAAACTTCTTTGTGTTCTGTGAAATCATCTCACAGAGTTACAGCTTTCACCTCAAGAAGCCTTTCGCTAAGACAGTTCTTGTGGAATTGGCAAAGTGATATTTGGAAGCCCATAGAGTTCTATTGTGAAAAAGGAAATATCCTCAGATGAAATCTGGAAAGAAGCTTTCTGAGAAACTGCTTACTTTTCTGTTAATTCATCTCACAGAGTTACATCTTTATTTCGTGGATGTCTTTGCTGGCCTTATTTCTGGGGAATCTGAGAACAGATATTACGGATCCCTTTGAAGACTATAGGGCCAAAGGAAATATCCTCCGATAACAAAGAGAAAGAAGCTTTCTGAGAAACTTCTTTGTGTTCTGTGAAATCATCTCACAGAGTTACAGCTTTCCTCTCAAGAAGCCTTTCGCTAAGACAGTTGTTGTGGAATTGGCAAAGTGATATTTGCAAGCCCATATTGGGCTATGGTGAAAAAGGAAATATCCTCAGATGAAATCTGGAAAGAAGCTTTCTGAGAAACTGCTTAGTGTTCTGTTAATTCATCTCACAGGTTTACATCTGTATTTCGTGGATTTCTTTGCTAGCCTTCTTTCTGTGGAATCTGAGAACAGATATTTCGGATCCCTTTGAAGACTATAGGGCCAAAGGAAATATCCTCCGATTACAAAGAGAAAGAAGCTTTCTGAGAAACTTCTTCGTGTTCTGTGAAATCATCTCACAGAGTTACAGCTTTCCCCTCAAGAAGCCTTTCCCTAAGACAGTTCTTGTGGAATTAGTAAAGTGATATTTGGAAGCCCATAGAGGGTTATGGTGAAAAAGGAAATATCCTCAGATGAAATCTGGAAAGAAGATTTCTCAGAAACTGCTTAGTGTTCTGTAAATTCATCTCACAGAGTTACATCTGTATTTCGTGGATCTCTTTGCTAGCCTTATTTCTGTGGAATCTGAGAACAGATATTTCGGATCCCTTTGAAGACTATAGGGCCAAAGGAAATATCCTCCGATAACTAAGAGAAAGAAGCTTTCTGAGAAACTTCTTTGTGTTCTGTGTAATCATCTCACAGAGTTACAGCTTTCCCCTCAAGAAGCCTTTCGCTAAGACAGTTCTTGTGGAATTGGCAAAGTGATGTTTGTAAGCCCATAGAGGGCTATGGTGAAAAAGGAAATATCCTCAGATGAAATCTGGAAAGAAGCTTTCTGAGAAACTTCGTAGTGTTCTGTTAATTCATCTCACAGAGTTACATCTGTATTTCGTGGATCTCTTCGCTAGCCTTATTTCTGTGGTATCTGAGAACAGATATTTCAGATCCCTTTGAAGACTATAGGGTCAAAGGATATATCCTCCGATAACAAAGAGAAAGAAGCTTTCTGACAAACTTCTTTGTGTTCTCTGAAATCATCTCACAGAGTTTCAGCTTTCCTCTCAAGAAGCCTTTCGCTAAGACAGTTCTTGTGGAATTGGCAAAGTGATGTTTTGAAGCCCATAGAGGGCTATGGTGAAAAAGGAAATATCCACAGATGAATTCTGGAAAGAAGCTTTCTGAGAACCTGCTTACTGTTCTGGTAATTCATCTCACAGAATTACATCTGTATTTCGTGGATGTCTTTGCTGGCCTTATTTCTGGGAAATCTGAGAACAGATATTTCGGAGCCCTTTGAAGACTATAGGGCCAAAGGAAATATCCTCCGATAACAAAGAGAAAGAAGCTTTCTGAGAAACTTCTTCGTGTTCTGTGTAATCATCTCACAGAGTTACAGCTTTCCCCTCAAGAAGACTTTCGCTAAGACAGTTCTTGTGGAATTGGCAAAGTGATGTTTGGAAGCCCATAGAGGGCTACGGTGAAAAAGGAAATATCGTCAGATGAAATCTGGAAAGAAGCTTTCTGAGAAACTCCTTAGTGTTCTGTTAATTCATCTCACAGAGTTACATCTGTATTTCGTGGATGCCTTTGCTTGCCTTATTTCTTTGGAATCTGAGAACAGATATTTCAGATCCCTTTGAAGAATATAGGGTCAAAGGAAATATCCTGCGATATTACAGCTTTCGCCTGAAGAAGCCTTTCGCTAAGACAGCTCTTGTGGAATTGGCAAGGTGATATTTCAGCCCATAGAGGGCTATGGTGAAAAGGGAAATATCCTCAGATGAAATCTGGAAAGAAGATTTCTGAGAAACTTCTCTGATGTGTGACTTCCACTCACAGAGTTTTATCTGTATTTCGTGGATCTCTTTGCTTGCCTTATTTCTTTGGAATCTGAGAACAGATATTTGGGATCCCTTTGGAGAGTGTAGGGCCAAAGGAAATATCCTCCGATAACAAAGAGAAAGAAGCTTTCTGAGAAACTTCTTTGTGTTCTGTGAAATCATCTCACAGAGATACACCTTTCTGCTAAGGCAGCCTTTCGCTAACACAGTTTTTGTGGAATTGACAAATTGATATTTGGAAGCCCTTAGAGGGCTACGGTGAAAAAGGAAATATCCTCCGATGAAATCTGGAAAGAATCTTTGTGCGAAACTGCTTAGTGTTCTGTTAATTCATCTCACAGAGTTACATCTGTATTTCGTGGATCTCTTTGCTAGCCTTATTTCTGTGCAATCTGAGAACAGATATTTCGGATCCCTTTGAAGACTATAGGGCCAAAGGAAATATCCTCCGATAACTAAGAGAATGAAGCTTTCTGAGTAACTTCCTTGTGTTCTGTGAAATCATCTCACAGAGTTACAGCTTTCCCCTCAAGAAGCCTTTCGCTAAGAAAGTTCTTCTGGAATTGGCAAAGTGATATTTGGAAGCCCAAAGAGGGCTATGGTGAAAAAGAAATATCCACAGATGAAATCTGGAAAGAAGCTTTCTGAGAAACTGCTTACTGTTCTATTCATCTCACAGAGTTACATCTGTATTTCGTGAATCTCTTTGCTAGCCTTATTTCTGGGGAATCTGAGAACATATATTTCGGATCCCTTTGAAGACTATAGGGCCAAAGGAAATATCCTCCGATAACAAAGAGAAAGAAGCTTTCTGAGAAACTTCTTTGTGTTCTGTGAAATCATCTCACAGAGTTACAGATTTCCCCTCAAAAAGCCTTTCGCTAAGACAGTTCTTGTGGAATTGTCAAAGTGATATTTGGAAGCCCATAGTGGGCTGTGGTGAAAAAGGAAATATCCTCCGATGAAATCTGGAAAGAAGCTTTCTGAGAAACTGATTAGTGTTCTGTTAATTCATCCCACAGAGTTACATCTGTATTTTGTGGATCTCTTTGCTTGCCTTATTTCTGTGGAATCTGAGAACAGATATTTCGGATCCCTTTGAAGACTATAGGGCGAAAGGAAATATCCTCCGATAAGAAAGAGAAAGAAGCTTTCTGAGAAACTTTTTTGTGTTCTGTGAAATCATCGCACAGAGGTACACCTTTCTCTAAGGAAGACTTTCGCTAACACAGTTTTTCTGGAATTGGCAAAGTGATATTTGGAAGCCCATATAGGGCTATGGTGAAAAAGGAAATATCCTCCGATGAAATCTGGAAAGAAGCTTTCTGAGAAACTTCTTAGTTTTCTGTTAATTCACCTCAGAGAGTTACATCTGAATTTCGTGGATCTCTTTGCTAGCCTTATTTCTGTGGAATCTGAGAACAGATATTTCGGATCCCTTTGAAGACTATGGGGCCAAAGGAAATATCCTCCGATAACAAAGAGAAAGAAGCTTTCTGAGAAACTTCTTTGTGTTCTGTGTAATCATCTCACAGAGTTACAGCTTTCCCCTCAAGAAGCCTTTCGCTAGGACAGTTCTTTTGGAATTGGCAAAGTGATATTTGGAAGCCCATAGAGGTCTATGGTGAAAAAGGAAATATCCTCAGATGAAATCTGGAAAGAAGCTTTCTGAGAAACTGCTTAGTGTTCTCTTAATTCATCTCACAGAGTTACATCTGTATTTCGTGGATCTCTTTGCTAGCCTTATTTCTGTGCAATCTGAGAACAGATATTTCGGATACCTTTGAAGAATATAGGGCCAAAGGAAATATCCTCCGATAACAAAGAGAAAGAAGCTTTCTGAGAAACTTTTTGTATTCTGTGAAATCATCTCACAGAGTTACAGCATTCCCTTCAAGAAGCCTTTCGCTAAGACAGTTCTTGTGGAATTGGCAAAGTGATATTTGGAAGCCCCTAGAGGGCTACAGTGAAAATGGAAATATCCTCAGCTGAAATCTGGAAAGAAGCTTTCTGAGAAACTGCTTAGTGTTCTGTTAATTCATCTCAAAGAGTTACATCTGTATTTCGTGGATCTCTTTGCTAGTCTTATTTCTGTGCAATCTGAGAACAGATATTTCGGATCCCTTTGAATACTACAGAGCCAAAGGAAATATCCTCTTATAACAAAGAGAAAGAAGCTTTCTGAGAAACTTTTTGTGTTCTGTGAAATCATCTCACAGAGTTACAGCTTTCCCCTCAAGAAGCCTTTCGCTATGACAGTTCTTGTGGAATTGTCAAAGTGATATTTGGAAGCTCACAGAGGGCTATGGTGAAAAAGGAAATATCCTCAGAGGAAATCTGGAAAGAAGCTTTCTGAGAAACTGCTTAGTGTTCTGTTAATTCATCTCACAGAGTTACTTCTGTATTTCGTGGCTCTCTTTGTTAGCCTTATTTCTGTGCAATCTGAGAACAGATATTTCGGATCCCTTTGAAGACTATAGGGCCAAAGGAAATATCCTCCGATAAGAAAGAGAAAGAAGCTTTCTGAGAAACTTCTTTGTGTTCTGTGTAATCATCTCACAGCTTTACAGATTTCCCCTCAAGTAGCCTTTCGCTAAGACAGTTCTTGTGGAATTGGCAAAGTGATATTTGGAAGCCCATAGAGGGCTATGGTGAAAATGGAAATATCCTCAGCTGAAATCTGGAAAGAAGCTTTCTGAGGAACTGCTTAGTGTACTGTTAATTCATCTCACAGAATTACATCTGTATTTCGTGGATCTCTTTGCTAGCCTTATTTCTGTGGAATCTGAGAACAGATATTTCGGATCCATTTGAAGACTATAGGGCCAAAGGAAATATCCTCCGATAAGCAAGAGAAAGAAGCTTTCTGAGAAACTCCTTTGTGTTCTGTGAAATCATCTCACAGAGTTACAGCTTTCCCTTCCAGAAGCCTTTCGGTAAGACAGTTCTTGTGGAATTGGCCAAGTGATATTTGGAAGCCCATAGAGGGCTATCGTGAAAAAGCAAATATCCTCTGATGAAATCTGGAAAGAAGCTTTCTGAGAAACTGCTTAGTGTTCTGTTAATTCATCTCACAAAGTTACATCTGTATTTCGTGGATCTCTTTGCTAGCCTTATTTCTGTGGAATCTGAGAACAGATATTTCGGATCCCTTTGAAGTCTATAGGGCCAAAGGAAATATCCTCCGATAACAAAGAGAAAGAAGCTTTCTGAGAAACTTCTTTGTGTTCCGTGAAATCATCTCACAGAGTTTCACCTTTCTGCTAAAGAAGCCTTTCGCTAAGACAGTTCTTGTGGAATTGGCAAAGTGATATTTGGAAGCCCATAGAGGGATATTTTGAAAAAGGAAATATCCTCAGATGAAATCTGACAAGAAGGTTTCTGAGAAACTGATTAGTGTTCTGTTAATTCATCTCACAGAGTTACATCTGTATTTCGTGGATCTCTTTGCTTGCCTTATTTCTGTGGAATCTGAGAACAGATATTTCGGATCCCTTTGAAGACTATAGGGCCAAAGGAAATATCCTCCGATAACAAAGAGAAAGAAGCTTTCTGAGAAACTTCTTTGTGTTCTGTGTAATCATCGCACAGAGTTACAGCTTTCCTCTCAAGAAGCCTTTCGCTAAGACAGTTCTTCTGGAATTGGCAAAGTGATATTTGGAAGCCCATAGAGGGCTATGGTGAAAAAGGAATTATTCTCAGATGAAATCTGGAAAGAAGCTTTCTGAGAAACTGCTTAGTGTTCTGTTAATTCATCTCACAGAGTTACATCTGTATTTCGTGGATCTCTTTGCTAGCCTTATTTCTGTGCAATCTGAGAACAGATATTTCGGATCGCTTTGAAGACTATAGGGCCAAAGGAAATATCCTCTGATAACAAAGAGAAAGAAGCCTTCTGGGAAACTTTTTGTGTTTTGTGAAATCATCTCACAGAGTTACAGCTTTCCCCTCTAAAAGCCTTTCGCTAAGACACTTCTTGTGGAATTGGCAAAGTGATATTTGGTAGCCCATAGAGGGCTGTGGTGAAAAAGGAAATATCCTCAGATAAAATCTGGAAAGAAGCTTTCTGAGACACTGCTTAATGTTCTGTTAATTCATCTCACAGAGTTACATCTGTATTTCGTGGCTCTCTTTGCTAGCCTTATTTATGTGCAATCTGAGAACAGATATTTCGGATCCCTTTGAAGACTATAGGGCTAAAGGAAATATCCTCCGATATCAAAGAGAAAGAAGCTTTCTGAGAAACTTCTTTGTGTTCTGTGTAATCATCTCACAGCTTTACAGCTTTCCCCTCATTGAGCCTTTCGC
Organism: Macaca fascicularis; assembly: GCF_037993035.2. NCBI lineage: Eukaryota > Metazoa > Chordata > Mammalia > Primates > Cercopithecidae > Macaca > Macaca fascicularis. Next base: position 52,248,743 of record NC_088380.1, read on the forward strand.
TAAGACAGTTCTTGTGGAATTGGCAAAGTGATATTTGGAAACCCCTAGAGGGCTATGGTTAAAATGGAAATATCCTCAGCTGAAATCTGGAAAGAAGCTTTCTGAGAAACTGCTTAGTGTTCTGTTAATTCATCTCACAGAGTTACATCTGTATTTCGTGGATCTCTCTGCTTGCCTTATTTCTGTGGAATCTGAGAAGAGATATTTCGGATCCCTTTGAAGACTATAGGGCCAAAGGAAATATCCTCCGATAACAAAGAGAAAGAAGCTTTCTTAGAAAATTCTTTGTGTTCTGTGAAATCATCTCACAGAGTTACAGCTTTCCCCTCAAGAAGTCTTTCTCTAAAACAGTTCTTGTGGAATTGGCAAAGTGATATTTGGTAGCCCATCGAGGGCTATGGTGAGAGAGGAAATACCCTCCGATTAAATCTGGAATGAAGCTTTCTGAGAAACTGCTTAGTGTTCTGTTAATTCATCTCACAGAGTTACATCTGTATTTCGTGGATCTCTTTGCTAGCCTTATTTCTGTGCAATCTGAGAACAGATATTACGGATCCCTTTGAAGACTATAAGGCCAAAGGAAATATCCTCCGATAACAAAGAGAAAGAAGCTTTCTGGGAAACTTCTTTGTGTTCTGTGTAATCATCTCACAGAGTTACAGCTTTCCCCCTCAAGAAGCCGTTCGCTAAGACAGTTCTTGTGGAATTGGCAAAGTGATATTTGGAAGCCCTTAGAGGGCTATGGTGAGAAAGGAAATATCCTCCGATTAATTCTGGAATGAAGCTTTCTGAGAAACTGCTTAGTGTTCTGTTAATTCATCTCACAGAGTTACATCTGTATTTCGTGGATCTCTTTGCTAGCCTTATTTCTGTGCAATCTGAGAACTGATATTTCGGATCCCTTTGAAGACTATAGGGCCAAAGGAAATATCCTCCGATAAGAAAGAGAAAGAAGCTTTCTGAGAAACTTCTTTGTGTTCTGTGTAATCAACTCACAGCTTTACAGATTTCCCCTCTAAAAGCCTTTCGCTAAGACAGTTCTTGTGGAATTGGCAAAGTGATATTTGGAAGCCCGTAGAGGGCTATGGTGAAAATGGAAATATCCTCAGCTGAAATCTGGAAAGAAGCTTTCTGAGAAACTGCTTAGTGTTCTATTAATTCATCTCACAGAGTTACATCTGTATTTCGTGGATCTCTTTGCTTGCCTTATTTCTGTGGAATCTGAGAAGAGATATTTCGGATCTCTTTGAGGACTATGGGGCCAAAGGAAATATCCTCCGATAACAAAGAGAAAGAAGCTTTCTTAGAAACTTCTTTGTGTTCTGTAAAATCATCTCACAGAATTACAGCTTTCCCCTCAAGAAGCCTTTCGCTAAGACAGTTCTTGTGGAATTGGCAAAGTGATATTTGGAAGCCCATAGAGGGCTATGTTGAAAAAGGAAATATCCTCCGATGAAATCTGGAAAGAAGCTTTCTGAGAAACTGCTTAGTGTTCTGTTAATTCATCTCACAGAGTTACATCTGTATTTCGTGGATCTCTTTGGTAACCTTATTTCTGTGCAGTCTGAGAACAGATATTTCAGATCCCTTTGAAGACTATAGGGCCAAAGAAAATATCCTCCGATAACAAAGAGAAAGAAGCTTTCTGAGAAACTTCTTTGTGTTCTGTGAAATCATCTCACAGAGTTACAGCTTTCGCCTCAAGAACCCTTTCGCTAAGACAGTTCTTGTGGAATTGGCAAAGTGATATTTGGAAGCCCATAGAGGGCTATGGTGAAAGAGGAAATATTCTCAGATGAAATATGGAAAGAAGCTTTCTGAGAAACTGCTTAGTGTTCTGTTAATTCATCTCACAGAGTTACATCAGTATTTCGTGGATCTCTTTGCTAGCCTTATTTCTGTGGAATCTGAGAACAGATATTTCGGATCCCTTTGAAGACTATAGGAAAAAAGGAAATATCTTCCGATAACAAAGAGAAAGAAGCTTTCTGAGAAACTTCTTTGTGTTCTGTGAAATCATCTCACAGAGTTACACCTTTCTGCTAAAGAAGCCTTTCGCTAAGACAGTTCTTGTGGAATTGGCAAAGTGATATTTGGAAGCCCATAGAGGGCTATGGTGAAAAAGGAAATATCCTCAGATGGAATCTCAAAAGAAGCTATCTGAGAAACTGCTTAGTGTTATGTTAATTCATCTCACAGAGTTACATCTGTATTTCGTGGATCTCTTTGCTAGCCTTATTTCTGTTCAATCTGAGAACAGATATTTCGGATCCCTTTGAAGACAATAGGGCCAAAGGAAATATCCTCCGATAACAAAGAGAAAGAAGCTTTCTGAGAAACTTCTTTGTGTTCTGTGAAATCATCTCACAGAGTTACAACTTTCCCCTCAAGAAGCCTTTCACTAAGACAGTTCATGTGGAATTGGCAAAGTGATATTTGGAAGCCCATAGAGGCCTATGGTGAAAAAGGAAATATCCTCAGATGAAATCTGGAAAGAAGCTTTCTGAGAAACTGCTCTGTGATGTGTGACTTCCACTCACAGTGTTATATCTGTATTTCTTGGATCTCTTTGCTAGCCTTATTTCTGTGGAATCTGAGAACAGATATTTCGGATCCCTTTGAAGACTATAGGGTCAAAGGAAATATCCTCCCATAACAAAGAGAAAGAAGCTTTCTGAGAAACTTCTTTGTGTTCTGTGAAATCATCTCACAGAGTTACACCTTTTTGCTAAAGAAGCCTTTCGCAATGACAGTTCCTGTGGTATTGGCAACGTGATATTTGGAAGCCCATAGAGGGCTTTGGTGAAAAAGGAAATATCCTCCGATGAAATCTGGAAAGAAGCTTTCTGAGGAACTGCTTAGTGTACTGTTAATTCATCTCACAGAGTTACCTCTGTATTTCGTGGATCTCTTTGCTAGCCTTATTTCTGTGGAATCTGAGAACAGATATTTCGGATCCCTTTGAAGACTATAGGGCCAAAGGAAATATCCTCCGAACACAAAGAGAAAGAAGCTTTCTGAGAAACTTCTTTGTGTTCTGTGAAATCATCTCACAGAGTTACAGCTTTCCCTTCAAGAAGCCTTTCGCTAAGACAGTTCTTGTGGAATTGGCTAAGTGATATTTGGAAGCCCTTAGAGGGCTATGGTAAAAAAGGAAATATCCTCCGATGAAATCTGGAAAGAAGCTTTCTGAGAAACTGCTTAGTGTTCTCTTAATTCATCTCACAGAATTACATCAGTATTTCGTGGATCTCTTTGCTAGCCTTATTTCTGTGGAATCTGAGAACAGATATTTCGGATCCCTTTGAAGACTATAGGGCCAAAGGAAATATCCTCCGATAACAAAGAAAAAGAAGCTTTCTGAGAAACTTCTTTGTGTTCTGTGAAATCATCTCACAGAGTTACAGCTTTCCCCTCAAAAAGCTTTTCGCTAAGACAGTTCTTGTGGAATTGTCAAAGTGATAATCGGAAGCCCATAGAGGGCTACAGTGAAAAAGGAAATATCCTCAGATGAAATATGGATAGAAGCTTTCTGAGATACTGCTCTGTGATGTGTGACTTCCAGTCTCATAGTTACGTCGGTATTTCGTGGATCTCTTTGCTAGCCTTGTTTCTGTGGAATCTGAGAACAGATATTTCGGATCCCTTTGAAGACTATAGGGCCAAAGGAAATATCCTCTGATAACAAATAGAAAGAAGCTTTCTGAGAAACTTCTTTGTGTTCTGTGAAATCATGTCACAGAGTTACAGCTTTCCCCTCAAGAAGCCTTTGGCTAAGACAGTTCTTGTGGAATTGGCAAAGTGATATTTGGAAGCCCATAGAGGGCTATGGTGAAAAAGGAAATATCCTCAGATGAAATCTGGAAAGAAGCTTTCAGAGAAACTGCTTAGTGTTCTGTTAATTCATCTCACAGTGTTACATCTGTATCTCGTGGATCTCTTTGCTAGCCTTATTTCTGTGGAATCTGAGAACAGATATTTCGGATCCCTTTGAAGACTATAGGGCCAAAGGAAATATCCTCCGATAACAAAGAGAAAGAAGCTTTCTGAGAAACTTCTTTGTGTTCTGTGAAATCATCTCACAGAGTTAGAGCTTTCCTCTCAAGAAGCCTTTCGCTAAGACAGTTCTTGTGGAATTGGCAAAGTGATATTTGGAAGCCCATAGAGGGCTATGGTGAAAAAGGAAATATCCTCAGATGAAATCTGGAAAGAAGCTTTCTGAGAAACTGCTTAGTGTTCTGTTAATTCATCTCACAGAGTTACATCTGTATTTCGTGGATCTCTTTGGTAGCCTTATTTCTGTGCAGTCTGAGAACAGATATTTCGGATCCCTTTGAAGACTATAGGGCCAAAGGAAATATCCTCCGATAAGAAAGAGAAAGAAGCTTTCTGAGAAACTTCTTTGTGTTCTGTGTAATCAACTCACAGCTTTACAGATTTCGCCTCAAGAACCCTTTCGCTAAGACAGTTCTTGTGGAATTGGCAAAGTGATATTTGGAAGCCCATAGAGGGCTATGGTGAAAGAGGAAATATTCTCAGATGAAATATGGAAAGAAGCTTTCTGAGAAACTGCTTAGTGTTCTGTTAATTCATCTCACAGAGTTACATCAGTATTTCGTGGATCTCTTTGCTAGCCTTATTTCTGTGGAATCTGAGAACAGATATTTCGGATCCCTTTGAAGACTATAGGAAAAAAGGAAATATCTTCCGATAACAAAGAGAAAGAAGCTTTCTGAGAAACTTCTTTGTGTTCTGTGAAATCATCTCACAGAGTTACACCTTTCTGCTAAAGAAGCCTTTCGCTAAGACAGTTCTTGTGGAATTGGCAAAGTGATATTTGGAAGCCCATAGAGGGCTATGGTGAAAAAGGAAATATCCTCAGATGGAATCTCAAAAGAAGCTGTCTGAGAAACTGCTTAGTGTTATGTTAATTCATCTCACAGAGTTACATCTGTATTTCGTGGATCTCTTTGCTAGCCTTATTTCTGTTCAATCTGAGAACAGATATTTCGGATCCCTTTGAAGACAATAGGGCCAAAGGAAATATCCTCCGATAACAAAGAGAAAGAAGCTTTCTGAGAAACTTCTTTGTGTTCTGTGAAATCATCTCACAGAGTTACAACTTTCCCCTCAAGAAGCCTTTCACTAAGACAGTTCATGTGGAATTGGCAAAGTGATATTTGGAAGCCCATAGAGGCCTATGGTGAAAAAGGAAATATCCTCAGATGAAATCTGGAAAGAAGCTTTCTGAGAAACTGCTCTGTGATGTGTGACTTCCACTCACAGTGTTATATCTGTATTTCTTGGATCTCTTTGCTAGCCTTATTTCTGTGGAATCTGAGAACAGATATTTCGGATCCCTTTGAAGACTATAGGGTCAAAGGAAATATCCTCCCATAACAAAGAGAAAGAAGCTTTCTGAGAAACTTCTTTGTGTTCTGTGAAATCATCTCACAGAGTTACACCTTTTTGCTAAAGAAGCCTTTCGCAATGACAGTTCCTGTGGTATTGGCAACGTGATATTTGGAAGCCCATAGAGGGCTTTGGTGAAAAAGGAAATATCCTCCGATGAAATCTGGAAAGAAGCTTTCTGAGGAACTGCTTAGTGTACTGTTAATTCATCTCACAGAGTTACCTCTGTATTTCGTGGATCTCTTTGCTAGCCTTATTTCTGTGGAATCTGAGAACAGATATTTCGGATCCCTTTGAAGACTATAGGGCCAAAGGAAATATCCTCCGAACACAAAGAGAAAGAAGCTTTCTGAGAAACTTCTTTGTGTTCTGTGAAATCATCTCACAGAGTTACAGCTTTCCCTTCAAGAAGCCTTTCGCTAAGACAGTTCTTGTGGAATTGGCTAAGTGATATTTGGAAGCCCTTAGAGGGCTATGGTAAAAAAGGAAATATCCTCCGATGAAATCTGGAAAGAAGCTTTCTGAGAAACTGCTTAGTGTTCTCTTAATTCATCTCACAGAATTACATCAGTATTTCGTGGATCTCTTTGCTAGCCTTATTTCTGTGGAATCTGAGAACAGATATTTCGGATCCCTTTGAAGACTATAGGGCCAAAGGAAATATCCTCCGATAACAAAGAAAAAGAAGCTTTCTGAGAAACTTCTTTGTGTTCTGTGAAATCATCTCACAGAGTTACAGCTTTCCCCTCAAAAAGCTTTTCGCTAAGACAGTTCTTGTGGAATTGTCAAAGTGATAATCGGAAGCCCATAGAGGGCTACAGTGAAAAAGGAAATATCCTCAGATGAAATATGGATAGAAGCTTTCTGAGATACTGCTCTGTGATGTGTGACTTCCAGTCTCATAGTTACGTCGGTATTTCGTGGATCTCTTTGCTAGCCTTGTTTCTGTGGAATCTGAGAACAGATATTTCGGATCCCTTTGAAGACTATAGGGCCAAAGGAAATATCCTCTGATAACAAATAGAAAGAAGCTTTCTGAGAAACTTCTTTGTGTTCTGTGAAATCATGTCACAGAGTTACAGCTTTCCCCTCAAGAAGCCTTTGGCTAAGACAGTTCTTGTGGAATTGGCAAAGTGATATTTGGAAGCCCATAGAGGGCTATGGTGAAAAAGGAAATATCCTCAGATGAAATCTGGAAAGAAGCTTTCAGAGAAACTGCTTAGTGTTCTGTTAATTCATCTCACAGTGTTACATCTGTATCTCGTGGATCTCTTTGCTAGCCTTATTTCTGTGGAATCTGAGAACAGATATTTCGGATCCCTTTGAAGACTATAGGGCCAAAGGAAATATCCTCCGATAACAAAGAGAAAGAAGCTTTCTGAGAAACTTCTTTGTGTTCTGTGAAATCATCTCACAGAGTTAGAGCTTTCCTCTCAAGAAGCCTTTCGCTAAGACAGTTCTTGTGGAATTGGCAAAGTGATATTTGGAAGCCCATAGAGGGCTATGGTGAAAAAGGAAATATCCTCAGATGAAATCTGGAAAGAAGCTTTCTGAGAAATTGCTTAGTGTTCTGTTAATTCATCTGACAGAGTTACATCTGTATTTCGTGGATCTCTTTGCTAGCCTTATTTCTGTGGAATCTGAGAACAGATATTTCGGATCCCTTTGAAGACTATAGGGCCAAAGGAAATATCCTCCGATAAGAAAGAGAAAGAAGCTTTCTGAGAAACTTCTTTGTGTTCTGTGTAATCAACTCACAGCTTTACAGATTTCCCCTCTAAAAGCCTTTCGCTAAGACAGTTCTTGTGGAATTGGCAAAGTGATATTTGGAAGCCCGTAGAGGGCTATGGTGAAAATGGAAATATCCTCAGCTGAAATCTGGAAAGAAGCTTTCTGAGAAACTGCTTAGTGTTCTGTTAATTCATCTCACAGAGTTACATCTGTATTTCGTGGATCTCTTTGGTAACCTTATTTCTGTGCAGTCTGAGAACAGATATTTCAGATCCCTTTGAAGACTATAGGGCCAAAGAAAATATCCTCCGATAACAAAGAGAAAGAAGCTTTCTGAGAAACTTCTTTGTGTTCTGTGAAATCATCTCACAGAGTTACAGCTTTCGCCTCAAGAACCCTTTCGCTAAGACAGTTCTTGTGGAATTGGCAAAGTGATATTTGGAAGCCCATAGAGGGCTATGGTGAAAGAGGAAATATTCTCAGATGAAATATGGAAAGAAGCTTTCTGAGAAACTGCTTAGTGTTCTGTTAATTCATCTCACAGAGTTACATCAGTATTTCGTGGATCTCTTTGCTAGCCTTATTTCTGTGGAATCTGAGAACAGATATTTCGGATCCCTTTGAAGACTATAGGAAAAAAGGAAATATCTTCCGATAACAAAGAGAAAGAAGCTTTCTGAGAAACTTCTTTGTGTTCTGTGAAATCATCTCACAGAGTTACACCTTTCTGCTAAAGAAGCCTTTCGCTAAGACAGTTCTTGTGGAATTGGCAAAGTGATATTTGGAACCCCTAGAGGGCTATGGTGAAAAAGGAAATATCCTCAGATGGAATCTCAAAAGAAGCTATCTGAGAAACTGCTTAGTGTTATGTTAATTCATCTCACAGAGTTACATCTGTATTTCGTGGATCTCTTTGCTAGCCTTATTTCTGTTCAATCTGAGAACAGATATTTCGGATCCCTTTGAAGACAATAGGGCCAAAGGAAATATCCTCCGATAACAAAGAGAAAGAAGCTTTCTGAGAAACTTCTTTGTGTTCTGTGAAATCATCTCACAGAGTTACAACTTTCCCCTCAAGAAGCCTTTCACTAAGACAGTTCATGTGGAATTGGCAAAGTGATATTTGGAAGCCCATAGAGGCCTATGGTGAAAAAGGAAATATCCTCAGATGAAATCTGGAAAGAAGCTTTCTGAGAAACTGCTCTGTGATGTGTGACTTCCACTCACAGTGTTATATCTGTATTTCTTGGATCTCTTTGCTAGCCTTATTTCTGTGGAATCTGAGAACAGATATTTCGGATCCCTTTGAAGACTATAGGGTCAAAGGAAATATCCTCCCATAACAAAGAGAAAGAAGCTTTCTGAGAAACTTCTTTGTGTTCTGTGAAATCATCTCACAGAGTTACACCTTTTTGCTAAAGAAGCCTTTCGCAATGACAGTTCCTGTGGTATTGGCAACGTGATATTTGGAAGCCCATAGAGGGCTTTGGTGAAAAAGGAAATATCCTCCGATGAAATCTGGAAAGAAGCTTTCTGAGGAACTGCTTAGTGTACTGTTAATTCATCTCACAGAGTTACCTCTGTATTTCGTGGATCTCTTTGCTAGCCTTATTTCTGTGGAATCTGAGAACAGATATTTCGGATCCCTTTGAAGACTATAGGGCCAAAGGAAATATCCTCCGAACACAAAGAGAAAGAAGCTTTCTGAGAAACTTCTTTGTGTTCTGTGAAATCATCTCACAGAGTTACAGCTTTCCCTTCAAGAAGCCTTTCGCTAAGACAGTTCTTGTGGAATTGGCTAAGTGATATTTGGAAGCCCTTAGAGGGCTATGGTAAAAAAGGAAATATCCTCCGATGAAATCTGGAAAGAAGCTTTCTGAGAAACTGCTTAGTGTTCTCTTAATTCATCTCACAGAATTACATCAGTATTTCGTGGATCTCTTTGCTAGCCTTATTTCTGTGGAATCTGAGAACAGATATTTCGGATCCCTTTGAAGACTATAGGGCCAAAGGAAATATCCTCCGATAACAAAGAAAAAGAAGCTTTCTGAGAAACTTCTTTGTGTTCTGTGAAATCATCTCACAGAGTTACAGCTTTCCCCTCAAAAAGCTTTTCGCTAAGACAGTTCTTGTGGAATTGTCAAAGTGATAATCGGAAGCCCATAGAGGGCTACAGTGAAAAAGGAAATATCCTCAGATGAAATATGGATAGAAGCTTTCTGAGATACTGCTCTGTGATGTGTGACTTCCAGTCTCATAGTTACGTCGGTATTTCGTGGATCTCTTTGCTAGCCTTGTTTCTGTGGAATCTGAGAACAGATATTTCGGATCCCTTTGAAGACTATAGGGCCAAAGGAAATATCCTCTGATAACAAATAGAAAGAAGCTTTCTGAGAAACTTCTTTGTGTTCTGTGAAATCATGTCACAGAGTTACAGCTTTCCCCTCAAGAAGCCTTTGGCTAAGACAGTTCTTGTGGAATTGGCAAAGTGATATTTGGAAGCCCATAGAGGGCTATGGTGAAAAAGGAAATATCCTCAGATGAAATCTGGAAAGAAGCTTTCAGAGAAACTGCTTAGTGTTCTGTTAATTCATCTCACAGTGTTACATCTGTATCTCGTGGATCTCTTTGCTAGCCTTATTTCTGTGGAATCTGAGAACAGATATTTCGGATCCCTTTGAAGACTATAGGGCCAAAGGAAATATCCTCCGATAACAAAGAGAAAGAAGCTTTCTGAGAAACTTCTTTGTGTTCTGTGAAATCATCTCACAGAGTTAGAGCTTTCCTCTCAAGAAGCCTTTCGCTAAGACAGTTCTTGTGGAATTGGCAAAGTGATATTTGGAAGCCCATAGAGGGCTATGGTGAAAAAGGAAATATCCTCAGATGAAATCTGGAAAGAAGCTTTCTGAGAAATTGCTTAGTGTTCTGTTAATTCATCTCACAGAGTTACATCTGTATTTCGTGGATCTCTTTGCTAGCCTTATTTCTGTGGAATCTGAGAACAGATATTTCGGATCCCTTTGAAGACTATAGGGCCAAAGGAAATATCCTCCGATAACAAAGAGAAAGAAGCTTTCTGAGAAACTTCTTTGTGTTCTGTGAAATCATCTCACAGAATTACAGCTTTCCCCTCAAGAAGCCTTTCGCTAAGGTAGTTCTTCTGGAATTGGCAAAGTGATATTTGGAAGCTCATAGAGGGCTACGGTGAAAAAGGAAATATCCTTAGATGAAATCTGGAAAGAAGCTTTCTGAGAAACTGCTTAGTGTTCTGTTAATTCATCTCACAGAGTTACGTCAGTATTTCGTGGGTCTCTTTGCTAGCCTTATTTCTGTAGAATCTGAGAACAGATATTTCGGATCCCTTTGAAGACTAAAGGAACAAAGGAAATATCCTCCGATAACAAAGAGAAAGAAGCTTTCTGAGAAACTTCTTTGTGTTCTGTGAAATCATCTCACAGAGTTACAGCTTTCCCCTCAAGAAGCCTTTCGCTAAGACAGTTTTTGTGGAATTGGCAAAGTGATATTTGGAAGCCCATAGAGGGCTATGGTGAAAAAGGAAATATCCTCAGATGAAATCTGGAAAGAAGCTTTCCGAGAAACTGATTACTGTTCTGTTAATTCATCTCACAGTGTTACATCTGTATTTCGTGGATCTCTTTGCTAGCCTTATTTCTGTGGAATCTGAGAACAGATATTTCGAATCCCTTTGAAGACTATAGGGCCAAAGGAAATATCCTCCGAAAACAAAGAGAAAGAAGCTTTCTGAGAAACTTCTTTGTGTTCTGTGAAATCATCTCACAGAGTTACGCCTTTCCCCTCAAGAAGCCTTTCGCTAAGACAGTTATTGTGGAATTGGCAAAGTGATATTTGGAAGCCCATAGAGGGCTATGGTGAAAAAGGAAATATCCTCCGATGAAAGCTGGAAAGAAGCCCTCTCAGAAACTGCTGTGTGATGTGTGACTTCCACTCACAGAGTTACATCGGTATATCGTGGATCCCTTTGCGAGCCTTATTTCTGTGGAATCTGAGAACAGATATTTCGGATCCCTTTGAAGACTACATGGCCAAAGGAAATATCCTCCGATAAGAAAGAGAAAGAAGCTTTCTGAGAAACTTCTTTGTGTTCTGTGAAATCATCTCGCAGAGTTACACCTTTCTGCTAAAGAAGCCTTTCGCTAAGACAGTTTTTGTGGTATTGGCAACGTGATATTTGGAAGCCCATAGAGGGCTATGGTGAAAAAGGAAATATCCTCAGATGAAATCTGGAAAGAAGCTTTCTGAGGAACTGCTTAGTGTTCTGTTAATTCATCTCATAGAGTTACATCTGTATTTCGTGGATCTCTTTACTTGCCTTATTTCTGTGGAATCTAAGAACAGATATTTCGGATCCCTTGGAAGACTATAGGGCCAAAGGAAATATCCTCCGATAACAAAGAGAAAGAAGCTTTCTGAGAAACTTCTTTGTGTTCTGTGAAATCATCTCACAGAGTTACAGCTTTCCCCTCAAAAAGCTTTTCGCTAAGACAGTTCTTGTGGAATTGTCAAAGTGATAATCGGAAGCCCATGGAGGGCTACAGTGAAAAAGAAAATATCCTCAGATGAAATCTGGAAAGAAGATTTCTGAGAAACTGCTCTGTGATGTGTGACTTCCACTCAAAGAGTTATATCTGTATTTCCAGGATCACTTTGCTAGCCTTATTTCTGTGGAATCTGAGAACAGATATTTCGGATCCCTTTGAAGACTATAGAGTCAAAGGAAATATCCTCCGATAACAAAGAGAAAGAAGCTTTCTGAGAAACTTCTTTGTGTTCTGTGAAATCATCTCACAGAGTTACACCTTTCTGCTAAAGAAGCCTTTCGCTAAGACAGTTCATGTGGTATTGGCAACGTGATATTTGGAAGCCCATAGAGGGCTATGGTGAAAAAGGAAATATCCTCAGATGAAATCTGGAAAGAAGCTTTCTGAGAAACTGCTTAGTGTTCTGTTAATTCATCTTACAGAGTTACATCTGTATTTCGTGGATCTCTTTGCTAGCCTTATTTCTGTGGAATCTGAGAACAGATATTTCGGATCCCTTTGAAGACTATAGGGCCAAAGGAAATATCCTCCGATAGCAAAGAGAAAGAAGCTTTCTGACAAACTTCTTTGTGTTCTGTGAAATCATCTCACAGAGTTACAGCTTTCCCCTCAAGAAGCCTTTCGCTAAGACACTTCTTGTGGAATTGGCAAAGTGATATTTGGAAGCCCATAGAGGGCTATGGTGAAAAAGGAAATATCCTCAGATGAAATCTGGAAAGAAGCTTTCTGAGAAATTGCTTAGTGTTCTGTTAATTCATCTCACAGAGTTACATCTGTATTTCGTGGATCTCTTTGCTAGCCTTATTTCTGTGGAATCTGAGAACAGATATTTCGGATCCCTTTGAAGACTATAGGGCCAAAGGAAATATCCTCCGATAACAAAGAGAAAGAAGCTTTCTGAGAAACTTCTTTGTGTTCTGTGAAATCATCTCACAGAGTTACAGCTTTCCCCTCAAGAAGCCTTTCGCTAAGGTAGTTCTTCTGGAATTGGCAAAGTGATATTTGGAAGCTCATAGAGGGCTACGGTGAAAAAGGAAATATCCTTAGATGAAATCTGGAAAGAAGCTTTCTGAGAAACTGCTTAGTGTTCTGTTAATTCATCTCACAGAGTTACGTCAGTATTTCGTGGGTCTCTTTGCTAGCCTTATTTCTGTAGAATCTGAGAACAGATATTTCGGATCCCTTTGAAGACTATAGGAACAAAGGAAATATCCTCCGATAACAAAGAGAAAGAAGCTTTCTGAGAAACTTCTTTGTGTTCTGTGAAATCATCTCACAGAGTTACAGCTTTCCCCTCAAGAAGCCTTTCGCTAAGACAGTTTTTGTGGAATTGGCAAAGTGATATTTGGAAGCCCTTAGAGGGCTATGGTGAAAAAGGAAATATCCTCAGATGAAATCTGGAAAGAAGCTTTCTGAGAAACTGCTTACTGTTCTGTTAATTCATCTCACAGTGTTACATCTGTATTTCGTGGATCTCTTTGCTAGCCTTATTTCTGTGGAATCTGAGAACAGATATTTCGAATCCCTTTGAAGACTATAGGGCCAAAGGAAATATCCTCCGAAAACAAAGAGAAAGAAGCTTTCTGAGAAACTTCTTTGTGTTCTGTGAAATCATCTCACAGAGTTACGCCTTTCCCCTCAAGAAGCCTTTCGCTAAGACAGTTATTGTGGAATTGGCAAAGTGATATTTGGAAGCCCATAGAGGGCTATGGTGAAAAAGGAAATATCCTCCGATGAAAGCTGGAAAGAAGCCCTCTCAGAAACTGCTGTGTGATGTGTTACTTCCACTCACAGAGTTACATCGGTATATCGTGGATCCCTTTGCGAGCCTTATTTCTGTGGAATCTGAGAACAGATATTTCGGATCCCTTTGAAGACTATATGGCCAAAGGAAATATCCTCCGATAAGAAAGAGAAAGAAGCTTTCTGAGAAACTTCTTTGTGTTCTGTGAAATCTTCTCACAGAGATACAGCTTTCCCCTCAAGAAGCCTTTCGCTAAGACAGTTCTTGTGGAATTGGCAAAGTGATATTTGGAAGCCCATGGAGGGCTATGGTGAAAAAGGAAATATCCTCCGATGAAATCTGGAAAGAAGCTTTCTGAGAAACTACTTAGTGTTCTGTTAATTCGTCTCACAGAGTTACGTCTGTATTTCGTGGATCTCTTTGCTAGCCTTATTTCTGTGGAATCTGAGAACAGATATTTCGGATACCTTTGAAGACTATAGGAACAAAGGAAATATCCTCCGTTAACAAATAGAAAGCTTTCTGAGAAACTTCTTTGTGTTCTGTGTAATCATCTCGGAGAGTTACAGCTTTCCCCTCAAGAAGCCTTTCGCTAATACAGTTCTTGTGTAATTGGCAAAGTGATACTAGAAAGCCCTTAGAGGGCTATGGTGAAAAAGGAAATATCCTCAGATGAAATCTGGAAAGAAGCTTTCTGAGAAACTGCTCTGTGATGTGTGACTTCCACTCACAGAGTTACATCTGTATTTCGTGGATCTATTTGCTAGCCTTATTTCGGTGGAATCTGAGAACAGATATTTCGGATCCCTTTGAAGACTATAGGGACAAAGGAAATATCCTCAGATAAGAAAGAGAAAGAAGCTTTCTGAGAAACTTCTTTGTGTTCTGTGGAATCATCTCACAGAGTTACAGCTTTCCCCTCCAGAAGCCTTTCGCTAAGACAGTTCTTGTAGAATTGGAAAAGTGATATTTGGAAGCACATAGGGGGCTATGGTGAAAAAGGAAATATCCTCACATGAAATCTGGAAAGAAGCTTTCTGAGAAACTGTTAGTGTTCTGTTAATTCATCTCACAGAGTTACATCTGTATTTCGTGGATCTCTTTGGTAGCCTTATTTCTGTGGAATCTGAGAACAGATATTTCGGATCCCTTTGAAGACTATAGGGCCAAAGAAAGTATCCTCCGATAACTAACAGAAAGAAGCTGTCTGAGAAACTTCTTTGTGTTCTGTGAAATCATCTCACTGAGTTACAGCTTTCTTCTCAAGAAGCCTTTCGCTTAGACAGTTCTTGTGGAATTGGCAAAGAGATATTTGGAAGCCCATAAAGGGCTATGGTGAAAAAGGAAATATCCTCAGATGAAATCTGGAAAGAAGCTTTCTGAGAAATTTCTTCGTGTTCTGTTAATTCATCTCACAGAGTTACATCTGTATTTCGTGGATCTATTTGCTAGCCTTATTCCTGTGGAATCTGAGAACAGATATTTCGGATCACTTTGAAGACTATAGGGCCAAAGCAAATATCCTCGGATAACAAAGAGAAAGAAGCTTTCTGAGAAACTTCTTTGTGTTCTGTGAAATCATCTCACAGAGTTACAGCTTTCCCTTCCAGAAATCTATCGCTAAGGCAGTTCTTGTGGTAATGGCAAAGTGATATTTGGAAGCCAATAGAGGGCTACTGTGAAAAAGGAAATATTCTCAGCTGAATTCTGGAAAGAAGCTTTCTGAGAAACTGCTCTGTGATATGTGACTTCCACTCACTGAGTTACATCTGTATTTCGTGGATCTCTTTGCTAGCCTTATTTCTGTGGAATCTGAGAACAGATATTTCGGATACCTTTGAAGACTATAGGGCCAAAGGAAATATCCTCCGATAACAAAGAGAAAGAAGCTTTCTGAGAAACTTCTTTGTGTTCTGTGAAATCACCTCACAGAGTTACAGCTTTCCCCTCAAGAACCCTTCCGCTAAGACAGTTCTTGTGGAATTGGCAAAGTGACATTTGGAAGCCCACAAAGGGTTATGGTGAAAAAGGAAATATCCTCAGATGAAATCTGGTAAGAAGCTTTCTGAGAAACTACTCTGTGATGTGTGACTTCCATTCAAAGAGTTACATCTGTATTTCGTGGATCTCTTTGCTAGCCTTATTTCTGTGGAATCTGAGAACAGATATTTCGGATCCCTTTGAAGACTATAGGGCCAAAGGAAATATCCTCCGATAACAAAGAGAAAGAAGCTTTCTGAGAAACTTCTTTGTGTTCTGTGAAATCATCTCACAGAGTTATAGCTTTCCCTTCAAGAAGCCTTTAGCTAAGATCGTTCCTGTGGAATTGGCAAAGTGATATTTGGAAGCCCATAGAGGGCTATGGTGAAAAAGGAAATATCCTCAGATGAAATCTACAAAGAAGTTTTCTGAGAAATTGCATAGTGTTCTCTCAATTTATCTCACAGGGTTACATCTGTATTTCATGGATCTCTTTGCTAGCTTTATTTCTGTGGAATCTGAGAACAGATATTTCGGATCCCTTTGAAGACTATAGGGACAAAGGAAATATCCTCCGATAACAAAGAGAAAGAAGGTTTCTGTGAAAATGCTTTGTGTACTGTGAAATCATCTCACAGAGTTACAGCTTTCCCCTCTAGAAGCCTTTGGCTAAGACAGTTCTTGTGGAATTGGCAAAGTGATATTTGGAAGCCCACAGAGGGTTATGGTGCAAAAGGAAATATCCTCAGATGAAATCTGGAAAGAAGCATTCTGAGAAACTGCTCTGTGATGTGTGACTTCCACTCACAGAGTTACATCTGTATTTCGTGGATTTCCTTGCTAGCCTTATTTCTGTGGAATCTGAGAACAGATATTTCGGATCCCTTTTAAGACTATAGGGCCAAAGGAAATATCCCCCGATAACAAAGAGAATGAGGCTTTCGTAGAAACTTCTTTGTGTTCTGTGAAATCGTCTCACAGAGTTACAGCATTCTCCTAAAGAAGCCTTTCCTTAGACAGTTCTTGTGGAATTGGCAAAGTGATATTTGAATGCCCATAGAGGGCTATGGTGACAAAGGAAATATCCTCAGATGAAATCTGGTAAGAAGCTTTCTGAGAAATTGCTTAGTATTCTGTTAATTCATCTCACAGAGTTACATCTGTATTTTGTAGATCTCTTTGCTAGTCTTATTTCTGTGGAATCTGAGAACAGATATTTCGGATCCCTTTGAAGACTATAGGAACAAAGGAATTATCCTCCAATAACAAATAGAAAGAAGCTTTCTGAGAAACTTCTTTATGTCTGTGAAATCATCTCACAGAGTTACAGCTTTCCCCTCAAAAAGCCTTTCGCTAACACAGTTCTTGTGTAATTGGCAAAGTGATATTTGAAAGCCCAAAGAGGGCTATGGTGAATAAGGAAATATCCTCAGATGAAATCTGGAAAGAAGCTTTCTGAGAAACTGCTCTGTGATGTGTGACTTCCACTCACAGAGTTACATGTGTATTTCGTGGATCTCTTTGCTAGCCTTGTTTCTGTGGAATCTGAGAACAGATATTTCGGATACCTTTGAAGACTATAGGGCCAAAGGAAATATCCTCCGATAACAAAGAGAAAGAAGCTTTCTGAGAAACTTCTTTATGTTCTGTGTAATCATCTGACAGAGTTACAGCTTTCCCTCAAGAAGCCTTTCGCTAAGACAGTTCTTGTCGAATTGGCAAAGTGATATTTGGAAGCCCATAGAGGGCTATGGTGAAAAAGGAAATATCCTCCGATGAAATCTGGAAAAAAGCTTTCTGAGAAACTGGTTAGTGTTCTGTTATTTCATCTCACAAAGTTACATCAGTATTTCGTGGATCTCTTTGCTAGCCTTATTTCTGTGGAATCTGAGAACAGATATTTCGGATCCCTTTGAAGACTATAGGGCCAAAGGAAATATCCTCCGATAACAAAGAGAAAGAAGCTTTCTGAGAAACTTCTTTGCGTTCTGTGAAATCATCTCACAGAGTTACAGCTTTCCCCTCAAGAAGCCTTTTGCTAAGACAGTTCTTCTGGAATTGGCAAAGTGATATTTGGAAGCCCATAGAGGGCTATGGTGAAAAAGGAAATATCCTCCGATGAAATCTGGAAAGAAGCTTTCTGAGAAACTGCTTAGTGTTCTGTTAATTCATCTCACAGAGTTACATCTGTATTTCGTGGATCTCTTTGCTAGCCTTATTTCTGTGGAATCTGAGAACAGATATTTCGGATCCCTTTGAAGACTGTAGGAACAAAGGAAATATCCTCCATAACAAATAGAAAGAAGCTTTCTGAGAAACATCTTTGTGTTCTGTGAAATCATCTCACAGAGTTACAGCTTACCTCTCAAGAAGCTTTTCGCTAAGACAGTTCTTGTGGAATTGGCAAAGTGATATTTGGAAGTCCATAGAGGGCTATGGTGAAAAAGGAAATATCCTCCGATGAAATCTGGAAAGAAGCTTTCTGAGAAACTGCTTAGTGTTCTGTTAATTCATCTCACAGAGTTACATCTGTGTTTCGTGGATCTCTTTGCTAGCCTTATTTCTGTGCAATCTGGGAACAGATATTTTGGATCCCTTTTAAGACTATAGGGCCCAAGGAAATATCCTCCGAAAATAAAGAGAAAGAAGCTTTCTGAGAAACTTCTTTGTGTTCTGTGTAATCATCTCACAAAGTTACAGCTTTCCCCTCAAGAAGCCTTTCGATAAGACAGTTCTTGTGGAAATGGCAAAGTGATATTTGGAAGCCCATAGAGGGCAATGGTGAAAAAGGAAATATCCTCAGATGAAATCTAGAAAGAAGCTTTCTGAGAAAGTGCTCTGTGATGTGTGACTTCCTCTCACAGAGTTACATCTGTATTTCGTTGATCTCTTTGCTAGCCTTATTTCTGGGGAATCTGAGAACAGATATTTCGGATCCCTTTGAAGACTATAGGGCCAAAGGAAATATCCTCCGATAACAAAGAGAAAGAAGCTTTCTGAGAAACTTCTTGGTGTTCTGTGAAATCATCTCTCAGAGTTACAGCTTCCCCCTCAAGAAGCCTTTCGTTAAGACAGTTCTTGTGGAATTGGCAAAGCGATATTTGGAAGCCCATAGAGGTCTATTGTGAAAAACGAAATATCCTCAGATGAAATCTGGAAAGAAGCTTTCTGAGAAACTGCTTAGTGTTCTGTTAATTCATCTCACAGAGTTACATCTGTATTTCGTGGATCTCTTTGCTAGCCTTATTTCTGTGCAATCTGAGAAGAGATATTTTGGATCCCTTTGAAGACTATAGGAACAAAGGAAATATCCTCCGATAATAAAGAGAAAGAAGCTTTCTGAGAAACTTCTTTCTGTTCTGTGTAATCATCTCACAGAGTTACAGCTTTCCCCTCAAGAAGCCTTTCGCTAAGACAGTTCTTGTGGAAATGGCAAAGTGATATTTGGAAGCCCATAGAGGGCTATGGTGAAAAAGGAAATATCCTCAGATGAAATCTGGAAAGAAGCTTTCTGAGAAACTGCTTAGTGTTCTGTTAATTCATCTTACAGAGTTACATCTGTATTTCGTGGATCTCTTTGCTAGCCTTATTTCTGTGGAATCTGAGAACAGATATTTCGGATCCCTTTGAAGACTATAGGAACAAAGGAAGTATGCTCCATAACAAATAGAAAGAAGATTTCTGAGAAACTTCTTTGTGTTCTGTCAAATCATCTCACAGAGTTACAGCTTTCCTCTCAAGAAGCTTTTCGCTAAGACAGTTCTTGTGGAATTTGGCAAAGTGATATTTGGAAGTCCATAGAGGGCTATGGTAAAAAAGGAAATATCCTCTGATGAAATCTGGAAAGAAGCTTTCTGAGAAACTGCTTAGTGTTCTGCTAATTCATCTTACAGAGGTACATCTGTATTTCGTGGATCTCTTTGCTAGCCTTATTTCTGTGCAATCTGAGAACAGATATTTCGGATCCCTTTGAAGACTATAGGGCCAAAGGAAATATCCTCCGAAATAAAGAGAAAGAAGCTTTCTGAGAAACTTCTTTGTGTTCTGTGTAATCATCTCACAGAGTTACAGCTTTCCCCTCAAGAAGCCTTTCGATAAGACTGTTCTTGTGGAAATGGCAAAGTGATATTTGGAAGCCCATAGAGGGCTATGGTGAAAAAGGAAATATCCTCAGATGAAATCTTTAAAGAAGCTTTCTGAGAAACTGCTTAGTGTTCTGTTAATTCATCTCACAAAGTTATATCTGTATTTCGTGGATCTCTTTGCTAGCCTTATTTCTGTGGAATCTGAGAACAGATATTTCGGATGCCTTTGAAGACTATAGGGCCAAAGGAAATATCCTCCGATAACAAAGAGAAAGAAGCTTTCTGAGATACTTCTTTGTGTTCTGTGAAATCATCTCACAGAGATACAGCTTTCCCCTCAAGAAGCCTTTCGCTAAGACAGTTCTTGTGGATTTGGTAAAGTGATATTTGGAAGCCCATAGAGGGCTATGTTGAAAAAGTTAATATCTTCAGATGAAATCTGGAAAGAAGCTTTCTGAGAAACTGCTTAGTCTTCTGTTAATTCATCTCACAGAGTTACATCTGTATTTCGTGGATCTATTTGCTAGCCTTTTTTCTGTGGAATCTGAGAACAGATATTTCGGATTCCTTTGAAGACTCTAGGGCCAAAGGAAATATTTTCCGATAAGAAAGAGAAAGAAGCTTTCTGAAAAACTTCTTTGTGTCTGTGAAATCATCTCACAGAGTTACAGCTTTCCCCTCAAGAAGCCTTTCGCTAAGACAGTTCTTGTGGAATTGGCAAAGTGATATTTGGAAGCCCATAGAGGGCTATGGTGAAAAAGGAAATATCCTCCAATAAAATCTGGTAAGAAGCTTTCTGAGAAACTGCTTAGTGTTCTGTTAATTCATCTCACAGAGTTAAATCTGTATTTCGTGGATCTCTTTGCTAGCCTTATTCCTGAGGAATCTGAGAACAGATATTTCGGATCCCTTTGAAGACTATAGGAACAAAGGAAGTATCCTCCATTACAAATAGAAAGAAGATTTCTGAGAAACTTCTTTGTGTTCTGTCAAATCATCTCACAGAGTTACAGCTTTCCTCTCAAGAAGCTTTTCGCTAAGACAGTTCTTGTGGAATTTGGCAAAGTGATATTTGGAAGTCCATAGAGGGCTATGGTGAAAAAGGAAATATCCTCCGATGAAATCTGGAAAGAAGCTTTCTGAGAAACTGCTTAGTGTTCTGTTATTTCATCTCACAGAGTTACATCTGTATTTCGTGGATCTCTTTGCTAGCCTTATTTCTGTGGAATCTGAGGACAGATATTTCGGATCCCTTTGAAGACTATAGGGCCAAAGGAAATATCCTCCGATAACAAAGAGAAAGAAGCTTTCTGAGAAACTTCTTTGCGCTCTGTGAAATCATCTCACAGAGTTACAGCTTTCCCCTCAAGAAGCCTTTTGCTAAGACAGTTCTTCTGGAATTGGCAAAGTGATATTTGGAAGCCCATAGAGGGCTATGGTGAAAAAGGAAATATCCTCCGATGAAATCTGGAAAGAAGCTTTCTGAGAAACTGCTTAGTGTTCTGTTAATTCATCTCACAGAGTTACATCTGTATTTCGTGGATCTCTTTGCTAGTCTTATTTCTGTGGAATCTGAGAACAGATATTTCGGATCCCTTTGAAGACTGTAGGAACAAAGGAAATATCCTCCATAACAAATAGAAAGAAGCTTTCTGAGAAAAATCTTTGTGTTCTGTGAAATCATCTCACAGAGTTACAGCTTACCTCTCAAGAAGCTTTTCGCTAAGACAGTTCTTGTGGAATTGGCAAAGTGATATTTGGAAGCCCATAGAGGGCAACGGTGAAAAAGGAAATATCCTTAGATGAAATCTGGAAAGAAGCTTTCTGAGAAACTGCTCTGTGATGTGTGACTTCCTCTCACAGAGTTACATCTGTATTTCGTTGATCTCTTTGCTAGCCTTATTTCTGGGGAATCTGAGAACAGATATTTCGGATCCCTTTGAAGACTATAGGGCCAAAGGAAATATCCTCCGATAACAAAGAGAAAGAAGCTTTCTGAGAAACTTCTTTGTGTTCTGTGAAATCATCTCTCAGAGTTACAGCTTCCCCCTCAAGAAGCCTTTCGCTAAGACAGTTCTTGTGGAATTGGCAAAGCGATATTTGGAAGCCCTTAGAGGTCTATTGTGAAAAAGGAAATATCCTCAGATGAAATCTGGAAAGAAGCTTTCTGAGAAACTGCTTAGTGTTCTGTTAATTCATCTCACAGAGTTACATCTGTATTTCGTGGATCTCTTTGCTAGCCTTATTTCTGTGCAATCTGAGAACAGATATTTTGGATCCCTTTGAAGACTATAGGAACAAAGGAAATATCCTCCGATAATAAAGAGAAAGAAGCTTTCTAAAAAACTTCTTTGTGTTCTGTGTAATCATCACACAGAGTTACAGCTTTCCCCACAAAAAGTCTTTCGCTAAGACAGTTCTTGTGGAAATGGCAAAGTGATATTTGGAAGCCCATAGAGGGCTATGGTGAAAAAGGAAATATCCTCAGATGAAATCTGGAAAGAAGCTTTCTGAGAAACTGCTTACTGTTCTGTTAATTCATCTCACAGAGTTACATCTGTATTTCGTGGATCTCTTTGCTAGCCTTATTTCTGTTCAATCTGAGAACAGATATTTCGGATCCCTTTGAAGACTATAGGAACAAAGGAAGTATCCTCCATAACAAATAGAAAGAAGATTTCTGAGAAACTTCTTTGTGTTCTGTCAAATCATCTCACAGAGTTACAGCTTTCCTCTCAAGAAGCTTTTCGCTAAGACAGTTCTTGTGGAATTTGGCAAAGTGATATTTGGAAGTCCATAGAGGGCTATGGTGAAAAAGGAAATATCCTCCGATGAAATCTGGAAAGAAGCTTTCTGAGAAACTGCTTAGTGTTCTGTTAATTCATCTTACAGAGGTACATCTGTATTTCCTGGATCTCTTTGCTAGCCTTATTTCTGTGCAATCTGAGAACAGATATTTTGGATCCCTTTGACGACTATAGGGCCAAAGGAAATATCCTCCGAAATAAAGAGAAAGAAGCTTTCTGAGAAACTTCTTTGTGTTCTGTGTAATCATCTCACAGAGTTACAGCTTTCCCCTCAAGAAGCCTTTCGATAAGACTGTTCTTGTGGAAATGGCAAAGTGATATTTGGAAGCCCATAGAGGGCTATGGTGAAAAAGGAAATATCCTCAGATGAAATCTTTAAAGAAGCTTTCTGAGAAACTGCTTAGTGTTCTGTTAATTCATCTCACAGAGTTATATCTGTATTTCGTGGATCTCTTTGCTAGCCTTATTTCTCTTCAATCTGAGAACAGATATTTCGGATGCCTTTGAAGACTATAGGGCCAAAGGAAATATCCTCCGATAACAAAGAGAAAGAAGCTTTCTGAGATACTTCTTTGTGTTCTGTGAAATCATCACACAGAGATACAGCTTTCCCCTCAAGAAGCCTTTCGCTAAGACAGTTCTTGTGGAATTGGCAAAGTGATATTTGGAAGCCCAAAGAGGGCTATGGTGAAAAAGGAAATATCCTCCAATAAAATCTGGTAAGAAGCTTTCTGAGAAACTGCTTAGTGTTCTGATAATTCATCTCACAGAGTTAAATCTGTATTTCTTGGATCTCTTTGCTAGCCTTATTTCTGTGGAATCTGAGGACAGATATTTCGGATCCCTTTGAAGACTATAGGAACAAAGGAAGTATCCTCCATAACAAATAGAAAGAAGCTTTCTGAGAAACTTCTTTGTGTTCTGTCAAATCATCTCACAGAGTTACAGCTTTCCTCTCAAGAAGCTTTTCGCTAAGACAGTTCTTGTGGAATTGGCAAAGTGATATTTGGAAGTCCATAGAGGGCTATGGTGAAAAAGGAAATATCCTCCGATGAAATCTGGAAAGAAGCTTTCTGAGAAACTGCTTAGTGTTCTGTTAATTCATCTCACAGAGTTACATCTGTATTTCGTGGATCTCTTTGCTAGCCTTATTTCTGTGCAATCTGAGAACAGATATTTTGGATCCCTTTGAAGACTATAGGGCCAAAGTAAATATCCTCCGAAATAAAGAGAAAGAAGCTTTCTGAGAAACTTCTTTGTGTTCTATGTAATCATCTCACAGAGTTACAGCTTTCCCCTCAAGAAGCCTTTCGATAAGGCTGTTCTTGTGGAAATGGCAAAGTGATATTCGGAAGCCCATAGAGGGCTATGGTGAAAAAGGAAATATCCTCAGATGAAATCTGGAAAGAAGCTTTCTGAGAAACTGCTTAGTGTTCTGTTAATTCATCTCACAGAGTTACATCTGTATTTCGTGGATCTCTTTGCTAGCCTTATTTCTGTGCAATCTGAGAACAGATATTTTGGATCCCTTTGAAGACTATAGGAACAAAGGAAATATCCTCTGATAATAAAGAGAAAGAAGCTTTCTGAGAAACTTCTTTGTGTTCTGTGTAATCATCTCACAGAGTTACAGCTTTCCCCTCAAGAAGCCTTTCGCTAAGACAGTTCTTGTGGAAATGGCAAAGTGATATTTGGAAGCCCATAGAGGGCTATGGTGAAAAAGGAAATATCCTCAGATGAAATCTGGAAAGAAGCTTTCTGAGAAACTGCTTAGTGTTCTCTTAATTCATCTCACAGAGTTACATCTGTATTTCGTGGATCTCTTTGCTAGCCTTATTTCTGTTCAATCTGAGAACAGATATTTCGGATCCCTTTGAAGACTATAGGAAAAATGGAAGTATCCTCCATAACAAATAGAAAGAAGCTTTCTGAGAAACTTCTTTGTGTTCTGTCAAATCATCTCACAGAGTTACAGCTTTCCTCTCAAGAAGCTTTTCGTTAAGACAGTTCTTGTGGAATTGGCAAAGTGATATTTGGAAGTCCATAGAGGGCTATGGTGAAAAAGGAAATATCCTCCGATGAAATCTGGAAAGAAGCTTTCTGAGAAACTGCTTAGTGTTCTGTTAATTCATCTTACAGAGGTACATCTGTATTTCGTGGATCTCTTTGCTAGCCTTATTTCTGTGCAATCTGAGAACAGATATTTTGGATCCCTTTGAAGACTATAGGGCCAAAGGAAATATCCTCCGAAATAAAGAGAAAGAAGCTTTCTGAGAAACTTCTTTGTGTTCTGTGTAATCATCTCACAGAGTTACAGCTTTCCCCTCAAGAAGCCTTTCGATAAGACTGTTCTTGTGGAAATGGCAAAGTGATATTTGGAAGCCCATAGAGGGCTATGGTGAAAAAGGAAATATCCTCAGATGAAATCTTTAAAGAAGCTTTCTGAGAAACTGCTTAGTGTTCTGTTAATTCATCTCACAGAGTTATATCTGTATTTCGTGGATCTCTTTGCTAGCCTTATTTCTCTTCAATCTGAGAACAGATATTTCGGATGCCTTTGAAGACTATAGGGCCAAAGGAATTATCCTCCGATAACAAAGAGAAAGAAGCTTTCTGAGAAACTACTTTTGTTCTGTGAAATCATCTCATAGAGTTGCAGCTTTTCCCTCAAGAAGCCTTTCGCTAAGACAGTTCTTGTGGAATTGGCAATGTGATATTTGGAAGCCCCTAGAGGGCTATGGTGAAAAAGGAAATATCCTCAGATGAAATCTGGAAAGAAGCTTTCTGAGAAACTGCTCTGTGATGTGTGACTTCCACTCACAGAGTTACATCTGTATTTCGTGGATCTCTTTGCTAGCCTTATTTCTGTGGAATCTGAGAACAGATATTTCGGATCCGTTTGAAGACTATAGGGCCAAAGGAAATATCCTCCGATAACAAAGAGAAAGAAGTTTTCTGAGAAACTTCTTTGTGTTCTGAGGAATCATCTCACAGAGTTACAGCTTTCCCCTCAAGAAGCCTTTCGCTAAGACAGTTCTTGTGGAATTGGCAAAGTGATATTTGGAAGCCCATAGAGGGCTATTTTGAAAAAGGAAATATCCTCAGATGAAATCTGGAAAGAAGCTTTCTGAGAAACTGCTCTGTGATGTGTGACTTCCACTGACAGAGTTACATCTATATTGCGTGGATCTCTTTGATAGCCTTATTTCTGTGGAATCTGAGAACAGATATTTCGGATCCCTTTGAAGACTATAGGGCCAAAGGAAATATCCTCCGATAACAAAGAGAAAGAAGCTTTCTGAGAAACTTCTTTGTGTTTTGTGTAATCATCTCACAGAGTTACAGCTTTCCCCTCAAGAAGCCTTTCGCTAAGACAGTTCTTGTGGAATTCTCAAAGTGATATTTGGAAGCCCATAGAGGGTTATGGTGAAAAAGGAAATATCCTCAGATGAAATCTGGACAGAAGCTTTCTGTGAAACTGCTTAGTGTTCTGTTAATTCATCTCACAGAGTTACATCTGTATTTCGTGGATCTCTTTGCTAGCCTTATTTCTGTTCAATCTGAGAACAGATATTTCGGATCCCTTTGAAGACGATAGGGCCAAAGGAAGTATCTTCCGATAACAAAGAGAAAGAAGCTTTCTGAGAAACTTCTTTGTGTTCTGTGAAATCATCTCACAGAGTTATAGCTTTCCCCTCAAGAAGCCTTTGGCTAAGACAGTTCTTGTGGAATTGGCAAAGTGATATTTGGAAGCCCCTAGAGGGCTATGGTGAAAAAGGAAATATCCTCCGATGAAATCTGGAAAGAAGCTTTCTGAGAAACTGCTCTGTGATGTGTGACTTCCACTCACAGAGTTACATCTGTATTTCGTGGATCTCTTTGCTAGACTTATTTCTGTGGAATCTGAGAACAGATATTTCGGATCCGTTTGAAGACTATAGGGCCAAAGGAAATATCCTCCGATAACAAAGAGAAAGAAGCTTTCTGAGAAACTTCTTTGTGTTCTGAGTAATCATCTCACAGAGTTACAGCTTTCGCCTCAAGAAGCCTTTCGCTAAGAATGTTCTTGTGGAATTGGCAAAGTGATATTTGGAAGCCCATAGAGGGCTATGGTGAAAAAGGAAATATCCTCCGATGAAATCTGGACAGAAGCTTTCTGAGAAACTGCTTAGTGTTCTGTTAATTCCGCTCACATAGTTACATCTGTATTTCTTGGATCTCTTTGCTAGCCTTATTTCTGTGGAATCTGAGGACAGATATTTCGGATCCCTTTGAAGACTATAGGGCCAAAGGAAATATCCTCCGATAACTAAGAGAAAGAAGCTTTCTGAGAAACTTCTTTGTGTTCTGTGAAATCATCTCACAGGGTTGCAGCTTTCCCTCAAGAAGCCTTTCGCTAAGACAGTTCTTGTGGAATTGGCAAAGTGATATTTGGAAGCCAATAGAGGGCTATGGTGAAAAAGGAAATATCCTCAGATGAAATCTGGAAAGAAGCTTTCTGAGAAACTGCTTACTGTTTTGTTATTTCATCTCACAGAGTTATATGTGTATTTCGTGGATCTCTTTGCTAGCCTTATTTCTGTTCAATCTGAGAACGGATATTTCGGATCCCTTTGAAGACTATAGGGCCAAAGGAAATATCTTCCGATAACAAAGAGAAAGAAGCTTTCTGAGAAACTTCTTTGTGTTCTGTGAAATCATCTCACAGAGTACAGCTTTCCCCTCAAGAAACCTTTCGCTAAGACAGTTCTTGTGGAATTGGCAAAGTGATATTTGGAAGCCCATAGAGGGCTATGGTGAAAAGGGAAATATCCTCAGATGAAATCTGGAAAGAAGCTTTCTGAGAAACTGCTCTGTGATGTGTGACTTCCACTCACAGAATTACATCTGTATTTCGTGGATCTCTTTGCTAGCCTTATTTCTGTGGAATCTGAGAACAGATATTTCGGATCCCTTTGAAGACTATAGGGCCAAAGGAAATATCCTCCGATAACAAAGAGAAAGAAGCTTTCTGAGAAACTTCTTTGTGTTTTGTGTAATCATCTCACAGAGTTACAGCTTTCCCCTCAAGAAGCCTTTCGCTAAGACAGTTCTTGTGGAATTGGCAAAGTGATATTTGGAAGCCCATAGAGGGTTATGGTGAAAAAGGAAATATCCTCAGATGAAATCTGGACAGAAGCTTTCTGAGAAACTGCTTAGTGTTCTGTTAATTCATCTCACAGAGTTACATCTGTATTTCGTGGATCTCTTTGCTAGCCTTATTTCTGTGGAATCTGAGAACAGATATTTCGGATCCCTTTGAAGACTATAGGGCCAAAGGAAGTATCTTCCGATAACAAAGAGAAAGAAGCTTTCTGAGAAACTTCTTTGTGTTCTTTGAAATCATCTCACAGAGTTACAGCTTTCCCCTCAAGAAGCCTTTGGCTAAGACAGTTCTTGTGGAATTGGCAAAGTGATATTTGGAAGTCCCTAGAGGGCTATGGTGAAAAAGGAAATATCCTCAGATGAAATCTGGAAAGAAGCTTTCTGAGAAACTGCTTTGTGATGTGTGACTTCCACTCACAGAGTTACATCTGTGTTTCGTGGATCTCTTTGCTAGCCTTATTTCTGTGGAATCTGAGAACAGATATTTCGGATCCCTTTGAAGACTATAGGTCCAAAGGAAATATCCAACGATAACAAAGAGAATGAAGCTTTCTGAGAAACTTCTTTGTGTTCTGTGAAATCATCTCACAGAGTTACAGCTTTCCCCTCAAGAAGCCTTTCGCTAAGACAGTTCTTGTGGAAATGGCAAACTGATATTTGGAAGCCCATAGAGGGCTATGGTGAGAAAGGAAATATCCTCCGATGAAATCTGGAGAGAAGCTTTCTGAGAAACTGCTTAGTGTACTGTTAATTCATCTCACAGAGTTACATCTGTATTTCGTGGATCTCTTTGCTAGCCTTATTTCTGTGGAATCTGAGAACAGATATTTCGGATCCCTTTGAAGACTATAGGGCCAAAGGAAATATCCTCGGATAACAAAGAGAAAGAAGCTTTCTGAGAAACTTCTTTGTGTTCTTTGAAATCATCTCACAGAGTTACAGCTTTCCCCTCAAGACGCCTTTCGCTAAGACAGTTCTTGTGGAATTGGCAAAGTGATATTTGTAAGCCCATAGAGGGCTAAGGTGAAAAAGGAAATATCCTCTGATGAATTCTGGAAAGAACCTTTCTGAGAAAATGCTTAGTGTTCTGTTAATTCATCTCCAGACTTACATCTGTATTTAGTGGATCTCTTTGCTAGCCTTATTTCTGGGGAATCTGAGAAAAGATATTTCGGATCCCTTTGAAGACTATAGGGCCAAAGGAAATATTCTCCGATAAGAAAGAGAAAGAAGGTTTCTGAGAAACTTCTTTGTGTTCTGTGAAATCATCTCACAGAGTTACAGCTTTCCCCTCAAGAAGTCTTTCGCTAAGACAGTTCTTGTGGAATTGGCAAAGTGATATTTGGAAGCCCATAGAGGGCTATGGTGAAAAGGGAATTATCGTCAGATGAAATCTGGAAAGAAGCTTTCTGAGAAACTGCTTAGTGTTCTGTTAATTCATCGTAAAGAGGTACATCTGTATTTCGTGGATCTCTTTGCTAGCCTTATTTCTGTGCAATCTGAGAACAGATATTTTGGATCCCTTTGAAGACTATAGGGCCAAAAAAATGTCCTCCGAAATAAAGAGAAAGAAGCTTTCTGAGAAGCTTCTTTGTGTTCTGTGTAATCATCTCACAGAGTTACAGCTTTCCCCTCAACAAGCCTTTGGCTAAGACAGTTCTTGTGGAATTGGCAATGTGATATTTGGAAGCCCATAGAGGGCAATGGTGAAAAAGGAAATATCCTCAGATGAAATCTAGAAAGAAGCTTTCTGAGAAAGTGCTCTGTGATGTGTGACTTCCTCTCACAGAGTTACATCTGTATTTCGTTGATCTCTTTGCTAGCCTTATTTCTGGGGAATCTGAGAACAGATATTTCGGATCCCTTTGAAGACTATAGGGCCAAAGGAAATATCCTCCGATAACAAAGAGAAAGAAGCTTTCTGAGAAACTTCTTTGTGTTCTGTGAAATCATCTCTCAGAGTTACAGCTTCCCCCTCAAGAAGCCTTTCGTTAAGACAGTTCTTGTGGAATTGGCAAAGCGATATTTGGAAGCCCATAGAGGTCTATTGTGAAAAACGAAATATCCTCAGATGAAATCTGGAAAGAAGCTTTCTGAGAAACTGCTTAGTGTTCTGTTAATTCATCTCACAGAGTTACATCTGTATTTCGTGGATCTCTTTGCTAGCCTTATTTCTGTGCAATCTGAGAACAGATATTTTGGATCCCTTTGAAGACTATAGGAACAAAGGAAATATCCTCCGATAATAAAGAGAAAGAAGCTTTCTGAGAAACTTCTTTCTGTTCTGTGTAATCATCTCACAGAGTTACAGCTTTCCCCTCAAAAAGCCTTTCGCTAAGACAGTTCTTGTGGAAATGGCAAAGTGATATTTGGAAGCCCATAGAGGGCTATGGTGAAAAAGGAAATATCCTCAGATGAAATCTGGAAAGAAGCTTTCTGAGAAACTGCTTACTCTTCTGTTAATTCATCTCACAGAGTTACATCTGTATTTCGTGGATCTCTTTGCTAGCCTTATTTCTGTTCAATCTGAGAACAGATATTTCGGATCCCTTTGAAGACTATAGGGCCAAAGGAAATATCCTCCGAAATAAAGAGAAAGAAGCTTTCTGAGAAACTTCTTTGTGTTCTGTGTAATCATCTCACAGAGTTACAGCTTTCCCCTCAAGAAGCCTTTCGATAAGACTGTTCTTGTGGAAATGGCAAAGTGATATTTGGAAGCCCATAGAGGGCTATGGTGAAAAAGGAAATATCCTCAGATGAAATCTTTAAAGAAGCTTTCTGAGAAACTGCTTAGTGTTCTGTTAATTCATCTCACAAAGTTATATCTGTATTTCGTGGATCTCTTTGCTAGCCTTATTTCTGTGGAATCTGAGAACAGATATTTCGGATGCCTTTGAAGACTATAGGGCCAAAGGAAATATCCTCCGATAACAAAGAGAAAGAAGCTTTCTGAGATACTTCTTTGTGTTCTGTGAAATCATCTCACAGAGATACAGCTTTCCCCTCAAGAAGCCTTTCGCTAAGACAGTTCTTGTGGATTTGGTAAAGTGATATTTGGAAGCCCATAGAGGGCTATGTTGAAAAAGTTAATATCTTCAGATGAAATCTGGAAAGAAGCTTTCTGAGAAACTGCTTAGTCTTCTGTTAATTCATCTCACAGAGTTACATCTGTATTTCGTGGATCTATTTGCTAGCCTTTTTTCTGTGGAATCTGAGAACAGATATTTCGGATTCCTTTGAAGACTCTAGGGCCAAAGGAAATATTTTCCGATAAGAAAGAGAAAGAAGCTTTCTGAAAAACTTCTTTGTGTTCTGTGAAATCATCTCACAGAGTTACAGCTTTCCCCTCAAGAAGCCTTTCGCTAAGACAGTTCTTGTGGAATTGGCAAAGTGATATTTGGAAGCCCATAGAGGGCTATGGTGAAAAAGGAAATATCCTCCAATAAAATCTGGTAAGAAGCTTTCTGAGAAACTGCTTAGTGTTCTGTTAATTCATCTCACAGAGTTAAATCTGTATTTCGTGGATCTCTTTGCTAGCCTTATTCCTGAGGAATCTGAGAACAGATATTTCGGATCCCTTTGAAGACTATAGGAACAAAGGAAGTATCCTCCATTACAAATAGAAAGAAGATTTCTGAGAAACTTCTTTGTGTTCTGTCAAATCATCTCACAGAGTTACAGCTTTCCTCTCAAGAAGCTTTTCGCTAAGACAGTTCTTGTGGAATTTGGCAAAGTGATATTTGGAAGTCCATAGAGGGCTATGGTGAAAAAGGAAATATCCTCCGATGAAATCTGGAAAGAAGCTTTCTGAGAAACTGCTTAGTGTTCTGTTATTTCATCTCTCAGAGTTACATCTGTATTTCGTGGATCTCTTTGCTAGCCTTATTTCTGTGGAATCTGAGGACAGATATTTCGGATCCCTTTGAAGACTATAGGGCCAAAGGAAATATCCTCCGATAACAAAGAGAAAGAAGCTTTCTGAGAAACTTCTTTGCGCTCTGTGAAATCATCTCACAGAGTTACAGCTTTCCCCTCAAGAAGCCTTTTGCTAAGACAGTTCTTCTGGAATTGGCAAAGTGATATTTGGAAGCCCATAGAGGGCTATGGTGAAAAAGGAAATATCCTCCGATGAAATCTGGAAAGAAGCTTTCTGAGAAACTGCTTAGTGTTCTGTTAATTCATCTCACAGAGTTACATCTGTATTTCGTGGATCTCTTTGCTAGTCTTATTTCTGTGGAATCTGAGAACAGATATTTCGGATCCCTTTGAAGACTGTAGGAACAAAGGAAATATCCTCCATAACAAATAGAAAGAAGCTTTCTGAGAAAAATCTTTGTGTTCTGTGAAATCATCTCACAGAGTTACAGCTTACCTCTCAAGAAGCTTTTCGCTAAGACAGTTCTTGTGGAATTGGCAAAGTGATATTTGGAAGCCCATAGAGGGCAATGGTGAAAAAGGAAATATCCTCAGATGAAATCTGGAAAGAAGCTTTCTGAGAAACTGCTCTGTGATGTGTGACTTCCTCTCACAGAGTTACATCTGTATTTCGTTGATCTCTTTGCTAGCCTTATTTCTGGGGAATCTGAGAACAGATATTTCGGATCCCTTTGAAGACTATAGGGCCAAAGGAAATATCCTCCGATAACAAAGAGAAAGAAGCTTTCTGAGAAACTTCTTTGTGTTCTGTGTAATCATCACACAGAGTTACAGCTTTCCCCACAAAAAGCCTTTCGCTAAGACAGTTCTTGTGGAAATGGCAAAGTGATATTTGGAAGCCCATAGAGGGCTATGGTGAAAAAGGAAATATCCTCAGATGAAATCTGGAAAGAAGCTTTCTGAGAAACTGCTTACTGTTCTGTTAATTCATCTCACAGAGTTACATCTGTATTTCGTGGATCTCTTTGCTAGCCTTA
This sequence comes from Macaca fascicularis, assembly GCF_037993035.2. Lineage (NCBI taxonomy): Eukaryota > Metazoa > Chordata > Mammalia > Primates > Cercopithecidae > Macaca > Macaca fascicularis. Next base: position 52,281,140 of record NC_088380.1, read on the forward strand.
TTTCTGTTCAATCTGAGAACAGATATTTCGGATCCCTTTGAAGACTATAGGAACAAAGGAAGTATCCTCCATAACAAATAGAAAGAAGATTTCTGAGAAACTTCTTTGTGTTCTGTCAAATCATCTCACAGAGTTACAGCTTTCCTCTCAAGAAGCTTTTCGCTAAGACAGTTCTTGTGGAATTTGGCAAAGTGATATTTGGAAGTCCATAGAGGGCTATGGTGAAAAAGGAAATATCCTCCGATGAAATCTGGAAAGAAGCTTTCTGAGAAACTGCTTAGTGTTCTGTTAATTCATCTTACAGAGGTACATCTGTATTTCCTGGATCTCTTTGCTAGCCTTATTTCTGTGCAATCTGAGAACAGATATTTTGGATCCCTTTGACGACTATAGGGCCAAAGGAAATATCCTCCGAAATAAAGAGAAAGAAGCTTTCTGAGAAACTTCTTTGTGTTCTGTGTAATCATCTCACAGAGTTACAGCTTTCCCCTCAAGAAGCCTTTCGATAAGACTGTTCTTGTGGAAATGGCAAAGTGATATTTGGAAGCCCATAGAGGGCTATGGTGAAAAAGGAAATATCCTCAGATGAAATCTTTAAAGAAGCTTTCTGAGAAACTGCTTAGTGTTCTGTTAATTCATCTCACAGAGTTATATCTGTATTTCGTGGATCTCTTTGCTAGCCTTATTTCTCTTCAATCTGAGAACAGATATTTCGGATGCCTTTGAAGACTATAGGGCCAAAGGAATTATCCTCCGATAACAAAGAGAAAGAAGCTTTCTGAGAAACTACTTTTGTTCTGTGAAATCATCTCATAGAGTTGCAGCTTTCCCCTCAAGAAGCCTTTCGCTAAGACAGTTCTTGTGGAATTGGCAATGTGATATTTGGAAGCCCCTAGAGGGCTATGGTGAAAAAGGAAATATCCTCAGATGAAATCTGGAAAGAAGCTTTCTGAGAAACTGCTCTGTGATGTGTGACTTCCACTCACAGAGTTACATCTGTATTTCGTGGATCTCTTTGCTAGCCTTATTTCTGTGGAATCTGAGAACAGATATTTCGGATCCGTTTGAAGACTATAGGGCCAAAGGAAATATCCTCCGATAACAAAGAGAAAGAAGTTTTCTGAGAAACTTCTTTGTGTTCTGAGGAATCATCTCACAGAGTTACAGCTTTCCCCTCAAGAAGCCTTTCGCTAAGACAGTTCTTGTGGAATTGGCAAAGTGATATTTGGAAGCCCATAGAGGGCTATTTTGAAAAAGGAAATATCCTCAGATGAAATCTGGAAAGAAGCTTTCTGAGAAACTGCTCTGTGATGTGTGACTTCCACTCACAGAGTTACATCTATATTGCGTGGATCTCTTTGATAGCCTTATTTCTGTGGAATCTGAGAACAGATATTTCGGATCCCTTTGAAGACTATAGGGCCAAAGGAAATATCCTCCGATAACAAAGAGAAAGAAGCTTTCTGAGAAACTTCTTTGTGTTTTGTGTAATCATCTCACAGAGTTACAGCTTTCCCCTCAAGAAGCCTTTCGCTAAGACAGTTCTTGTGGAATTCTCAAAGTGATATTTGGAAGCCCATAGAGGGTTATGGTGAAAAAGGAAATATCCTCAAATGAAATCTGGACAGAAGCTTTCTGTGAAACTGCTTAGTGTTCTGTTAATTCATCTCACAGAGTTACATCTGTATTTCGTGGATCTCTTTGCTAGCCTTATTTCTGTTCAATCTGAGAACAGATATTTCGGATCCCTTTGAAGACTATAGGGCCAAAGGAAGTATCTTCCGATAACAAAGAGAAAGAAGCTTTCTGAGAAACTTCTTTGTGTTCTGTGAAATCATCTCACAGAGTTATAGCTTTCCCCTCAAGAAGCCTTTGGCTAAGACAGTTCTTGTGGAATTGGCAAAGTGATATTTGGAAGCCCCTAGAGGGCTATGGTGAAAAAGGAAATATCCTCAGATGAAATCTGGAAAGAAGCTTTCTGAGAAACTGCTCTGTGATGTGTGACTTCCACTCACAGAGTTACATCTGTATTTCGTGGATCTCTTTGCTAGACTTATTTCTGTGGAATCTGAGAACAGATATTTCGGATCCGTTTGAAGACTATAGGGCCAAAGGAAATATCCTCCGATAAAAAAGAGAAAGAAGCTTTCTGAGAAACTTCTTTGTGTTCTGAGTAATCATCTCACAGAGTTACAGCTTTCGCCTCAAGAAGCCTTTCGCTAAGAATGTTCTTGTGGAATTGGCAAAGTGATATTTGGAAGCCCATAGAGGGCTATGGTGAAAAAGGAAATATCCTCCGATGAAATCTGGACAGAAGCTTTCTGAGAAACTGCTTAGTGTTCTGTTAATTCCGCTCACATAGTTACATCTGTATTTCTTGGATCTCTTTGCTAGCCTTATTTCTGTGGAATCTGAGGACAGATATTTCGGATCCCTTTGAAGACTATAGGGCCAAAGGAAATATCCTCCGATAACTAAGAGAAAGAAGCTTTCTGAGAAACTTCTTTGTGTTCTGTGAAATCATCTCACAGGGTTGCAGCTTTCCCTCAAGAAGCCTTTCGCTAAGACAGTTCTTGTGGAATTGGCAAAGTGATATTTGGAAGCCAATAGAGGGCTATGGTGAAAAAGGAAATATCCTCAGATGAAATCTGGAAAGAAGCTTTCTGAGAAACTGCTTACTGTTTTGTTATTTCATCTCACAGAGTTATATGTGTATTTCGTGGATCTCTTTGCTAGCCTTATTTCTGTTCAATCTGAGAACGGATATTTCGGATCCCTTTGAAGACTATAGGGCCAAAGGAAATATCTTCCGATAACAAAGAGAAAGAAGCTTTCTGAGAAACTTCTTTGTGTTCTGTGAAATCATCTCACAGAGTACAGCTTTCCCCTCAAGAAACCTTTCGCTAAGACAGTTCTTGTGGAATTGGCAAAGTGATATTTGGAAGCCCATAGAGGGCTATGGTGAAAAGGGAAATATCCTCAGATGAAATCTGGAAAGAAGCTTTCTGAGAAACTGCTCTGTGATGTGTGACTTCCACTCACAGAATTACATCTGTATTTCGTGGATCTCTTTGCTAGCCTTATTTCTGTGGAATCTGAGAACAGATATTTCGGATCCCTTTGAAGACTATAGGGCCAAAGGAAATATCCTCCGATAACAAAGAGAAAGAAGCTTTCTGAGAAACTTCTTTGTGTTTTGTGTAATCATCTCACAGAGTTACAGCTTTCCCCTCAAGAAGCCTTTCGCTAAGACAGTTCTTGTGGAATTGGCAAAGTGATATTTGGAAGCCCATAGAGGGTTATGGTGAAAAAGGAAATATCCTCAGATGAAATCTGGACAGAAGCTTTCTGAGAAACTGCTTAGTGTTCTGTTAATTCATCTCACAGAGTTACATCTGTATTTCGTGGATCTCTTTGCTAGCCTTATTTCTGTGGAATCTGAGAACAGATATTTCGGATCCCTTTGAAGACTATAGGGCCAAAGGAAGTATCTTCCGATAACAAAGAGAAAGAAGCTTTCTGAGAAACTTCTTTGTGTTCTTTGAAATCATCTCACAGAGTTACAGCTTTCCCCTCAAGAAGCCTTTGGCTAAGACAGTTCTTGTGGAATTGGCAAAGTGATATTTGGAAGTCCCTAGAGGTCTATGGTGAAAAAGGAAATATCCTCAGATGAAATCTGGAAAGAAGCTTTCTGAGAAACTGCTTTGTGATGTGTGACTTCCCCCCCAGAGTTACATCTGTGTTTCGTGGATCTCTTTGCTAGCCTTATTTCTGTGGAATCTGAGAACAGATATTTCGGATCCCTTTGAAGACTATAGGTCCAAAGGAAATATCCAACGATAACAAAGAGAATGAAGCTTTCTGAGAAACTTCTTTGTGTTCTGTGAAATCATCTCACAGAGTTACAGCTTTCCCCTCAAGAAGCCTTTCGCTAAGACAGTTCTTGTGGAAATGGCAAAGTGATATTTGGAAGCCCATAGAGGGCTATGGTGAGAAAGGAAATATCCTCCGATGAAATCTGGAGAGAAGCTTTCTGAGAAACTGCTTAGTGTACTGTTAATTCATCTCACAGAGTTACATCTGTATTTCGTGGATCTCTTTGCTAGCCTTATTTCTGTGGAATCTGAGAACAGATATTTCGGATCCCTTTGAAGACTATAGGGCCAAAGGAAATATCCTCGGATAACAAAGAGAAAGAAGCTTTCTGAGAAACTTCTTTGTGTTCTTTGAAATCATCTCACAGAGTTACAGCTTTCCCCTCAAGACGCCTTTCGCTAAGACAGTTCTTGTGGAATTGGCAAAGTGATATTTGTAAGCCCATAGAGGGCTAAGGTGAAAAAGGAAATATCCTCTGATGAATTCTGGAAAGAACCTTTCTGAGAAAATGCTTAGTGTTCTGTTAATTCATCTCCAGACTTACATCTGTATTTAGTGGATCTCTTTGCTAGCCTTATTTCTGGGGAATCTGAGAAAAGATATTTCGGATCCCTTTGAAGACTATAGGGCCAAAGGAAATATTCTCCGATAAGAAAGAGAAAGAAGGTTTCTGAGAAACTTCTTTGTGTTCTGTGAAATCATCTCACAGAGTTACAGCTTTCCCCTCAAGAAGTCTTTCGCTAAGACAGTTCTTGTGGAATTGGCAAAGTGATATTTGGAAGCCCATAGAGGGCTATGGTGAAAAGGGAATTATCGTCAGATGAAATCTGGAAAGAAGCTTTCTGAGAAACTGCTTAGTGTTCTGTTAATTCATCGTACAGAGGTACATCTGTATTTCGTGGATCTCTTTGCTAGCCTTATTTCTGTGCAATCTGAGAACAGATATTTTGGATCCCTTTGAAGACTATAGGGCCAAAAAAATGTCCTCCGAAATAAAGAGAAAGAAGCTTTCTGAGAAGCTTCTTTGTGTTCTGTGTAATCATCTCACAGAGTTACAGCTTTCCCCTCAACAAGCCTTTGGCTAAGACAGTTCTTGTGGAATTGGCAATGTGATATTTGGAATCCCCTAGAGGGCTATGGTGAAAAAGGAAATATCCTCAGATAAAATCTGGAAAGAAGCTTTCTGAGAAACTGCTTAGTGTTCTGTTAATTCATCCCACAGAGTTACATCTGTATTTCGTGGATCACTTTGCTAGCCTTATTTCTGTTCAATCTGAGAACAGATATTTCGGATCACTTTGAAGACTATAGGGCCAAAGGAAATACCTTCCGATAGCAAAGAGAAAGAAGCTTTCTGAGAAACTTCTTTGTGTTCTGTGAAATCATCTCACAGAGTTACAGCTTTCCCCTCAAGAAGCCTTTCGCTAAGACAGTTCTTGTGGAATTGGCAAAGTGATATTTGGAAGCCCATAGAGGGCTATGGTGAAAAAGGAAATATCCTCCGATGAAATCTGGAAAGAAGCTTTCTGAGAAACTGCTTAGTGTTCTGTTAATTCATCTCACAGAGTTACATCTGTATTTCGTGGATCTCTTTGCTAGCCTTATTTCTGTTCAATCTGAGAACAGATATTTCGGATGCCTTTGAAGACTATAGGGCCAAAGGAAATATCCTCCGATAACAAAGAGAAAGAAGCTTTCTGAGAAACTTCTTTGTGTTCTGTGTAATCATCTCACAGAGTTACAGCTTTCCCTTCAAGAAGCCTTTCGCTAAGACAGTTCTTGAGGAATTGGCAAATTGATATTTGGAAGCCCATAAAGGGATATGGTGAAAAAGGAAATATCCTCAGATGAAATCTGGAAAGAAGCTATCTGAGAAACTGCTCTGTGATGTGTGACTTCCACTCACAGAGTTACATCTGTATTTCGTGGATGTCTTTGCTAGCCTTATTTCTGGGGAATCTGAGAACAGATATTTCGGATCCCTTTGAAGACTATAGGGACAAAGGAAGTATCTTCCGATAACAAAGAGAAAGAAGCTTTCTGAGAAACTTCTTTGTGTTCTTTGAAATCATCTCACAGAGTTACAGCTTTCCCCTCAAGAAGCCTTTCGCTAAGACAGTTCTTGTGGAATTGGCAAAGTGATATTTGCAAGCCCATAGAGGGCTAAGGTGAAAAAGGAGATATCCTCTGATGAATTCTGGAAAGAAGCTTTCTGAGAAATTGCTTAGTGTTCTGTTAATTCATCTCCAGACTTACATCTGTATTTCGTGGATCTCTTTGCTAGCCTTATTTCTGGGGAATCTGAGAACAGATATTTCGGATCCCTTTGAAGACTATAGGGCAAAAGGAAATATCCTCCGATAACAAAGAGAAAGAAGCTTTCTGAGAAACTTCTTTGTTCTGTGAAATCATCTCTCAGAGTTACAGCTTTCCCCTCAAGAAGCCTTTCGCTAAGACAGTTCTTGTGGAATTGGCAAAGTGATATTTGGAAGCCCATAGAGGGATATGGTGATAAAGGAAATATCCTCAGATGAAATCTGGAAAGAAGCTTTCTGAGAAACTGCTTAGTGTTCTGTTAATTCATCTCACAGAGTTACATCTGTATTTCGTGCATCTCTTTGCTAGCCTTATTTCTGTTCAATCTGAGAACAGATATTTCGGATCCCTTTGAAGACTATAGGGCCAAAGGAAATATCCTCCGATAACAAAGAGAAAGAAGCTTTCTGAGAAACTGCTTAGTGTTCTGTTAATTCATCTCACAGAGTTACATCTGTATTTCGTGGATCTCTTTGCTAGCCTTATTTTTGTGGAATCTGAGAACAGATATTTCGGATCCCATTGAAGACTATAGGGCCAAAGAAAATATCCTCCGATAACAAAGAGAAAGAAGCTTTCTGAGAAACTTCTTTGTGTTCTGGGTAATCATCTCACAGAGTTACAGCTTTCCACTCAAGAAGCCTTTGGCTAAGACAGTTCTTGTGGAATTGGCAATGTGATATTTGGAAGCCCCTAGAGGGCTATGGTGAAAAAGGAAATATCCTCAGATGAAATCTGGAAAGAAGCTTTCTGAGAAACTGCTTAGTGTTCTGTTAATTCATCTCACAGAGTTACATCTTTATTTCGTGGATCACTTTGCTAGCCTTATTTCTGTTCAATCTGAGAACAGATATTTCGGATCCCTTTGAAGACTATAGGGCCAAAGGAAATATATTCCGATAACAAAGAGAAAGAAGCTTTCTGACAAACTTCTTTGTGTTCTGTGATATCATCTCACAGAGTTATAGCTTTCGCCTCAAGAAGCCTTTGTCTAAGACAGTTCTTGTGGAATTGGCAAAGTGATATTTGGAAGCCCCTAGAGGGCTATGGTGAAAAAGGATATATCCTCAGATGAAATCTGGAAAGAAGCTTTCTGAGAAACTGCTTACTGTTCTGTTAATTCATCTCACCTATTTACATCTGTATTTCGTGGATCTCATTGCTACCCTTATTTCTGGGATATCTGAGAGCAGATATTTGGGATCCCTATGAAGACTATATGGCCAAAGGAAATATCTTCCGATAACAAAGAGAAAGAAGCTTTCTGAGAAACTTCTTTGTGTTCTGTGAAATCATCTCACAGAGTTACAGCTTTCCCTTCAAGAAGCCTTTCGCTAAGACAGTTCTTGTGGAAATGGCAAACTGATATTTGGAAGCCCATAGAGGGCTACGGTGAGAAAGGAAATATCCTCCGATGAAATCTGGAGAGAAGCTTTCTGAGAAACTGCTTAGTGTTCTGTTAATTCATCTCACGGAGTTACATCTGTATTTCGTGGATCTCTTTGCTAGCCTTATTTCTGTGGAATCTGAGAACAGATATTTCGGATCCCTTTGAAGACTATAGGGCCAAAGGAAATATCCTCCGATAACAAAGAGAAAAAAGCTTTCTGAGAAACTTCTTTGTGTTCTGTGAAATCATCTCACAGAGTACAGCTTTCCCCTCAAGAAACCTTTCGCTAAGACAGTTCTTGTGGAATTGGCAAAGTGATATTTGGAAGTCCATAGAGGGCTATGGTGAAAAGGGAAATATCCTCAGATGAAATCTGGAAAGAAGCTTTCTGAGAAACTGCTCTGTGATGTGTGACTTCCACTCACAGAGTTACAACTGTATTTCGTGGATCTCTTTGCTAGCCTTATTTCTGTGGAATCTGAGAACAGATATTTCGGATCCCTTTGAAGACTATAGGGCCAAAGGAAATATCCTCCGATAACAAAGAGAAAGAAGCTTTCTGAGAAACTTCTTTGTGTTTTGTGTAATCATCTCACAGAGTTACAGCTTTCCCCACAAGAAGCCTTTCGCTAAGACAGTTCTTGTGGAATTGGCAAAGTGATATTTGGAAGCCCATAGAGGGTTATGGTGAAAAAGGAAATATCCTCAGATGAAATCTGGACAGAAGCTTTCTGAGAAACTGCTTAGTGTTCTGTTAATTCATCTCACAGAGTTACATCTGTATTTCGTGGATCTCTTTGCTAGCCTTATTTCTGTTCAATCTGAGAACAGATATTTCGGATCCCTTTGAAGACTATAGGGCCAAAGGAAGTATCTTCCGATAACAAAGAGAAAGAAGCTTTCTGAGAAACTTCTTTGTGTTCTTTGAAATCATCTCACAGAGTTACAGCTTTCCCCTCAAGAAGCCTTGGCAAGACAGTTCTTGTGGAATTGGCAAAGTGATATTTGGAAGTCCCTAGAGGGCTATGGTGAAAAAGGAAATATCCTCAGATGAAATCTGGAAAGAAGCTTTCTGAGAAACTGCTCTGTGATGTGTGACTTCCACTCACAGAGTTACATCTGTATTTCGTGGATCTCTTTGCTAGCCTTATTTCTGTGGAATCTGAGAACAGATATTTCGGATCCCTTTGAAGACTATAGGTCCAAAGGAAATATCCTCCGATAACAAAGAGAACGAAGCTTTCTGAGAAACTTCTTTGTGTTCTGTGAAATCATCTCACAGAGTTACAGCTTTCCCCTCAAGAAGCCTTTCGCTAAGACAGTTCTTCTGGAATTGGCAAAGTGATATTTGGAAGCCCATAGAGGGCTATGGTGAACAAGGAAATATCCTCCGATGGAATCTGGAAAGAAGCTTTCTGAGAAACTGCTTAGTGTTCTGTTAATTCATCTCACAGAGTTACATCTGTATTTCGTGTATCTCTTTGCTAGCCTTATTTCTGTGGAATCTGAGAACAGATATTTCGGATCCCTTTGAAGACTATAGGGCCAAAGGAAATATCCTCCGATAACAAAGAGGAAGAAGCTTTCTGAGAAACTTCTTTGTGTTCTGTGAAATCATCTCACAGAGTTACAGCTTTCCCCTCAAGAAGCCTTTCGCTAAGACAGTTCTTGTGGAATTGGCAAAGTGATATTTGGAAGCCCATAGAGGGCTATGGTGAAAAAGGAAATATCCTCAGATGAAATCTGGAAAGAAGCTTTCTGAGAAACTGCTTACAGTTCTGTTAATTCATCTCACCGATTTACATCTGTATTTCGTGGATCTCTTTGCTACCCTTATTTCTGGGGAATCTGAGTGCAGATATTTGGGATCCCTATGAAGACTATATGGCCAAAGGAAATATCTTCCGATAACACAGAGAAAGAAGCTTTCAGAGAAACTTCTTTGTGTTCTGTGAAATCATCTCACAGAGTTACAGCTTTCCCCTCAAGAAGCCTTTCGCTAAGACAGTTCTTGTGGAAATGGCAAACTGATATTTGGAAGCCCATAGAGGGCTATGGTGAGAAAGGAAATATCCTCCGATGAAATCTGGAGAGAAGCTTTCTGAGAAACTGCTTAGTGTCTGTTAATTCATCTCACAGAGTTACATCTGTATTTCGTGGATCTCTTTGCTAGCCTTATTTCTGTGGAATCTGAGGACAGATATTTCGGATCCCTTTGAGGACTATAGGGCCAAAGTAAATATCCTCCGATAACAAAGAGAAAGAAGCTTTCTGAGAAACTTCTTTGTGTTCTGTGAAATCATCTCACAGAGTTACAGCTTTCCCCTCAAGAAGCCTTTCGCTAAGACAGTTCTTGTGGAATTTGCAAAGTGATATTTGGAAGCCCATAGAGGGCTATGGTGATAAAGGAAATATCCTCAGATGAAATCTGGAAAGAAGCTTTCTGAGAAACTGCTTAGTGTTCTGTTAATTCATCTCACAGAGTTACATCTGTATGTCGTGGATCTCTTTGCTAGCCTTATTTCTGTGCAATCTGAGAACAGATATTTTGGATCCCTTTGAAGACTATAGGGCCAAAGGAAATATCCGAAGAAAACAAAGAGAAAGAAGCTTTCTGAAAAACTTCTTTGTGTTCTGTGTAATCATCTCACAGACTTACAGCTTTCCCCTCAAGAAGCCTTTCGCTAAGACAGTTCTTGTGGAAATGGCAAAGTGATATTTGGAAGCCCATAGAGGGCTATGGTGAAAAAGGAAATATCCTCCGATGAAATCTGGAAAGAAGCTTTCTGAGAAACTGCTTAGTGTTCTGTTAATTCATCTCACAGAGTTACATCTGTATTTCGTGGATCTCTTTGCTAGCCTTATTTCTGTTCAATCTGAGAACAGATATTTCGGATGCCTTTGAAGACTATAGGGCCAAAGGAAATATCCTCCGATAACAAAGAGAAAGAAGCTTTCTGAGAAACTTCTTTGTGTTCTGTGTAATCATCTCACAGAGTTACAGCTTTCCCTTCAAGAAGCCTTTCGCTAAGACAGTTCTTGAGGAATTGGCAAATTGATATTTGGAAGCCCATAAAGGGATATGGTGAAAAAGGAAATATCCTCAGATGAAATCTGGAAAGAAGCTATCTGAGAAACTGCTCTGTGATGTGTGACTTCCACTCACAGAGTTACATCTGTATTTCGTGGATGTCTTTGCTAGCCTTATTTCTGGGGAATCTGAGAACAGATATTTCGGATCCCTTTGAAGACTATAGGGACAAAGGAAGTATCTTCCGATAACAAAGAGAAAGAAGCTTTCTGAGAAACTTCTTTGTGCTCTTTGAAATCATCTCACAGTGTTACAGCTTTCCCCTCAAGAAGCCTTTCGCTAAGACAGTTCTTGTGGAATTGGCAAAGTGATATTTGCAAGCCCATAGAGGGCTAAGGTGAAAAAGGAGATATCCTCTGATGAATTCTGGAAAGAAGCTTTCTGAGAAACTGCTTAGTGTTCTGTTAATTCATCTCCAGACTTACATCTGTATTTCGTGGATCTCTTTGCTAGCCTTATTTCTGGGGAATCTGAGAACAGATATTTCGGATCCCTTTGAAGACTATAGGGCAAAAGGAAATATCCTCCGATAACAAAGAGAAAGAAGCTTTCTGAGAAACTTCTTTGTTCTGTGAAATCATCTCTCAGAGTTACAGCTTTCCCCTCAAGAAGCCTTTCGCTAAGACAGTTCTTGTGGAATTGGCAAAGTGATATTTGGAAGCCCATAGAGGGCTATGGTGATAAAGGAAATATCCTCAGATGAAATCTGGAAAGAAGCTTTCTGAGAAACTGCTTAGTGTTCTGTTAATTCATCTCACAGAGTTACATCTGTATTTCGTGCATCTCTTTGCTAGCCTTATTTCTGTTCAATCTGAGAACAGATATTTCGGATCCCTTTGAAGACTATAGGGCCAAAGGAAATATCCTCCGATAACAAAGAGAAAGAAGCTTTCTGAGAAACTGCTTAGTGTTCTGTTAATTCATCTCACAGAGTTACATCTGTATTTCGTGGATCTCTTTGCTAGCCTTATTTTTGTGGAATCTGAGAACAGATATTTCGGATCCCATTGAAGACTATAGGGCCAAAGAAAATATCCTCCGATAACAAAGAGAAAGAAGCTTTCTGAGAAACTTCTTTGTGTTCTGGGTAATCATCTCACAGAGTTACAGCTTTCCACTCAAGAAGCCTTTGGCTAAGACAGTTCTTGTGGAATTGGCAATGTGATATTTGGAAGACCCTAGAGGGCTATGGTGAAAAAGGAAATATCCTCAGATGAAATCTGGAAAGAAGCTTTCTGAGAAACTGCTTAGTGTTCTGTTAATTCATCTCACAGAGTTACATCTTTATTTCGTGGATCACTTTGCTAGCCTTATTTCTGTTCAATCTGAGAACAGATATTTCGGATCCCTTTGAAGACTATAGGGCCAAAGGAAATATATTCCGATAACAAAGAGAAAGAAGCTTTCTGAGAAACTTCTTTGTGTTCTGTGATATCATCTCACAGAGTTATAGCTTTCGCCTCAAGAAGCCTTTGTATAAGACAGTTCTTGTGGAATTGGCAAAGTGATATTTGGAAGCCCCTAGAGGGCTATGGTGAAAAAGGATATATCCTCAGATGAAATCTGGAAAGAAGCTTTCTGAGAAACTGCTTACTGTTCTGTTAATTCATCTCACCTATTTACATCTGTATTTCGTGGATCTCTTTGCTACCCTTATTTCTGGGGAATCTGAGAGCAGATATTTGGGATCCCTATGAAGACTATATGGCCAAAGGAAATATCTTCCGATAACAAAGAGAAAGAAGCTTTCTGAGAAACTTCTTTGTGTTCTGTGAAATCATCTCACAGAGTTACAGCTTTCCCCTCAAGAAGCCTTTCGCTAAGACAGTTCTTGTGGAAATGGCAAACTGATATTTGGAAGCACATAGAGGGCTACGGTGAGAAAGGAAATATCCTCCGATGAAATCTGGAGAGAAGCTTTCTGAGAAACTGCTTAGTGTTCTGTTAATTCATCTCACGGAGTTACATCTGTATTTCGTGGATCTCTTTGCTTGCCTTATTTCTGTGGAATCTGAGAACAGATATTTCGGATCCCTTTGAAGACTATAGGGCCAAAGGAAATATCCTCCGATAACAAAGAGAAAAAAGCTTTCTGAGAAACTTCTTTGTGTTCTGTGAAATCATCTCACAGAGTACAGCTTTCCCCTCAAGAAACCTTTCGCTAAGACAGTTCTTGTGGAATTGGCAAAGTGATATTTGGAAGCCCATAGAGGGCTATGGTGAAAAGGGAAATATCCTCAGATGAAATCTGACAAGAAGCTTTCTGAGAAACTGATTAGTGTTCTGTTAATTCATCTCACAGAGTTACATCTGTATTTCGTGGATCTCTTTGCTAGCCTTATTTCTGTGGAATCTGAGAACAGATATTTCGGATCCCCTTGAAGACTATAGGGCCAAAGGAAATATCCTCCGATAACAAAGAGAAAGAAGCTTTCTAAGAAACTTCTTTGTGGTTTGTGTAATCATCTCACAGAGTTACAGCTTTCCCCTCAAGACGCCTTTCGCTAAGACAGTTCTTGTGGAATTGGCAAAGTGATATTTGGAAGCCCATAGAGGGTTATGGTGAAAAAGGAAATATCCTCAGATGAAATCTGGACAGAAGCTTTCTGAGAAACTGCTTAGTGTTCTGTTAATTTATCTCACAGAGTTACATCTGTATTTCGTGGATCTCTTTGCTAGCTTTTTTCTGTTCAATCTGAGAACAGATATTTCGGATCCCTTTGAAGACTATAGGGACAAAGGAAGTATCTTCCGATAACAAAGAGAAAGAAGCTTTCTGAGAAACTTCTTTGTGTTCTTTGAAATCATCTCACAGAGTTACAGCTTTCCCCTCAAGAAGCCTTTGGCTAAGACAGTTCTTGTGGAATTGGCAAAGTGATATTTGGAAGTCCCTAGAGGGCTATGGTGAAAAAGGAAATATCCTCAGATGAAATCTGGAAAGAAGCTTTCTGAGAAACTGCTCTGTGATGTGTGACTTCCACTCACAGAGTTACATCCGTATTTCGTGGATCTCTTTGCTAGCCTTATTTCTGTTCAATCTGAGAACAGATATTTCGGATCCCTTTGAAGACTATAGGGCCATAGGAAATATCTTCCGATAACAAAGAGAAAGAAGCTTTCTGAGAAACTTCTTTGTGTTCTGTGAAATCATCTCACAGAGTTACAGCTTTCCCCTCAAGAAGCCTTTCGCTAAGACAGTTCTTGTGGAAATGGCAAGGTGATATTTGGAAGCCCATAGAGGGCTATGGTGAAAAAGGAAATATCCTCAGATGAAATCTGGAAAGAAGCTTTCTGAGAAACTGCTTAGTGTTCTGTTAATTCATCTCACAGAGTTACATCTGTATTTCGTGGATCTCTTTGCTAGCCTTATTTCTGTTCAATCTGAGAACAGATATTTCGGATGCCTTTGAAGACTATAGGGCCAAAGGAAATATCCTCCGATAACAAAGAGAAAGAAGCTTTCTGAGAAACTTCTTTGTGTTCTGTGTAATCATCTCACAGAGTTACAGCTTTCCCTTCAAGAAGCCTTTCGCTAAGACGGTTCTTGAGGAATTGGCAAAGTGATATTTGGAAGCCCATAAAGGGATATGGTGAAAAAGGAAATATCCTCAGATGAAATCTGGAAAGAAGCTATCTGAGAAACTGCTCTGTGATGTGTGACTTCCACTCACAGAGTTACATCTGTATTTCGTGGATGTCTTTGCTAGCCTTATTTCTGGGGAATCTGAGAACAGATATTTCGGATCCCTTTGAAGACTATATGGCCAAAGGAAATATCCTCCGATAACTAAGAGAAAGAAGCTTTCTGAGAAACTTCTTTGTGTTCTGTGAAATGATCTCACAGACTTACAGCTTTCCCCTCAGGAAACCTTTCGCTAAGACAGTTCTTGTGGAATTGGCAAAGTGATATTTGGAAGCCCATAGAGGGTTATGGTGAGAAAGGAAATATCCTCAGATGAAATCTGGACAGAAGCTTTCTGAGAAACTGCTTAGTGTTCTGTTGATTCATCTCACAGAGTTACATCTGTATTTCGTGGATCTCTTTGCTAGCCTTATTTCTGTTCAATCTGAGAACAGATATTTCGGATCCCTTTGAAGACTATAGGGCAAAAGGAAATATCCTCCGATAACAAAGAGAAAGAAGCTTTCTGAGAAACTTCTTTGTGTTCTGTGAAATCATCTCACATAGTTACAGCTTTCCCCTCAAGAAGCCTTTCGCTAAGACAGTTCTTGTGGAATTGGCAAAGTGATATTTGGAAGCCCATAGAGGGCTATGGTGATAAAGGAAATATCCTCAGATGAAATCTGGAAAGAAGCTTTCTGAGAAACTGCTTAGTGTTCTGTTAATTCATCTCACAGAGTTACATCTGTATTTCGTGGATCTCTTTGCTAGCCTTATTTCTGTTCAATCTGAGAACAGATATTTCGGATCCCTTTGAAGACTATAGGACCAAAGGAAATATCCTCCAATAACAAAGAGAAAGAATCTATCTGAGAAACTGCTTAGTGTTCTGGTATTTCATCTCACAGCGTTACATCTGTATTTCGTGGATCTCTTTGCTAGCCTTATTTCTGTGGAATCTGAGAACAGATATTTCGGATCCCTTTGAAGACTATGGGGCCAAAGGAAATATCCTCCGATAACAAAGAGAAAGAAGCTTTGTGAGAAACTTCTTTGTGTTCTGTGTAATCATCTCACAGAGTTACAGATTTCCCCTCAAGAAGCCTTTTGCTAAGACAGTTCTTCTGGAATTGGCAAAGTGATATTTGGAAGCCCATAGAGGGCTACGGTGAAAAAGGAAATATCCTCCGATGAAATCTGGAAAGAAGCTTTCTGAGAAACTGCTTAGTGTTCTGTTAGTTCATATCACAGAG
This sequence comes from Macaca fascicularis, assembly GCF_037993035.2. Taxonomy (NCBI): domain Eukaryota; kingdom Metazoa; phylum Chordata; class Mammalia; order Primates; family Cercopithecidae; genus Macaca; species Macaca fascicularis. The sequence continues at coordinate 52,296,688 of NC_088380.1, forward strand.
TTACATCTGTATTTCGTGGATCTCTTTGCTAGCCTTATTTCTGTGGAATCTGAGAACAGATATTTCGGATCCCTTTGAAGACTATAGGAACAAAGGAAATATCCGCCGATAACAAATAGAAAGAAGCTTTCTGAGAAACTTCTTTGTGTTCTGTGAAATCATCTCTCAGAGTTACAGCTTTCCCCTCAAGAAGCCTTTCCCTAACACAGTTCTTGTGTAATTGGCAAAGTGATATTTGAAAGCCCATAGAGGGCTATGGTGAAAAAGGAAATAACCTCAGATGAAATCTGGAAAGAAGCTTTCTGAGAAACTGCTCTGTGATGTGTGACTTCCACTCACAGAGTTACATCTGTATTTCGTGGATCTCTTTGCTAGCCTTATTTCTGTGGAATCTGAGAACAGATATTTCGGATCACTTTGAAGACTATAGGGCCAAAGGAAATATCCTCCGATAACTAAGAGAAAGAAGCTTTCTGAGAAACTTCTTTGTGTTCTGTGAAATCATCTCACAGAGTTGCAGATTTCCCCTCAAGAAGCCTTTCGCTAAGACAGTTCTTGTGGAATTGGCAAAGTCATATTTGGAAGCCAATAGAGGGCTACGGTGAAAAAGGAATTATCGTCAGATGAAATCTGGAAAGAAGCTTTCTGAGAAACTGCTTAGTGTTCTGTTATTTCATCTCACAGAGTTACATCTGTATTTCGTGGATCTCTTTGGTAGCCTTATATCTGTGGAATCTGAGAACAGATATTTCGAATCCCTTTGAAGACTATAGGGCCAAAGGAAATATCCTCCGATAACAAAGACAAAGAAGCTTTCTGAGAAACTACTTTGTGTTCTGTGAAATCATCTCACAGAGTTACAGCTTTCCCCTCAAGAAGCCTTTCGCTAAAACAGTTCTTGTGGAATTGGCAAAGTCATATTTGGAAGCCCATAGAGGGCTATGGTGAAAAAGGAAATATCCTCAGATGAAATCTGGAAAGAAGCTTTCTGAGAAACCACTTAGTGTTCTGTTAATTCATCTCACAGAGTTACATCTATATTTCGTGGATCTCTTTGCTAGCCTTATTTCTGTGGAATCTGAGAACAGATATTTCGGAACGCTTTGAAGACTATAGGACCAAAGGAAATATCCTCCGATAACAAAGAGAAAGAAGCTTTCTGAGAAACTTCTTTGTGTTCTTTGAAATCATCTCACAGAGTTACAGCTTTCCCCTCAAGAAGCTTTTCGCTAAGACAGTTCTTGTGGAATTGGCAAAGTGGTATTTGGAAGCCCATACAGGGCTCTGGTGAAAAAGAAAATATCCTCCGATGAAATCTGGAAAGAAGCTTTCTGAGAAACTGCTTAGTGTTCTGTTAATTCATCTCACAGAGTTACATCTGTATTTCGTGGATCTCTTTGCTAGCCTTATTTCTGTGGAATCTGAGAACAGATATTTTGGATCCCTTTGAAGACTATAGGGCCAAAGGAAATACCCTCCGATAACAAAGAGAAAGAAGCTTTCTGAGAAACTTCTTTGTGTTCTGTGAAATGATCTCACAGAGTTACAGCTTTCCCCTCAAGAAGCCTTTCGCTAAGACAGTTCTTGTGGAATTGACAAAGTGATATTTGGAAGCCCATAGAGGGCTATGGTGGAAAAGGAAATATCCTCAGATGAAATCTGGAAAGAAGTTTTCTGAGAAACTGCTTAGTGTTCTGTTAGTTCATATCACAGAGTTACATCTGTATTTCGTGGATCTCTTTGCTAGCCTTATTTCTGTGGAATATGAGAACAGATATTTCGGATCCCTTTGAAGACTATAGGAACAAAGGAAATATCCGCCGATAACAAATAGAAAGAAGCTTTCTGAGAAACTTCTTTGTGTTCTGTGAAATCATCTCTTAGAGTTACAGCTTTCCCCTCAAGAAGCCTTTCGCTAACACAGTTCTTGTGTAATTGGCAAAGTGATATTTGAAAGCCCATAGAGGGCTATGGTGAAAAAGGAAATAACCTCAGATGAAATCTGGAAAGAAGCTTTCTGAGAAACTGCTCTGTGATGTGTGACTTCCACTCACAGAGTTACATCTGTATTTCGTGGATCTCATTGCTAGCCTTATTTCTGTGGAATCTGAGAACAGATATTTCGGATCCCTTTGAAAACTATAGGGCCAAAGGAAATATCCTCCAATAACAAAGACAAAGAAGCTTTCTGAGAAACTTCTTTGTGTTCCATGAAATCATCTCACAGAGTTTCAGCTTTCCCCTCAAGAAGCCTTTTGCTAAGACAGTTCTTCTGGAATTGGCAAAGTGATATTTGGAAGCCCATAGAGGGCTATTGTGAAAAAGGAAATATCCTCAGATGAAATCTGGAAAGAAGATTTCGGAGAAACTGCTTAGTGTTCTGTTAATTCATCTCACAGAGTTATATCTGTATTTCGTGGATCTCTTTGCTAGCCTTATTTCTGTGCAATCTGAGAACAGATATTTCGGATCACTTTGAAGACTATAGGGCCAAAGGAAATATCCTCCGATAACAAAGACAAAGAAGCTTTCTGAGAAACTTCTTTGAGTTCTGTGAAATCATCTCAGAGAGTTACAGCTTTCCCCCAAGAAGTCTTTTGCTAAACAGTTCTTCTGGAATTGGCAAAGTGATATTTGGAAGCCCATAGAGGGCTATGGTGAAAAAGGAAATATCCTCCGATGGAATCTGGAAAGAAGCTTTCTGAGAAACTGCTTAGTGTTCTGTTAATTCATCTCACAGAGTTACATCTGTATTTCGTGGATCTCTTTGCTAGCCTTATTTCTGTGGAATCTGAGAACACATATTTCGGATCCCTTTGAAGACTATAGGGCCAAAGGAAATATCCTCCGATAACAAAGACAAAGAAGCTTTCTGAGAAACTTCTTTGTGTTCTATGAAATCATCTCACAGAGTTACAGCTTTCCCCTCAAGAAGCCTTTTGCTGAGACAGTTCTTGTGGAATTGGCAAGTGATATTTGGAAGCCCATAGAGGGCTATGTTGAAAAAGGAAATATCCTCAGATGAAATCTGGAAAGAAGCTTTCTGAGAAACTGCTCTGTGATGTGTGACTTCCACTCACAGAGTTACATCTGTATTTCGTGGATCTCTTTGCTTGCCTTATTTCTGGGGAATCTGAGAAGAGATATTTCGGATCCCTTTGAAGACTATAGGAACAAAGGAAATATCCTCCGATAAAAAATAGAAAGAAGCTTTCTGAGAAACTTCTTTGTGTTCTGTGTAATCATCTCACAGAGTTACAACTTTCGCCTCAAGAAGCCTTTCGCTAAGACAGTTCTTGTGGAATTGGCAAAGTGATGTTTGGAAGGCCATAGAGGGCTATGGTGAAAAAGGAAATATCCTCCGATGAAATCTGGAAAGAAGCTTTCTGAGAAACTGCTTAGTGTTCTGTTAATTCATCTCACAGAGTTACATCGGTATTTCGTGGATCTCTTTGCTAGCCTTATTACTGTGGAATCTGAGAACACATATTTCGGATCCCTTTGAAGACTATAGGGCCAGAGGAAATATCCTCGGATAACAAAGAGAAAGAAGCTTTCTGAGAAACTTCTTTGTGTTCTGTGAAATCATCTCACAGAGTTACAGCTTTACCCTCAAGAAGCCTTTCGCTAAGACAGTTCTTGTGGAATTGGCAAAGTGATATTTGGATGCCCATAGAGAGCTATGGTGAAAAAGGAAATATCCTCAGATGAAATCTGGAAAGAAGCTTTCTGAGGAACTGCTTAGTGGTCTGTTATTTCATCTCACAGAGTTACATCTGTATTTCGTGGATCTCTTTGCTAGCCTTATTTCTGTGGAATCTGAGAACAGATATTTCGGATCCCTTTGAAGACTATAGGTCCAAAGGAAATATCCTCCGATAACAAAGAGGAAGAAGCTTTCTGAGAAACTTCTTTGTGTTCTGTGAAATCATCTCACAGAGTTACAGCTTTCCCCTCAAGAAGCCTTTCGCTAAGACAGTTCTTGTGGAATTGGCAAAGTGATATTTGGAAGCCCATAGAGGGCTATGGTGAAAAAGGAAATATCCTCAGATGAAATCTGGAAAGAAGCTTTCTGAGAAACTGCTTACAGTTCTGTTAATTCATCTCACCGATTTACATCTGTATTTCGTGGATCTCTTTGCTACCCTTATTTCTGGGGAATCTGAGTGCAGATATTTGGGATCCCTATGAAGACTATATGGCCAAAGGAAATATCTTCCGATAACACAGAGAAAGAAGCTTTCAGAGAAACTTCTTTGTGTTCTGTGAAATCATCTCACAGAGTTACAGCTTTCCCCTCAAGAAGCCTTTCGCTAAGACAGTTCTTGTGGAAATGGCAAACTGATATTTGGAAGCCCATAGAGGGCTATGGTGAGAAAGGAAATATCCTCCGATGAAATCTGGAGAGAAGCTTTCTGAGAAACTGCTTAGTGTCTGTTAATTCATCTCACAGAGTTACATCTGTATTTCGTGGATCTCTTTGCTAGCCTTATTTCTGTGGAATCTGAGGACAGATATTTCGGATCCCTTTGAGGACTATAGGGCCAAAGTAAATATCCTCCGATAACAAAGAGAAAGAAGCTTTCTGAGAAACTTCTTTGTGTTCTGTGAAATCATCTCACAGAGTTACAGCTTTCCCCTCAAGAAGCCTTTCGCTAAGACAGTTCTTGTGGAATTTGCAAAGTGATATTTGGAAGCCCATAGAGGGCTATGGTGATAAAGGAAATATCCTCAGATGAAATCTGGAAAGAAGCTTTCTGAGAAACTGCTTAGTGTTCTGTTAATTCATCTCACAGAGTTACATCTGTATGTCGTGGATCTCTTTGCTAGCCTTATTTCTGTGCAATCTGAGAACAGATATTTTGGATCCCTTTGAAGACTATAGGGCCAAAGGAAATATCCGAAGAAAACAAAGAGAAAGAAGCTTTCTAAGAAACTTCTTTGTGGTTTGTGTAATCATCTCACAGAGTTACAGCTTTCCCCTCAAGACGCCTTTCGCTAAGACAGTTCTTGTGGAATTGGCAAAGTGATATTTGGAAGCCCATAGAGGGTTATGGTGAAAAAGGAAATATCCTCAGATGAAATCTGGACAGAAGCTTTCTGAGAAACTGCTTAGTGTTCTGTTAATTTATCTCACAGAGTTACATCTGTATTTCGTGGATCTCTTTGCTAGCTTTTTTCTGTTCAATCTGAGAACAGATATTTCGGATCCCTTTGAAGACTATAGGGACAAAGGAAGTATCTTCCGATAACAAAGAGAAAGAAGCTTTCTGAGAAACTTCTTTGTGTTCTTTGAAATCATCTCACAGAGTTACAGCTTTCCCCTCAAGAAGCCTTTGGCTAAGACAGTTCTTGTGGAATTGGCAAAGTGATATTTGGAAGTCCCTAGAGGGCTATGGTGAAAAAGGAAATATCCTCAGATGAAATCTGGAAAGAAGCTTTCTGAGAAACTGCTCTGTGATGTGTGACTTCCACTCACAGAGTTACATCCGTATTTCGTGGATCTCTTTGCTAGCCTTATTTCTGTTCAATCTGAGAACAGATATTTCGGATCCCTTTGAAGACTATAGGGCCATAGGAAATATCTTCCGATAACAAAGAGAAAGAAGCTTTCTGAGAAACTTCTTTGTGTTCTGTGAAATCATCTCACAGAGTTACAGCTTTCCCCTCAAGAAGCCTTTCGCTAAGACAGTTCTTGTGGAAATGGCAAGGTGATATTTGGAAGCCCATAGAGGGCTATGGTGAAAAAGGAAATATCCTCAGATGAAATCTGGAAAGAAGCTTTCTGAGAAACTGCTTAGTGTTCTGTTAATTCATCTCACAGAGTTACATCTGTATTTCGTGGATCTCTTTGCTAGCCTTATTTCTGTTCAATCTGAGAACAGATATTTCGGATGCCTTTGAAGACTATAGGGCCAAAGGAAATATCCTCCGATAACAAAGAGAAAGAAGCTTTCTGAGAAACTTCTTTGTGTTCTGTGTAATCATCTCACAGAGTTACAGCTTTCCCTTCAAGAAGCCTTTCGCTAAGACGGTTCTTGAGGAATTGGCAAAGTGATATTTGGAAGCCCATAAAGGGATATGGTGAAAAAGGAAATATCCTCAGATGAAATCTGGAAAGAAGCTATCTGAGAAACTGCTCTGTGATGTGTGACTTCCACTCACAGAGTTACATCTGTATTTCGTGGATGTCTTTGCTAGCCTTATTTCTGGGGAATCTGAGAACAGATATTTCGGATCCCTTTGAAGACTATATGGCCAAAGGAAATATCCTCCGATAACTAAGAGAAAGAAGCTTTCTGAGAAACTTCTTTGTGTTCTGTGAAATGATCTCACAGACTTACAGCTTTCCCCTCAGGAAACCTTTCGCTAAGACAGTTCTTGTGGAATTGGCAAAGTGATATTTGGAAGCCCATAGAGGGTTATGGTGAGAAAGGAAATATCCTCAGATGAAATCTGGACAGAAGCTTTCTGAGAAACTGCTTAGTGTTCTGTTGATTCATCTCACAGAGTTACATCTGTATTTCGTGGATCTCTTTGCTAGCCTTATTTCTGTTCAATCTGAGAACAGATATTTCGGATCCCTTTGAAGACTATAGGGCAAAAGGAAATATCCTCCGATAACAAAGAGAAAGAAGCTTTCTGAGAAACTTCTTTGTGTTCTGTGAAATCATCTCACATAGTTACAGCTTTCCCCTCAAGAAGCCTTTCGCTAAGACAGTTCTTGTGGAATTGGCAAAGTGATATTTGGAAGCCCATAGAGGGCTATGGTGATAAAGGAAATATCCTCAGATGAAATCTGGAAAGAAGCTTTCTGAGAAACTGCTTAGTGTTCTGTTAATTCATCTCACAGAGTTACATCTGTATTTCGTGGATCTCTTTGCTAGCCTTATTTCTGTTCAATCTGAGAACAGATATTTCGGATCCCTTTGAAGACTATAGGACCAAAGGAAATATCCTCCAATAACAAAGAGAAAGAATCTATCTGAGAAACTGCTTAGTGTTCTGGTATTTCATCTCACAGCGTTACATCTGTATTTCGTGGATCTCTTTGCTAGCCTTATTTCTGTGGAATCTGAGAACAGATATTTCGGATCCCTTTGAAGACTATGGGGCCAAAGGAAATATCCTCCGATAACAAAGAGAAAGAAGCTTTGTGAGAAACTTCTTTGTGTTCTGTGTAATCATCTCACAGAGTTACAGATTTCCCCTCAAGAAGCCTTTTGCTAAGACAGTTCTTCTGGAATTGGCAAAGTGATATTTGGAAGCCCATAGAGGGCTACGGTGAAAAAGGAAATATCCTCCGATGAAATCTGGAAAGAAGCTTTCTGTGAAACTGCTTAGTGTTCTGTTAGTTCATATCACAGAGTTACATCTGTATTTCGTGGATCTCTTTGCTAGCCTTATTTCTGTGGAATCTGAGAACAGATATTTCGGATCCCTTTGAAGACTATAGGAACAAAGGAAATATCCGCCGATAACAAATAGAAAGAAGCTTTCTGAGAAACTTCTTTGTGTTCTGTGAAATCATCTCTCAGAGTTACAGCTTTCCCCTCAAGAAGCCTTTCCCTAACACAGTTCTTGTGTAATTGGCAAAGTGATATTTGAAAGCCCATAGAGGGCTATGGTGAAAAAGGAAATAACCTCAGATGAAATCTGGAAAGAAGCTTTCTGAGAAACTGCTCTGTGATGTGTGACTTCCACTCACAGAGTTACATCTGTATTTCGTGGATCTCTTTGCTAGCCTTATTTCTGTGGAATCTGAGAACAGATATTTCGGATCACTTTGAAGACTATAGGGCCAAAGGAAATATCCTCCGATAACTAAGAGAAAGAAGCTTTCTGAGAAACTTCTTTGTGTTCTGTGAAATCATCTCACAGAGTTGCAGATTTCCCCTCAAGAAGCCTTTCGCTAAGACAGTTCTTGTGGAATTGGCAAAGTCATATTTGGAAGCCAATAGAGGGCTACGGTGAAAAAGGAATTATCGTCAGATGAAATCTGGAAAGAAGCTTTCTGAGAAACTGCTTAGTGTTCTGTTATTTCATCTCACAGAGTTACATCTGTATTTCGTGGATCTCTTTGGTAGCCTTATATCTGTGGAATCTGAGAACAGATATTTCGAATCCCTTTGAAGACTATAGGGCCAAAGGAAATATCCTCCGATAACAAAGACAAAGAAGCTTTCTGAGAAACTACTTTGTGTTCTGTGAAATCATCTCACAGAGTTACAGCTTTCCCCTCAAGAAGCCTTTCGCTAAAACAGTTCTTGTGGAATTGGCAAAGTCATATTTGGAAGCCCATAGAGGGCTATGGTGAAAAAGGAAATATCCTCAGATGAAATCTGGAAAGAAGCTTTCTGAGAAACCACTTAGTGTTCTGTTAATTCATCTCACAGAGTTACATCTATATTTCGTGGATCTCTTTGCTAGCCTTATTTCTGTGGAATCTGAGAACAGATATTTCGGAACGCTTTGAAGACTATAGGACCAAAGGAAATATCCTCCGATAACAAAGAGAAAGAAGCTTTCTGAGAAACTTCTTTGTGTTCTTTGAAATCATCTCACAGAGTTACAGCTTTCCCCTCAAGAAGCTTTTCGCTAAGACAGTTCTTGTGGAATTGGCAAAGTGGTATTTGGAAGCCCATACAGGGCTCTGGTGAAAAAGAAAATATCCTCCGATGAAATCTGGAAAGAAGCTTTCTGAGAAACTGCTTAGTGTTCTGTTAATTCATCTCACAGAGTTACATCTGTATTTCGTGGATCTCTTTGCTAGCCTTATTTCTGTGGAATCTGAGAACAGATATTTTGGATCCCTTTGAAGACTATAGGGCCAAAGGAAATACCCTCCGATAACAAAGAGAAAGAAGCTTTCTGAGAAACTTCTTTGTGTTCTGTGAAATGATCTCACAGAGTTACAGCTTTCCCCTCAAGAAGCCTTTCGCTAAGACAGTTCTTGTGGAATTGACAAAGTGATATTTGGAAGCCCATAGAGGGCTATGGTGGAAAAGGAAATATCCTCAGATGAAATCTGGAAAGAAGTTTTCTGAGAAACTGCTTAGTGTTCTGTTAGTTCATATCACAGAGTTACATCTGTATTTCGTGGATCTCTTTGCTAGCCTTATTTCTGTGGAATATGAGAACAGATATTTCGGATCCCTTTGAAGACTATAGGAACAAAGGAAATATCCGCCGATAACAAATAGAAAGAAGCTTTCTGAGAAACTTCTTTGTGTTCTGTGAAATCATCTCTTAGAGTTACAGCTTTCCCCTCAAGAAGCCTTTCGCTAACACAGTTCTTGTGTAATTGGCAAAGTGATATTTGAAAGCCCATAGAGGGCTATGGTGAAAAAGGAAATAACCTCAGATGAAATCTGGAAAGAAGCTTTCTGAGAAACTGCTCTGTGATGTGTGACTTCCACTCACAGAGTTACATCTGTATTCCGTGGATCTCATTGCTAGCCTTATTTCTGTGGAATCTGAGAACAGATATTTCGGATCCCTTTGAAAACTATAGGGCCAAAGGAAATATCCTCCAATAACAAAGACAAAGAAGCTTTCTGAGAAACTTCTTTGTGTTCCATGAAATCATCTCACAGAGTTTCAGCTTTCCCCTCAAGAAGCCTTTTGCTAAGACAGTTCTTCTGGAATTGGCAAAGTGATATTTGGAAGCCCATAGAGGGCTATTGTGAAAAAGGAAATATCCTCAGATGAAATCTGGAAAGAAGATTTCGGAGAAACTGCTTAGTGTTCTGTTAATTCATCTCACAGAGTTATATCTGTATTTCGTGGATCTCTTTGCTAGCCTTATTTCTGTGCAATCTGAGAACAGATATTTCGGATCACTTTGAAGACTATAGGGCCAAAGGAAATATCCTCCGATAACAAAGACAAAGAAGCTTTCTGAGAAACTTCTTTGAGTTCTGTGAAATCATCTCACAGAGTTACAGCTTTCCCCCAAGAAGTCTTTTGCTAAACAGTTCTTCTGGAATTGGCAAAGTGATATTTGGAAGCCCATAGAGGGCTATGGTGAAAAAGGAAATATCCTCCGATGGAATCTGGAAAGAAGCTTTCTGAGAAACTGCTTAGTGTTCTGTTAATTCATCTCACAGAGTTACATCTGTATTTCGTGGATCTCTTTGCTAGCCTTATTTCTGTGGAATCTGAGAACACATATTTCGGATCCCTTTGAAGACTATAGGGCCAAAGGAAATATCCTCCGATAACAAAGACAAAGAAGCTTTCTGAGAAACTTCTTTGTGTTCTATGAAATCATCTCACAGAGTTACAGCTTTCCCCTCAAGAAGCCTTTTGCTGAGACAGTTCTTGTGGAATTGGCAAGTGATATTTGGAAGCCCATAGAGGGCTATGTTGAAAAAGGAAATATCCTCAGATGAAATCTGGAAAGAAGCTTTCTGAGAAACTGCTCTGTGATGTGTGACTTCCACTCACAGAGTTACATCTGTATTTCGTGGATCTCTTTGCTTGCCTTATTTCTGGGGAATCTGAGAAGAGATATTTCGGATCCCTTTGAAGACTATAGGAACAAAGGAAATATCCTCCGATAAAAAATAGAAAGAAGCTTTCTGAGAAACTTCTTTGTGTTCTGTGTAATCATCTCACAGAGTTACAACTTTCGCCTCAAGAAGCCTTTCGCTAAGACAGTTCTTGTGGAATTGGCAAAGTGATGTTTGGAAGGCCATAGAGGGCTATGGTGAAAAAGGAAATATCCTCCGATGAAATCTGGAAAGAAGCTTTCTGAGAAACTGCTTAGTGTTCTGTTAATTCATCTCACAGAGTTACATCGGTATTTCGTGGATCTCTTTGCTAGCCTTATTACTGTGGAATCTGAGAACACATATTTCGGATCCCTTTGAAGACTATAGGGCCAGAGGAAATATCCTCGGATAACAAAGAGAAAGAAGCTTTCTGAGAAACTTCTTTGTGTTCTGTGAAATCATCTCACAGAGTTACAGCTTTACCCTCAAGAAGCCTTTCGCTAAGACAGTTCTTGTGGAATTGGCAAAGTGATATTTGGATGCCCATAGAGAGCTATGGTGAAAAAGGAAATATCCTCAGATGAAATCTGGAAAGAAGCTTTCTGAGGAACTGCTTAGTGGTCTGTTATTTCATCTCACAGAGTTACATCTGTATTTCGTGGATCTCTTTGCTAGCCTTATTTCTGTGGAATCTGAGAACAGATATTTCGGATCCTTTTGAAGAGTATTGGGCCAAAGGAAATATCCTCAGATAACAAAGAGAAAGAAGCTTTCTGAGAAACTTCTTTGCGTTCTCTGAAATCATCTCACAGAGTTACAGCTTTCCCCTCAAGAAGCCTTACGCTAAGACAGTTCTTGTGGAATTGGCAAAGTGATATTTGGAAGCCCATAGAGGGCTCCGGTGCAAAAGGAAATATCCTCAGATGAAATCTGGAAAGAAGCTTTCTTAGAAACTCCTTACTGTTCTGTTAATTCATCTCACAGAGTTACATCTGTATTTCTTGGATCTCTTTGCTGGCCTTATTTCTGGGAAATCTGAGAACAGATATTTCGGATCCCTTTGAAGACTATAGGAACAAAGGAAATATCCTCCGATAACAAATAGAAAGAAGCTTTCTGAGAAACTTCTTTGTGTTCTGTGAAATCATCTCACAGAATTACAGCTTTCCCCTCAAGAAGCCTTTCGCTAAGACAGTTCTTGTGGAATTGGAAAAGTGATATTTGAAAGCCCTTAGAGGGCAGTGGTGAAAAAGGAATTATCCTCAGATGAAATCTGGAAAGAAGCTTTCTGAGAAACTGCTTAGTGTTCTGTTAATTCATCTCACAGAGTTACAGCTTTCTCCTCAAGAAGCCTTTCGCTAAGACAGTTCTTCTGGAATTGGCAAAGTGATATTTGGAAGCCCACAGAGGGCTATGGTGAAAAAGGAAATATCCTCAGATGAAATCTGGAAAGAAGCTTTCTGAGAAACTGCTCTGTGATGTGTGACTTCCACTCACAGAGTTACATCTGTATTTCGTGGATCTCTTTGCTAGCCTTATTTCTGTGCAATCTGAGAAGAGACATTTCGGATCACTTTGAAGATTATAGGGCCTAAGGAAATATCCTCCGATAACAAAGGCAAAGAGGCTTTCTGAGAAACTTCTTTGTGTCTGTGAAATCATCTCACAGAGTTACAGCTTTCCCCCAAGAAGTCTTTCGCTAAGACAGTTCTTGTGGAATTGGCAAAGTGATATTTGGAATCCCATAGAGGGCTATGGTGAAAAAGGAAATATCCTCCGATGGAATATGGAAAGAAGCTTTCTGAGAAACTGCTTAGTGTTCTGTTAATTCATCTCACAGAGTTACATCTGTATTTCGTGGATCTCTTTGTTAGCCTTATTTCTGTGGAATCTGAGAACACATATTTCGGATCCCTTTGAAGACTATAGGGCCAAAGGAAATATCCTCCGATAACAAAGAGAAAGAAGCTTTCTGAGAAACTTCTTTGTGTTCTGTGTAATCATCTCACAGAGTTACAGCTTTCCGCTCAAGAAGCCTTTCGCTAAGACAGTTCTTGTGGAATTGGCAAAGTGATGTTTGGAAGCCCATAGAGGGCTATGGTGAAAAAGGAAATATCCTCAGATGAAATCTGGAAAGAAGCTTTCTGAGAAACTGCTTAGTGTTCTGTTAATTCATCTCACAGAGTTATATCTGTATTTCGTGGATCTCTTTGCTAGCCTTATTTCTGTGCAATCTGAGAAGAGACATTTCGGATCACTTTGAAGATTATAGGGCCAAAGGAAATATCCTCCGATAACAAAGACAAAGAAGCTTTCTGAGAAACTTCTTTGTGTTGTGTGAAATCATCTCACAGAGTTTCAGCTTTCCCCTCAAGAAGCCTTTTGCTAAGACAGTTCTTCTGGAATTGGCAAAGTGATATTTGGAAGCCCATAGAGGGCTATGGTGAAAAAGGAAATATCCTCAGATGAAATCTGGAAAGAAGCTTTCGGAGAAACTGCTTAGTGTTCTGTTAATTCATCTCACAGAGTTATATCTGTATTTCGTGGATCTCTTTGCTAGCCTTATTTCTGTGCAATCTGAGAACAAATATTTCGGATCACTTTGAAGACTATAGGGCCAAAGGAAATATCCTCCGATAACAAAGACAAAGAAGCTTTCTGAGAAACTTCTTTGAGTTCTGTGAAATCATCTCACAGAGTTACAGCTTTCTCCTCAAGAAGCCTTTCGCTAAGACAGTTCTTCTGGAATTGGCAAAGTGATATTTGGAAGCCCACAGAGGGCTATGGTGAAAAAGGAAATATCCTCAGATGAAATCTGGAAAGAAGCTTTCTGAGAAACTGCTCTGTGATGTGTGACTTCCACTCACAGAGTTACATCTGTATTTCGTGGATCTCTTTGCTAGCCTCATTTCTGTGCAATCTGAGAAGAGACATTTCGGATCACTTTGAAGATTATAGGGCCTAAGGAAATATCCTCCGATAACAAAGGCAAAGAAGCTTTCTGAGAAACTTCTTTGTGTTCTGTGAAATCATCTCACAGAGTTACAGCTTTCCCCCAAGAAGTCTTTCGCTAAGACAGTTCTTGTGGAATTGGCAAAGTGATATTTGGAAGCCCATAGAGGGCTATGGTGAAAAAGGAAATATCCTCCGATGGAATCTGGAAAGAAGCTTTCTGAGAAACTGCTTAGTGTTCTGTTAATTCATCTCACAGAGTTACATCTGTATTTCGTGGATCTCCTTGCTAGCCTTATTTCTGTGGAATCTGAGAACACATATTTCGGATCCCTTTGAAGACTATAGGGCCAAAGGAAATATCCTCCGATAACAAAGAGAAAGAAGCTTTCTGAGAAACTTCTTTGTGTTCTGTGAAATCATCTCACAGAGTTACAGCTTTCCCCTCAAGAAGCCTTTCGCTAAGACAGTTCTTGTGGAATTGGCAAAGTGATATTTGGAAGCCCATAGAGGGCTATGGTGAAAAAGGAAATATCCTCAGATGAAATCTGGAAAGAAGCTTTCTGAGAAACTGCTCTGTGATGTGTGACTTCCACTCACAGAGTTACATCTGTATTTCGTGGATCTCTTTGCTTGCCTTATTTCTGGGGAATCTGAGAAGAGATATTTCGGATCCGTTTGAAGACTATAGGAACAAAGGAAATATCCTCCGATAACAAATAGAAAGAAGCTTTATGAGAAACTTCTTTGTGTTCTGTGTAATCATCTCACAGAGTTAAAACTTTCGCCTCAAGAAGCCTTTCGCTAAGACAGTTCTTGTGGAATTGGCAAAGTGATGTTTGGAAGCCCATAGAGGGCTATGGTGAAAAAGGAAATATCCTCCGATGAAATCTGGAAAGAAGCTTTCTGAGAAACTGCTTAGTGTTCTCTTAATTCATCTCACAGAGTTACATCTGTATTTCGTGGATCTCTTTGCTAGCCTTATTACTGTGGAATCTGAGAACAGATATTTCGGATCACTTTGAAGACTATAGGGCCAGAGGAAATATCCTCCGATAACAAAGAGAAAGAAGCTTTCTGAGAAACTTCTTTGTGTTCTGTGAAATCATCTCACAGAGTTACAGCTTTACCCTCAAGAAGGCTTTCGCTAAGACAGTTCTTGTGGAATAGGCAAAGTGATATTTGGAACCCATAGAGGGCTATGGTGAAAAGGGAAATATCCTCAGATGAAATCTGGAAAGAAGCTTTCTGAGGAACTGCTTAGTGTTCTGTTATTTCATCTCACAGAGTTACATCTGTATTTCTTGGATCTCTTTGCTAGCCTTATTTCTGTGTAATCTGAGAACAGATATTTCGGAACCCTTTGAAGAGTATAGGGCCAAAGGAAATATCCTCAGATAACAAAGAGAAAGAAGCTTTCTGAGAAACTTCTTTGCGTTCTCTGAAATCATCTCACAGAGTTACAGCTTTCCCCTCAAGAAGCCTTACGCTAAGACAGTTCTTCTGGAATTGGCAAAGTGATATTTGGAAGCCCATAGAGGGCTCCGGTGAAAAAGGAAATATCCTCAGATGAAATCTGTAAAGAAGCTTTCTGAGAAACTCCTTACTGTTCTGTTAATTCATCTCACAGAGTTACATCTGTATTTCTTGGATCTCTTTGCTGGCCTTATTTCTGGGGAATCTGAGAACAGATATTTCGGATCCCTTTGAAGACTATAGGAACAAAGGAAATATCCTCCGATAACAAAGAGAAAGAAGCTTTCTGAGAAACTTCTTGGTGTTCTGTGAAATCATCTCACAGAGTTACAGCTTTCGCCTCAAGAAGCCTTTCGTTAAGACAGTTCTTGTGGAATTTGCAAAGTGATATTTGGAAGCCCATAGAGGGCTATGGTGAAAAAGGAAATATCCTCCGATGAAATCTGGAAAGAAGCTTTCTGAGAAACTGCTTAGTGTTCTGTTAATTCATCTCTCAGAGTTACATCTATATTTCGTGGATCTCCTTGCTAGCCTTATTTCTGTGGAATCTGAGAACAGATATTTCGGATCCCTTTGAAGACTATAGGGCCAAAGTAAATATCCTCCGATAACAAAGAGAAAGAAGCTTTCTGACAAACTTCTTTGTGTTTTGTGAAATCATCTCACAGAGTTACAGCTTCCCCTCAAGAAGTCTTTCGCTAAGACAGTTCTTGTGGAATTGGCAAAGTGATATTTGGAAGCCCATAGAGGGCTATGGTGAAAAAGGAAATATCCTCAGATGAAATCTGGAAAGAAGATTTCTGAGAAACTGCTTAGTGTTCTGTTAATTCATCTCACAGAGTTACATCTGTACTTCTTGGATCTCTTTGATAGCCTTATTTCTGTGGAATCTGAGAACAGATACTTCGGATACCATTGAAGACTATAGGGCCAAAGGAAATATCCTCCGATAACAAAGACAAAGAAGCTTTCTGAGAAACTTCTTTGTGTTCTGTGTAATCATCTCACAGAGTTACAGCTTTCCGCTCAAGAAGCCTTTCGCTAAGACAGTTCTTGTGGAATTGGCAAAGTGATGTTTGGAAGCCCATAGAGGGCTATGGTGAAAAAGGAAATATCCTCAGATGAAATCTGGAAAGAAGCTTTCTGAGAAACTGCTTAGTGTTCTGTTAATTCATCTAACAGAGTTACATCTGTATTTCGTGGATCTCTTTGCTAGCCTTATTTCTGTGGAATCTGAGAACAGATATTTCGGATCCCTTTGAAGACTATAGGGCCAAAGGAAATATCCTCCGATAAAAAAGAGAAAGAAGCTTTGTGAGAAACTTCTTTGTGTTCTGTGAAATCATCTCACAGAGTTACAGCTTTCCCCTCAAGAAGCCTTTTGCTAAGACATTTCTTGTGGAATTGGCAATGTGATATTTGGAAGCCCTTAGAGGGCTATGGTGAAAAAGGAAATATCCTCAGATGAAATCTGGAAAGAAGCTTTCTGAGAAACTGCTCTGTGATGTGTGACTTTCACTCACAGAGTTACATCTGTATTTCGTGGATCTCTTTGCTAGCCTTATTTCTGTGCAATCTGAGAACAGATATGTCGAATCCCTTTGAATACTATAGGGCCAAACGAAATATCCTCCGATAACAAAGAGAAAGAAGCTTTCTGAGAAACTTCTTTGTCTTCTGTGAAATCATCTCACAGAGGTACAGCTTTCCCCTCAAGAAGCCTTTCGCTAAGACAGTTCTTGTGGTATTGGCAAAGTGATATTTGGAAGCCCTTAGAGGGCTATGGTGAAAAAGGAAATATCCTCCGATGAAATCTGGAAAGAAGCTTTCTGAGAAACTGCTTAGTGTTCTCTTAATTCATCTCACAGAGTTATATCTGTATTTCGTGGATCTCTTTGCTAGGCTTATTTCTGTGCAGTCTGAGAACAGATATTTCGGATCCCTTTGAAGAGTATAGGGCAAAGCAAATATCCTCCGATAACAAACAGAAAGAAGCTTTCTGAGAAATTCTTTGTGTTCTGTGAAATCATCTCACAGAGTTGCAGGTTTACCCTCAAGAAGACTTTCGCTAAGGCAGTTCTTGTGGAATTGGCAAAGTGATATTTGGAAGCCCATAGAGGGCTATGGTGAAAAAGGAAATATCCTCAGATGAAATCTGGAGAGAAGCTTTCTGAGAAACTGCTTAGTGTTCTCTTAATTCATCTCACAGAGTTATATCTGTATTTCGTGGATCTCTTTGCTAGCCTTATTTCTGTGCAGTCTGAGAACAGATATTTCGGATCCCTTTGAAGAGTATAGGGCAAAGGAAATATCCTCCGATAACAAAGAGAAAGAAGCTTCCTGAGAAACTTCTTTGTGTTCTGTGAAATCATCTCACAGAGTTGCAGGTTTACCCTCAAGAAGACTTTCGCTAAGACAGTTCTTGTGGAATTGGCAAAGTGATATTTGGAAGCCCATAGAGGGCTATGGTGAAAAAGGAAATATCCTCAGATGAAATCTGGAAAGAAGCTTTCTGAGAAACTGCTTAGTGTTCTCTTAATTCATCTCACAGAGTTACATCTATATTTCATGGATCTCTTTGCTAGCCTTATTTCTGTGGAATATGAGAACAGATATTTCGGATCCCTTTGTAGACTATAGGGCCAAAGGAAATATCCTCCGATAACAAAGAGAGAGAAGCTTTCTGAGAAACATCTTTTTGTTCTGTGAAATCATCTCACACAGTTACAGCTTTCCCCTCAAGAAGTCTTTCGCTAAGACAGTTCTTGTGGAATTGGCAAAGAGATATTTTGAAGCCATAGAGGGCTATGGTGAAAAAGGAAATATCCTCCGATGAAATCTGGAAAGAAGCTTTCTGAGAAATTGCTTAGTGTTCTGTTAATTCAATTCACAGAGTTACATTTGTATTTCGTGGATCTCTTTGCTAGCCTTATTTCGGTGGAATCTGAGAACAGATATTTCGGATCCCTTTGAAGACTGTAGGGCCAAAGGAAATATCCTCCGATAACAAAGAGAAAGAAGCTTTCTGAGAAACTTCTTTGTATTCTGTGTAATCATCTCACAGAGTTACAGCTTACCCCTCAAGAAGCCTTTCGCTAAGACAGTTCTTGTGGAATTGACAAAGTGATATTTGGAAGCCCATAGAGGGCTCCGGTGAAAAAGGAAATATCCTCCGATGAAATCTGGAAAGAAGCTTTCTGAGAAACTGCTTAGTGTTCTGTTAATTCATCTCACAGAGTTACATCGGTATTTCGTGGATCTCTTTGCTAGCCTTATTTCTGTGGAATCTGAGAACAGATATTTCGGATCCCTTTGAAGACTATAGGGCCAAAGGAAATATCCTCCGATAACAAAGAGAAAGATGCTTTCTGAGAAACTTCTTTGTGTTCTGTGAAATCATCTCACAGAGTTACAGCTTTCCCCTCAAGAAGCCTTTCGCTAAGACAGTTCTTGTGGAATTGGCAAAGTGATATTTGGAAGCCCATAGAGGGCTATGGTGAAAAAGGAAATATCCTCAGATGAAATCTGGAAAGAAGCTTTTGAGAAACTGCTTAGTGTTCTGTTAATTCATCTCACGGAGTTACATCTGCATTTCGTGGATCGCTTTGCTAGCCTTATTTCTGTGCAATCTGAGAACAGATATTTTGGATCCCTTTGAAGACTATAGGGCCAAAGGAAATATCCTCCGCTAACAAAGAGAAAGAAGCTTTCTGAGAAACTTCTTTGTGTTCTGTGTAATCATCTTACAGAATTACAGCTTTCCCCTCAAGAAGCCTTTCGCTAAGAGAGTTCTTGTGGAATTGGCAAAGTGATATTTGGAAGCACATAGAGGGCTATGGTGAAAAAGGAATTTTCCACAGATGAAATCTGGAAAAAAGCTTTCTGAGAAACTGCTTAGTGTTCTCTTAATTCATCTCACAGAGTTACATCTGTATTTCGTGGATCTCCTTGCTAGCCTTATTTCTGTGGAATCTGAGAACAGATATTTCGGATCCCTTTGAAGACTATAGGGCCAAAGGAAATATCCTCCGATAACAAAGAGAAAGAAGCTTTCTGAGAAACTTCTTTGTGTTCTGTGTAATCATCTCACAGAGTTACAGCTTTCCCCTCAAGAAGCCTTTCGCTAAGACAGTTCTTGTGGAATTGGCAAAGTGATATTTGGAAGCCCGTAGAGGGCTAGGGTGAAAAAGGAAATATCCTCAGATGAAATCTGGAAAGAAGTTTTCTGAGAGACTGCTTAGTGTTCTGTTAATTCATCTCATAGAGTTACATCTGTATTTCGTGGATCTCTTTGCTAGCCTTATTTCTGTGGAATCTGAGAACAGATATTTCGGATCCCCTTGGAGTGTATAGGGCCAAAGGAAATATCCTCCCATAACAAAGAGAAAGAAGCTTTCTGAGAAACTTCTTTGTGTTCTGTGAAGTCATCTCACAGAGTTACAGCTTTCCCCTGAAGAAGCCTTTCGCTAAGACAGTTCTTGTGGAATTGGCAAAGTGATATTTGGATGCCCATAGAGGGCTATTGTGAAAAAGGAAATATCCTCAGATGAAATCTGGAAAGAAGCTTTCTGAGAAACTGCTTAGTGTTCTGTTAATTCATCTCACAGAGTTACATCTGTATTTCGTAGATCTCTTTGCTAGCCATATTTCTGTGCAATCTGAGAACAGATATTTTGGATCCCTTTGAAGACTATAGGGCCAAAGGAAATATCCTCCGATAACAAAGAGAAAGAAGCTTTCTGAGAAACTTCTTGGTGTTCTGTGAAATCATCTCACAGAGTTACAGCTTTCCCCTCAAGAAGCCTTTCCCTAAGACAGTTCTTGTGCAATTGGCAAAGTGATATTTGGAAGCCCATAGAGGGCTATGATGAAAAAGGAAATATCCTCAGATGAAATCTGGAAAGAAGCTTTCTGAGAAACTGCTTAGTGTTCTGTTAATTCATCTCACAGAGTTATATCTGTATTTCGTGGATCTCTTTGCTAGCCTTATTTCTGTGCAATCTGAGAAGAGACATTTCGGATCACTTTGAAGATTATAGGGCCAAAGGAAATATCCTCCGATAACAAAGACAAAGAAGCTTTCTGAGAAACTTCTTTGTGTTCTGTGAAATCATCTCACAGAGTTTCAGCTTTCCCCTCAAGAAG
The DNA here is from genome assembly GCF_037993035.2 of Macaca fascicularis. NCBI lineage: Eukaryota > Metazoa > Chordata > Mammalia > Primates > Cercopithecidae > Macaca > Macaca fascicularis. The sequence continues at coordinate 52,316,757 of NC_088380.1, forward strand.
CCTTTTGCTAAGACTGTTCTTCTGGAATTGGCAAAGTGATATTTGGAAGAACATAGAGGGCTATGGTGAAAAAGGAAATATCCTCAGATGAAATCAGGAAAGAAGCTTTCTGAGAAACTACTTAGTGTTCTGTTAATTCATCTCACAGAGTTTTATCTGTATTTCGTGGATCTCTTTGCTAGCCTTATTTCTGTGCAATCTGAGAACAGATATTTCGGATCACTTTGAAGACTATAAGGCCAAAGGAAATATCCTCCGATAACAAAGACAAAGAAGCTTTCTGAGAAACTTCTTTGAGTTCTGTGATCATCTCACAGAGTTACAGCTTTCTCCTCAAGAAGCCTTTCGCTAAGACAGTTCTTCTGGAATTGGCAAAGTGATATTTGGAAGCCCACAGAGGGCTATGGTGAAAAAGGAAATATCCTCAGATGAAATCTGGAGAGAAGCTTTCTGAGAAACTGCTCCGTGATGTGTGACTTCCACTCACAGAGTTACATCTGTATTTCGTGGATCTCTTTGCTAGCCTTATTTCTGTGCAATCTGAGAAGAGACATTTCGGATCACTTTGAAGATTATAGGGCCTAATGAAATATCCTCCGATAACAAAGGCAAAGAAGCTTTCTGAGAAACTTCTTTGTGTTCTGTGAAATCATCTCACAGAGTTACAGCTTTCCCCCAAGAAGTCTTTCGCTAAGACAGTTCTTGTGGAATTGGCAAAGTGATATTTGGAAGCCCATAGAGGGCTATGGTGAAAAAGGAAATATCCTCCGATGGAATCTGGAAAGAAGCTTTCTGAGAAACTGCTTAGTGTTCTGTTAATTCATCTCACAGAGTTACATCTGTATTTCCTGGATCTCTTTGCTAGCCTTATTTCTGTGGAATCTGAGAACACATATTTCGGATCCCTTTGAAGACTATAGGGTCAAAGGAAATATCCTCCGATAACAAAGAGAAAGAAGCTTTCTGAGAAACTTCTTTGTGTTCTGTGAAATCATCTCACAGAGTTACAGCTTTCCCCTCAAGAAGCCTTTCGCTAAGACAGTTCTTGTGGAATTGGCAAAGCGATATTTGGAAGCCCATAGAGGGCTATGGTGAAAAAGGAAATATCCTCAGATGAAATCTGGAAAGAAGCTTTCTGAGAAACTGCTCTGTGATGTGTGACTTCCACTCACAGAGTTACATCTGTATTTCGTGGATCTCTTTGCTTGCCTTATTTCTGGGGAATCTGAGAAGAGATATTTCGGATCCGTTTGAAGACTATAGGAACAAAGGAAATATCCTCCGATAACAAATAGAAAGAAGCTTTCTGAGAAACTTCTTTGTGTTCTGTGTAATCATCTCACAGAGTTACAACTTTCGCCTCAAGAAGCCTTTCGCTAAGACAGTTCTTGTGGAATTGGCAAAGTGATGTTTGGAAGCCCATAGAGGGCTATGGTGAAAAAGGAAATATCCTCCGATGAAATCTGGAAAGAAGCTTTCTGAGAAACTGCTTAGTGTTCTCTTAATTCATCTCACAGAGTTACATCTGTATTTCGGGGATCTCTTTGCTAGCCTTATTACTGTGGAATCTGAGAACAGATATTTCGGATCACTTTGAAGACTATAGGGCCAGAGGAAATATCCTCCGATAACAAAGAGAAAGAAGCTTTCTGAGAAACTTCTTTGTGTTCTGTGAAATCATCTCACAGAGTTACAGCTTTACCCTCAAGAAGGCTTTCGCTAAGACAGTTCTTGTGGAATAGGCAAAGCTATATTTGGAACCCATAGAGGGCTATGGTGAAAAGGGAAATATCCTCAGATGAAATCTGGAAAGAAGCTTTCTGAGGAACTGCTTAGTGTTCTGTTATTTCATCTCACAGAGTTACATCTGTATTTCGTGGATCTCTTTGCTAGCCTTATTTCTGTGGAATCTGAGAACAGATATTTCGGAACCCTTTGAAGAGTATAGGGCCAAAGGAAATATCCTCAGATAACAAAGAGAAAGAAGCTTTCTGAGAAACTTCTTTGCGTTCTCTGAAATCATCTCACAGAGTTACAGCTTTCCCCTCAAGAAGCCTTACGCTAAGACAGTTCTTGTGGAATTGGCAAAGTGATATTTGGAAGCCCATAGAGGGCTCCGGTGAAAAAGGAAATATCCTCAGATGAAATCTGTAAAGAAGCTTTCTGAGAAACTCCTTACTGTTCTATTAATTCATCTCACAGAGTTACATCTGTATTTCTTGGATCTCTTTGCTGGCCTTATTTCTGGGGAATCTGAGAACAGATATTTCGGATCCCTTTGAAGACTATAGGAACAAAGGAAATATCCTCCGATAACAAACAGAAAGAAGCTTTCTGAGAAACTTCTTTGTGTTCTGTGAAATCATCTCACAGACTTACAGCTTTCGCCTCAAGAAGCCTTTCGTTAAGACAGTTCTTGTGGAATTGGCAAAGTGATATTTGGAAGCCCATAGAGGGCTATGGTGAAAAAGGAAATATCCTCCGATGAAATCTGGAAAGAAGCTTTCTGAGAAACTGCTTAGTGTTCTGTTAATTCATCTCTCAGAGTTACATCTATATTTCGTGGATCTCCTTGCTAGCCTTATTTCTGTGGAATCTGAGAACAGATATTTCGGATCCCTTTGAAGACTATAGGGCCAAAGTAAATATCCTCCGATAATAAAGAGAAAGAAGCTTTCTGACAAACTTCTTTGTGTTTTGTGAAATCATCTCACAGAGTTACAGCTTCCCCTCAAGAAGTCTTTCGCTAAGACAGTTCTTGTGGAATTGGCAAAGTGATATTTGGAAGCCCATAGAGGGCTATGGTGAAAAAGGAAATATCCTCAGATGAAATCTGGAAAGAAGCTTTCTGAGAAACTGCTTAGTGTTCTGTTAATTCATCTCACAGAGTTACATCTGTACTTCTTGGATCTCTTTGATAGCCTTATTTCTGTGGAATCTGAGAACAGATACTTCGGATACCATTGAAGACTATAGGGCCAAAGGAAATATCCTCCGATAACAAAGACAAAGAAGCTTTCTGAGAAACTTCTTTGTGTTCTGTGTAATCATCTCACAGAGTTACAGCTTTCCGCTCAAGAAGCCTTTCGCTAAGACAGTTCTTGTGGAATTGGCAAAGTGATGTTTGGAAGCCCATAGAGGGCTATGGTGAAAAAGGAAATATCCTCAGATGAAATCTGGAAAGAAGCTTTCTGAGAAACTGCTTAGTGTTCTGTTAATTCATCTAACAGAGTTACATCTGTATTTCGTGGATCTCTTTGCTAGCCTTATTTCTGTGCAATCTGAGAACAGATATGTCGAATCCCTTTGAATACTATAGGGCCAAACGAAATATCCTCCGATAACAAAGAGAAAGAAGCTTTCTGAGAAACTTCTTTGTCTTCTGTGAAATCATCTGACAGAGTTACAGCTTTCCCCTCAAGAAGCCTTTCGCTAAGACAGTTCTTGTGGAATTGGCAAAGTGATATTTGGAAGCCCATAGAGGGCTATGGTGAAAAAGGAAATATCCTCAGATGAAATCTGGAAAGAAGCTTTCTGAGAAACTGCTTAGTGTTCTGTTAATTCATCTCACAGAGTTACATCTTTATTGCGTGGATCTCTTTGCTAGCCTTATTTCTGTGGAATCTGAGAACAGACATTTCGGATCCCTTTGAAGACTATAGGGCCAAAGGAAATATCCTCCGATAACAAAGAGAAAGAAGCTTTCTGAGAAACTTCTTTCTGTTCTGTGTGATCATCTCACAGAGTTACAGCTTTCCCCTCAAGATACCTTTTGCTAAGACAGTTCATCTGGAATTGGCAAAGTGATATTTGGAAGCCCATAGAGGGCTATCGTGAAAAAGGAAATATCATCAGATGAAATCTGGAAAGAAGCTTTCTGAGAAACTGCTCTGTGATATGTGATTTCCACTCACAGAGTTACATCTGTATTTCGTGGATCACTTTGCTAGCCTTATTTCTGGGGAATCTGAGAACAGATATTTCGGATCCCTTTGAAGACTATAGGGACAAAGGAAATATCCTCCGATAACAAAGAGAAAGAAGCTTTCTGAGAAACTTCTTTGTGTTCTGTGAAATCATCTCACAGAGTTACAGCTTTCCCCTCAAGAAGCCTTTCGCTAAGACAGTTGCTGTGGAATAGGAAAAGTGATATTTGGAAGCCCATAGAGGGCTACGGTGAAAAAGTTAATATCCTCAGATGAAATCTGGAAAGAAGCTTTCTGAGAAACTGCTTAGTGTTCTCTTAATTCATCTGCCAGAGTTACATCTGTATTTCGTGGATCTCTTTGCTAGCGTTATTTCTGTGGAATCTGAGAAGAGATATTTCGGATCCCTTTTAAGACTATAGGAACAAAGGAAATATCCTCCGATAACAAATAGAAAGAAGGTTTCTGAGAAACTTCTTTGTGTTCTGTGAAATCATCTCACAGAGTTACAGCTTTCCCCTCAAGAAGCCTTTGGCTAACACAGTTATTGTGGAATTGGTAAAGTGCTATTTGGAAGTCCATAGAGGGCTATGGTGCAAAAGGAAATATCCTCAGATGAAATCTGGAAAGAAGCTTTCTGAGAAACTGCTTAGTGTTCTGTTAATTTATCTCACAGAGTTACATCTGTATTTCATGGATCTCTTTGCTAGCCTTATTTCTGTGGAATCTGAGAACAGATATTTCGGATCCCTTTGAAGACTATAGGGCCAACGGAAATATCCTCAGATAACAAAGAGAAAGAAGCTTTCTGAGAAACTTCTTTGTGTTCTGTGTAATCATCTCACAGAGTTACAGCTTTCCGCTCAAGAAGCCTTTCGCTAAGACAGTTCTGTGGATTTGGCAAAGTAATATTTGGAAGCCCATAGAGGGCTATGGTGAAAAAGGAAATATCCTCAGATGAAATCTGGAAAGAAGATTTCTGAGAAACTGCTCTGTGATGTGTGACTTCCACTCACAGAGTTACATCTGTATTTCGTGGATCTCTTTGCTAGCCTTATTTCTGTGCAATCTGAGAACAGATATGTCGAATCCCTTTGAAGACTATAGGGCCAAAGGAAATATCCTCTGATAACAAAGAGAGAGAAGCTTTCTGAGAAACTTCTTTGTGTTCTGTGAAATCATCTCACAGAGTTACAGCTTTCCCCTCAAGAACTCTTTCGCTAAGACAGTTCTTGTGGAATTGGCAAAGTGATATTAGAAAGCCCATGGAGGGCTACGGTGAATAAGGAATTATCCTCAGATGAAATCTGGAAAGAAGCTTTCTGAGAAACTGCTTAGTGTTCTGTTAATTCATCTCACAGAGTTACGTCTGTATGTCGAGGATCTCTTTGCTAGCCTTATTTCTGTGGAATCTGAGAAGAGATATTTCGGATCCCTTTGAAGACTATATGGCCAAAGGAAATATCCTCCGATAACAAAGAGAAAGAAGCTTTCTGAGAAACTTCTTTGTGTTCTGTGAAATCATCTAACCGAGTTACAGCTTTCCCCTCAAGAAGCCTTTCGCTAAGACAGTTCTTGTTGAATTGGCAAAGTGATATTTGGAAGCCCTTAGAGGGCTATGATGAAAAGGAAATATCCTCAGATGAAATCTGGAAAGAAGCTTCCTGAGAAACTGCTTAGTGTTCTGTTAATTCATCTCACAGAGTTACATCTGTATTTCGTGGATCTCTTTGCTAGCCTTATTTCTGTGGAATCTGAGAACAGATATTTCGGATCCCTTTGAAGACTATAGGGCCAAAGGAAATATCCTCCGGTAACTAAGAGAAAGAAGCTTTCTGAGAAACTTCTTTGTATTCTGTGTAATCATCTCACAGATTTACAGCTTTCCGCTCAAGAAGCCTTTCGCTAAGACAGTTCTTGTGGAATTGCAAAGTAATATTTGGAAGCCCATAGAGGGCTATGGTGAAAAAGGAAAAATCCTCAGATGAAATTTGGAAAGAAGATTTCTGAGAAACTGCTCTGTGATGTGAGATTTCCACTCACAGAGTTATATCTGTATTTCGTGGATCTCTTTGCTAGCCTTATTTCTGTGCAATCTGAGAACAGATATGTCGAATCCCTTTGAATACTATAGGGCCAAACGAAATATCCTCCGATAACAAAGAGAAAGAAGCTTTCTGAGAAACTTCTTTGTGTTCTGTGAAATCATTTCACAGAGTTAAAGCTTTCCCCTCAAGAAGCCTTTCTCTAAGACAGTTCTTTTGGAATTGGCAAAGTGATATTTGGAAGCCCATAGAGGGCTATGGTGAAAAAGGAAATATCCTCAGATGAAATCTGGAAAGAAGCTTTCTGAGAAGATGCTTAGTGTTCGGTTAATTCATCTCAAAGAGTTACATCTGTATTGCGTGGATCTCTTTGCTAGCCTTATTTCTGTGGAATCTGAGAGCAGACATTTCGGATCCCTTTGAAGAATATAGGGCCAAAGGAAATATCCTCCGATAACAAAGAGAAAGAAGCTTTCTGAGAAACTTCTTTGTGTTCTGTGTAATCATCTCACAGAGTTACAGCTTTCCCCTCAAGAAGCCTTTTGCTAAGACAGTTCTTGTGGAATTGGCAAAGTGATATTTGGAAGCCCATAGAGAACTATGGTGAAAAAGGAAAAATCCTCAGATGAAATCTGGAAAGAAGCTTTCTGAGAAACTGCTTAGTGTCCGTTAATTTATCTCACAGAGTTACATCTATATTTCGTGGATCTCTTTGCTAGCCTTATTTCTGTGGAATCTGAGAACAGATATTTAGGATCCCTTTGAAGACTATAGGGCCAAAGGAAATATCCTCCGATAACAAAGAGAGAGAAGCTTTCTGAGAAACTTCTTTGTGTTCTGTGAAATCATCTCACAGAGTTACAGTTTTCCCCTCAAGAACTCCTTCGCTAAGACAGTTCTTGTGGAATTGGCAAAGTGATATTTGGAATCCCATGCAGGGCTACGGTGAAAAAGGAATTATCCTCAGATGAAATCTGGCAAGAAGCTTTCTGAGAAACTGCTTAGTGTTCTGTTAATTCATCTCACAGAGTTACATCTGTATGTCGAGGATCTCTTTGCTAGCCTTATTTCTGTGGAATCTGAGAAGAGATATTTCGGATCCCTTTGAAGACTATAGGGCCAAAGGAAATATCCTCCGATAACAAAGAGAAAGAAACTTTCTGAGAAACTTCTTTGTGTTCTGTGAAATCATCTCACAGAGTTACATCTTTCCCATCCAGAAGCCTTTCGCTAAGACAGTTCTTGTGGAATTGGCAAAGTGATATTTGGAAGCCCATAGAGGGCTATGGTGAAAAAGGAAATATCCTCCGATGAAATCTGGAAAGAAGCTTCCTGAGAAACTGCTTAGTGTTCTGCCAATTCATCTCACAGAGTTACATCCGTATTTCGTGGATCACTTTGCTAGCCTTATTTCTGTGCAATCTGAGAACAGATATTCCGGATCCCTTTGAAGACTATAGGGCCAAAGGAAATATCCTCCGATAACTAAGAGAAAGAAGCTTTCTGAGAAACCTCTTTGTGTTCTGTGAAATCATCTCACACAGTTACAGCTTTCCCCTCAAGAAGCCTTTCGCTAAGACAGTTCTTCTGGAATTGGCAAAGTGATATTTGGAAGCCCACAGAGGGCTATGGTGAAAAAGGAAATATCCTCAGATGAAATCTGGAAAGAAGCTTTCTGAGAAACTGCTCTGTGATGTGTGAGTTCCACTCACAGAGTTACATCTGTATTTCGTGGATCTGTTTGCTAGCCTTATTTCTGGGGAATCTGAGAACAGATATTTCGGATCCCTTTGAAGACTATAGGGCCAAAGGAAATATCCTCCGATAACAAAGAGAAAGAAGCTTTCTGAGAAACTTCTTTGTGTTCTGTGAAATCATCTGACAGAGTTACAGCTTTCCCCTCAAGAAGCCTTTCGCTAAGACAGTTCTTGTGGAATTGGCAAAGTGATATTTGGAAGCCCATAGAGGGCTATGGTGAAAAAGGAAATATCCTCCGATGAAATCTGGAAAGAAGCTTTCTGAGAAACTGCTTAGTGTTCTCTTAATTCATGTCACAGAGTTATATCTGTTTTTCATGGATCTCTTTGCTAGCCTTATTTCTGTGCAGTCAGAGAACAGATATTTCGGATCCCTTTGAAGACTATAGGGCCAAAGGAAACATCCTCCGATAACAAAGAGAAAGAAGCTTTCTGAGAAACTTCTTTGTGTTCTTTGAAATCATCTCACAGAGTTGCAGCTTTACCCTCAAGAAGACTTTCGTTAAGACAGCTCTTGTGGAATTGGCAAAGTGATATTTGGAAGCCCATAGAGGGCTATGGTGAAAAAGGAAATATCCTCAGATGAAATCTGGAAAGAAGCTTTCTGAGAAACTGCTTAGTGTTCTCTTAATTCATCTCACAGAGTTACATCTATGTTTCATGTATCTCTTTACTAGCCTTATTTCTGTGGAATCTGAGAACAGATATTTCGGATCCCTTTGAAGACTATAGGGCCAAAGGAAATATCCTCCGGTAACTAAGAGAAAGAAGCTTTCTGAGAAACTTCTTTGTGTTCTATGTAATCATCTCACAGAGTTACAGCTTTCCGCTCAAGAAGCCTTTCGCTAAGACAGTTCTTGTGGAATTGGCAAAGTAATCTTTGGAAGCCCATAGAGGGCTATGGTGAAAAAGGAAAAATCCTCAGATGAAATTTGGAAAGAAGATTTCTGAGAAACTGCTCTGTGATGTGTGACTTCCACTCACAGAGTTATATCTGTATTTCGTGGGTCTCTTTGCTAGCCTTATTTCTGTGCAATCTGAGAAGAGATATGTCGAATCCCTTTGAATACTATAGGGCCAAACGAAATATCCTCCGATAACAAAGAGAAAGAAGCTTTCTGAGAAACTTCTTTGTGTTCTGTGAAATCATTTCACAGAGTTACAGCTTTCCCCTCAAGAAGCCTTTCTCTAAGACAGTTCTTTTGGAATTGGCAAAGTGATATTTGGAAGCCCATAGAGGGCTATGGTGAAAAAGGAAATATCCTCAGATGAAATCTGGAAAGAAGCTTTCTGAGAAACTGCTTAGTGTTCTGTTAATTCATCTCACAGAGTTACATCTGTATTTCGTGGATCTCTTTGCTAGCCTTATTTCTGTGGAATCTGAGAGCAGACATTTCGGATCCCTTTGAAGACTATAGGGCCAAAGGAAATATCCTCCGATGACTAAGAGAAAGAAGCTTTCTGAGAAACCTCTTTGTGTTCTGTGAAATCATCTCACACAGTTATAGCTTTCCCCTCAAGAAGCCTTTCGCTAAGACAGTTCTGGAATTGGCAAAGTGATATTTGGACCCCACAGAGGGCTATGGTGAAAAAGGAAATATCCTCAGATGAAATCTGGAAAGAAGCTTTCTGAGAAACTGCTCTGTGATGTGTGAGTTCCACTCACAGAGTTACATCTGTATTTCGTGGATCTCTTTGCTAGCCTTATTTCTGGGGAATCTGAGAACAGATATTCGGATCCCTTTGAAGACTATAGGGCCAAAGGAAATATCTTCCGATAACAAAGAGAAAGAAGCTTTCTGAGAAACTTCTTTGTGTTCTGTGAAATCATCTCACAGAGTTACAGCTTTCCCCTCAAGAAGCCTTTCGCTAAGACAGTTCTTGTGGAATTGGCAAAGTGATATTTGGAAGCCCTTAGAGGGCTATGGTGAAAAAGGAAATATCCTCCGATGAAATCTGGAAAGAAGCTTTCTGAGAAACTGCTTAGTGTTCTCTTAATTCATCTCACAGAGTTATATCTGTATTTCGTGGATCTCTTTGCTAGCCTTATTTCTGTGCAGTCAGAGAACAGATATTTCGGATCCCTTTGAAGACTATAGGGCCAAAGGAAATATCCTCCGATAAAAAAGAGAAAGAAGCTTTCTGAGAAACTTCTTTGTGTTCTGTGAAATCATCTCACAGAGTTGCAGCTTTACCCTCAAGAAGACTTTCGCTAAGACAGTTCTTGTGGAATTGGCAAAGTGATATTTGGAAGCCCATAGAGGGCTATGGTGAAAAAGGAAATATCCTCAGATGAAATCTGGAAAGAAGCTTTCTGAGAAACTGCTTAGTGTTCTCTTAATTCATCTCAAAGAGTTACATCTATATTTCATGGATCTCTTTGATAGCCTTATTTCTGAGGAATCTGAGAACAGATATTTCGGATCCCTTTGTAGACTATAGGGCCAAAAGAAATATCCTCCAATAACAAAGAGAGAGAAGCTTTCTGAGAAACATCTTTGTGTTCTGTGAAATCATCTCACACAGTTACAGCTTTCCCCTCAAGAAGTCTTTCGCTAAGACAGTTCTTGTGGAATTGGCAAAGTGATATTTGGAAGCCATAGAGGGCTATGGTGAAAAAGGAAATATCCTCCGATGAAATCTGGAAAGAAGCTTTCTGAGAAATTGCTTAGTGTTCTGTTAATTCAATTCACAGAGTTACATTTGTATTTCGTGGATCTCTTTGCCAGCCTTATTTCTGTGGAATCTGAGAACAGATATTTCGGATCCCTTTGAAGACTGTAGGGCCAAAGGAAATATCCTCCGATAACAAAGAGAAAGAAGCTTTCTGAGAAACTTCTTTGTATTCTGTGTAATCATCTCACAGAGTTACAGCTTTCCCCTCAAGAAGCCTTTCGCTAAGACAGTTCTTGTGGAATTGGCAAAGTGATATTTGGAAGCCCTTAGAGGGCTATGGTGAAAAGGAATTATCCTCAGATGAAATCTGGAAAGAAGCTTTCTGAGAAACTGCTTAGTGTTCTGTTAATTCATCTCACAGAGTTACATCTGTATTTCGTGGATCTCTTTGCTAGCCTTATTTCTGTGGAATCTGAGAACAGATATTTCGGATCCCTTTGAAGACTATAGGGCCAAAGGAAATATCCTCCGGTAACTAAGAGAAAGAAGATTTCTGAGAAACTTCTTTGTGTTCTGTGTAATCATCTCACAGAGTTACAGCTTTCCACTCAAGAAGCCTTTTGCTAAGACAGTTCTTGTGGAATTGGCAAGGTAATATTTGGAAGCCCATAGAGGGCTATAGTGAAAAAGGAAAAATCCTCAGATGAAATTTGGAAAGAAGATTTCTGAGAAACTGCTCTGTGATGTGTGACTTCCACTCACAGAGTTATATCTGTATTTCCTGGATCTCTTTGCTAGCCTTATTTCTGTGCAATCTGAGAACAGATATGTCGAATCCCTTTGAATACTATAGGGCCAAACGAAATATCCTCCGATAACAAAGAGAAAGAAGCTTTCTAAGAAACTTCTTTGTGTTCTGTGAAATCATTTCACAGAGATACAGCTTTCCCCTCAAGAAGCCTTTCTCTAAGACAGTTCTTTTGGAATTGGCAAAGTGATATTTGCAAGCCCATAGAGGGCTATGGTAAAAAAGGAAATATCCTGAGATGAAATCTGGAAAGAAGCTTTCTGAGAAACTGCTTAGTGTTCTGTTAATTCATCTCACAGAGTTACATCTGCATTGCGTGGATCTCTTTGCTAGCCTTATTTCTGTGGAATCTGAGAGCAGACATTTCGGATCCCTTTGAAGACTATAGGGCCAAAGGAAATATCCTCCTATAACAAAGAGAAAGAAGCTTTCTGAGAAACTTCTTTGTGTTCTGTGTAATCATCTCACAGAGTTACAGCTTTCCCCTCAAGAAGCCTTTTGCTAAGACAGTTCTTCTGTAATTGGCAAAGTGATATTTGAAAGCCCATAGAGGGCTATGGTGAAAAAGGAAATATCCTCAGATGAAATCTGGAAAGAAGCTTTCTGAGAAACTGCGTAGTGTCTGTTAATTTACCTCACAGAGTTACATCTATATTTCGTGGATCTCTTTGCTAGCCTTATTTCTGTGGAATCTGAGAACAGATATTTCGGATCCCTTTGAAGACTATAGGGCCAAAGGAAATATCCTCCGATAACAAAGAGAGAGAAGCTTTCTGAGAAACTTCTTTGTGTTCTGTGACATCATCTCAAAGAGTTACAGCTTTCCCCTCGAGAACTCTTTCGCTAAGACAGTTCTTGTGGAATTGGCAAAGTGATATTTGGAAGCCCATGGAGGTCTACGGTGAAAAAGGAATTATCCTCAGATGAAATCTGGAAAGAAGCTTTCTGAGAAACTCTTAGTGTTCTGTTAATTCATCTCACAGAGTTACATCTGTATGTCGAGGATCTCTTTGCTAGCCTTATTTCTGTGGAATCTGAGAAGAGATATTTCGGATCCCTTTGAAGACTATAGGGCCAAAGGAAATATCCTCCGATAACAAAGAGAAAGAAGCTTTCTGAGAAACTTCTTTGTGTTCTGTGAAATCATCTAACCGAGTTACAGCTTTCCCCTCAAGAAGCCTTTCACTAAGACAGTTCTTGTGGAATTGGCAAAGTGATATTTGGAAGCCATAGAGGGCTATGGTGAAAAAGGAAATATCCTCCGATGAAATCTGGAAAGAAGCTTTCTGAGAAACTGCTTAGTGTTCTGTTAATTCATCTCACAGAGTTGTATCTGTATTTCGTGGATCTCTTTGCTAGCCTTATTTCTGTGCAATCTGAGAACAGATATTCCGTATCCCTTTGAAGAGTATAGGGCCAAAGGAAATATCCTCCGATAACTAAGAGAAAGAAGCTTTCTGAGAAACCTCTTTGTGTTCTGCGAAATCATCTCACACAGTTGCAGCTTTCCCCTCAAGAAGCCTTTCGCTAAGACAGTTCTTCTGGAATTGGCAAAGTGATATTTGGAAGCCCACAGAGGGCTATGGTGAAAAAGGAAATATCCTCAGATGAAATCTGGAAAGAAGCTTTCTGAGAAACTGCTCTGTGATGTGTGACTTCCACTCACAGAGTTACATCTGTATTTCGTGGATCTCTTTGCTAGCCTTATTTCTGGGGAATCTGAGAACAGATATTCGGATCCCTTTGAAGACTATAGGGCCAAAGGAAATATCCTCCGATAACAAAGAGAAAGAAGCTTTCTGAGAAACTTCTTTGTGTTCTGTGAAATCATCTGACAGAGTTACAGCTTTCCCCTCAAGAAGCCTTTCGCTAAGACAGTTCTTGTGGAATTGGCAAAGTGATATTTGGAAGCCCTTAGAGGGCTATGGTGAAAAAGGAAATATCCTCCGATGAAATCTGGAAAGAAGCTTTCTGAGAAACTGCTTAGTGTTCTCTTAATTCATCTCACAGAGTTATATCTGTATTTCGTGGATCTCTTTGCTAGCCTTATTTCTGTGCAGTCAGAGAACAGATATTTCGGATCCCTTTGAAGACTATAGGGCCAAAGGAAATATCCTCCGATAAAAAAGAGAAAGAAGCTTTCTGAGAAACTTCTTTGTGTTCTGTGAAATCATCTCACAGAGTTGCAGCTTTACCCTCAAGAAGACTTTCGCTAAGACAGTCCTTGTGGAATTGGCAAAGTGATATTTGGAAGCCCATAGAGGGTTATGGTGAAAAAGGAAATATCCTCAGATGAAATCTGGAAAGAAGCTTTCTGAGAAACTGCTTAGTGTTCTCTTAATTCATCTCAAAGAGTTACATCTATATTTCATGGATCTCTTTGATAGCCTTATTTCTGAGGAATCTGAGAACAGATATTTCGGATCCCTTTGTAGACTATAGGGCCAAAAGAAATATCCTCCGATAACAAAGAGAGAGAAGCTTTCTGATAAACATCTTTGTGTTCTGTGAAATCATCTCACACAGTTACAGCTTTCCCCTCAAGAAGTCTTTCGCTAAGACAGTTCTTGTGGAATTGGCAAAGAGATATTTGGAAGCCATAGAGGGCTATGGTGAAAAAGGAAATATCCTCCGATGAAATCTGGAAAGAAGCTTTCTGAGAAATTGCTTAGTGTTCTGTTAATTCAATTCACAGAGTTACATTTGTATTTCGTGGATCTCTTTGCTAGCCTTATTTCTGTGGAATCAGAGAACAGATATTTCGGATCCCTTTGAAGACTGTAGGGCCAAAGGAAATATCCTCCGATAACAAAGAGAAAGAAGCTTTCTGAGAAACTTCTTTGTATTCTGTGTAATCATCTCACAGAGTTACAGCTTTCCCCTCAGAAGCCTTTCGCTAAGACAGTTCTTGTGGAATTGGCAAAGTGATATTTGGAAGCCCTTAGAGGGCTATGGTGAAAAGGAATTATCCTCAGATGAAATCTGGAAAGAAGCTTTCTGAGAAACTGCTTAGTGTTCTGTTAATTCATCTCACAGAGTTACATCTGTATTTCGTGGATCTCTTTGCTAGCCTTATTTCTGTGGAATCTGAGAAGAGATATTTCGGATCCCTTTGAAGACTATAGGGCCAAAGGAAATATCCTCCGATAACAAAGAGAAAGAAGCTTTCTGAGAAACTTCTTTGTGTTCTGTGAAATCATCTAACCGAGTTACAGCTTTCCCCTCAAGAAGCCTTTCACTAAGACAGTTCTTGTGGAATTGGCAAAGTGATATTTGGAAGCCCATAGAGGGCTATGGTGAAAAAGGAAATATCCTCAGATGAAATCTGGAAAGAAGCTTTCTGAGAAACTGCTTAGTGTTCTGTTAATTCATCTCACAGAGTTATATCTGTATTTCGTGGATCTCTTTGCTAGCCTTATTTCTGTGCAATCTGAGAACAGATATTCCGGATCCCTTTGAAGAGTATAGGGCCAAAGGAAATATCCTCCGATAACTAAGAGAAAGAAGCTTTCTGAGAAACCTCTTTGTGTTCTGCGAAATCATCTCACACAGTTGCAGCTTTCCCCTCAAGAAGCCTTTCGCTAAGAGAGTTCTTCTGGAATTGGCAAAGTGATATTTGGAAGCCCACAGAGGGCTATGGTGAAAAAGGAAATATCCTCAGATGAAATCTGGAAAGAAGCTTTCTGAGAAACTGCTCTGTGATGTGTGAGTTCCACTCAGAGAGTTACATCTGTATTTCGTGGTTCTCTTTGCTAGCCTTATTTCTGGGGAATCTGAGAACAGATATTCGGATCCCTTTGAAGACTATAGGGCCAAAGGAAATATCCTCCGATAACAAAGAGAAAGAAGCTTTCTGAGAAACTTCTTTGTGTTCTGTGAAATCATCTGACAGAGTTACAGCTTTCCCCTCAAGAAGCCTTTCGCTAAGACAGTTCTTGTGGAATTGGCAAAGTGATATTTGGAAGCCCTTAGAGGGCTATGGTGAAAAAGGAAATATCCTCCGATGAAATCTGGAAAGAAGGTTTCTGAGAAACTGCTTAGTGTTCTCTTAATTCATCTCACAGAGTTATATCTGTATTTCGTGGATCTCTTTGCTAGCCTTATTTCTGTGCTGTCTGAGAACAGATATTTCGGATCCCTTTGAAGACTATAGGGCCAAAGGAAATATCCTCCGATAAAAAAGAGAAAGAAGCTTTCTGAGAAACTTCTTTGTGTTCTGTGTAATCATGTCACAGCTTTACAGCTTTCCCCTCAAGAAGCCTTTCGCTAAGACAGTTCTTGTGGAATTGGCAAAGTGATATTTGGAAGCCCATAGAGGGCTATGGTGAAAAAGGAAATATCCTCCAATGAAATCTGGAAAGAAGCTTTCTGATAAACTTCTTAGTGTTCTGTTAATTCATCTCACAGAGTTACATCTGTATTTCGTGGATCTCTTTCCTAGCCTTATTTCTGTGCAATCTGAGAACAGATATTTCGGGTCCCTTTGAAGACTATAGGGCCAAAGGAAATATCCTCCGATAACAAAGAGAAAGAAGCTTTCTGAGAAACTTTTTGTGTTTTGTGAAATCATCTCACAGAGTTACAGCTTTCCCCTCAAGAAGCCTTTCGCTAAGACTGTTCTTGTGGAATTGGCAAAGTGATATTTGGAAGCCCATAGAGGGCTATGGTGAAAAAGGAAATATCCTCAGATGAAATCTGGAAAGAAGCTTTCTGAGAAACTGCTTAGTGTTCTGTTAATTCATCTCACAGAGTTACATCTGTATTTCATGGATCTCTTTGCTAACCTTATTTCTGTTCAATCTGAGAACAGATATTTCGGTTCCCCTTGAAGACTATTGGGCCAAAGGAAATATCCTCCGATAACAAAGAGAAAGAAGCTTTCTGAGAAACTTCTTTGTGTTCTGTGTAATCATCTCACAGAGTTACAGCTTTCCCCTCAAGAAGCCTTTCGCTAAAACAGTTCTTGTGGAATTGGCAAAGTGATATTTGGAAGCCCATAGAGGGCTATGGTGAGAAAGGAAATATCCTCCGATTAAAACTGGAAAGAAGCTTTCTGAGAAACTGCTTAGTGTTCTGTTAATTCATCTCACAGAGTTACATCTGTATTTCGTGGATCTCTTTGCTAGCCTTATTTCTGTGCAATCTGAGAACAGATATTTCGGAGCCCTTTGAAGACTACAGGGCCAAAGGAAATATCCTCTGATAACAAAGAGAAAGAAGCTTTCTGAGAAATTTTTGTGTTCTGTGAAATCATCTCACAGAGTTACAGCTTTCCCCTCAAGAAGCCTTTCGCTAAGACAGTTCTTCTGGAATTGTCAAAGTGATATTTGGAAGCCCTTAGAGGGCTAACCTTATTTCTGTGCAATCTGATAACAGATATTTCGGATCCCTTTGAAGACTATAGGGCCAAAGGAAATATCCTCCGATAACAAAGAGAAAGAAGCTTTCTGAGAAACTTCTTTGTGTTCTGTGTAATCATCTCACAGCTTTACAGCTTTCCCCTCAAGAAGCCTTTCGCTAAGACCGTTCTTGTGGAATTGGCAAAGAGATATTTGGAAGCCCATAGAGGGCTATGGTGAAAATGGAAATATCCTCAACTGAAATCTGGAAAGAAGCTTTCTGAGAAACTGCTTGGTGATCTGTTAATTCATCTCACAGAGTTACATCTGTATTTCCTGGATCTCTTTGCTAACCTTATTTCTGGGGAATCTGAGAACAGATATTTCGGATCCCTTTGAAGACTATAGGGCCAAAGGAAATATCCTCCGATAACAAAGAGAAAGAAGCTTTCTGAGAAACTTCTTTGTGTTCTGTGAAATCATCTCACAGAGTTACAGCTGTCCCCTCAAGAAATCTTTCGCTAAGACAGTTCTTGTGGAATTGGCAAAGTGATATTTGGAAGCCCATAGAGGGCTATGGTGAAAAAGGAACTATCCTCAGATGAAATCTGGAAAGAAGCTTTCTGAGAAACTGCTTAGTGTTCTGTTAATTCATCTCACAGAGTTACATCTGTATTTCGTGGATCTCTTTGCTGGCCTTATTTCTGGGGAATCTGAGAACAGATATTTCGGATCCCTTTGAAGACTATAGAGCCAAAGGAAATGTCTTCCGATAACAAAGAGAAAGAAGTTTTCTGAGAAACTTCTTTGTGTTCTGTGAAATCATCTCACAGAGTTACAGCTTTCGCCTCAAGAAGCCTTTCGCTAAGGCAGTTCTGGTGGAATTGGTAAAGTGATGTTTGGAAGCCCATAGAGGGCTATGGTGAAAAAGGAAATATCCTCAGATGAAATCTGGAAAGAAGCTTTCTGAGAAACTGCTTAGTGTTCTGTTAATTCATCTCACAGAGTTACATCTGTATTTCCTGGATCTCTTTGCTAACCTTATTTCTGGGGAATCTGAGAACAGATATTTCGGATCCCTTTGAAGACTATAGGGCCAAAGGAAATATCCTCCGATAACAAAGAGAAAGAAGCTTGCTGAGAAACTTCTTTGTGTTCTGTGAAATCATCTCACAGAGTTACAGCTTTCCCCTCAAGAAATCTATCGCTAAGACAGTTCTTGTGGAATTGGCAAAGTGATATTTGGAAGCCCATAGAGGGCTATGGTGAAAAAGGAACTATCCTCAGATGAAATCTGGAAAGAAGCTTTCTGAGAAACTGCTTAGTGTTCTGTTAATTCATCTCACAGAGTTACATCTGTATTTCGTGGATCTCTTTGCTAGCCTTATTCCTGTGGAATCTGAGAGCAGATATTTCGGATCCCTTTGAAGACTATAGGGCCAAAGGAAATAGCCTCCGATAACAAAGAGAAAGTAGCTTTCTGAGAAACTTCTTTGTGTTCTGTGTAATCATGTCACCGAATTACAGCTTTCCCCTCAAGAAGCCTTTCGCTAAGACA
The DNA here is from genome assembly GCF_037993035.2 of Macaca fascicularis. Lineage (NCBI taxonomy): Eukaryota > Metazoa > Chordata > Mammalia > Primates > Cercopithecidae > Macaca > Macaca fascicularis. The sequence continues at coordinate 52,334,806 of NC_088380.1, forward strand.
GTTCTTGTGGAATTGGTAAAGTGATATTTGGAAGCTCATAGAGGGCTATGGTGAAAAAGGAAATATCCTCAGATGAAATCTGGAAAGAACCTTTCTGAGATACTGCTCTGTGATGTGTGACTTCCACTCACAGAGTTACATCTGTATTTCGTGGATCTCTTTGCTAGCCTTATTTCTGTGGAATCTGAAAACAGATATTTCGGATCCCTTTCAAGAAGATAGGGCCAAAGGAAATATCCTCCGATAACTAAGAGAAAGAAGCTTTCTGAGAAACTTCTTTGTGTTCTGTGAAATCATCTCACAGATTTACAGCTTTGCCCTCAAGGAGCCTTTCGCTAAGACAGTTCTTGTGGAATTGGCAAAGTGATATTTGGAAGCCCATAGAGGGCTATGGTGAAAAAGGAAATATCCTCAGATGAAATCTGGAAAGAAGCTTTCTGAGAAACTGCTTAGTGTTCTGTTAATTCATCTCACAGAGTTACATCTGTATTTCGTGGCTCTCTTTGCTAGCCTTATTTCTGTGCAATCTGAGAACAGATATTTCGGATCCCTTTGAAGACTATAGGGCCAAAGGAAATATCCTCCGATAACAAAGAGAAAGAAGCTTTCTGAGAAATTTCTTTGTGTTCTGTGTAATCATCTCACAGCTTTACAGTTTTCCCCTCTAGAAGCTTTTCGCTAAGACAGTTCTTGTGGAATTGGCAAAGTGATATTTGGAAGCCCATAGAGGTCTATGGTGAAAATGGAAATATCCTCAGCTGAAATCTGGAAAGAAGCTTTCTGAGAAACTGCTTAGTGTTCTGTTAATTCATCTCACAGAGTTACATCTGTATTTCGTGGATCTCTTTGCTTGCCTTATTTCTGTGGAATCTGAGAAGAGATATTTCGGATCCCTTTGAAGACTATAGGGCCAAAGGAAATATCCTCCGATAACAAAGAGAAAGAAGCTTTCTTAGAAACTTCTTTGTGTTCTGTGAAATCATCTCACAGAGTTACAGCTTTCCCCTCAAGAAGCCTTTCGCTAAGACAGTTCTTGTGGAATTGGCAAAGTGATATTTGGAAGCCCATAGAGGGCTATGGTGAAAAAGGAAATATCCTCCGATGAAATCTAGAAAGAAGCTTTCTGAGAAACTGCTTAGTGTTCTGTTAATTCATCTCACAGAGTTATATCTGTATTTCGTGGATCTCTTTGGTAACCTTATTTCTGTGCAATCTGAGAACAGATATTTCAGATCCCTTTGAAGACTATAGGGCCAAAGCAAATATCCTCCGATAACAAAGAGAAAGAAGCTTTCTGAGAAACTTCTTTATGTTCTGTGAAATCATCTCACAGAGTTACAGCTTTCCCCTCAAGAAGCCTTTCGCTAAGACAGTTCTTGTGGAATTGGCAAAGTGATATTTGGAAGCCCATAGAGGGCTATGGTGAAAAAGGAAATATCCTCCGATGAAATCTGGAAAGAAGATTTCTGATAAACTGCTTAGTGTTCTGTTAATTCATCTCACAGAGTTACATCTGTATTTCGTGGATCTCTTTGCTAGCCTTATTTCTGTGCAATCTGAGAACAGATATTTCGGGTCCCTTTGAAGACTATAGGGCCAAAGGAAATATCCTCCGATAACAAAGAGAAAGAAGCTTTCTGAGAAACTTTTTGTGTTTTGTGAAATCATCTCACAGAGTTACAGCTTTCCCCTCAAGAAGCCTTTCGCTAAGACAGTTCTTGTGGAATTGGCAAAGTGATATTTGGAAGCCCATAGAGGGCTATGGTGAAAAAGGAAATATCCTCAGATGAAATCTGGAAAGAAGCTTTCTGAGAAACTGCTTAGTGTTCTGTTAATTCATCTCACAGAGTTACATCTGTATTTCATGGATCTCTTTGATAGCCTTATTTGTGTTCAATCTGAGAACAGATATTTCGGTTCCCTTTGAAGACTAAAGGGCCAAAGGAAATATCCTCCGATAACAAAGAGAAAGAAGCTTTCTGAGAAACTTCTTTGTGTTCTGTGTAATCATCTCACAGAGTTACCGCTTTCCCCTCAAGAAGCATTTGGCTAAGACAGTTCTTGTGGAATTGTCAAAGTGATATTTGGAAGCCCTTAGAGGGCTAACCTTATTTCTGTGCAATCTGAGAACAGATATTTCGGATCCCTTTGAAGACTATAGGTCCAAAGGAAATATCCTCCGATAACAAATAGAAAGAAGCTTTCTGAGAAACTTCTTTGTGTTCTGTGTAATCATGTCACAACTTTACAGCTTTCCCCTCAAGAAGCCTTTCGCTAAGACAGTTCTTGTGGATTTGGCAAAGTGATATTTGGAAGCCCATAGAGGGCTATGGTGAAAATGGAAATATCCTTAGCTGAAATCTGGAAAGAAGCTTTCTGAGAAACTGCTTAGTGTTCTGTTAATTCATCTCACAGAGTTACATCTGTATTTCGTGGGTCTCTTTGCTTGCCTTATTTCTGTGGAATCTGAGAACAGATATTTCGGATCCCTTGGAAGACTATAGGGCCAAAGGAAATACCCTCCGATAAGAAAGAGAAAGAAGCTTTCTGAGAAACTTCTTTGTGTTCTGTGAAGTCATCTCACAGAGTTACAGCTTTCCCCTTAAGAAGCCTTTCGCTAAGACAGTTCTTGTGGAAATGGCAAAGTGATATTTGGAAGCCCATAGAGGGCTATGGTGAAAAAGGAAATATCCTCAGATGAAATCTGGAAACAAGCTTTCTGAGAAACTGCTTAGTGTTCTGTTAATTCATCTCACAGAGTGACATCTGTATTTCGTGGATCTCTTTGATTGCCATATTTCTGTGGAATATGAACAGATATTTCTGATCCCTTTGAAGACTATAGGAACAAATTAAATATTATCCGATAACAAAGAGAAAGTAGCTTTCTGAGAAACTTCTTTGTGTTCTGTATAATCATGTCACAGCTTTACAGCTTTCCCCTCAAGAAGCCTTTCGCTAAGACAGTTCTTGTGGAATTGGCAAAGTGATATTTGGAAGCCCATAGAAGGCTATGGTGAAAAAGGAAATATCCTCAGATGAAATCTGGAAAGAAGCTTTCTGAGAAACTGCTTAGTGTTCTGATAATTCATCTCACAGAGTTACATCTGTATTTCGTGGATCTCTTTGGTAACCTTATTTCTGTGGAATCTGAGAACAGATATTTCGGATCCCTTTGAAGACTATAGGAACAAAGGAAATATCCTCCGATAACAAAGAGAAAGAAGCTTTCTGAGAAACTTCTTTGTGTTCTGTGAAATCATCTCACAGAGTTACAGCTTTCCCCTCAAGAAGCCTTTCGCTAAGACAGTTCTTGTGGAATTGGCAAAGTGATATTTGGAAGCAAATAGAGGGCTATGGTGAAAAAGGAAATATCCTCCGATGAAATCTGGAAAGAAGCTTTCTGAGAAACTGCTTAGTGTTCTGTTAATTCATCTCACAGAGTTACATCTGTATTTCTTGGATCTCTTTGCAAGGCTTATTTCTGTGGAATGTGAGAACAGATATTTCGGATCCCTTTGAAGACTATAGGGCCAAAGGAAATATCCTTCGATAACAAACAGAAAGAAGCTTTCTGAGAAACTTCTTTGTGTACTGTGAAATCATCTCACAGAGTTACAGCTTTCTCCTCAAGATGCCTTTCGCTAAGACAGTTCATCTGGAATTGGCAAAGTGATATTTGGAAGCCCATAGAGGGCTATCGTGAAAAAGGAAATATCATCAGATGAAATCTGGAAAGAAGCTTTCTGAGAAACTGCTCTGTGATATGTGATTTCCACTCACAGAGTTACATCTGTATTTCGTGGATCACTTTGCTAGCCTTATTTCTGGGGAATCTGAGAACAGATATTTCGGATCCCTTTGAAGACTATAGGGACAAAGGAAATATCCTCCGATAACAAAGAGAAAGAAGCTTTCTGAGAAACTTCTTTGTGTTCTGTGAAATCATCTCACAGAGTTACAGCTTTCCCCTCAAGAAGCCTTTCGCTAAGACAGTTGCTGTGGAATAGGAAAAGTGATATTTGGAAGCCCATAGAGGGCTACGGTGAAAAAGTTAATATCCTCAGATGAAATCTGGAAAGAAGCTTTCTGAGAAACTGCTTAGTGTTCTCTTAATTCATCTGCCAGAGTTACATCTGTATTTCGTGGATCTCTTTGCTAGCGTTATTTCTGTGGAATCTGAGAAGAGATATTTCGGATCCCTTTTAAGACTATAGGAACAAAGGAAATATCCTCCGATAACAAATAGAAAGAAGGTTTCTGAGAAACTTCTTTGTGTTCTGTGAAATCATCTCACAGAGTTACAGCTTTCCCCTCAAGAAGCCTTTGGCTAACACAGTTATTGTGGAATTGGTAAAGTGCTATTTGGAAGTCCATAGAGGGCTATGGTGCAAAAGGAAATATCCTCAGATGAAATCTGGAAAGAAGCTTTCTGAGAAACTGCTTAGTGTTCTGTTAATTTATCTCACAGAGTTACATCTGTATTTCATGGATCTCTTTGCTAGCCTTATTTCTGTGGAATCTGAGAACAGATATTTCGGATCCCTTTGAAGACTATAGGGCCAACGGAAATATCCTCAGATAACAAAGAGAAAGAAGCTTTCTGAGAAACTTCTTTGTGTTCTGTGTAATCATCTCACAGAGTTACAGCTTTCCGCTCAAGAAGCCTTTCGCTAAGACAGTTCTGTGGATTTGGCAAAGTAATATTTGGAAGCCCATAGAGGGCTATGGTGAAAAAGGAAATATCCTCAGATGAAATCTGGAAAGAAGATTTCTGAGAAACTGCTCTGTGATGTGTGACTTCCACTCACAGAGTTACATCTGTATTTCGTGGATCTCTTTGCTAGCCTTATTTCTGTGCAATCTGAGAACAGATATGTCGAATCCCTTTGAAGACTATAGGGCCAAAGGAAATATCCTCTGATAACAAAGAGAGAGAAGCTTTCTGAGAAACTTCTTTGTGTTCTGTGAAATCATCTCACAGAGTTACAGCTTTCCCCTCAAGAACTCTTTCGCTAAGACAGTTCTTGTGGAATTGGCAAAGTGATATTAGAAAGCCCATGGAGGGCTACGGTGAATAAGGAATTATCCTCAGATGAAATCTGGAAAGAAGCTTTCTGAGAAACTGCTTAGTGTTCTGTTAATTCATCTCACAGAGTTACGTCTGTATGTCGAGGATCTCTTTGCTAGCCTAATTTCTGTGGAATCTGAGAAGAGATATTTCGGATCCCTTTGAAGACTATATGGCCAAAGGAAATATCCTCCGATAACAAAGAGAAAGAAGCTTTCTGAGAAACTTCTTTGTGTTCTGTGAAATCATCTAACCGAGTTACAGCTTTCCCCTCAAGAAGCCTTTCGCTAAGACAGTTCTTGTTGAATTGGCAAAGTGATATTTGGAAGCCCTTAGAGGGCTATGATGAAAAGGAAATATCCTCAGATGAAATCTGGAAAGAAGCTTCCTGAGAAACTGCTTAGTGTTCTGTTAATTCATCTCACAGAGTTACATCTGTATTTCGTGGATCTCTTTGCTAGCCTTATTTCTGTGGAATCTGAGAACAGATATTTCGGATCCCTTTGAAGACTATAGGGCCAAAGGAAATATCCTCCGGTAACTAAGAGAAAGAAGCTTTCTGAGAAACTTCTTTGTATTCTGTGTAATCATCTCACAGATTTACAGCTTTCCGCTCAAGATGCCTTTCGCTAAGACAGTTCTTGTGGAATTGCAAAGTAATATTTGGAAGCCCATAGAGGGCTATGGTGAAAAAGGAAAAATCCTCAGATGAAATTTGGAAAGAAGATTTCTGAGAAACTGCTCTGTGATGTGAGATTTCCACTCACAGAGTTATATCTGTATTTCGTGGATCTCTTTGCTAGCCTTATTTCTGTGCAATCTGAGAACAGATATGTCGAATCCCTTTGAATACTATAGGGCCAAACGAAATATCCTCCGATAACAAAGAGAAAGAAGCTTTCTGAGAAACTTCTTTGTGTTCTGTGAAATCATTTCACAGAGTTAAAGCTTTCCCCTCAAGAAGCCTTTCTCTAAGACAGTTCTTTTGGAATTGGCAAAGTGATATTTGGAAGCCCATAGAGGGCTATGGTGAAAAAGGAAATATCCTCAGATGAAATCTGGAAAGAAGCTTTCTGAGAAGATGCTTAGTGTTCGGTTAATTCATCTCAAAGAGTTACATCTGTATTGCGTGGATCTCTTTGCTAGCCTTATTTCTGTGGAATCTGAGAGCAGACATTTCGGATCCCTTTGAAGAATATAGGGCCAAAGGAAATATCCTCCGATAACAAAGAGAAAGAAGCTTTCTGAGAAACTTCTTTGTGTTCTGTGTAATCATCTCACAGAGTTACAGCTTTCCCCTCAAGAAGCCTTTTGCTAAGACAGTTCTTGTGGAATTGGCAAAGTGATATTTGGAAGCCCATAGAGAACTATGGTGAAAAAGGAAAAATCCTCAGATGAAATCTGGAAAGAAGCTTTCTGAGAAACTGCTTAGTGTCCGTTAATTTATCTCACAGAGTTACATCTATATTTCGTGGATCTCTTTGCTAGCCTTATTTCTGTGGAATCTGAGAACAGATATTTAGGATCCCTTTGAAGACTATAGGGCCAAAGGAAATATCCTCCGATAACAAAGAGAGAGAAGCTTTCTGAGAAACTTCTTTGTGTTCTGTGAAATCATCTCACAGAGTTACAGTTTTCCCCTCAAGAACTCCTTCGCTAAGACAGTTCTTGTGGAATTGGCAAAGTGATATTTGGAATCCCATGCAGGGCTACGGTGAAAAAGGAATTATCCTCAGATGAAATCTGGCAAGAAGCTTTCTGAGAAACTGCTTAGTGTTCTGTTAATTCATCTCACAGAGTTACATCTGTATGTCGAGGATCTCTTTGCTAGCCTTATTTCTGTGGAATCTGAGAAGAGATATTTCGGATCCCTTTGAAGACTATAGGGCCAAAGGAAATATCCTCCGATAACAAAGAGAAAGAAACTTTCTGAGAAACTTCTTTGTGTTCTGTGAAATCATCTCACAGAGTTACATCTTTCCCATCCAGAAGCCTTTCGCTAAGACAGTTCTTGTGGAATTGGCAAAGTGATATTTGGAAGCCCATAGAGGGCTATGGTGAAAAAGGAAATATCCTCCGATGAAATCTGGAAAGAAGCTTCCTGAGAAACTGCTTAGTGTTCTGCTAATTCATCTCACAGAGTTACATCCGTATTTCGTGGATCACTTTGCTAGCCTTATTTCTGTGCAATCTGAGAACAGATATTCCGGATCCCTTTGAAGACTATAGGGCCAAAGGAAATATCCTCCGATAACTAAGAGAAAGAAGCTTTCTGAGAAACCTCTTTGTGTTCTGTGAAATCATCTCACACAGTTACAGCTTTCCCCTCAAGAAGCCTTTCGCTAAGACAGTTCTTCTGGAATTGGCAAAGTGATATTTGGAAGCCCACAGAGGGCTATGGTGAAAAAGGAAATATCCTCAGATGAAATCTGGAAAGAAGCTTTCTGAGAAACTGCTCTGTGATGTGTGAGTTCCACTCACAGAGTTACATCTGTATTTCGTGGATCTGTTTGCTAGCCTTATTTCTGGGGAATCTGAGAACAGATATTTCGGATCCCTTTGAAGACTATAGGGCCAAAGGAAATATCCTCCGATAACAAAGAGAAAGAAGCTTTCTGAGAAACTTCTTTGTGTTCTGTGAAATCATCTGACAGAGTTACAGCTTTCCCCTCAAGAAGCCTTTCGCTAAGACAGTTCTTGTGGAATTGGCAAAGTGATATTTGGAAGCCCATAGAGGGCTATGGTGAAAAAGGAAATATCCTCCGATGAAATCTGGAAAGAAGCTTTCTGAGAAACTGCTTAGTGTTCTCTTAATTCATGTCACAGAGTTATATCTGTTTTTCATGGATCTCTTTGCTAGCCTTATTTCTGTGCAGTCAGAGAACAGATATTTCGGATCCCTTTGAAGACTATAGGGCCAAAGGAAATATCCTCCGATAACAAAGAGAAAGAAGCTTTCTGAGAAACTTCTTTGTGTTCTTTGAAATCATCTCACAGAGTTGCAGCTTTACCCTCAAGAAGACTTTCGTTAAGACAGCTCTTGTGGAATTGGCAAAGTGATATTTGGAAGCCCATAGAGGGCTATGGTGAAAAAGGAAATATCCTCAGATGAAATCTGGAAAGAAGCTTTCTGAGAAACTGCTTAGTGTTCTCTTAATTCATCTCACAGAGTTACATCTATGTTTCATGTATCTCTTTACTAGCCTTATTTCTGTGGAATCTGAGAACAGATATTTCGGATCCCTTTGAAGACTATAGGGCCAAAGGAAATATCCTCCGGTAACTAAGAGAAAGAAGCTTTCTGAGAAACTTCTTTGTGTTCTATGTAATCATCTCACAGAGTTACAGCTTTCCGCTCAAGAAGCCTTTCGCTAAGACAGTTCTTGTGGAATTGGCAAAGTAATCTTTGGAAGCCCATAGAGGGCTATGGTGAAAAAGGAAAAATCCTCAGATGAAATTTGGAAAGAAGATTTCTGAGAAACTGCTCTGTGATGTGTGACTTCCACTCACAGAGTTATATCTGTATTTCGTGGGTCTCTTTGCTAGCCTTATTTCTGTGCAATCTGAGAACAGATATGTCGAATCCCTTTGAATACTATAGGGCCAAACGAAATATCCTCCGATAACAAAGAGAAAGAAGCTTTCTGAGAAACTTCTTTGTGTTCTGTGAAATCATTTCACAGAGTTACAGCTTTCCCCTCAAGAAGCCTTTCTCTAAGACAGTTCTTTTGGAATTGGCAAAGTGATATTTGGAAGCCCATAGAGGGCTATGGTGAAAAAGGAAATATCCTCAGATGAAATCTGGAAAGAAGCTTTCTGAGAAACTGCTTAGTGTTCTGTTAATTCATCTCACAGAGTTACATCTGTATTTCGTGGATCTCTTTGCTAGCCTTATTTCTGTGGAATCTGAGAGCAGACATTTCGGATCCCTTTGAAGACTATAGGGCCAAAGGAAATATCCTCCGATGACTAAGAGAAAGAAGCTTTCTGAGAAACCTCTTTGTGTTCTGTGAAATCATCTCACACAGTTATAGCTTTCCCCTCAAGAAGCCTTTCGCTAAGACAGTTCTGGAATTGGCAAAGTGATATTTGGACCCCACAGAGGGCTATGGTGAAAAAGGAAATATCCTCAGATGAAATCTGGAAAGAAGCTTTCTGAGAAACTGCTCTGTGATGTGTGAGTTCCACTCACAGAGTTACATCTGTATTTCGTGGATCTCTTTGCTAGCCTTATTTCTGGGGAATCTGAGAACAGATATTCGGATCCCTTTGAAGACTATAGGGCCAAAGGAAATATCTTCCGATAACAAAGAGAAAGAAGCTTTCTGAGAAACTTCTTTGTGTTCTGTGAAATCATCTCACAGAGTTACAGCTTTCCCCTCAAGAAGCCTTTCGCTAAGACAGTTCTTGTGGAATTGGCAAAGTGATATTTGGAAGCCCTTAGAGGGCTATGGTGAAAAAGGAAATATCCTCCGATGAAATCTGGAAAGAAGCTTTCTGAGAAACTGCTTAGTGTTCTCTTAATTCATCTCACAGAGTTATATCTGTATTTCGTGGATCTCTTTGCTAGCCTTATTTCTGTGCAGTCAGAGAACAGATATTTCGGATCCCTTTGAAGACTATAGGGCCAAAGGAAATATCCTCCGATAAAAAAGAGAAAGAAGCTTTCTGAGAAACTTCTTTGTGTTCTGTGAAATCATCTCACAGAGTTGCAGCTTTACCCTCAAGAAGCCTTTCGCTAAGACAGTTCTTGTGGAATTGGCAAAGTGATATTTGGAAGCCCTTAGAGGGCTATGGTGAAAAGGAATTATCCTCAGATGAAATCTGGAAAGAAGCTTTCTGAGAAACTGCTTAGTGTTCTGTTAATTCATCTCACAGAGTTACATCTGTATTTCGTGGATCTCTTTGCTAGCCTTATTTCTGTGGAATCTGAGAACAGATATTTCGGATCCCTTTGAAGACTATAGGGCCAAAGGAAATATCCTCCGGTAACTAAGAGAAAGAAGATTTCTGAGAAACTTCTTTGTGTTCTGTGTAATCATCTCACAGAGTTACAGCTTTCCACTCAAGAAGCCTTTTGCTAAGACAGTTCTTGTGGAATTGGCAAGGTAATATTTGGAAGCCCATAGAGGGCTATAGTGAAAAAGGAAAAATCCTCAGATGAAATTTGGAAAGAAGATTTCTGAGAAACTGCTCTGTGATGTGTGACTTCCACTCACAGAGTTATATCTGTATTTCCTGGATCTCTTTGCTAGCCTTATTTCTGTGCAATCTGAGAACAGATATGTCGAATCCCTTTGAATACTATAGGGCCAAACGAAATATCCTCCGATAACAAAGAGAAAGAAGCTTTCTAAGAAACTTCTTTGTGTTCTGTGAAATCATTTCACAGAGATACAGCTTTCCCCTCAAGAAGCCTTTCTCTAAGACAGTTCTTTTGGAATTGGCAAAGTGATATTTGCAAGCCCATAGAGGGCTATGGTAAAAAAGGAAATATCCTGAGATGAAATCTGGAAAGAAGCTTTCTGAGAAACTGCTTAGTGTTCTGTTAATTCATCTCACAGAGTTACATCTGCATTGCGTGGATCTCTTTGCTAGCCTTATTTCTGTGGAATCTGAGAGCAGACATTTCGGATCCCTTTGAAGACTATAGGGCCAAAGGAAATATCCTCCTATAACAAAGAGAAAGAAGCTTTCTGAGAAACTTCTTTGTGTTCTGTGTAATCATCTCACAGAGTTACAGCTTTCCCCTCAAGAAGCCTTTTGCTAAGACAGTTCTTCTGTAATTGGCAAAGTGATATTTGAAAGCCCATAGAGGGCTATGGTGAAAAAGGAAATATCCTCAGATGAAATCTGGAAAGAAGCTTTCTGAGAAACTGCGTAGTGTCTGTTAATTTACCTCACAGAGTTACATCTATATTTCGTGGATCTCTTTGCTAGCCTTATTTCTGTGGAATCTGAGAACAGATATTTCGGATCCCTTTGAAGACTATAGGGCCAAAGGAAATATCCTCCGATAACAAAGAGAGAGAAGCTTTCTGAGAAACTTCTTTGTGTTCTGTGACATCATCTCAAAGAGTTACAGCTTTCCCCTCGAGAACTCTTTCGCTAAGACAGTTCTTGTGGAATTGGCAAAGTGATATTTGGAAGCCCATGGAGGTCTACGGTGAAAAAGGAATTATCCTCAGATGAAATCTGGAAAGAAGCTTTCTGAGAAACTCTTAGTGTTCTGTTAATTCATCTCACAGAGTTACATCTGTATGTCGAGGATCTCTTTGCTAGCCTTATTTCTGTGGAATCTGAGAAGAGATATTTCGGATCCCTTTGAAGACTATAGGGCCAAAGGAAATATCCTCCGATAACAAAGAGAAAGAAGCTTTCTGAGAAACTTCTTTGTGTTCTGTGAAATCATCTAACCGAGTTACAGCTTTCCCCTCAAGAAGCCTTTCACTAAGACAGTTCTTGTGGAATTGGCAAAGTGATATTTGGAAGCCATAGAGGGCTATGGTGAAAAAGGAAATATCCTCCGATGAAATCTGGAAAGAAGCTTTCTGAGAAACTGCTTAGTGTTCTGTTAATTCATCTCACAGAGTTATATCTGTATTTCGTGGATCTCTTTGCTAGCCTTATTTCTGTGCAATCTGAGAACAGATATTCCGTATCCCTTTGAAGAGTATAGGGCCAAAGGAAATATCCTCCGATAACTAAGAGAAAGAAGCTTTCTGAGAAACCTCTTTGTGTTCTGCGAAATCATCTCACACAGTTGCAGCTTTCCCCTCAAGAAGCCTTTCGCTAAGACAGTTCTTCTGGAATTGGCAAAGTGATATTTGGAAGCCCACAGAGGGCTATGGTGAAAAAGGAAATATCCTCAGATGAAATCTGGAAAGAAGCTTTCTGAGAAACTGCTCTGTGATGTGTGACTTCCACTCACAGAGTTACATCTGTATTTCGTGGATCTCTTTGCTAGCCTTATTTCTGGGGAATCTGAGAACAGATATTCGGATCCCTTTGAAGACTATAGGGCCAAAGGAAATATCCTCCGATAACAAAGAGAAAGAAGCTTTCTGAGAAACTTCTTTGTGTTCTGTGAAATCATCTGACAGAGTTACAGCTTTCCCCTCAAGAAGCCTTTCGCTAAGACAGTTCTTGTGGAATTGGCAAAGTGATATTTGGAAGCCCTTAGAGGGCTATGGTGAAAAAGGAAATATCCTCCGATGAAATCTGGAAAGAAGCTTTCTGAGAAACTGCTTAGTGTTCTCTTAATTCATCTCACAGAGTTATATCTGTATTTCGTGGATCTCTTTGCTAGCCTTATTTCTGTGCAGTCAGAGAACAGATATTTCGGATCCCTTTGAAGACTATAGGGCCAAAGGAAATATCCTCCGATAAAAAAGAGAAAGAAGCTTTCTGAGAAACTTCTTTGTGTTCTGTGAAATCATCTCACAGAGTTGCAGCTTTACCCTCAAGAAGACTTTCGCTAAGACAGTCCTTGTGGAATTGGCAAAGTGATATTTGGAAGCCCATAGAGGGTTATGGTGAAAAAGGAAATATCCTCAGATGAAATCTGGAAAGAAGCTTTCTGAGAAACTGCTTAGTGTTCTCTTAATTCATCTCAAAGAGTTACATCTATATTTCATGGATCTCTTTGATAGCCTTATTTCTGAGGAATCTGAGAACAGATATTTCGGATCCCTTTGTAGACTATAGGGCCAAAAGAAATATCCTCCGATAACAAAGAGAGAGAAGCTTTCTGATAAACATCTTTGTGTTCTGTGAAATCATCTCACACAGTTACAGCTTTCCCCTCAAGAAGTCTTTCGCTAAGACAGTTCTTGTGGAATTGGCAAAGAGATATTTGGAAGCCATAGAGGGCTATGGTGAAAAAGGAAATATCCTCCGATGAAATCTGGAAAGAAGCTTTCTGAGAAATTGCTTAGTGTTCTGTTAATTCAATTCACAGAGTTACATTTGTATTTCGTGGATCTCTTTGCTAGCCTTATTTCTGTGGAATCAGAGAACAGATATTTCGGATCCCTTTGAAGACTGTAGGGCCAAAGGAAATATCCTCCGATAACAAAGAGAAAGAAGCTTTCTGAGAAACTTCTTTGTATTCTGTGTAATCATCTCACAGAGTTACAGCTTTCCCCTCAAGAAGCCTTTCGCTAAGACAGTTCTTGTGGAATTGGCAAAGTGATATTTGGAAGCCCTTAGAGGGCTATGGTGAAAAGGAATTATCCTCAGATGAAATCTGGAAAGAAGCTTTCTGAGAAACTGCTTAGTGTTCTGTTAATTCATCTCACAGAGTTACATCTGTATTTCGTGGATCTCTTTGCTAGCCTTATTTCTGTGGAATCTGAGAAGAGATATTTCGGATCCCTTTGAAGACTATAGGGCCAAAGGAAATATCCTCCGATAACAAAGAGAAAGAAGCTTTCTGAGAAACTTCTTTGTGTTCTGTGAAATCATCTAACCGAGTTACAGCTTTCCCCTCAAGAAGCCTTTCACTAAGACAGTTCTTGTGGAATTGGCAAAGTGATATTTGGAAGCCCATAGAGGGCTATGGTGAAAAAGGAAATATCCTCAGATGAAATCTGGAAAGAAGCTTTCTGAGAAACTGCTTAGTGTTCTGTTAATTCATCTCACAGAGTTATATCTGTATTTCGTGGATCTCTTTGCTAGCCTTATTTCTGTGCAATCTGAGAACAGATATTCCGGATCCCTTTGAAGAGTATAGGGCCAAAGGAAATATCCTCCGATAACTAAGAGAAAGAAGCTTTCTGAGAAACCTCTTTGTGTTCTGCGAAATCATCTCACACAGTTGCAGCTTTCCCCTCAAGAAGCCTTTCGCTAAGAGAGTTCTTCTGGAATTGGCAAAGTGATATTTGGAAGCCCACAGAGGGCTATGGTGAAAAAGGAAATATCCTCAGATGAAATCTGGAAAGAAGCTTTCTGAGAAACTGCTCTGTGATGTGTGAGTTCCACTCAGAGAGTTACATCTGTATTTCGTGGTTCTCTTTGCTAGCCTTATTTCTGGGGAATCTGAGAACAGATATTCGGATCCCTTTGAAGACTATAGGGCCAAAGGAAATATCCTCCGATAACAAAGAGAAAGAAGCTTTCTGAGAAACTTCTTTGTGTTCTGTGAAATCATCTGACAGAGTTACAGCTTTCCCCTCAAGAAGCCTTTCGCTAAGACAGTTCTTGTGGAATTGGCAAAGTGATATTTGGAAGCCCTTAGAGGGCTATGGTGAAAAAGGAAATATCCTCCGATGAAATCTGGAAAGAAGCTTTCTGAGAAACTGCTTAGTGTTCTCTTAATTCATCTCACAGAGTTATATCTGTATTTCGTGGATCTCTTTGCTAGCCTTATTTCTGTGCTGTCTGAGAACAGATATTTCGGATCCCTTTGAAGACTATAGGGCCAAAGGAAATATCCTCCGATAAAAAAGAGAAAGAAGCTTTCTGAGAAACTTCTTTGTGTTCTGTGTAATCATGTCACAGCTTTACAGCTTTCCCCTCAAGAAGCCTTTCGCTAAGACAGTTCTTGTGGAATTGGCAAAGTGATATTTGGAAGCCCATAGAGGGCTATGGTGAAAAAGGAAATATCCTCCAATGAAATCTGGAAAGAAGCTTTCTGATAAACTTCTTAGTGTTCTGTTAATTCATCTCACAGAGTTACATCTGTATTTCGTGGATCTCTTTCCTAGCCTTATTTCTGTGCAATCTGAGAACAGATATTTCGGGTCCCTTTGAAGACTATAGGGCCAAAGGAAATATCCTCCGATAACAAAGAGAAAGAAGCTTTCTGAGAAACTTTTTGTGTTTTGTGAAATCATCTCACAGAGTTACAGCTTTCCCCTCAAGAAGCCTTTCGCTAAGACTGTTCTTGTGGAATTGGCAAAGTGATATTTGGAAGCCCATAGAGGGCTATGGTGAAAAAGGAAATATCCTCAGATGAAATCTGGAAAGAAGCTTTCTGAGAAACTGCTTAGTGTTCTGTTAATTCATCTCACAGAGTTACATCTGTATTTCATGGATCTCTTTGCTAACCTTATTTCTGTTCAATCTGAGAACAGATATTTCGGTTCCCCTTGAAGACTATTGGGCCAAAGGAAATATCCTCCGATAACAAAGAGAAAGAAGCTTTCTGAGAAACTTCTTTGTGTTCTGTGTAATCATCTCACAGAGTTACAGCTTTCCCCTCAAGAAGCCTTTCGCTAAAACAGTTCTTGTGGAATTGGCAAAGTGATATTTGGAAGCCCATAGAGGGCTATGGTGAGAAAGGAAATATCCTCCGATTAAAACTGGAAAGAAGCTTTCTGAGAAACTGCTTAGTGTTCTGTTAATTCATCTCACAGAGTTACATCTGTATTTCGTGGATCTCTTTGCTAGCCTTATTTCTGTGCAATCTGAGAACAGATATTTCGGATCCCTTTGAAGACTACAGGGCCAAAGGAAATATCCTCTGATAACAAAGAGAAAGAAGCTTTCTGAGAAATTTTTGTGTTCTGTGAAATCATCTCACAGAGTTACAGCTTTCCCCTCAAGAAGCCTTTCGCTAAGACAGTTCTTCTGGAATTGTCAAAGTGATATTTGGAAGCCCTTAGAGGGCTAACCTTATTTCTGTGCAATCTGATAACAGATATTTCGGATCCCTTTGAAGACTATAGGGCCAAAGGAAATATCCTCCGATAACAAAGAGAAAGAAGCTTTCTGAGAAACTTCTTTGTGTTCTGTGTAATCATCTCACAGCTTTACAGCTTTCCCCTCAAGAAGCCTTTCGCTAAGACCGTTCTTGTGGAATTGGCAAAGAGATATTTGGAAGCCCATAGAGGGCTATGGTGAAAATGGAAATATCCTCAACTGAAATCTGGAAAGAAGCTTTCTGAGAAACTGCTTGGTGATCTGTTAATTCATCTCACAGAGTTACATCTGTATTTCCTGGATCTCTTTGCTAACCTTATTTCTGGGGAATCTGAGAACAGATATTTCGGATCCCTTTGAAGACTATAGGGCCAAAGGAAATATCCTCCGATAACAAAGAGAAAGAAGCTTTCTGAGAAACTTCTTTGTGTTCTGTGAAATCATCTCACAGAGTTACAGCTGTCCCCTCAAGAAATCTTTCGCTAAGACAGTTCTTGTGGAATTGGCAAAGTGATATTTGGAAGCCCATAGAGGGCTATGGTGAAAAAGGAACTATCCTCAGATGAAATCTGGAAAGAAGCTTTCTGAGAAACTGCTTAGTGTTCTGTTAATTCATCTCACAGAGTTACATCTGTATTTCGTGGATCTCTTTGCTGGCCTTATTTCTGGGGAATCTGAGAACAGATATTTCGGATCCCTTTGAAGACTATAGAGCCAAAGGAAATGTCTTCCGATAACAAAGAGAAAGAAGTTTTCTGAGAAACTTCTTTGTGTTCTGTGAAATCATCTCACAGAGTTACAGCTTTCGCCTCAAGAAGCCTTTCGCTAAGGCAGTTCTGGTGGAATTGGCAAAGTGATGTTTGGAAGCCCATAGAGGGCTATGGTGAAAAAGGAAATATCCTCAGATGAAATCTGGAAAGAAGCTTTCTGAGAAACTGCTTAGTGTTCTGTTAATTCATCTCACAGAGTTACATCTGTATTTCCTGGATCTCTTTGCTAACCTTATTTCTGGGGAATCTGAGAACAGATATTTCGGATCCCTTTGAAGACTATAGGGCCAAAGGAAATATCCTCCGATAACAAAGAGAAAGAAGCTTGCTGAGAAACTTCTTTGTGTTCTGTGAAATCATCTCACAGAGTTACAGCTTTCCCCTCAAGAAATCTATCGCTAAGACAGTTCTTGTGGAATTGGCAAAGTGATATTTGGAAGCCCATAGAGGGCTATGGTGAAAAAGGAACTATCCTCAGATGAAATCTGGAAAGAAGCTTTCTGAGAAACTGCTTAGTGTTCTGTTAATTCATCTCACAGAGTTACATCTGTATTTCGTGGATCTCTTTGCTAGCCTTATTCCTGTGGAATCTGAGAGCAGATATTTCGGATCCCTTTGAAGACTATAGGGCCAAAGGAAATAGCCTCCGATAACAAAGAGAAAGTAGCTTTCTGAGAAACTTCTTTGTGTTCTGTGTAATCATGTCACCGAATTACAGCTTTCCCCTCAAGAAGCCTTTCGCTAAGACAGTTCTTGTGGAATTGGTAAAGTGATATTTGGAAGCTCATAGAGGGCTATGGTGAAAAAGGAAATATCCTCAGATGAAATCTGGAAAGAACCTTTCTGAGATACTGCTCTGTGATGTGTGACTTCCACTCACAGAGTTACATCTGTATTTCGTGGATCTCTTTGCTAGCCTTATTTCTGTGGAATCTGAAAACAGATATTTCGGATCCCTTTCAAGAAGATAGGGCCAAAGGAAATATCCTCCGATAACTAAGAGAAAGAAGCTTTCTGAGAAACTTCTTTGTGTTCTGTGAAATCATCTCACAGATTTACAGCTTTGCCCTCAAGGAGCCTTTCGCTAAGACAGTTCTTGTGGAATTGGCAAAGTGATATTTGGAAGCCCATAGAGGGCTATGGTGAAAAAGGAAATATCCTCAGATGAAATCTGGAAAGAAGCTTTCTGAGAAACTGCTTAGTGTTCTGTTAATTCATCTCACAGAGTTACATCTGTATTTCGTGGCTCTCTTTGCTAGCCTTATTTCTGTGCAATCTGAGAACAGATATTTCGGATCCCTTTGAAGACTATAGGGCCAAAGGAAATATCCTCCGATAACAAAGAGAAAGAAGCTTTCTGAGAAATTTCTTTGTGTTCTGTGTAATCATCTCACAGCTTTACAGTTTTCCCCTCTAGAAGCTTTTCGCTAAGACAGTTCTTGTGGAATTGGCAAAGTGATATTTGGAAGCCCATAGAGGTCTATGCTGAAAATGGAAATATCCTCAGCTGAAATCTGGAAAGAAGCTTTCTGAGAAACTGCTTAGTGTTCTGTTAATTCATCTCACAGAGTTACATCTGTATTTCGTGGATCTCTTTGCTTGCCTTATTTCTGTGGAATCTGAGAAGAGATATTTCGGATCCCTTTGAAGACTATAGGGCCAAAGGAAATATCCTCCGATAACAAAGAGAAAGAAGCTTTCTTAGAAACTTCTTTGTGTTCTGTGAAATCATCTCACAGAGTTACAGCTTTCCCCTCAAGAAGCCTTTCGCTAAGACAGTTCTTGTGGAATTGGCAAAGTGATATTTGGAAGCCCATAGAGGGCTATGGTGAAAAAGGAAATATCCTCCGATGAAATCTAGAAAGAAGCTTTCTGAGAAACTGCTTAGTGTTCTGTTAATTCATCTCACAGAGTTATATCTGTATTTCGTGGATCTCTTTGGTAACCTTATTTCTGTGCAATCTGAGAACAGATATTTCAGATCCCTTTGAAGACTATAGGGCCAAAGCAAATATCCTCCGATAACAAAGAGAAAGAAGCTTTCTGAGAAACTTCTTTATGTTCTGTGAAATCATCTCACAGAGTTACAGCTTTCCCCTCAAGAAGCCTTTCGCTAAGACAGTTCTTGTGGAATTGGCAAAGTGATATTTGGAAGCCCATAGAGGGCTATGGTGAAAAAGGAAATATCCTCCGATGAAATCTGGAAAGAAGATTTCTGATAAACTGCTTAGTGTTCTGTTAATTCATCTCACAGAGTTACATCTGTATTTCGTGGATCTCTTTGCTAGCCTTATTTCTGTGCAATCTGAGAACAGATATTTCGGGTCCCTTTGAAGACTATAGGGCCAAAGGAAATATCCTCCGATAACAAAGAGAAAGAAGCTTTCTGAGAAACTTTTTGTGTTTTGTGAAATCATCTCACAGAGTTACAGCTTTCCCCTCAAGAAGCCTTTCGCTAAGACAGTTCTTGTGGAATTGGCAAAGTGATATTTGGAAGCCCATAGAGGGCTATGGTGAAAAAGGAAATATCCTCAGATGAAATCTGGAAAGAAGCTTTCTGAGAAACTGCTTAGTGTTCTGTTAATTCATCTCACAGAGTTACATCTGTATTTCATGGATCTCTTTGATAGCCTTATTTGTGTTCAATCTGAGAACAGATATTTCGGTTCCCTTTGAAGACTAAAGGGCCAAAGGAAATATCCTCCGATAACAAAGAGAAAGAAGCTTTCTGAGAAACTTCTTTGTGTTCTGTGTAATCATCTCACAGAGTTACCGCTTTCCCCTCAAGAAGCATTTGGCTAAGACAGTTCTTGTGGAATTGTCAAAGTGATATTTGGAAGCCCTTAGAGGGCTAACCTTATTTCTGTGCAATCTGAGAACAGATATTTCGGATCCCTTTGAAGACTATAGGTCCAAAGGAAATATCCTCCGATAACAAATAGAAAGAAGCTTTCTGAGAAACTTCTTTGTGTTCTGTGTAATCATGTCACAACTTTACAGCTTTCCCCTCAAGAAGCCTTTCGCTAAGACAGTTCTTGTGGATTTGGCAAAGTGATATTTGGAAGCCCATAGAGGGCTATGGTGAAAATGGAAATATCCTTAGCTGAAATCTGGAAAGAAGCTTTCTGAGAAACTGCTTAGTGTTCTGTTAATTCATCTCACAGAGTTACATCTGTATTTCGTGGGTCTCTTTGCTTGCCTTATTTCTGTGGAATCTGAGAACAGATATTTCGGATCCCTTGGAAGACTATAGGGCCAAAGGAAATACCCTCCGATAAGAAAGAGAAAGAAGCTTTCTGAGAAACTTCTTTGTGTTCTGTGAAGTCATCTCACAGAGTTACAGCTTTCCCCTTAAGAAGCCTTTCGCTAAGACAGTTCTTGTGGAAATGGCAAAGTGATATTTGGAAGCCCATAGAGGGCTATGGTGAAAAAGGAAATATCCTCAGATGAAATCTGGAAAGAAGCTTTCTGAGAAACTGCTTAGTGTTCTGTTAATTCATCTCACAGAGTGACATCTGTATTTCGTGGATCTCTTTGATTGCCATATTTCTGTGGAATATGAACAGATATTTCTGATCCCTTTGAAGACTATAGGAACAAATTAAATATTATCCGATAACAAAGAGAAAGTAGCTTTCTGAGAAACTTCTTTGTGTTCTGTATAATCATGTCACAGCTTTACAGCTTTCCCCTCAAGAAGCCTTTCGCTAAGACAGTTCTTGTGGAATTGGCAAAGTGATATTTGGAAGCCCATAGAAGGCTATGGTGAAAAAGGAAATATCCTCAGATGAAATCTGGAAAGAAGCTTTCTGAGAAACTGCTTAGTGTTCTGATAATTCATCTCACAGAGTTACATCTGTATTTCGTGGATCTCTTTGGTAACCTTATTTCTGTGGAATCTGAGAACAGATATTTCGGATCCCTTTGAAGACTATAGGAACAAAGGAAATATCCTCCGATAACAAAGAGAAAGAAGCTTTCTGAGAAACTTCTTTGTGTTCTGTGAAATCATCTCACAGAGTTACAGCTTTCCCCTCAAGAAGCCTTTCGCTAAGACAGTTCTTGTGGAATTGGCAAAGTGATATTTGGAAGCAAATAGAGGGCTATGGTGAAAAAGGAAATATCCTCCGATGAAATCTGGAAAGAAGCTTTCTGAGAAACTGCTTAGTGTTCTGTTAATTCATCTCACAGAGTTACATCTGTATTTCTTGGATCTCTTTGCAAGGCTTATTTCTGTGGAATGTGAGAACAGATATTTCGGATCCCTTTGAAGACTATAGGGCCAAAGGAAATATCCTTCGATAACAAACAGAAAGAAGCTTTCTGAGAAACTTCTTTGTGTACTGTGAAATCATCTCACAGAGTTACAGCTTTCTCCTCAAGATGCCTTTCGCTAAGACAGTTCTTGTGGAATTGGCAAAGTGATATTTGGAAGCCCATAGAGGGCTATGGTGAAATAGGAAATATTCTCAGATGAAATCTGGAAAGAAGCTTTCTGAGAAACTGCTTAGTGTTCTGTTAATTCATCTCACAGAGTTACATCTGTATTTCGTGGATCTCTTTGCTAGCCTCATTTCTGTGGAATCTGAGAACAGATATTTCGGATCCCTGTGAAGACTATAGGGCCAAAGGAAATATCCTCCTATAACAAAGAGAAAGAAGCTTTCTGAGAAACTTCTTTGTGTTCTGTGTAATCATCTAACAGAGTTACAGCTTTCCCCTCAAGAAGCCTTTCGCTAAAACAATTCTTGTGGAATTGGCAAAGTGATATTTGGAAGCCCATAGAGGGCTATAGTGTAGAAGGAAATATCCTCCGATGAAATCTGGAAAGAAGCTTTCTGAGAAACTGCTTAGTGTTCTGTTAATTCATCTCACAGAGTTACATCAGTATTTCGTGGCTCTCTTTGCTAGCCTTATTTCTGTGCAATCTGAGAACAGATATTTCGGATCCCTTTGAAGACTATAGGGCCAAAGGAAATATCCTCCGATAACAAAGAGAAAGAAGCTTTCTCAGAAACTTCTTTGTGTTCTGTGTAATCATCTCAAAGCTTTACAGCTTTCCCCTCAAGGAGCCTTTCGCTAAGACAGTTCTTGTGGAATTGGCAAAGTGATATTTGGAAGCCCATAGAGGGCTAAGGTGAAAATGGAAATATCCTCAGCTGAAATCTGGAAAGAAGCTTTCTGAGAAACTGCTTAGTGTTCTGTTAATTCATCTCACAGAGTTACATCTGTATTTCGTGGATCTCTTTGCTTGCCTTATTTCTGTGGAATCTAAGAAGAGATATTTCGGATCCCTTTGAAGACTATAGGGCCAAAGGAAATATCCTCCGATAACAAAGAGAAAGAAGCTTTCGTAGAAACTTCTTTGTGTTCTGTGAAATCATCTCACAGAGTTACAGCTTTCCCCTCAAGAAGCCTTTCGCCTAGACAGTTCTTGTGGAATTGGCAAAGTGATATTTGGAAGCCCATAGAAAGCTATGGTGAAAAAGGAAATATCCTCAGATGAAATCTGGAAAGAAGCTTTCTGAGAAACTGCTTAGTGATCTGTTAATTCATCTCACAGAGTTACATCTGTATTTCGTGGATCTCTTTGCTAGCCTTATTTCTGTTCAATCTGAGAACAGATATTTCGGTTCCCTTAGAAGACTATAGGGCCAAAGGAAATATCCTCCGATAACAAAGAAAAAGAAGCTTTCTGAGAAACTGCTTAGTGTTCTGTTAATTCATCTCACAGAGTTACATCTGTATTTCGTGGATCTCTTTGCTAGCCTTATTTCTGTGCAATCTGAGAGCAGATATTTCGGATCCCTTTGAAGACTACAGGGCCAAAGGAAATATCCTCCGATAACAAAGAGAAAAAAGCTTTCTGAGAAACTTCTTTGTGTTCTGTGACATCATCTCACAGAGTTACAGCTATTCCCCCAAGAAGCCTTTCACTAAGACAGTTGTTGTGGAATTGTCAAAGTGGTATTTGGAAGCCCATAGAAGGCTATAGTGAAAAAGGAAATATCCTCAGATGAAATCTGGAAAGAAGCTTTCTGAGAAACTGCTCTGTGATGTGTGACTTCCACTCACAGACTTACATCTGTGTTTCGTGGATCTCTTTTCGAGCCTTACTTCCGTGGAATCTGAGAACAGATATTTCGGATCCCTTTGAAGACTATAGGGCCAAAGGAAATATCCTCCGATAACAAAGATAAAGAAGCTTTCTGAGAAACTTCTTTGTGTTCTGTGGAATCATCTCACAGAGTTACAGCTTTCCCCTCAAGAAGCCTTTCGCTAAGACAGTTCTTGTGGAATTGGCAAAGTGATATTTGGAAGCCCATAGAGGGCTATGGTGAAAAAGGATATATCCTCAGATGAAATCTGGAAAGAAGCTTTCTGAGAAACTACTTAGTGTTCTGTTAATTCATCTCACAGAGTTACATCTGTATGTCGTGGATCTCTTTGCTAGCCTTATTTCTGTTCAATCTGAGAACAGATATTTCGGATGCCTTTGAAGACTATAGGGCCAAAGGAAATATCCTCCGATAACAAAGAGAAAGAAGGTTTCTGAGAAACTTCTTTGTGTTCTGTGTAATCATCTCACAGAGTTAGCGCTTTCCCCTCAAGAAGCCTTTCGCTAAGACAGTTCTTGTGGAATTGGCAAAGTGATATTTGGAAGCCCATAGAGGGCTACGGTGAAAAAGGAAATATCCTCAGATGAAATCTGGAAAGAAGCTTTTTGAGAAACTGCTTAGTGTTCTGTTAATTCATCTCACGGAGTTACATCTGTATTTCGTGGATCTCTTTGCTAGCCTTATTTCTGTGCAATCTGAGAACAAATATTTTGGATCCCTTTGAAGACTATAGGGCCAAAGGAAATATCCGAAGAAAACAAAGAGAAAGAAGCTTTCTGAAAAACTTCTTTGTGTTCTGTGTAATCATCTCACAGACTTACAGCTTTCCCCTCAAGAAGCCTTTCGCTAAGACAGTTCTTGTGGAAATGGCAAAGTGATATTTGGAAGCCCATAGAGGGCTATGGTGAAAAAGGAAATATCCTCAGATGAAATCTGGAAAGAAGCTTTCTGAGAAACTGCTTAGTGTTCTGTTAATTCATCTCACAGAGTTACATCTGTATTTTGTGGATCTCTTTGCTAGCCTTATTTCTGTTCAATCTGAGAACAGATATTTCGGATGCCTTTGAAGACTATAGGGCCAAAGGAAATATCCTCCGATAACAAAGAGAAAGAAGCTTTCTGAGAAACTTCTTTGTGTTCTGTGTAATCATCTCACAGAGTTACAGCTTTCCCTTCAAGAAGCCTTTCGCTAAGACAGTTCTTGAGGAATTGGCAAATTGATATTTGGAAGCCCATAAAGGGATATGGTGAAAAAGGAAATATCCTCAGATGAAATCTGGAAAGAAGCTATCTGAGAAACTGCTCTGTGATGTGTGACTTCACTCACAGAGTTACATCTGTATTTCGTGGATGTCTTTCCTAGCCTTATTTCTGGGGAATCTGAGAACAGATATTTCGGATCCCTTTGAAGACTATAGGGCCAAAGGAAATATCCTCCGATAACTAAGAGAAAGAAGCTTTCTGCGAAACTTCTTTGTGTTCTGTGAAATGATCTCACAGAGTTACAGCTTTCCCCTCAGGAAACCTTTCGCTAAGACAGTTCTTGTGGAATTGGCAAAGTGATATTTGGAAGCCCGTAGACGGCTACGGTGAAAAAGGAAATATCCTCCGATGAAATCTGGAAAGCAGCTTTCTGAGAAACTGCTTACTGTTCTGTTAATTCATCTCACAGAGTTACATCTGTACATCGTGGATCTCTTTGCTAGCCTTATTTCTGGGGAATCTGAGAACAGATATTTCGGATCCCTTTGAAGACTATAGGGCCAAAGGAAATATCCTCGGATAACAAAGAGAAAGAAGCTTTCTGAGAAACTTCTTTGTGTTCTTTGAAATCATCTCACAGAGTTACAGCTTTCCCCTCAAGAAGCCTTTCGCTAAGACAGTTCTTGTGGAATTGGCAAAGTGATATTTGCAAGCCCATAGAGGGCTAAGGTGAAAAAGGAAATATCCTCTGATGAATTCTGGAAAGAAGCATTCTGAGAAACTGCTTAGTGTTCTGTTAATTCATCTCCAGACTTACATCTGTATTTCGTGGATCTCTTTGCTAGCCTTATTTCTGGGGAATCTGACAACAGATATTTCGGATCCCTTTGAAGACTATAGGGCCAAAGGAAATATTCTCCGATAAGAAAGAGAAAGAAGGTTTCTGAGAAACTTCTTTGTGTTCTGTGAAATCATCTCACAGAGTTACAGCTTTCCCCTTAAGAAGTCTTTCGCTAAGACAGTTCTTGTGGAATTGGCAAAGTGATATTTGGAAGCCCATAGAGGGCTATGGTGAAAAGGGAATTATCGTCAGATAAAATCTGGAAAGAAGCTTTCTGAGAAACTGCTTAGTGTTCTGTTAATTCATCTCACAGAGTTACATCTGTATTTCGTGGATCTCTTTGCCAGCCTTATTTTTGTGGAATCTGAGAACAGATATTTCGGATCCCTTTGAAGACTATAGGGCCAAAGAAAGTATCCTCCGATAACAAAGAGAAAGAAGCTTTCTGAGAAGCTTCTTTGTGTTCTGTGTAATCATCTCACAGAGTTACACCTTTCCCCTCAAGAAGCCTTTCGCTAAGACAGTTCTTGTGGAATTGGCAATGTAATATTTGGAAGCCCCTAGAGGGCTATGGTGAAAAAGGAAATATCCTCAGATAAAATCTGGAAAGAAGCTTTCTGAGAAACTGCTTAGTGTTCTGTTAATTCATCTCACAGAGTTACATCTGTATTTCGTGGGTCGCTTTGCTAGCCTTATTTCTGTTCAATCTGAGAACAGATATTTCGGATCCCTTTGAAGACTATAGGGCCAAAGGAAATACCTTCCGATAACAAAGAGAAAGAAGCTTTCTGAGAAACTTCTTTGTGTTCTGTGAAATCATCTCACAGAGTTATAGCATTCCCCTCAAGAAGCCTTTCGATAAGACAGTTCTTGTGGAATTGGCAAAGTGATATTTGGAAGCCCCTAGAGGGCAATGGTGAAAAAGGAAATATCCTCAGATGAAATCTGGAAAGAAGCTTTCTGAGAAACTGCTATGTGATGTGTGACTTCCACTCACAGAGTTACATCTGTATTTCGTGGATCTCTTTGCTAGACTTATTTCTGTGGAATCTGAGAACAGATATTTCGGATCCGTTTGAAGAGTATAGGGCCAAAGGAAATATCCTCCGATAACAAAGAGAAAGAAGTTTTCTGAGAAACTTCTTTGTGTTCTGAGTAATCATCTCACAGAGTTACAGCTTTCCCCTCAAGAAGCCTTTCGCTAAGACAGTTCTTGTGGAATTGGCAAAGTGATATTTGGAAGCCCATAGAGGGCTATGGTGAAAAAGGAAATATCCTCCGATGAAATCTGAACAGAAGCTTTCTGAGAAACTGCTTAGTGTTCTGTTAATTCCTCTCACATAGTTACATCTATATTTCTTGGATCTCTTTGCTAGCCTTATTTCTGTGGAATCTGAGGACAGATATTTCGGATCCCTTTGAAGACTATAGGGCCAAAGGAAATGTCCTCCGATAACTAAGAGAAAGAAGCTTTCTGAGAAACTTCTTTGTGTTCTGTGAAATCATCTCACAGAGTTGCAGCTTTCCCCTCAAGAAGCCTTTCGCTAAGACAGTTCTTGTGGAATTGGCAAAGTGATATTTGGAAGCCAATAGAGGGCTATGGTGAAAAAGGAAATATCCTCAGATGAAATCTGGAAAGAAGCTTTCTGAGAAACTGCTTACTGTTTTGTTATTTCATCTCACAGAGTTATATGTGTATTTCGTGTATCTCTTTGCTAGCCTTATTTCTGTTCAATCTGAGAACGGATATTTCGGATCCCTTTGAAGATTATAGGGCCAAAGGAAATATCTTCCGATAACAAAGAGAAAGAAGCTTTCTGAGAAACTTCTTTGTGTTCTGTTAAATCATCTCACAGAGTACAGCTTTCCCCTCAAGAAACCTTTCGCTAAGATAGTTCTTGTGGAATTGGCAAAGTGATATTTGGAAGCTCATAGAGGGCTATGGTGAAAAGGGAAATATCCTCAGATGAAATCTGGAAAGAAACTTTCTGAGAAACTGCTCTGTGATGTGTGAATTCCACTCACAGAGTTACATCTGTATTTCGTGGATCTCTTTGCTAGCCTTATTTCTGTGGAATCTGAAAACAGATATTTCGGATCCCTTTGAAGACTATAGGGCCAAAGGAAATATCCTCCGATAACAAAGAGAAAGAAGCTTTCTGAGAAACTTCTTTGTGTTTTGTGTAATCATCTCACAGAGTTACAGCTTTCCCCTCAAGAAGCCTTTCGCTAAGACAGTTCTTGTGGAATTGGCAAAGTGATATTTGGAAGCCCATAGAGGGTTATGGTGAAAAAGGAAATATCCTCCGATGAAATCTGGACAGAAGCTTTCTGAGAAACTGCTTAGTGTTCTGTTAATTCATCTCACAGAGTTACATCTGTATTTCGTGGATCTCTTTGCTAGCCTTATTTCTGTGGAATCTGAGAACAGATATTTCGGATCCCTTTGAAGACTATAGGGCCAAAGGAAATATCCTCCGATAACAAAGAGAAAGAAGCTTTCTGAGAAACTTCTTTGTATTCTGTGAAATCATCTCACAGAGTTACAGCTTTCCCCTCAAGAAGCCTTTCGCTAAGACAGTTCTTGTGGAAATGGCAAACTGATATTTGGAAGCCCATAGAGGGCTATGGTGAGAAAGGAAATATCCTCAGATGAAATCTGGAAAGAAGATTTCTGAGAAACTGCTCTGTGATGTGTGACTTCCACTCACAGAGTTACATCTGTATTTCGTGGATGTCTTTGCTAGCCTTATTTCTGTGGAATCTGAGAACAGATATTTCGGATCCCTTTGAAGACTATAGGGCCAAAGGAAATATCCTCCGATAAGTAAGAGAAAGAAGCTTTCTGAGAAACTTCTTTGTGTTCTGTGAAATGATCTCACAGAGTTACAGCTTTCCCCTCAGGAAACTTTTCGCTAAGACAGTTCTTGTGGAATTGGCAAAGTGATATTTGGAAGCCCGTAGAGGGCTACTTGAAAAAGGAAATATCCTCAGATGAAATCTGGAAAGAAGCTTTCTGAGAAACTTCTTAGTGTTCTGTTAATTCGTCTCACAGAGTTACATCTGTATTTCGTGGATCTCTTTGCTAGCCTTATTTCTGTTCAATCTGAGAACAGATATTTCGGATCCCTTTGAAGACTATAGGGCCAAAGGAAATATTCTCCGATAACAAAGAGAAAGAAGTTTTCTGAGAAACTTCTTTGTGTTCTCTGTAATCATCTCACAGTGTTACAGCTTTCCCCTCAAGAAGCCTTTCGCTAAGACAGTTCTTGTGGAATTGGCAAAGTGATATTTGGTAGCCCATAGAGGGCTATGGTGAAAAAGGAAATATCCTCAGATGAAATCTGGAAATAAGCTTTCTGAGAAACTGCTTACTGTTCTGTTAATTCATCTCACGGAGTTACATCTGTATTTCGTGGATCTCTTTGCTAGCCTTATTTCTGTGGAATCTGAGAGCAGATATTTCGGGTCCCTTTGAAGACTATAGGGCCAAAGGAAATATCTTCTGATAACAAAGAGAAAGAAGCTTTCTGTGAAACTTCTTTGTGTTGATTGTAATCATCTCACAGAGTTACAGCTTTTCCCTCAAGAAGCCTTTCGCTAAGACAGTTCTTGTGGAAATGGCAAAGTGATATTTGGAAGCCCATAGAGGGCTATGGTGAAAAAGGAAATATCCTCAGATGAAATCTGGAAAGAAGCTTTCTGAGAAACTGCTTAGTGTTCTGTTAATTCATCTCACGGAGTTACATCTGTATTTCGTGGATCTCTTTGCTAGCCTTATTTCTGTGGAATCTGAGAACAGATATTTCGGATCCCTTTGAAGACTATAGGGCCAAAGGAAATATCCTCCGATAACAAAGAGAAAGAAGGTTTCTGAGAAACTTCTTTGTGTTCTGTGTAATCATCTCACATAGTTACAGCTTTCCCCTCAAGAAGTCTTTCGCTAAGACAGTTCTTGTGGAATTGGCAAAGTGATATTTGGAAGCCCATAGAGGGCTACGGTGAAAAAGGAAATATCCTCAGATGAAATCTGGAAAGAAGCTTTCTGAGAAACTGCTTAGTGTTCTGTTAATTCATCTCACAGAGTTACATCTGTATTTCGTGGATCTCTTTGCTAGCCTTATTTCTGTGCAATCTGAGAACAGATATTTTGGATCCCTTTGAAGACTATAGGGACAAAGGAAATATCCGAAGATAACAAAGAGAAAGAAGCTTTCTGAAAAACTTCTTTGTGTTCTGTGTAATCATCTCACAGACTTACAGCTTTCCCCTCAAGAAGCCTTTCGCTAAGACAGTTCTTGTGGAAATGGCAAAGTGATATTTGGAAGCCCATAGGGGGCTATGGTGAAAAAGGAAATATCCTCAGATGAAATCTGGAAAGAAGCTTTCTGAGAAACTGCTTACTGTTCTGTTAATTCATCTCACAGAGTTACATCTGTATTTCGTGGATCTCTTTGCTAGCCTTATTTCTGTTCAATCTGAGAACAGATATTTCGGATGCCTTTGAAGACTATAGGGCCAAAGGAAATATCCTCTGATAACTGAGAGAAAGAAGCTTTCTGAGAAACTTCTTTGTGTTCTGTGTAATCATCTCACAGAGTTACAGCTTTCCCTTCAAGAAGCCTTTCGCTAAGACAGTTCTTGAGGAATTGGCAAAGTGATATTTAGAAGCCCATAAAGGGATATGGTGAAAAAGTTAATGTCCTCAGATGAAATCTGGAAAGAAGCTATCTCAGAAACTGCTCTGTGATGTGTGACTTCCACTCACAGAGTTACATCTGTATTTTGTGGATGTCTTTGCTAGCCTTATTTCTGGGGAATCTGAGAACAGATATTTCGGATCCCTTTGAAGACTATAGGGCCAAAGGAAATATCCTCCGATAACTAAGAGAAAGAAGCTTTCTGAGAAACTTCTTTGTGTTCTGTGAAATGATCTCACTGAGTTACAGCATTCCCCTCAGGAAACCTTTCGCTAAGACAGTTCTTGTGGAATTGGCAAAGTGATATTTGGAAGCCCGTAGACGGCTACGGTGAAAAAGGAAATATCCTCCGATGAAATCTGGAAAGAAGCTTTCTGAGAAACTGCTTAGTGTTCTGTTAATTCATCTCACAGAGTTACATCTGTATATCGTGGATCTCTTTGCTAGCCTTATTTCTGTGGAATCTGAGAACAGATATTTCGGATCCCTTTGAAGACTATAGGGACAAAGGAAGTATCTTCCGATAACAAAGAGAAAGAAGCTTTCTGAAAAAATTCTTTGTGTTCTTTGAAATCATCTCACAGAGTTACAGCTTTCCCCTCAAGAAGCCTTTCGCTAAGACAGTTCTTGTGGAATTGGCAAAGTGATATTTGCAAGCCCATGGAGGGCTAAGGTGAAAAAGGAGATATCCTCTGATGAATTCTGGAAAGAAGCTTTCTGAGAAACTGCTTAGTGTTCTGTTAATTCATCTCCAGACTTACATCTGTATTTCGTGGATCTCTTTGCTAGCCTTATTTCTGGGGAATCTGAGAACAGATATTTCGGATCCCTTTGAAGACTATAGGGCAAAAGGAAATATCCTCCGATAACAAAGAGAAAGAAGCTTTCTGAGAAACTTCTTTGTTCTGTAAAATCATCTCACAGAGTTACAGCTTTCCCCTCAAGAAGCCTTTCGCTAAGACAGTTCTTGTGGAATTGGCAAAGTGATATTTGGAAGCCCATAGAGGGCTATGGTGAAAAAGGAAATATCCTCAGATGAAATCTGGAAAGAAGCTTTGTGAGAAACTGCTTAGTGTTCTGTTAATTCATCTCACGGAGTTACATCTGTATTTCGTGGATCTCTTTGCTAGCCTTATTTCTGTGGAATCTGAGAACAGATATTTCGGATCCCTTTGAAGACTATAGGGCCAAAGGAAATATCCTCCGATAACAAAGAGAATAAAGCTTTCTGAGAAACTTCTTTGTGTTCTGTGAAATCATCTCACAGAGTACAGCTTTCCCCTCAAGAAACCTTTCGCTAAGACAGTTCTTGTGGAATTGGCAAAGTGATATTTGCAAGCCCATAGAGGGCTATGGTGAAAAGGGAAATATCCTCAGATGAAATCTGGAAAGAAGCTTTCTGAGAAACTGCTCTGTGATGTGTGACTTCCACTCACAGAGTTACATCTGTATTTCGTGGATCTCTTTGCTAGCCTTATTTCTGTGGAATCTGAGAACAGATAATTCGGATCCCCTTGAAGACTATAGGGCCAAAGGAAATATCCTCCGATAACAAAGAGAAAGAAGCTTTCTGAGAAACTTCTTTGTATTTTGTGTAATCATCTCACAGAGTTACAGCTTTCCCCTCAAGAAGCCTTTCGCTAAGACAGTTCTTGTGGAATTGGCAAAGTGATATTTGGAAGCCCATAGATGGTTATGGTGAAAAAGGAAATATCCTCTGATGAAATCTGGACAGAAGCTTTCTGAGAAACTGCTTAGTGTTCTGTTAATTCATCTCACAGAGTTACATCTGTATTTCGTGGATCTCTTTGCTAGCCTTATTTCTGTTCAATCTGAGAACAGATATTTCGGATCCCTTTGAAGACTATAGGGACAAAGGAAGTATCTTCCGATAACAAAGAGAAAGAAGCTTTCTGAGAAACTTCTTTGTGTTCTGTGAAATCATCTCACAGAGTTACAGCTTTCCCCTCAAGAAGCCTTTGGCTAAGACAGTTCTTGTGGAATTGGCAAAGTGATATTTGGAAGCCCCTAGAGGGCTATGGTGAAAAAGGAAATATCCTCATATGAAATCTGGAAAGAAGTTTTCTGGGAAACTGCTTAGTGTTCTGTTAATTCATCTCACAGAGTTACATCTGTATTTCGTGGATCTCTTTGTTAGCCTTATTTCTGTTCAATCTGTGAACAGATATTTCGGATCCATTTGAAGACGATAGGGCCATAGGAAATATCTTCCGATAACAAAGAGAAAGAAGCTTTCTGAGAAACTTCTTTGTGTTCTGTGAAATCATCTCACAGAGTTACAGCTTTCCCCTCAAGAAGCCTTTAGCTAAGACAGTTCTTGTGGAAATGGCAAAGTGATATTTGGAAGCCCATAGAGGGCTATGGTGAAAAAGGAAATATCCTCAGATGTAATCTGGAAAGAAGCTTTCTGAGAAACTGCTTAGTGTTCTGTTAATTCATCTCACAGAGTTACATCTGTATTTCGTGGATCTCTTGCTAGCCTTATTTCTGTTCAATCTGAGAACAGATATTTCGGATGCCTTTGTAGACTATAGGGCCAAAGGAAATATCCTCCGATAACAAAGAGAAAGAAGGTTTCTGAGAAACTTCTTTGTGTTCTGTGTAATCATCTCACAGAGTTACAGCTTTCCCTTCAAGAAGCCTTTCGCTAAGACAGTTCTTGAGGAATTGGCAAAGTGATATTTGGAAGCCCATAAAGGGATATGGTGAAAAAGGAAATATCCTCAGATGAAATCTGGAAAGAAGCTATCTGAGAAACTGCTCTGTGATGTGTGACTTCCACTCACAGAGTTACATCTGTATTTCGTGGATGTCTTTGCTAGCCTTATTTCTGGGGAATCTGAGAACAGATATTTCGGATCCCTTTGAAGACTATAGGGCCAAAGGAAATATCCTCCGATAACTAAGAGAAAGAAGCTTTCTGAGAAACTTCTTTGTGTTCTGTGAAATGATCTCACAGACTTACAGCTTTCCCCTCAGGAAACCTTTCGCTAAGACAGTTCTTGTGGAATTGGCAAAGTGATATTTGGAAGATCGTAGACGGCTAAGGTGAAAAAGGAAATATCCTCCGATGAAATCTGGAAAGAAGATTTCTGAGAAACTGCTTAGTGTTCTGTTAATTCATCTCACAGAGTTACATCTGTATATCGTGGATCTCTTTGCTAGCCTTATTTCTGTGGAATCTGAGAACAGATATTTCGGATCCCTTTGAAGACTCTAGGGCCAAAGGAAATATCCTCCGATAACAAAGAATAAGAAGCTTTCTGAGAAACTTCTTTGTGTTCTGTGTAATCATCTCACAGAGTTACAGCTTTCCCCTCAAGAAGCCTTTCGCTAAGACAGTTCTTGTGGAATTGGCAAAGTGATATTTGCAAGCCCATAGAGGACTAAGGTGAAAAAGGAAATATCCTCTGATGAATTCTGGAAAGAAGCTTTCTGAGAAACTGCTTAGTGTTCTGTTAATTCATCTCCAGACTTACATCTGTATTTCGTGGATCTCTTTGCTAGCCTTATTTCTGGGGAATCTGAGAACAGATATTTCGGATCCATTTGAAGACTACAGGGCCAAAGGAAATATCTTCCGATAACAAAGAGAAAGAAGCTTTCTGAGAAACTTCTTTGTGTTCTGTGAAATCATCTCACAGAGTTACAGCTTTCCCCTCCAGAAGCCTTTCGCTAAGACAGTTCTTGTGGAATTGGCAAAGTGATATTTGGAAGCCCATAGATGGTTATGGTTAGAAAGGAAATATCCTCAGATGAAATCTGGACAGAAGTTTTCTGAGAAACTGCTTAGTGTTCTGTTAATTCATCTCACAGAGTTACATCTGTATTTCGTGGATCTCTTTGCTAGCCTTATTTCTGTTCAATCTGAGAACAGATATTTCGGATCCCTTTGAAGACTATAGGGCAAAAGGAAATATCCTCCGATAACAAAGAGAAAGAAGCTTTCTGAGAAACTTCTTTGTGTTCTGTGAAATCATCTCACAGAGTTACAGCTTTCCCCTCAAGAAGCCTTTCGCTAAGACAGTTCTTGTGGAATTGGCAAAGTGATATTTGGAAGCCCATAGAGGGCTATGGTGATAAAGGAAATATCCTCAGATGAAATCTGGAAAGAAGCTTTCTGAGAAACTGCTTA
Source organism: Macaca fascicularis (assembly GCF_037993035.2). Lineage (NCBI taxonomy): Eukaryota > Metazoa > Chordata > Mammalia > Primates > Cercopithecidae > Macaca > Macaca fascicularis. The sequence goes on from NC_088380.1 coordinate 52,368,310, forward strand.
GTGTTCTGTTAATTCATCTCACAGAGTTACATCTGTATTTCGTGGATCTCTTTGCTAGCCTTATTTCTGTTCAATCTGAGAACAGATATTTCGGATCCCTTTGAAGACTATAGGGCCAAAGGAAATATCCTCCGATAACAAAGAGAAAGAATCTATCTGAGAAACTGCTTAGTGTTCTGGTATTTCATCTCACAGCGTTACATCTGTATTTCGTGGATCTCTTTGCTAGCCTTATTTCTCTAGAATCTGAGTACAGATATTTCGGATCCCTTTGAAGACTATAGGGCCAAAGGAAATATCCTCCGATAACTAAGAGAAAGAAGCTTTCTGAGAAACTTCTTTGTGTTCTGTGAAATGATCTCACAGAGTTACAGCTTTCCCCTCAGGAAACCTTTCCCTAAGACATTTCTTGTGGAATTGGCAAAGTGATATTTGGAAGCCCGTAGAGGGCTACGGTGAAAAAGGAAATATCCTCAGATGAAATCTGTAAAGAAGCTTTCTGAGAAACTGCTTACGGTTCTGTTAATTCATCTCACAGAGTTACATCTGTATATCGTGGATCTCTTTGCTAGCCTTATTTCTGTGGAATCTGAGAACAGATATTTCGGATCCCTATGAAGACTATAGGTCCAAAGGAAATATCCTCCGGTAACAAAGAGAAAGAAGCTTTCTGAGAAACTTCTTTGTGTTCTGTGTAATCATCTCACAGAGTTACAGATTTCCCCTCAAGAAGCCTTTGGCTAAGACAGTTATTGTGGAATTGGCAAAGTGATATTTGGAAGCCCATAGAGGGCTACGGTGAAAAAGGAAATATCCTCCGATGAAATATGGAAAGAAGCTTTCTGAGAAACTGCTTAGTGTTCTGTTAGTTCATATCACAGAGTTACATCTGTATTTCATGGATCTCTTTGCTAGCCTTATTTCTGTGGAATCTGAGAACAGATATTTCGGATCCCTTTGAAGACTATAGGGCCAAAGGAAATATCCTCCGATAACTAAGAGAAAGAAGCTTTCTGAGAAACTTCTTTGTGTTCTGTGAAATCATCTCACTGAGTTACAGCGTTCCCCTCAAGAAGCCTTTCGCTAAGACAGTTCTTGTGGAATTGGCAAAGTGATATTTGGAAGCCCATAGAGGGCAATGGTGAAAAAGGAAATATCCTCCGATGAAATCTGGAAAGAAGCTTTCTGAGAAACTGCTTAGTGTTCTGTTAATTCATCTCACATAGTTACATCTATCTTTCGTGGATCTCTTTGCTAGCCTTCTTTCTGTGGAATCTGAGTACAGATATTTCGGATCCCTTTGAAGACTACAGGGCCAAAGGAAATATCCTCCGATAACAAAGAGAAAGAAGCTTTCTGAGAAACTTCTTTGTGTTCTGTGAAATCATCTCACAGAGTTACAGCTTTCCCCTCAAGAAGCCTTTCTCTAAGACAGTTCTTGTGGAATTGGCAAAGTGATATTTGGAAGCCCCTAGAGGGCTATGGTGAAAAAGGAAATATCCTCAGATGAAATCTGGAAAGAAGTTTTCTGAGAAACTGCTTAGTGTTCTGTTAATTCATCTCACAGAGTTACATCTATATTTCGTGAGTCTCTTTGCTAGCCTCATTTGTGTTTAATCTCAGAAGAGATATTTCGGATCCCTTTGAAGACTATAGGGCCAAAGGAAATATCCTCCGATAACAAAGAGAAAGAAGCTTTCTGAGAAACTTCTTTGTGTTCTGTGAAATCATCTCACAGTTACAGCTTTCCCCTCAAGAAGCCTTTCGCTAAGACAGTTCTTGTGGAATTGGCAAAGTGATATTTGCAAGCCCATAGAGGGCTATGGTGAAAAAGGAAATATCCTCAGATGAAATCTGGAAAGAAGCTTTCTGAGAAACTGCTTAGTGTTCTCTTAAATCATCTCACAGAGTTACATCTGTATTTCATGGATCTCTTTGCTAGCCTTATTTCTGGGGAATCTGAGAACAGATATTTCGTATCCCTTTGAAGACTATAGGGCCAAAGGAAATATCTTCCGATAACAAAGAGAAAGAAGCTTTCTGAGAAACTACTTTGTGTTCTGTGAAATCATCTCACAGAGTTACAGCTTTCCCCTCAAGAAGCCTTTCGCTAAAACAGTTCTTGTGGAATTGGCAAAGTGATATTTGGAAGCCCATAGAGGGCTATGGTGAAAAAGGAAATATCCTCAGATGAAATCTGGAAAGAAGCTTTCTGAGAAACTGCTTAGTGTTCTGTTAATTCATCTCACAGAGTTACATCTATATTTCGTGGATCTCTTTGCTAGCCTTATTTCTGTGGAATCTGAGAACAGATATTTCGGAACGCTTTGAAGACTATAGGACCAAAGGAAATATCCTCCGATAACAAATAGAAAGAAGCTTTCTGAGAAACTTCTTTGTGTTCTTTGAAATCATCTCACAGAGTTACAGCTTTCCCCTCAAGAAGCTTTTCGCTAAGACAGTTCTTGTGGAATTGACAAAGTGATATTTGGAAGCCCATAGAGGGCTATGGTGAAAATGGAAATATCCTCAACTGAAATCTGGAAAGAAGCTTTCTGAGAAACTGCTTGGTGATCTGTTAATTCATCTCACAGAGTTACATCTGTATTTCCTGGATCTCTTTGCTAACCTTATTTCTGGGGAATCTGAGAACAGATATTTCGGATCCCTTTGAAGACTATAGGGCCAAAGGAAATATCCTCCGATAACAAAGAGAAAGAAGCTTTCTGAGAAACTTCTTTGTGTTCTGTGAAATCATCTCACAGAGTTACAGCTGTCCCCTCAAGAAATCTTTCGCTAAGACAGTTCTTGTGGAATTGGCAAAGTGATATTTGGAAGCCCATAGAGGGCTATGGTGAAAAAGGAACTATCCTCAGATGAAATCTGGAAAGAAGCTTTCTGAGAAACTGCTTAGTGTTCTGTTAATTCATCTCACAGAGTTACATCTGTATTTCGTGGATCTCTTTGCTGGCCTTATTTCTGGGGAATCTGAGAACAGATATTTCGGATCCCTTTGAAGACTATAGAGCCAAAGGAAATGTCTTCCGATAACAAAGAGAAAGAAGTTTTCTGAGAAACTTCTTTGTGTTCTGTGAAATCATCTCACAGAGTTACAGCTTTCGCCTCAAGAAGCCTTTCGCTAAGGCAGTTCTGGTGGAATTGGCAAAGTGATGTTTGGAAGCCCATAGAGGGCTATGGTGAAAAAGGAAATATCCTCAGATGAAATCTGGAAAGAAGCTTTCTGAGAAACTGCTTAGTGTTCTGTTAATTCATCTCACAGAGTTACATCTGTATTTCCTGGATCTCTTTGCTAACCTTATTTCTGGGGAATCTGAGAACAGATATTTCGGATCCCTTTGAAGACTATAGGTCCAAAGGAAATATCCTCCGATAACAAAGAGAAAGAAGCTTGCTGAGAAACTTCTTTGTGTTCTGTGAAATCATCTCACAGAGTTACAGCTTTCCCCTCAAGAAATCTATCGCTAAGACAGTTCTTGTGGAATTGGCAAAGTGATATTTGGAAGCCCATAGAGGGCTATGGTGAAAAAGGAACTATCCTCAGATGAAATCTGGAAAGAAGCTTTCTGAGAAACTGCTTAGTGTTCTGTTAATTCATCTCACAGAGTTACATCTGTATTTCGTGGATCTCTTTGCTAGCCTTATTCCTGTGGAATCTGAGAGCAGATATTTCGGATCCCTTTGAAGACTATAGGGCCAAAGGAAATAGCCTCCGATAACAAAGAGAAAGTAGCTTTCTGAGAAACTTCTTTGTGTTCTGTGTAATCATGTCACCGAATTACAGCTTTCCCCTCAAGAAGCCTTTCGCTAAGACAGTTCTTGTGGAATTGGTAAAGTGATATTTGGAAGCTCATAGAGGGCTATGGTGAAAAAGGAAATATCCTCAGATGAAATCTGGAAAGAACCTTTCTGAGATACTGCTCTGTGATGTGTGACTTCCACTCACAGAGTTACATCTGTATTTCGTGGATCTCTTTGCTAGCCTTATTTCTGTGGAATCTGAAAACAGATATTTCGGATCCCTTTCAAGAATATAGGGCCAAAGGAAATATCCTCCGATAACTAAGAGAAAGAAGCTTTCTGAGAAACTTCTTTGTGTTCTGTGAAATCATCTCACAGATTTACAGCTTTGCCCTCAAGGAGCCTTTCGCTAAGACAGTTCTTGTGGAATTGGCAAAGTGATATTTGGAAGCCCATAGAGGGCTATGGTGAAAAAGGAAATATCCTCAGATGAAATCTGGAAAGAAGCTTTCTGAGAAACTGCTTAGTGTTCTGTTAATTCATCTCACAGAGTTACATCTGTATTTCGTGGCTCTCTTTGCTAGCCTTATTTCTGTGCAATCTGAGAACAGATATTTCGGATCCCTTTGAAGACTATAGGGCCAAAGGAAATATCCTCCGATAACAAAGAGAAAGAAGCTTTCTGAGAAATTTCTTTGTGTTCTGTGTAATCATCTCACAGCTTTACAGTTTTCCCCTCTAGAAGCTTTTCGCTAAGACAGTTCTTGTGGAATTGGCAAAGTGATATTTGGAAGCCCATAGAGGTCTATGGTGAAAATGGAAATATCCTCAGCTGAAATCTGGAAAGAAGCTTTCTGAGAAACTGCTTAGTGTTCTGTTAATTCATCTCACAGAGTTACATCTGTATTTCGTGGATCTCTTTGCTTGCCTTATTTCTGTGGAATCTGAGAAGAGATATTTCGGATCCCTTTGAAGACTATAGGGCCAAAGGAAATATCCTCCGATAACAAAGAGAAAGAAGCTTTCTTAGAAACTTCTTTGTGTTCTGTGAAATCATCTCACAGAGTTACAGCTTTCCCCTCAAGAAGCCTTTCGCTAAGACAGTTCTTGTGGAATTGGCAAAGTGATATTTGGAAGCCCATAGAGGGCTATGGTGAAAAAGGAAATATCCTCCGATGAAATCTAGAAAGAAGCTTTCTGAGAAACTGCTTAGTGTTCTGTTAATTCATCTCACAGAGTTATATCTGTATTTCGTGGATCTCTTTGGTAACCTTATTTCTGTGCAATCTGAGAACAGATATTTCAGATCCCATTGAAGACTATAGGGCCAAAGCAAATATCCTCCGATAACAAAGAGAAAGAAGCTTTCTGAGAAACTTCTTTATGTTCTGTGAAATCATCTCACAGAGTTACAGCTTTTCCCTCAAGAAGCCTTTCGCTAAGACAGTTCTTGTGGAATTGGCAAAGTGATATTTGGAAGCCCATAGAGGGCTATGGTGAAAAAGGAAATATCCTCCGATGAAATCTGGAAAGAAGATTTCTGATAAACTGCTTAGTGTTCTGTTAATTCATCTCACAGAGTTACATCTGTATTTCGTGGATCTCTTTGCTAGCCTTATTTCTGTGCAATCTGAGAACAGATATTTCGGGTCCCTTTGAAGACTATAGGGCCAAAGGAAATATCCTCCGATAACAAAGAGAAAGAAGCTTTCTGAGAAACTTTTTGTGTTTTGTGAAATCATCTCACAGAGTTACAGCTTTCCCCTCAAGAAGCCTTTCGCTAAGACAGTTCTTGTGGAATTGGCAAAGTGATATTTGGAAGCCCATAGAGGGCTATGGTGAAAAAGGAAATATCCTCAGATGAAATCTGGAAAGAAGCTTTCTGAGAAACTGCTTAGTGTTCTGTTAATTCATCTCACAGAGTTACATCTGTATTTCATGGATCTCTTTGCTAGCCTTATTTGTGTTCAATCTGAGAACAGATATTTCGGTTCCCTTTGAAGACTAAAGGGCCAAAGGAAATATCCTCCGATAACAAAGAGAAAGAAGCTTTCTGAGAAACTTCTTTGTGTTCTGTGTAATCATCTCACAGAGTTACCGCTTTCCCCTCAAGAAGCATTTGGCTAAGACAGTTCTTGTGGAATTGTCAAAGTGATATTTGGAAGCCCTTAGAGGGCTAACCTTATTTCTGTGCAATCTGAGAACAGATATTTCGGATCCCTTTGAAGACTATAGGTCCAAAGGAAATATCCTCCGATAACAAATAGAAAGAAGCTTTCTGAGAAACTTCTTTGTGTTCTGTGTAATCATGTCACAACTTTACAGCTTTCCCCTCAAGAAGCCTTTCGCTAAGACAGTTCTTGTGGATTTGGCAAAGTGATATTTGGAAGCCCATAGAGGGCTATGGTGAAAATGGAAATATCCTTAGCTGAAATCTGGAAAGAAGCTTTCTGAGAAACTGCTTAGTGTTCTGTTAATTCATCTCACAGAGTTACATCTGTATTTCGTGGGTCTCTTTGCTTGCCTTATTTCTGTGGAATCTGAGAACAGATATTTCGGATCCCTTGGAAGACTATAGGGCCAAAGGAAATACCCTCCGATAACAAAGAGAAAGAAGCTTTCTGAGAAACTTCTTTGTGTTCTGTGAAGTCATCTCACAGAGTTACAGCTTTCCCCTTAAGAAGCCTTTCGCTAAGACAGTTCTTGTGGAAATGGCAAAGTGATATTTGGAAGCCCATAGAGGGCTATGGTGAAAAAGGAAATATCCTCAGATGAAATCTGGAAAGAAGCTTTCTGAGAAACTGCTTAGTGTTCTGTTAATTCATCTCACAGAGTGACATCTGTATTTCGTGGATCTCTTTGATTGCCATATTTCTGTGGAATATGAACAGATATTTCTGATCCCTTTGAAGACTATAGGAACAAATTAAATATTATCCGATAACAAAGAGAAAGAAGCTTTCTGAGAAACTTCTTTGTGTTCTGTATAATCATGTCACAGCTTTACAGCTTTCCCCTCAAGAAACCTTTCGCTAAGACAGTTCTTGTGGAATTGGCAAAGTGATATTTGGAAGCCCATAGAAGGCTATGGTGAAAAAGGAAATATCCTCAGATGAAATCTGGAAAGAAGCTTTCTGAGAAACTGCTTAGTGTTCTGATAATTCATCTCACAGAGTTACATCTGTATTTCGTGGATCTCTTTGGTAACCTTATTTCTGTGGAATCTGAGAACAGATATTTCGGATCCCTTTGAAGACTATAGGAACAAAGGAAATATCCTCCGATAACAAAGAGAAAGAAGCTTTCTGAGAAACTTCTTTGTGTTCTGTGAAATCATCTCACAGAGTTACAGCTTTCCCCTCAAGAAGCCTTTCGCTAAGACAGTTCTTGTGGAATTGGCAAAGTGATATTTGGAAGCAAATAGAGGGCTATGGTGAAAAAGGAAATATCCTCCGATGAAATCTGGAAAGAAGCTTTCTGAGAAACTGCTTAGTGTTCTGTTAATTCATCTCACAGAGTTACATCTGTATTTCTTGGATCTCTTTGCAAGGCTTATTTCTGTGGAATGTGAGAACAGATATTTCGGATCCCTTTGAAGACTATAGGGCCAAAGGAAATATCCTTCGATAACAAACAGAAAGAAGCTTTCTGAGAAACTTCTTTGTGTACTGTGAAATCATCTCACAGAGTTACAGCTTTCTCCTCAAGATGCCTTTCGCTAAGACAGTTCTTGTGGAATTGGCAAAGTGATATTTGGAAGCCCATAGAGGGCTATGGTGAAATAGGAAATATTCTCAGATGAAATCTGGAAAGAAGCTTTCTGAGAAACTGCTTAGTGTTCTGTTAATTCATCTCACAGAGTTACATCTGTATTTCGTGGATCTCTTTGCTAGCCTCATTTCTGTGGAATCTGAGAACAGATATTTCGGATCCCTGTGAAGACTATAGGGCCAAAGGAAATATCCTCCTATAACAAAGAGAAAGAAGCTTTCTGAGAAACTTCTTTGTGTTCTGTGTAATCATCTAACAGAGTTACAGCTTTCCCCTCAAGAAGCCTTTCGCTAAAACAATTCTTGTGGAATTGGCAAAGTGATATTTGGAAGCCCATAGAGGGCTATAGTGTAGAAGGAAATATCCTCCGATGAAATCTGGAAAGAAGCTTTCTGAGAAACTGCTTAGTGTTCTGTTAATTCATCTCACAGAGTTACATCAGTATTTCGTGGCTCTCTTTGCTAGCCTTATTTCTGTGCAATCTGAGAACAGATATTTCGGATCCCTTTGAAGACTATAGGGCCAAAGGAAATATCCTCCGATAACAAAGAGAAAGAAGCTTTCTCAGAAACTTCTTTGTGTTCTGTGTAATCATCTCAAAGCTTTACAGCTTTCCCCTCAAGGAGCCTTTCGCTAAGACAGTTCTTGTGGAATTGGCAAAGTGATATTTGGAAGCCCATAGAGGGCTAAGGTGAAAATGGAAATATCCTCAGCTGAAATCTGGAAAGAAACTTTCTGAGAAACTGCTTAGTGTTCTGTTAATTCATCTCACAGAGTTACATCTGTATTTCGTGGATCTCTTTGCTTGCCTTATTTCTGTGGAATCTAAGAAGAGATATTTCGGATCCCTTTGAAGACTATAGGGCCAAAGGAAATATCCTCCGATAACAAAGAGAAAGAAGCTTTCGTAGAAACTTCTTTGTGTTCTGTGAAATCATCTCACAGAGTTACAGCTTTCCCCTCAAGAAGCCTTTCGCCTAGACAGTTCTTGTGGAATTGGCAAAGTGATATTTGGAAGCCCATAGAAAGCTATGGTGAAAAAGGAAATATCCTCAGATGAAATCTGGAAAGAAGCTTTCTGAGAAACTGCTTAGTGATCTGTTAATTCATCTCACAGAGTTACATCTGTATTTCGTGGATCTCTTTGCTAGCCTTATTTCTGTTCAATCTGAGAACAGATATTTCGGTTCCCTTAGAAGACTATAGGGCCAAAGGAAATATCCTCCTATAACAAAGAAAAAGAAGCTTTCTGAGAAACTGCTTAGTGTTCTGTTAATTCATCTCACAGAGTTACATCTGTATTTCGTGGATCTCTTTGCTAGCCTTATTTCTGTGCAATCTGAGAGCAGATATTTCGGATCCCTTTGAAGACTACAGGGCCAAAGGAAATATCCTCCGATAACAAAGAGAAAAAAGCTTTCTGAGAAACTTCTTTGTGTTCTGTGACATCATCTCACAGAGTTACAGCTATTCCCCCAAGAAGCCTTTCACTAAGACAGTTGTTGTGGAATTGTCAAAGTGGTATTTGGAAGCCCATAGAAGGCTATAGTGAAAAAGGAAATATCCTCAGATGAAATCTGGAAAGAAGCTTTCTGAGAAACTGCTCTGTGATGTGTGAGTTCCACTCACAGACTTACATCTGTGTTTCGTGGATCTCTTTTCGAGCCTTACTTCCGTGGAATCTGAGAACAGATATTTCGGATCCCTTTGAAGACTATAGGGCCAAAGGAAATATCCTCCGATAACAAAGAGAAAGAAGCTTTCTGAGAAACTTCTTTGTGTTCTGTGGAATCATCTCACAGAGTTACAGCTTTCCCCTCAAGAAGCCTTTCGCTAAGACAGTTCTTGTGGAATTGGCAAAGTGATATTTGGAAGCCCATAGAGGGCTATGGTGAAAAAGGATATATCCTCAGATGAAATCTGGAAAGAAGCTTTCTGAGAAACTACTTAGTGTTCTGTTAATTCATCTCACAGAGTTACATCTGTATGTCGTGGATCTCTTTGCTAGCCTTATTTCTGTTCAATCTGAGAACAGATATTTCGGATGCCTTTGAAGACTATAGGGCCAAAGGAAATATCCTCCGATAACAAAGAGAAAGAAGGTTTCTGAGAAACTTCTTTGTGTTCTGTGTAATCATCTCACAGAGTTACAGCTTTCCCCTCAAGAAGCCTTTCGCTAAGACAGTTCTTGTGGAATTGGCAAAGTGATATTTGGAAGCCCATAGAGGGCTACGGTGAAAAAGGAAATATCCTCAGATGAAATCTGGAAAGAAGCTTTTTGAGAAACTGCTTAGTGTTCTGTTAATTCATCTCACAGAGTTACATCTGTATTTCGTGGATCTCTTTGCTAGCCTTATTTCTGTGCAATCTGAGAACAAATATTTTGGATCCCTTTGAAGACTATAGGGCCAAAGGAAATATCCGAAGAAAACAAAGAGAAAGAAGCTTTCTGAAAAACTTCTTTGTGTTCTGTGTAATCATCTCACAGACTTACAGCTTTCCCCTCAAGAAGCCTTTCGCTAAGACAGTTCTTGTGGAAATGGCAAAGTGATATTTGGAAGCCCATAGAGGGCTATGGTGAAAAAGGAAATATCCTCAGATGAAATCTGGAAAGAAGCTTTCTGAGAAACTGCTTAGTGTTCTGTTAATTCATCTCACAGAGTTACATCTGTATTTTGTGGATCTCTTTGCTAGCCTTATTTCTGTTCAATCTGAGAACAGATATTTCGGATGCCTTTGAAGACTATAGGGCCAAAGGAAATATCCTCCGATAACAAAGAGAAAGAAGCTTTCTGAGAAACTTCTTTGTGTTCTGTGTAATCATCTCACAGAGTTACAGCTTTCCCTTCAAGAAGCCTTTCGCTAAGACAGATCTTGAGGAATTGGCAAATTGATATTTGGAAGCCCATAAAGGGATATGGTGAAAAAGGAAATATCCTCAGATGAAATCTGGAAAGAAGCTATCTGAGAAACTGCTCTGTGATGTGTGACTTCCACTCACAGAGTTACATCTGTATTTCGTGGATGTCTTTCCTAGCCTTATTTCTGGGGAATCTGAGAACAGATATTTCGGATCCCTTTGAAGACTATAGGGCCAAAGGAAATATCCTCCGATAACTAAGAGAAAGAAGCTTTCTGCGAAACTTCTTTGTGTTCTGTGAAATGATCTCACAGAGTTACAGCTTTCCCCTCAGGAAACCTTTCGCTAAGACAGTTCTTGTGGAATTGGCAAAGTGATATTTGGAAGCCCGTAGACGGCTACGGTGAAAAAGGAAATATCCTCCGATGAAATCTGGAAAGCAGCTTTCTGAGAAACTGCTTACTGTTCTGTTAATTCATCTCACAGAGTTACATCTGTACATCGTGGATCTCTTTGCTAGCCTTATTTCTGGGGAATCTGAGAACAGATATTTCGGATCCCTTTGAAGACTATAGGGCCAAAGGAAATATCCTCGAATAACAAAGAGAAAGAAGCTTTCTGAGAAACTTCTTTGTGTTCTTTGAAATCATCTCACAGAGTTACAGCTTTCCCCTCAAGAAGCCTTTCGCTAAGACAGTTCTTGTGGAATTGGCAAAGTGATATTTGCAAGCCCATAGAGGGCTAAGGTGAAAAAGGAAATATCCTCTGATGAATTCTGGAAAGAAGCTTTCTGAGAAACTGCTTAGTGTTCTGTTAATTCATCTCCAGACTTACATCTGTATTTCGTGGATCTCTTTGCTAGCCTTATTTCTGGGGAATCTGACAACAGATATTTCGGATCCCTTTGAAGACTATAGGGCCAAAGGAAATATTCTCCGATAAGAAAGAGAAAGAAGGTTTCTGAGAAACTTCTTTGTGTTCTGTGAAATCATCTCACAGAGTTACAGCTTTCCCCTTAAGAAGTCTTTCGCTAAGACAGTTCTTGTGGAATTGGCAAAGTGATATTTGGAAGCCCATAGAGGGCTATGGTGAAAAGGGAATTATCGTCAGATAAAATCTGGAAAGAAGCTTTCTGAGAAACTGCTTAGTGTTCTGTTAATTCATCTCACAGATTACATCTGTATTTCGTGGATCTCTTTGCCAGCCTTATTTTTGTGGAATCTGAGAACAGATATTTCGGATCCCTTTGAAGACTATAGGGCCAAAGAAAGTATCCTCCGATAACAAAGAGAAAGAAGCTTTCTGAGAAGCTTCTTTGTGTTCTGTGTAATCATCTCACAGAGTTACACCTTTCCCCTCAAGAAGCCTTTCGCTAAGACAGTTCTTGTGGAATTGGCAATGTAATATTTGGAAGCCCCTAGAGGGCTATGGTGAAAAAGGAAATATCCTCAGATAAAATCTGGAAAGAAGCTTTCTGAGAAACTGCTTAGTGTTCTGTTAATTCATCTCACAGAGTTACATCTGTATTTCGTGGATCACTTTGCTAGCCTTATTTCTGTTCATTCTGAGAACAGATATTTCGGATCCCTTTGAAGACTATAGGGCCAAAGGAAATACCTTCCGATAACAAAGAGAAAGAAGCTTTCTGAGAAACTTCTTTGTGTTCTGTGAAATCATCTCACAGAGTTATAGCATTCCCCTCAAGAAGCCTTTCGCTAAGACAGTTCTTGTGGAATTGGCAAAGTGATATTTGGAAGCCCCTAGAGGGCAATGGTGAAAAAGGAAATATCCTCAGATGAAATCTGGAAAGAAGCTTTCTGAGAAACTGCTATGTGATGTGTGACTTCCACTCACAGAGTTACATCTGTATTTCGTGGATCTCTTTGCTAGACTTATTTCTGTGGAATCTGAGAACAGATATTTCGGATCCGTTTGAAGAGTATAGGGCCAAAGGAAATATCCTCCGATAACAAAGAGAAAGAAGTTTTCTTAGAAACTTCTTTGTGTTCTGAGTAATCATCTCACAGAGTTACAGCTTTCCCCTCAAGAAGCCTTTCGCTAAGACAGTTCTTGTGGAATTGGCAAAGTGATATTTGGAAGCCCATAGAGGGCTATGGTGAAAAAGGAAATATCCTCCGATGAAATCTGAACAGAAGCTTTCTGAGAAACTGCTTAGTGTTCTGTTAATTCCTCTCACATAGTTACATCTATATTTCTTGGATCTCTTTGCTAGCCTTATTTCTGTGGAATCTGAGGACAGATATTTCGGATCCCTTTGAAGACTATAGGGCCAAAGGAAATGTCCTCCGATAACTAAGAGAAAGAAGCTTTCTGAGAAACTTCTTTGTGTTCTGTGAAATCATCTCACAGAGTTGCAGCTTTCCCCTCAAGAAGCCTTTCGCTAAGACAGTTCTTGTGGAATTGGCAAAGTGATATTTGGAAGCCAATAGAGGGCTATGGTGAAAAAGGAAATATCCTCAGATGAAATCTGGAAAGAAGCTTTCTGAGAAACTGCTTACTGTTTTGTTATTTCATCTCACAGAGTTATATGTGTATTTCGTGTATCTCTTTGCTAGCCTTATTTCTGTTCAATCTGAGAACGGATATTTCGGATCCCTTTGAAGATTATAGGGCCAAAGGAAATATCTTCCGATAACAAAGAGAAAGAAGCTTTCTGAGAAACTTCTTTGTGTTCTGTTAAATCATCTCACAGAGTACAGCTTTCCCCTCAAGAAACCTTTCGCTAAGATAGTTCTTGTGGAATTGGCAAAGTGATATTTGGAAGCTCATAGAGGGCTATGGTGAAAAGGGAAATATCCTCAGATGAAATCTGGAAAGAAACTTTCTGAGAAACTGCTCTGTGATGTGTGAATTCCACTCACAGAGTTACATCTGTATTTCGTGGATCTCTTTGCTAGCCTTATTTCTGTGGAATCTGAAAACAGATATTTCGGATCCCTTTGAAGACTATAGGGCCAAAGGAAATATCCTCCGATAACAAAGAGAAAGAAGCTTTCTGAGAAACTTCTTTGTGTTTTGTGTAATCATCTCACAGAGTTACAGCTTTCCCCTCAAGAAGCCTTTCGCTAAGACAGTTCTTGTGGAATTGGCAAAGTGATATTTGGAAGCCCATAGAGGGTTATGGTGAAAAAGGAAATATCCTCCGATGAAATCTGGACAGAAGCTTTCTGAGAAACTGCTTAGTGTTCTGTTAATTCATCTCACAGAGTTACATCTGTATTTCGTGGATCTCTTTGCTAGCCTTATTTCTGTGGAATCTGAGAACAGATATTTCGGATCCCTTTGAAGACTATAGGGCCAAAGGAAATATCCTCCGATAACAAAGAGAAAGAAGCTTTCTGAGAAACTTCTTTGTATTCTGTGAAATCATCTCACAGAGTTACAGCTTTCCCCTCAAGAAGCCTTTCGCTAAGACAGTTCTTGTGGAAATGGCAAACTGATATTTGGAAGCCCATAGAGGGCTATGGTGAGAAAGGAAATATCCTCCGATGAAATCTGGAGAGAAGCTTTCTGAGAAACTGCTTAGTGTTCTGTTAATTCATCTCACAGAGTTACATCTGTATTTCGTGGATCTCTTTGCCAGCCTTATTTCTGTGGAATCTGAGAACAGATATTTCGGATCCCTTTGAAGACTATAGGGCCAAAGGAAATATCCTCGGATAACAAATAGAAAGAAGCTTTCTGAGAAACTTCTTTGTGTTCTTTGAAATCATCTCACAGAGTTACAGCTTTCCCCTCAAGACGCCTTTCGCTAAGACAGTTCTTGTGGAATTGGCAAAGTGATATTTGCAAGCCCATAGAGGGCTAAGGTGAAGAAGGAAATATCCTCTGATGAATTCTGGAAAGAACCTTTCTGAGAAAATGCTTAGTGTTCTGTTAATTCATCTCCAGACTTACATCTGTATTTAGTGGATCTCTTTGCTAGCCTTATTTCTGGGGAATCTGAGAACAGATATTTCGGATCCCGTTGAAGACTATAGGGCCAAAGGAAATATCCTCCGATAAGAAAGAGAAAGAAGGTTTCTGAGAAACTTCTTTGTGTTCTGTGAAATCATCTCACAGAGTTACAGCTTTCCCCTCAAGAAGCCTTTCGCTAAGAATGTTCTTGTGGAATAGGCAAAGTGATATTTGGAAGCCCATAGAGGGCTATGGTGAAAAAGGAAATATCCTCCGATGAAATCTTGAAAGAAGCTTTCTGAGAAACTGCTTAGTGTTCTGTTAATTCCTCTCACATAGTTACATCTATATTTCTTGGATCACTTTGCTAGCCTTATTTCTGTGGAATCTGTTGACAGATATTTCGGATCCCTTTGAAAACTATAGGGCCAAAGGAAATATCCTCCGATAACTAAGACAAAGAAGCTTTCTGAGAAACTTCTTTGTGTTCTGTGAAATCATCTCACAGAGTTGCAGCTTTCCCCTCAAGAAGCCTTTCGCTAAGACAGTTCTTGTGGAATTGGCAAAGTGATATTTGGAAGCCAATAGAGGGCTATGGTGAAAAAGGAAATATCCTCAGATGAAATCTGGAAAGAAGCTTTCTGAGAAACTGCTTACTGTTTTGTTATTTCATCTCACAGAGTTATATGTGTATTTCGTGGATCTCTTTGCTAGCCTTATTTCTGTTCAATCTGAGAACGGATATTTCGGATCCCTTTGAAGACTATAGGGCCAAAGGAAATATCTTCCGATAACAAAGAGAAAGAATCTTTCTGAGAAACTTCTTTGTGTTCTGTGAAATCATCTCACAGAGTACAGCTTTCCCCTCAAGAAACCTTTCGCTAAGACAGTTCTTGTGGAATTGGCAAAGTGATATTTGGAAGCCCATAGAGGGCTATGGTGAAAAGGGAAATATCCTCAGATGAAATCTGGAAAGAAGCTTTCTGAGAAATTGCTCTGTGATGTGTGACTTCCACTCACAGAGTTACATCTGTATTTCGTGGATCTCTTTGCTAGACTTATTTCTGTGGAATCTGACAACAGATATTTCGGATCCCTTTGAAGACTATAGGGCCAAAGGAAATATCCTCCGATAACAAAGAGAGAGAAGCTTTCTGAGAAAATTCTTTGTGTTTTGTGTAATCATCTCACAGAGTTACAGCTTTTCCCTCAAGAAGCCTTTCGCTAAGACAGTTCTTGTGAAATTGGAAAAGTGATATTTGGAAGCCCATAGAGGGTTATGGTGAAAAAGGAAATATCCTCAGATGAAATCTGGACAGAAGCTTTCTGAGAAACTGCTTAGTGTTCTGTTAATTCATCTCACAGAGTTACATCTGTATTTCGTGATCTCTTTGCTAGCCTTATTTCTGTGGAATCTGAGAACAGATATTTCGGATCCCTTTGAAGACTATAGGGCCAAAGGAAGTATCTTCCGATAACAAAGAGAAAGAAGCTTTCTGAGAAACTTCTTTGTGTTCTTTGAAATCATCTCACAGAGTTATAGCTTTCCCATCAAGAAGCCTTTGGCTAAGACAGTTCTTGTGGAATTGGCAAAGTGATATTTGGAATTCCCTAGAGGGCTATGGTGAAAAAGGAAATATCCTCAGATGAAATCTGGAAAGAAGCTTTCTGAGAAACTGCTTTGTGATGTGTGACTTCCACTCACAGAGTTACATCTGTGTTTCGTGGATCTCTTTGCTAGCCTTATTTCTGTGGAATCTGAGAACAGATATTTCGGATCCCTTTGAAGACTATAGGTCCAAAGGAAATATCCTCCGATAACAAAGAGAACGAAGCTTTCTGAGAAACTTCTTTGTGTTCTGTGAAATCATCTCACAGAGTTACAGCTTTCCCCTCAAGAAGCCTTTCGCTAAGACAGTTCTTGTGGAATTGGCAAAGTGATATTTGGAAGCCCATAGAGGGCTATGGTGAACAAGGAAATATCCTCAGATGAAATCTGGAAAGAAGCTTTCTGAGAAACTGCTTAGTGTTCTGTTAATTCATCTCACAGAGTTACATCTGTATTTCGTGGATCTCTTTGCTAGCCTTATTTCTGTGGAATCTGAGAACAGATATTTCGGATCCCTTTGAAGACTATAGGGCCAAAGGAAATATCCTCCGATAACAAAGAGAAAGAAGCTTTCTGAGAAACTTCTTTGTGTTCTGTGAAATCATCTCGCAGAGTTACAGCTTTCCCCTCAAGAAGCCTTTCGCTAAGACAGTTCTTGTGGAAATGGCAAACTGATATTTGGAAGCCCATAGAGGGCTATGGTGAGAAAGGAAATATCCTCCGATGAAATCTGGAGAGAAGCTCTCTGAGAAACTGCTTAGTGTTCTGTTAATTCATCTCACAGAGTTACATCTGTATTTCGTGGATCTCTTTGCTAGCCTTATTTCTGTGGAATCTGAGAACAGATATTTCGGATCCCTTTGAAGACTATAGGGCCAAAGGAAATATCCTCGGATAACAAAGAGAAAGAAGCTTTCTGAGAAACTTCTTTGTGTTCTTTGAAATCATCTCACAGAGTTACAGCTTTCCCCTCAAGACGCCTTTCGGTAAGACAGTTCTTGTGGAATTGGCAAAGTGATATTTGCAAGCCCATAGAGGGCTTAGGTGAAGAAGGAAATATCCTCTGATGAATTCTGGAAAGAACCTTTCTGAGAAAATGCTTAGTGTTCTGTTAATTCATCTCCAGACTTACATCTGTATTTAGTGGATCTCTTTGCTAGCCTTATTTCTGGGGAATCTGAGAACAGATATTTCGGATCCCTTTGAAGACTATAGGGCCAAAGGAAATATCCTCCGATAAGAAAGAGAAAGAAGGTTTCTGAGAAACTTCTTTGTGTTCTGTGAAATCATCTCACAGAGTTACAGCTTTCCCCTCAAGAAGCCTTTCGCTAAGAATGTTCTTGTGGAATAGGCAAAGTGATATTTGGAAGCCCATAGAGGGCTATGGTGAAAAAGGAAATATCCTCCGATGAAATCTTGAAAGAAGCTTTCTGAGAAACTGCTTAGTGTTCTGTTAATTCCTCTCACATAGTTACATCTATATTTCTTGGATCACTTTGCTAGCCTTATTTCTGTGGAATCTGTTGACAGATATTTCGGATCCCTTTGAAGACTATAGGGCCAAAGGAAATATCCTCCGATAACTAAGAGAAAGAAGCTTTCTGAGAAACTTCTTTGTGTTCTGTGAAATCATCTCACAGAGTTGCAGCTTTCCCCTCAAGAAGCCTTTCGCTAAGACAGTTCTTGTGGAATTGGCAAAGTGATATTTGGAAGCCAATAGAGGGCTATGGTGAAAAAGGAAATATCCTCAGATGAAATCTGGAAAGAAGCTTTCTGAGAAACTGCTTACTGTTTTGTTATTTCATCTCACAGAGTTATATGTGTATTTCGTGGATCTCTTTGCTAGCCTTATTTCTGTTCAATCTGAGAACGGATATTTCGGATCCCTTTGAAGACTATAGGGCCAAAGGAAATATCTTCCGATAACAAAGAGAAAGAATCTTTCTGAGAAACTTCTTTGTGTTCTGTGAAATCATCTCACAGAGTACAGCTTTCCCCTCAAGAAACCTTTCGCTAAGACAGTTCTTGTGGAATTGGCAAAGTGATATTTGGAAGCCCATAGAGGGCTATGGTGAAAAGGGAAATATCCTCAGATGAAATCTGGAAAGAAGCTTTCTGAGAAACTGCTCTGTGATGTGTGACTTCCACTCACAGAGTTACATCTGTATTTCGTGGATCTCTTTGCTAGCCTTATTTCTGTGGAATCTGAGAACAGATATTTCGGATCCCTTTGAAGACTATAGCGCCAAAGGAAATATCCTCCGATAACAAAGAGAACGAAGATTTCTGAGAAACTTCTTTGTGTTCTGTGAAATGATCTCACAGAGTTACAGCTTTCCCCTCAGGAAACCTTTCGCTAAGAATGTTCTTGTGGAATTGACAAAGTGATATTTGGAAGCCCATAGAGGGCTATGGTGAAAAAGGAAATATCCTCCGATGAAATCTGGACAGAAGCTTTCTGAGAAACTGCTTAGTGTTCTGTTAATTCCTCTCACATAGTTACATCTGTATTTCGTGGATCTCTTTGCTAGCCTTATTTCTTGGGAATCTGAGAACAGATATTTCAGATCCCTTTGAAGACTATAGGAACAAAGGAAATATCCTCCGATAACAAAGAGAAAGAAGCTTTCTGAGAAACTTCTTTGTGTTCTGTGAAATCATCTCACAGAGTTACAGCTTTCCCCTCTAGAAGCCTTTCGCTAAGACAGTTCTTGTGAAATTGGCAAAGTGATATTTGGAAGCCCATAGAGGGCTATGGTGATAAAGAAAATATCCTCAGATGAAATCTGGAAAGAAGCTTTCTGAGAAACTGCTTAGTGTTCTGTTAATTCATCTCACAGAGTTACATCTGTATTTCGTGGATCTCTTTGCTAGCCTTATTTCTGTTCAATTTGAGAACAGATATTTCGGATCATTTTGAAGACTATAGGGCCAAAGGAAATATCCTCCGATAACAGAGAGAAAGAAGCTTTCTGAGAAACTGGTTAGTGTTCTGTTAATTCATCTCACAGCGTTACATCTGTATTTCGTGAATGTCTTTGCTAGCCTTATTTCTCTAGAATCTGAGTGCAGATATTTCGGATCCCTTTGAAGACTATAGGGCCAAAGGAAATATCCTCCGATAACAAAGAGAAAGAAGCCGTCTGAGAAACTTCTTTGTGTTCTGTGTAATCATCTCACAGAGTTACAGCTTTTCCCTCAAGAAGCCTTTCGCTAAGACAGTTCTTGAGGAATTGGCAAAGTGATATTTGGAAGCCCATACAGGGCTATGCTGAAAAAGGAAATATCCTCAGATGAAATCTGGAAAGAAGCTTTCTGAGAAACTGCTCTGTGATGTGTGACTTCCACTCACAGAGTTACATCTGCATTTCGTGGATCTCTTTGCTAGCCTTATTTCTGTTCAATCTGAGAACAGATATTTCGGATGCCTTTGAAGACTGTAGCGCCAAGGGAAATATCCTCCGATAACAAAGAGAAAGAAGTTTTCTGAGAAACTTCTTTGTGTTCTGTGTAATCATCTCACAGAGTTACAGCTTTCCCCTCAAGAAGCCTTTCGCTAAGACAGTTCTTGTGGAATTGGCAAAGTGATATTTGGAAGCCCATAGAGGGCTAAGGTGAAAAAGGAAATATCCCCCCATGAAATCTGAAAAGAAGCTTTCTGAGAAACTGCTTAGTGTTCCGTTAATTCATCTCACAGAGTTACATCTGTATTTCGTGGATCTCTTTGCTAGCCTTATTTCTGTGGAATCTGAGAACAGATATTTCGGATTCCTTTGAAGACTATTGGAACAAAGGAAATACCCTCCGATAACAAAGAGAAAGAAGCTTTCTGAGAAACTTCTTTGTGTTCTGTGAAATCATCTCACAGAGTTACAGCTTTCCCCTCAAGAAGCCTTTCGCTAAGACAGTTCCTGTGGAATTGGAAAAGTGATATTTGAAAGCCCATAGAGGGCTATGGTGAAAAAGGAAATATCCTCAGATGAAATCTGGAAAGAAGATTTCTGAGAAACTGCTCTGTGATGTGTGACTTCCACTCACAGAGTTACATCTGTATTTCGTGGATGTCTTTGCTAGCCTTATTTCTGTGGAATCTGAGAACAGATATTTCGGATCCCTTTGAAGACTATAGGGCCAAAGGAAATATCCTCCGATAAGTAAGAGAAAGAAGCTTTCTGAGAAACTTCTTTGTGTTCTGTGAAATGATCTCACAGAGTTACAGCTTTCCCCTCAGGAAACTTTTCGCTAAGACAGTTCTTGTGGAATTGGCAAAGTGATATTTGGAAGCCCGTAGAGGGCTACTTGAAAAAGGAAATATCCTCAGATGAAATCTGCAAAGAAGCTTTCTGAGAAACTTCTTAGTGTTCTGTTAATTCGTCTCACAGAGTTACATCTGTATTTCGTGGATCTCTTTGCTAGCCTTATTTCTGTTCAATCTGAGAACAGATATTTCGGATCCCTTTGAAGACTATAGGGCCAAAGGAAATATTCTCCGATAACAAAGAGAAAGAAGTTTTCTGAGAAACTTCTTTGTGTTCTCTGTAATCATCTCACAGTGTTACAGCTTTCCCCTCAAGAAGCCTTTCGCTAAGACAGTTCTTGTGGAATTGGCAAAGTGATATTTGGTAGCCCATAGAGGGCTATGGTGAAAAAGGAAATATCCTCAGATGAAATCTGGAAATAAGCTTTCTGAGAAACTGCTTACTGTTCTGTTAATTCATCTCACTGAGTTACATCTGTATTTCGTGGATCTCTTTGCTAGCCTTATTTCTGTGGAATCTGAGAACAGATATTTCGGGTCCCTTTGAAGACTATAGGGCCAAAGGAAATATCCTCTGATAACAAAGAGAAAGAAGCTTTCTGTGAAACTTCTTTGTGTTGATTGTAATCATCTCACAGAGTTACAGCTTTTCCCTCAAGAAGCCTTTCGCTAAGACAGTTCTTGTGGAAATGGCAAAGTGATATTTGGAAGCCCATAGAGGGCTATGGTGAAAAAGGAAATATCCTCAGATGAAATCTGGAAAGAAGCTTTCTGAGAAACTGCTTAGTGTTCTGTTAATTCATCTCACGGAGTTACATCTGTATTTCGTGGATCTCTTTGCTAGCCTTATTTCTGTGGAATCTGAGAACAGATATTTCGGATCCCTTTGAAGACTATAGGGCCAAAGGAAATATCCTCCGATAACAAAGAGAAAGAAGGTTTCTGAGAAACTTCTTTGTGTTCTGTGTAATCATCTCACAGAGTTACAGCTTTCCCCTCAAGAAGTCTTTCGCTAAGACAGTTCTTGTGGAATTGGCAAAGTGATATTTGGAAGCCCATAGAGGGCTACGGTGAAAAAGGAAATATCCTCAGATGAAATCTGGAAAGAAGCTTTCTGAGAAACTGCTTAGTGTTCTGTTAATTCATCTCACAGAGTTACATCTGTATTTCGTGGATCTCTTTGCTAGCCTTATTTCTGTGCAATCTGAGAACAGATATTTTGGATCCCTTTGAAGACTATAGGGACAAAGGAAATATCCGAAGATAACAAAGAGAAAGAAGCTTTCTGAAAAACTTCTTTGTGTTCTGTGTAATCATCTCACAGACTTACAGCTTTCCCCTCAAGAAGCCTTTCGCTAAGACAGTTCTTGTGGAAATGGCAAAGTGATATTTGGAAGCCCATAGGGGGCTATGGTGAAAAAGGAAATATCCTCAGATGAAATCTGGAAAGAAGCTTTCTGAGAAACTGCTTACTGTTCTGTTAATTCATCTCACAGAGTTACATCTGTATTTCGTGGATCTCTTTGCTAGCCTTATTTCTGTTCAATCTGAGAACAGATATTTCGGATGCCTTTGAAGACTATAGGGCCAAAGGAAATATCCTCTGATAACTGAGAGAAAGAAGCTTTCTGAGAAACTTCTTTGTGTTCTGTGTAATCATCTCACAGAGTTACAGCTTTCCCTTCAAGAAGCCTTTCGCTAAGACAGTTCTTGAGGAATTGGCAAAGTGATATTTAGAAGCCCATAAAGGCATATGGTGAAAAAGTTAATGTCCTCAGATGAAATCTGGAAAGAAGCTATCTGAGAAACTGCTCTGTGATGTGTGACTTCCACTCACAGAGTTACATCTGTATTTTGTGGATGTCTTTGCTAGCCTTATTTCTGGGGAATCTGAGAACAGATATTTCGGATCCCTTTGAAGACTATAGGGCCAAAGGAAATATCCTCCGATAACTAAGAGAAAGAAGCTTTCTGAGAAACTTCTTTGTGTTCTGTGAAATGATCTCACTGAGTTACAGCATTCCCCTCAGGAAACCTTTCGCTAAGACAGTTCTTGTGGAATTGGCAAAGTGATATGTGGAAGCCCGTAGACGGCTACGGTGAAAAAGGAAATATCCTCCGATGAAATCTGGAAAGAAGCTTTCTGAGAAACTGCTTAGTGTTCTGTTAATTCATCTCACAGAGTTACATCTGTATATCGTGGATCTCTTTGCTAGCCTTATTTCTGTGGAATCTGAGAACAGATATTTCGGATCCCTTTGAAGACTATAGGGACAAAGGAAGTATCTTCCGATAACAAAGAGAAAGAAGCTTTCTGAGAAACTTCTTTGTGTTCTTTGAAATCATCTCACAGAGTTACAGCTTTCCCCTCAAGAAGCCTTTCGCTAAGACAGTTCTTGTGGAATTGGCAAAGTGATATTTGCAAGCCCATGGAGGGCTAAGGTGAAAAAGGAGATATCCTCTGATGAATTCTGGAAAGAAGCTTTCTGAGAAACTGCTTAGTGTTCTGTTAATTCATCTCCAGACTTACATCTGTATTTCGTGGATCTCTTTGCTAGCCTTATTTCTGGGGAATCTGAGAACAGATATTTCGGATCCCTTTGAAGACTATAGGGCAAAAGGAAATATCCTCCGATAACAAAGAGAAAGAAGCTTTCTGAGAAACTTCTTTGTTCTGTAAAATCATCTGACAGAGTTACAGCTTTCCCCTCAAGAAGCCTTTCGCTAAGACAGTTCTTGTGGAATTGGCAAAATGATATTTGGAAGCCCATAGAGGGCTATGGTGAAAAAGGAAATATCCTCAGATGAAATCTGGAAAGAAGCTTTCTGAGAAACTGCTTAGTGTTCTGTTAATTCATCTCACGGAGTTACATCTGTATTTCGTGGATCTCTTTGCTAGCCTTATTTCTGTGGAATCTGAGAACAGATATTTCGGATCCCTTTGAAGACTATAGGGCCAAAGGAAATATCCTCCGATAACAAAGAGAATAAAGCTTTCTGAGAAACTTCTTTGTGTTCTGTGAAATCATCTCACAGAGTACAGCTTTCCCCTCAAGAAACCTTTCGCTAAGACAGTTCTTGTGGAATTGGCAAAGTGATATTTGCAAGCCCATAGAGGGCTATGGTGAAAAGGGAAATATCCTCAGATGAAATCTGGAAAGAAGCTTTCTGAGAAACTGCTCTGTGATGTGTGACTTCCACTCACAGAGTTACATGTGTATTTCATGGATCTCTTTGCTAGCCTTATTTCTGTGGAATCTGAGAACAGATAATTCGGATCCCCTTGAAGACTATAGGGCCAAAGGAAATATCCTCCGATAACAAAGAGAAAGAAGCTTTCTGAGAAACTTCTTTGTATTTTGTGTAATCATCTCACAGAGTTACAGCTTTCCCCTCAAGAAGCCTTTCGCTAAGACAGTTCTTGTGGAATTGGCAAAGTGATATTTGGAAGCCCATAGATGGTTATGGTGAAAAAGGAAATATCCTCTGATGAAATCTAGACAGAAGCTTTCTGAGAAACTGCTTAGTGTTCTGTTAATTCATCTCACAGAGTTACATCTGTATTTCGTGGATCTCTTTGCTAGCCTTATTTCTGTTCAATCTGAGAACAGATATTTCGGATCCCTTTGAAGACTATAGGGACAAAGGAAGTATCTTCCGATAACAAAGAGAAAGAAGCTTTCTGAGAAACTTCTTTGTGTTCTGTGAAATCATCTCACAGAGTTACAGCTTTCCCCTCAAGAAGCCTTTGGCTAAGACAGTTCTTGTGGAATTGGCAAAGTGATATTTGGAAGCCCCTAGAGGGCTATGGTGAAAAAGGAAATATCCTCATATGAAATCTGGAAAGAAGTTTTCTGGGAAACTGCTTAGTGTTCTGTTAATTCATCTCACAGAGTTACATCTGTATTTCGTGGATCTCTTTGTTAGCCTTATTTCTGTTCAATCTGTGAACAGATATTTCGGATCCATTTGAAGACGATAGGGCCATAGGAAATATCTTCCGATAACAAAGAGAAAGAAGCTTTCTGAGAAACTTCTTTGTGTTCTGTGAAATCATCTCACAGAGTTACAGCTTTCCCCTCAAGAAGCCTTTAGCTAAGACAGTTCTTGTGGAAATGGCAAAGTGATATTTGGAAGCCCATAGAGGGCTATGGTGAAAAAGGAAATATCCTCAGATGTAATCTGGAAAGAAGCTTTCTGAGAAACTGCTTAGTGTTCTGTTAATTCATCTCACAGAGTTACATCTGTATTTCGTGGATCTCTTGCTAGCCTTATTTCTGTTCAATCTGAGAACAGATATTTCGGATGCCTTTGTAGACTATAGGGCCAAAGGAAATATCCTCCGATAACAAAGAGAAAGAAGCTTTCTGAGAAACTTCTTTGTGTTCTGTGTAATCATCTCACAGAGTTACAGCTTTCCCTTCAAGAAGCCTTTCGCTAAGACAGTTCTTGAGGAATTGGCAAAGTGATATTTGGAAGCCCATAAAGGGATATGGTGAAAAAGGAAATATCCTCAGATGAAATCTGGAAAGAAGCTATCTGAGAAACTGCTCTGTGATGTGTGACTTCCAGTCACAGAGTTACATCTGTATTTCGTGGATGTCTTTGCTAGCCTTATTTCTGGGGAATCTGAGAACAGATATTTCGGATCCCTTTGAAGACTATAGGGCCAAAGGAAATATCCTCCGATAACTAAGAGAAAGAAGCTTTCTGAGAAACTTCTTTGTGTTCTGTGAAATGATCTCACAGACTTACAGCTTTCCCCTCAGGAAACCTTTCGCTAAGACAGTTCTTGTGGAATTGGCAAAGTGATATTTGGAAGATCGTAGACGGCTAAGGTGAAAAAGGAAATATCCTCCGATGAAATCTGGAAAGAAGATTTCTGAGAAACTGCTTAGTGTTCTGTTAATTCATCTCACAGAGTTACATCTGTATATCGTGGATCTCTTTGCTAGCCTTATTTCTGTGGAATCTGAGAACAGATATTTCGGATCCCTTTGAAGACTCTAGGGCCAAAGGAAATATCCTCCGATAACAAAGAATAAGAAGCTTTCTGAGAAACTTCTTTGTGTTCTGTGTAATCATCTCACAGAGTTACAGCTTTCCCCTCAAGAAGCCTTTCGCTAAGACAGTTCTTGTGGAATTGGCAAAGTGATATTTGCAAGCCCATAGAGGACTAAGGTGAAAAAGGAAATATCCTCTGATGAATTCTGGAAAGAAGCTTTCTGAGAAACTGCTTAGTGTTCTGTTAATTCATCTCCAGACTTACATCTGTATTTCGTGGATCTCTTTGCTAGCCTTATTTCTGGGGAATCTGAGAACAGATATTTCGGATCCCTTTGAAGACTACAGGGCCAAAGGAAATATCTTCCGATAACAAAGAGAAAGAAGCTTTCTGAGAAACTTCTTTGTGTTCTGTGAAATCATCTCACAGAGTTACAGCTTTCCCCTCCAGAAGCCTTTCGCTAAGACAGTTCTTGTGGAATTGGCAAAGTGATATTTGGAAGCCCATAGATGGTTATGGTTAGAAAGGAAATATCCTCAGATGAAATCTGGACAGAAGTTTTCTGAGAAACTGCTTAGTGTTCTGTTAATTCATCTCACAGAGTTACATCTGTATTTCGTGGATCTCTTTGCTAGCCTTATTTCTGTTCAATCTGAGAACAGATATTTCGGATCCCTTTGAAGACTATAGGGCAAAAGGAAATATCCTCCGATAACAAAGAGAAAGAAGCTTTCTGAGAAACTTCTTTGTGTTCTGTGAAATCATCTCACAGAGTTACAGCTTTCCCCTCAAGAAGCCTTTCGCTAAGACAGTTCTTGTGGAATTGGCAAAGTGATATTTGGAAGCCCATAGAGGGCTATGGTGATAAAGGAAATATCCTCAGATGAAATCTGGAAAGAAGCTTTCTGAGAAACTGCTTAGTGTTCTGTTAATTCATCTCACAGAGTTACATCTGTATTTCGTGGATCTCTTTGCTAGCCTTATTTCTGTTCAATCTGAGAACAGATATTTCGGATCCCTTTGAAGACTATAGGGCCAAAGGAAATATCCTCCGATAACAAAGAGAAAGAATCTATCTGAGAAACTGCTTAGTGTTCTGGTATTTCATCTCACAGCGTTACATCTGTATTTCGTGGATCTCTTTGCTAGCCTTATTTCTCTAGAATCTGAGTACAGATATTTCGGATCCCTTTGAAGACTATAGGGCCAAAGGAAATATCCTCCGATAACTAAGAGAAAGAAGCTTTCTGAGAAACTTCTTTGTGTTCTGTGAAATCATCTCACAGAGTTACAGCTTTCCCCTCAAGAAGCCTTTCGCTAAGACAGTTCTTGTGGAATTGGCAAAGTGATATTTGGAAGCCCATAGAGGGCTATGGTGAAAAAGGAAATATCCTCAGATGAAATCTGGAAAGAAGTTTTCTGGGAAACTGCTTAGTGTTCTGTTAATTCATCTCACAGAGTTACATCTGTGTTTCGTGGATCTCTTTGCTAGCCTTATTTCTGTTCAATCTGAGAACAGATATTTCGGATCCCTTTGAAGACTCTAGGAACAAAGGAAATGTCTTCCGATAACAAAGAGAAAGAAGCTTTCTGAGAAACTTCTTTGTGTTCTGTGAAATCATCTCACAGAGTTACAGCTTTCCCCTCAAGAATCCTTTCGCTAAGACAGTTCTTGTGGAATTGGCAAATTGAAATTTGGAAGCCCATAGAGGGCTAAGGTGAAAAAGGAAATATCCTCCGATGAAATCTGGAAAGAATCTTTCTGAGAATCTTCTTAGTGTTCTGTTAATTCATCTCACAGAGTTACATCTGTATTTCGTGGATCTCTTTGCTAGCCTTATTTCTGTGCAATCTGAGAAGAGATATTTTGGATCCCTTTGAAGACTATAGGGCCAAAGGAAATATCCGAAGAAAACAAAGAGAAAGAAGCTTTCTGAAAAACTTCTTTGTGTTCTGTGTAATCATCTCACAGACTTACAGCTTTCCCCTCAAGAAGCCTTTCGCTAAAACAGTTCTTGTGGAAATGGCAAAGTGATATTTGGAAACCCATAGAGGGCTATGGTGAAAAAGGAAATATCCTCAGATGAAATCTGGAAAGAAGCTTTCTGAGAAACTGCTTAGTGTTCTGTTAATTCATCTCACAGAGTTACATCTGTATTTAGTGGATCTCTTTGCTAGCCTTATTTCTGTTCAATCTGAGAACAGATATTTCGGATGCCTTTGAAGACTATAGGGCCAAAGGAAATATCCTCCGATAACAAAGAGAAAGAAGCTTTCTGAGAAACTTCTTTGTGTTCTGTGTAATCATCTCACAGAGTTACAGCTTTCCCTTCAAGAAGCCTTTCGCTAAGACAGTTCTTGAGGAATTGGCAAATTGATATTTGGAAGCCCATAAAGGGATATGGTCTAAAGGAAATATCCTCAGATGAAATCTGGAAAGAAGCTTTCTGAGAAACTGCTTAGTGTTCTGTTAATTCATCTCACAGAGTTACATCTGTATTTCGTGGATCACTTTACTAGCCTTATTTCTGTTCGATCTGAGAGCAGATATTTCGGATCCCTTTGAAGACTATAGGGCCAAAGGAAATACCTTCCGATAACAAAGAGAAAGAAGCTTTCTGAGAAACTTCTTTGTGTTCTGTGAAATCATCTCACAGAGTTATAGCTTTCCCTCAAGAAGACTTTGGCTAAGACAGTTCTTGTGGAATTGGCAAAGTGATATTTGGAAGCCCCTAGAGGGCTATGGTGAAAAAGGAAATATCCTCAGATGAAATCTGGAAAGAAGCTTTCTGAGAAACTGCTTACTGTTCTGTTAATTCATCTCACCTATTTACATCTGTGTTTCGTGGATCTCTTTGCTACCCTTATTTCTGGGGAATCTGAGAGCAGATATTTGGGATCCCTATGAAGACTATATGGCCAAAGGAAATATCTTCCGATAACAAAGAGAAAAAAGCTTTCTGAGAAACTTCTTTGTGTTCTGTGAAATCATCTCACAGAGTTACAGCTTTCCCCTCAAGAAGCCTTTCGCTAAGACAGTTCTTGTGGAAATGGCAAACTGATCTTTGGAAGCCCATAGAGGTCTATGGTGAGAAAGGAAATATCCTCCGATGAAATCTGGAGAGAAGCTTTCTGAGAAACTGCTTAGTGTTCTGTTAATTCATCTCACAGAGTTACATCTGTATTTCGTGGATCTCTTTGCTAGCCTTATTTCTGTGGAATCTGAGAACAGATATTTCGGATCCCTTTGAAGACTATAGGGCCAAAGGAAATACCCTAAGATAACAAAGAGAAAGAAGCTTTCTGAGAAACTTCTTTGTGTTCTGTGAAATCATCTCACAGAGTTACAGCTTTCCCCTCAAGAAGCCTTTCGCTATGACAGTTCTTGTGGAATTGGCAAAGTGATATTTGGAAGCCCATAGAGGGCTATGGTGATAAAGTAAATATCCTCAGATGAAATCTGGAAACAAGCTTTCTGAGAAACTGCTTAGTGTTCTGTTAATTCATCTCACAGAGTTACATCTGTATTTCGTGGATCTCTTTGCTAGCCTTATTTCTGTTCAATCTGAGAACAGATATTTCGGATCCCTTTGAAGACTATAGGGCCAAAGGAAGTATCTTCCGATTACAAAGAGAAAGAAGCTTTCTGAGAAACTTCTTTGTGTTCTTTGAAATCATCTCACAGAGTTACAGCTTTCCCCTCAAGAAGCCTTTGGCTAAGACAGTTCTTGTGGAATTGGCAAAGTGATATTTGGAAGTCCCTAGAGGGCTATGGTGAAAAAGGAAATATCCTCAGATGAAATCTGGAAAGAAGCTTTCTGAGAAACTTCTCTGTGATGTGTGACTTCCACTCACAGAGTTACATCTGTACTTCGTGGATCTCTTTGCTAGCCTTATTTCTGTGGAATCTGAGAACAGATATTTCGGATCCCTTTAAAGACTCTAGGGCCAAAGGAAATGTCTTCCGATAACAAAGAGAAAGAAGCTTTCTGAGAAACTTCTTTGTGTTCTGTGAAATCATCTCACAGAGTTACAGCTTTCCCCTCAAGAAGCCTTTCGCTAAGACAGTTCTTGTGGAATTGGCAAAGTGATATTTGGAAGCCCATAGAGGGCTATGGTGAAAAAGGAAAT
Source organism: Macaca fascicularis (assembly GCF_037993035.2). Lineage (NCBI taxonomy): Eukaryota > Metazoa > Chordata > Mammalia > Primates > Cercopithecidae > Macaca > Macaca fascicularis. The sequence goes on from NC_088380.1 coordinate 52,397,621, forward strand.
ATCCTCCGATGAAATCTGGAAAGAAGCTTTCTGAGAATATTCTTAGTGTTCTGTTAATTCATCTCACAGAGTTACATCTGTATTTCCTGGATCTCTTTGCCAGCCTTATTTCTGTGCAATCTGAGAACAGATATTTTGGATCCCTTTGAAGACTATAGGGCCAAAGGAAATATCCTCCGATAACAAAGAGAAAGAAGCTTTCTGAGAAACTTCATTGTGTACTGTGTAATCATCTCACAGAGTTACAGCTTTCCCCTCAAGAAGCCTTTCGCTAAGACAGTTCTTGTGGAAATGGCAAAGTGATATTTGGAAGCCCAAAGAGGGCTATGGTGAAAAAGGAAATATCCTCAGATGAAATCTGGAAAGAAGCTTTCTGAGAAACTGCTTAGTGTTCTGTTAATTCATCTCACCGAGTTACATCTGTATTTCGTGGATCTCTTTGCTAGCCTTATTTCTGTGGAATCTGAAAACAGATATTTCGGATCCCTGTGAAGACTATAGGGCCAAAGGAAATATCCTCCGATAACAAAGAGAAAGAAACCGTCTGAGAAACTTCTTTGTGTTCTGTGTAATCATCTCACAGAGTTACAGCTTTCCCCTCAAGAAGCCTTTCGCTAAGACAGTTCTTGAGGAATTGGCAAAGTGATATTTGGAAGCCCATACAGGGCTATGGTGAAAAAGGAAATATCCTCAGATGAAATCTGGAAAGAAGCTTTCTGAGAAACTGCTCTGTGATGTGTGACTTCCACTCACAGAGTTACATCTGTATTTCGTGGATGTCTTTGCTAGCCTTATTTCTGTGGAATCTGAGAACAGATATTTCGGATCCCTTTGAAGACTATAGGGCCAAAGGAAATATCCTCCGATAACTAAGAGAAAGAAGCTTTCTGAGAAACTTCTTTGTGTTCTGTGAAATGATCTCACAGAGTTACAGGTTTCCCCTCTGGAAACCTTTCGCTAAGACAGTTCTTGTGGAATTGGCAAAGTTATATTTGGAAGCCCGTAGAGGGCTACGGTGAAAAAGGAAATATCCTCAGATGAAATCTGGAAAGAAGCTTTCTGAGAAACTGCTTAGTGTTCTGTTAATTCGTCTCACAGAGTTACATCTGTATTTCGTGGATGTCTTTGCTAGCCTTATTTCTGTGGAATCTGAGAACAGATATTTCGGATCCCTTTGAAGACTATAGGGCCAAAGGAAATATCCTCCGATAACTAAGAGAAAGAAGCTTTCTGAGAAACTTCTTTGTGTTCTGTGAAATGATCTCACAGAGTTACAGCTTTCCCGTCAGGAAACCTTTCCCTAAGACATTTCTTGTGGAATTGGCAAAGTGATATTTGGAAGCCCGTAGAGGGCTACGGTGAAAAAGGAAATATCCTCAGATGAAATCTGTAAAGAAGCTTTCTGAGAAACTGCTTACGGTTCTGTTAATTCATCTCACAGAGTTACATCTGTATATCGTGGATCTCTTTGCTAGCCTTATTTCTGTGGAATCTGAGAACAGATATTTCGGATCCCTATGAAGACTATAGGGCCAAAGGAAATATCCTCCGGTAACAAAGAGAAAGAAGCTTTCTGAGAAACTTCTTTGTGTTCTGTGTAATCATCTCACAGAGTTACAGATTTCCCCTCAAGAAGCCTTTGGCTAAGACAGTTCTTGTGGAATTGGCAAAGTGATATTTGGAAGCCCATAGAGGGCTACGGTGAAAAAGGAAATATCCTCCGATGAAATATGGAAAGAAGCTTTCTGAGAAACTGCTTAGTGTTCTGTTAGTTCATATCACAGAGTTACATCTGTATTTCATGGATCTCTTTGCTAGCCTTATTTCTGTGGAATCTGAGAACAGATATTTCGGATCCCTTTGAAGACTATAGGGCCAAAGGAAATATCCTCCGATAACTAAGAGAAAGAAGCTTTCTGAGAAACTTCTTTGTGTTCTGTGAAATCATCTCACTGAGTTACAGCGTTCCCCTCAAGAAGCCTTTCGCTAAGACAGTTCTTGTGGAATTGGCAAAGTGATATTTGGAAGCCCATAGAGGGCAATGGTGAAAAAGGAAATATCCTCCGATGAAATCTGGAAAGAAGCTTTCTGAGAAACTGCTTAGTGTTCTGTTAATTCATCTCACATAGTTACATCTATCTTTCGTGGATCTCTTTGCTAGCCTTCTTTCTGTGGAATCTGAGTACAGATATTTCGGATCCCTTTGAAGACTACAGGGCCAAAGGAAATATCCTCCGATAACAAAGAGAATAAAGCTTTCTGAGAAACTTCTTTGTGTTCTGTGAAATCATCTCACAGAGTACAGCTTTCCCCTCAAGAAACGTTTCGCTAAGACAGTTCTTGTGGAATTGGCAAAGTGATATTTGCAAGCCCATAGAGGGCTATGGTGAAAAGGGAAATATCCTCAGATGAAATCTGGAAAGAAGCTTTCTGAGAAACTGCTCTGTGATGTGTGACTTCCACTCACAGAGTTACATCTGTATTTCGTGGATCTCTTTGCTAGCCTTATTTCTGTGGAATCTGAGAACAGATAATTCGGATCCCCTTGAAGACTATAGGGCCAAAGGAAATATCCTCCGATAACAAAGAGAAAGAAGCTTTCTGAGAAACTTCTTTGTATTTTGTGTAATCATCTCACAGAGTTACAGCTTTCCCCTCAAGAAGCCTTTCGCTAAGACAGTTCTTGTGGAATTGGCAAAGTGATATTTGGAAGCCCATAGATGGTTATGGTGAAAAAGGAAATATCCTCTGATGAAATCTGGACAGAAGCTTTCTGAGAAACTGCTTAGTGTTCTGTTAATTCATCTCACAGAGTTACATCTGTATTTCGTGGATCTCTTTGCTAGCCTTATTTCTGTTCAATCTGAGAACAGATATTTCGGATCCCTTTGAAGACTATAGGGACAAAGGAAGTATCTTCCGATAACAAAGAGAAAGAAGCTTTCTGAGAAACTTCTTTGTGTTCTGTGAAATCATCTCACAGAGTTACAGCTTTCCCCTCAAGAAGCCTTTGGCTAAGACAGTTCTTGTGGAATTGGCAAAGTGATATTTGGAAGCCCCTAGAGGGCTATGGTGAAAAAGGAAATATCCTCATATGAAATCTGGAAAGAAGTTTTCTGGGAAACTGCTTAGTGTTCTGTTAATTCATCTCACAGAGTTACATCTGTATTTCGTGGATCTCTTTGTTAGCCTTATTTCTGTTCAATCTGTGAACAGATATTTCGGATCCATTTGAAGACGATAGGGCCATAGGAAATATCTTCCGATAACAAAGAGAAAGAAGCTTTCTGAGAAACTTCTTTGTGTTCTGTGAAATCATCTCACAGAGTTACAGCTTTCCCCTCAAGAAGCCTTTAGCTAAGACAGTTCTTGTGGAAATGGCAAAGTGATATTTGGAAGCCCATAGAGGGCTATGGTGAAAAAGGAAATATCCTCAGATGTAATCTGGAAAGAAGCTTTCTGAGAAACTGCTTAGTGTTCTGTTAATTCATCTCACAGAGTTACATCTGTATTTCGTGGATCTCTTGCTAGCCTTATTTCTGTTCAATCTGAGAACAGATATTTCGGATGCCTTTGTAGACTATAGGGCCAAAGGAAATATCCTCCGATAACAAAGAGAAAGAAGCTTTCTGAGAAACTTCTTTGTGTTCTGTGTAATCATCTCACAGAGTTACAGCTTTCCCTTCAAGAAGCCTTTCGCTAAGACAGTTCTTGAGGAATTGGCAAAGTGATATTTGGAAGCCCATAAAGGGATATGGTGAAAAAGGAAATATCCTCAGATGAAATCTGGAAAGAAGCTATCTGAGAAACTGCTCTGTGATGTGTGACTTCCACTCACAGAGTTACATCTGTATTTCGTGGATGTCTTTGCTAGCCTTATTTCTGGGGAATCTGAGAACAGATATTTCGGATCCCTTTGAAGACTATAGGGCCAAAGGAAATATCCTCCGATAACTAAGAGAAAGAAGCTTTCTGAGAAACTTCTTTGTGTTCTGTGAAATGATCTCACAGACTTACAGCTTTCCCCTCAGGAAACCTTTCGCTAAGACAGTTCTTGTGGAATTGGCAAAGTGATATTTGGAAGATCGTAGACGGCTAAGGTGAAAAAGGAAATATCCTCCGATGAAATCTGGAAAGAAGATTTCTGAGAAACTGCTTAGTGTTCTGTTAATTCATCTCACAGAGTTACATCTGTATATCGTGGATCTCTTTGTTAGCCTTATTTCTGTGGAATCTGAGAACAGATATTTCGGATCCCTTTGAAGACTCTAGGGCCAAAGGAAATATCCTCCGATAACAAAGAATAAGAAGCTTTCTGAGAAACTTCTTTGTGTTCTGTGTAATCATCTCACAGAGTTACAGCTTTCCCCTCAAGAAGCCTTTCGCTAAGACAGTTCTTGTGGAATTGGCAAAGTGATATTTGCAAGCCCATAGAGGACTAAGGTGAAAAAGGAAATATCCTCTGATGAATTATGGAAAGAAGCTTTCTGAGAAACTGCTTAGTGTTCTGTTAATTCATCTCCAGACTTACATCTGTATTTCGTGGATCTCTTTGCTAGCCTTATTTCTGGGGAATCTGAGAACAGATATTTCGGATCCCTTTGAAGACTACAGGGCCAAAGGAAATATCTTCCGATAACAAAGAGAAAGAAGCTTTCTGAGAAACTTCTTTGTGTTCTGTGAAATCATCTCACAGAGTTACAGCTTTCCCCTCCAGAAGCCTTTCGCTAAGACAGTTCTTGTGGAATTGGCAAAGTGATATTTGGAAGCCCATAGATGGTTATGGTTAGAAAGGAAATATCCTCAGATGAAATCTGGACAGAAGTTTTCTGAGAAACTGCTTAGTGTTCTGTTAATTCATCTCACAGAGTTACATCTGTATTTCGTGGATCTCTTTGCTAGCCTTATTTCTGTTCAATCTGAGAACAGATATTTCGGATCCCTTTGAAGACTATAGGGCAAAAGGAAATATCCTCCGATAACAAAGAGAAAGAAGCTTTCTGAGAAACTTCTTTGTGTTCTGTGAAATCATCTCACAGAGTTACAGCTTTCCCCTCAAGAAGCCTTTCGCTAAGACAGTTCTTGTGGAATTGGCAAAGTGATATTTGGAAGCCCATAGAGGGCTATGGTGATAAAGGAAATATCCTCAGATGAAATCTGGAAAGAAGCTTTCTGAGAAACTGCTTAGTGTTCTGTTAATTCATCTCACAGAGTTACATCTGTATTTCGTGGATCTCTTTGCTAGCCTTATTTCTGTTCAATCTGAGAACAGATATTTCGGATCCCTTTGAAGACTATAGGGCCAAAGGAAATATCCTCCGATAACAAAGAGAAAGAATCTATCTGAGAAACTTCTTAGTGTTCTGGTATTTCATCTCACAGCGTTACATCTGTATTTCGTGGATCTCTTTGCTAGCCTTATTTCTCTAGAATCTGAGTACAGATATTTCGGATCCCTTTGAAGACTATAGGGCCAAAGGAAATATCCTCCGATAACTAAGAGAAAGAAGCTTTCTGAGAAACTTCTTTGTGTTCTGTGAAATCATCTCACAGAGTTACAGCTTTCCCCTCAAGAAGCCTTTCGCTAAGACAGTTCTTGTGGAATTGGCAAAGTGATATTTGGAAGCCCATAGAGGGCTATGGTGAAAAAGGAAATATCCTCAGATGAAATCTGGAAAGAAGTTTTCTGGGAAACTGCTTAGTGTTCTGTTAATTCATCTCACAGAGTTACATCTGTGTTTCGTGGATCTCTTTGCTAGCCTTATTTCTGTTCAATCTGAGAACAGATATTTCGGATCCCTTTGAAGACTCTAGGAACAAAGGAAATGTCTTCCGATAACAAAGAGAAAGAAGCTTTCTGAGAAACTTCTTTGTGTTCTGTGAAATCATCTCACAGAGTTACAGCTTTCCCCTCAAGAATCCTTTCGCTAAGACAGTTCTTGTGGAATTGGCAAATTGAAATTTGGAAGCCCATAGAGGGCTAAGGTGAAAAAGGAAATATCCTCCGATGAAATCTGGAAAGAATCTTTCTGAGAATCTTCTTAGTGTTCTGTTAATTCATCTCACAGAGTTACATCTGTATTTCGTGGATCTCTTTGCTAGCCTTATTTCTGTGCAATCTGAGAAGAGATATTTTGGATCCCTTTGAAGACTATAGGGCCAAAGGAAATATCCGAAGAAAACAAAGAGAAAGAAGCTTTCTGAAAAACTTCTTTGTGTTCTGTGTAATCATCTCACAGACTTACAGCTTTCCCCTCAAGAAGCCTTTCGCTAAAACAGTTCTTGTGGAAATGGCAAAGTGATATTTGGAAACCCATAGAGGGCTATGGTGAAAAAGGAAATATCCTCAGATGAAATCTGGAAAGAAGCTTTCTGAGAAACTGCTTAGTGTTCTGTTAATTCATCTCACAGAGTTACATCTGTATTTAGTGGATCTCTTTGCTAGCCTTATTTCTGTTCAATCTGAGAACAGATATTTCGGATGCCTTTGAAGACTATAGGGCCAAAGGAAATATCCTCCGATAACAAAGAGAAAGAAGCTTCCTGAGAAACTTCTTTGTGTTCTGTGTAATCATCTCACAGAGTTACAGCTTTCCCTTCAAGAAGCCTTTCGCTAAGACAGTTCTTGAGGAATTGGCAAATTGATATTTGGAAGCCCATAAAGGGATATGGTCTAAAGGAAATATCCTCAGATGAAATCTGGAAAGAAGCTTTCTGAGAAACTGCTTAGTGTTCTGTTAATTCATCTCACAGAGTTACATCTGTATTTCGTGGATCACTTTACTAGCCTTATTTCTGTTCGATCTGAGAGCAGATATTTCGGATCCCTTTGAAGACTATAGGGCCAAAGGAAATACCTTCCGATAACAAAGAGAAAGAAGCTTTCTGAGAAACTTCTTTGTGTTCTGTGAAATCATCTCACAGAGTTATAGCTTTCCCTCAAGAAGACTTTGGCTAAGACAGTTCTTGTGGAATTGGCAAAGTGATATTTGGAAGCCCCTAGAGGGCTATGGTGAAAAAGGAAATATCCTCAGATGAAATCTGGAAAGAAGCTTTCTGAGAAACTGCTTACTGTTCTGTTAATTCATCTCACCTATTTACATCTGTGTTTCGTGGATCTCTTTGCCACCCTTATTTCTGGGGAATCTGAGAGCAGATATTTGGGATCCCTATGAAGACTATATGGCCAAAGGAAATATCTTCCGATAACAAAGAGAAAAAAGCTTTCTGAGAAACTTCTTTGTGTTCTGTGAAATCATCTCACAGAGTTACAGCTTTCCCCTCAAGAAGCCTTTCGCTAAGACAGTTCTTGTGGAAATGGCAAACTGATCTTTGGAAGCCCATAGAGGTCTATGGTGAGAAAGGAAATATCCTCCGATGAAATCTGGAGAGAAGCTTTCTGAGAAACTGCTTAGTGTTCTGTTAATTCATCTCACAGAGTTACATCTGTATTTCGTGGATCTCTTTGCTAGCCTTATTTCTGTGGAATCTGAGAACAGATATTTCGGATCCCTTTGAAGACTATAGGGCCAAAGGAAATACCCTAAGATAACAAAGAGAAAGAAGCTTTCTGAGAAACTTCTTTGTGTTCTGTGAAATCATCTCACAGAGTTACAGCTTTCCCCTCAAGAAGCCTTTCGCTATGACAGTTCTTGTGGAATTGGCAAAGTGATATTTGGAAGCCCATAGAGGGCTATGGTGATAAAGTAAATATCCTCAGATGAAATCTGGAAACAAGCTTTCTGAGAAACTGCTTAGTGTTCTGTTAATTCATCTCACAGAGTTACATCTGTATTTCGTGGATCTCTTTGCTAGCCTTATTTCTGTTCAATCTGAGAACAGATATTTCGGATCCCTTTGAAGACTATAGGGCCAAAGGAAGTATCTTCCGATTACAAAGAGAAAGAAGCTTTCTGAGAAACTTCTTTGTGTTCTTTGAAATCATCTCACAGAGTTACAGCTTTACCCTCAAGAAGCCTTTGGCTAAGACAGTTCTTGTGGAATTGGCAAAGTGATATTTGGAAGTCCCTAGAGGGCTATGGTGAAAAAGGAAATATCCTCAGATGAAATCTGGAAAGAAGCTTTCTGAGAAACTGCTTAGTGTTCTGTTAATTCATCTCACAGAGTTACATCTGTATTTCGTGGATCTCTTTGTTAGCCTTATTTCTGTTCAATCTGTGAACAGATATTTCGGATCCATTTGAAGACGATAGGGCCATAGGAAATATCTTCCGATAACAAAGAGAAAGAAGCTTTCTGAGAAACTTCTTTGTGTTCTGTGAAATCATCTCACAGAGTTACAGCTTTCCCCTCAAGAAGCCTTTAGCTAAGACAGTTCTTGTGGAAATGGCAAAGTGATATTTGGAAGCCCATAGAGGGCTATGGTGAAAAAGGAAATATCCTCAGATGTAATCTGGAAAGAAGCTTTCTGAGAAACTGCTTAGTGTTCTGTTAATTCATCTCACAGAGTTACATCTGTATTTCGTGGATCTCTTGCTAGCCTTATTTCTGTTCAATCTGAGAACAGATATTTCGGATGCCTTTGTAGACTATAGGGCCAAAGGAAATATCCTCCGATAACAAAGAGAAAGAAGCTTTCTGAGAAACTTCTTTGTGTTCTGTGTAATCATCTCACAGAGTTACAGCTTTCCCTTCAAGAAGCCTTTCGCTAAGACAGTTCTTGAGGAATTGGCAAAGTGATATTTGGAAGCCCATAAAGGGATATGGTGAAAAAGGAAATATCCTCAGATGAAATCTGGAAAGAAGCTATCTGAGAAACTGCTCTGTGATGTGTGACTTCCACTCACAGAGTTACATCTGTATTTCGTGGATGTCTTTGCTAGCCTTATTTCTGGGGAATCTGAGAACAGATATTTCGGATCCCTTTGAAGACTATAGGGCCAAAGGAAATATCCTCCGATAACTAAGAGAAAGAAGCTTTCTGAGAAACTTCTTTGTGTTCTGTGAAATGATCTCACAGACTTACAGCTTTCCCCTCAGGAAACCTTTCGCTAAGACAGTTCTTGTGGAATTGGCAAAGTGATATTTGGAAGATCGTAGACGGCTAAGGTGAAAAAGGAAATATCCTCCGATGAAATCTGGAAAGAAGATTTCTGAGAAACTGCTTAGTGTTCTGTTAATTCATCTCACAGAGTTACATCTGTATATCGTGGATCTCTTTGCTAGCCTTATTTCTGTGGAATCTGAGAACAGATATTTCGGATCCCTTTGAAGACTCTAGGGCCAAAGGAAATATCCTCCGATAACAAAGAATAAGAAGCTTTCTGAGAAACTTCTTTGTGTTCTGTGTAATCATCTCACAGAGTTACAGCTTTCCCCTCAAGAAGCCTTTCGCTAAGACAGTTCTTGTGGAATTGGCAAAGTGATATTTGCAAGCCCATAGAGGACTAAGGTGAAAAAGGAAATATCCTCTGATGAATTCTGGAAAGAAGCTTTCTGAGAAACTGCTTAGTGTTCTGTTAATTCATCTCCAGACTTACATCTGTATTTCGTGGATCTCTTTGCTAGCCTTATTTCTGGGGAATCTGAGAACAGATATTTCGGATCCCTTTGAAGACTACAGGGCCAAAGGAAATATCTTCCGATAACAAAGAGAAAGAAGCTTTCTGAGAAACTTCTTTGTGTTCTGTGAAATCATCTCACAGAGTTACAGCTTTCCCCTCCAGAAGCCTTTCGCTAAGACAGTTCTTGTGGAATTGGCAAAGTGATATTTGGAAGCCCATAGATGGTTATGGTTAGAAAGGAAATATCCTCAGATGAAATCTGGACAGAAGTTTTCTGAGAAACTGCTTAGTGTTCTGTTAATTCATCTCACAGAGTTACATCTGTATTTCGTGGATCTCTTTGCTAGCCTTATTTCTGTTCAATCTGAGAACAGATATTTCGGATCCCTTTGAAGACTATAGGGCAAAAGGAAATATCCTCCGATAACAAAGAGAAAGAAGCTTTCTGAGAAACTTCTTTGTGTTCTGTGAAATCATCTCACAGAGTTACAGCTTTCCCCTCAAGAAGCCTTTCGCTAAGACAGTTCTTGTGGAATTGGCAAAGTGATATTTGGAAGCCCATAGAGGGCTATGGTGATAAAGGAAATATCCTCAGATGAAATCTGGAAAGAAGCTTTCTGAGAAACTGCTTAGTGTTCTGTTAATTCATCTCACAGAGTTACATCTGTATTTCGTGGATCTCTTTGCTAGCCTTATTTCTGTTCAATCTGAGAACAGATATTTCGGATCCCTTTGAAGACTATAGGGCCAAAGGAAATATCCTCCGATAACAAAGAGAAAGAATCTATCTGAGAAACTTCTTAGTGTTCTGGTATTTCATCTCACAGCGTTACATCTGTATTTCGTGGATCTCTTTGCTAGCCTTATTTCTCTAGAATCTGAGTACAGATATTTCGGATCCCTTTGAAGACTATAGGGCCAAAGGAAATATCCTCCGATAACTAAGAGAAAGAAGCTTTCTGAGAAACTTCTTTGTGTTCTGTGAAATCATCTCACAGAGTTACAGCTTTCCCCTCAAGAAGCCTTTCGCTAAGACAGTTCTTGTGGAATTGGCAAAGTGATATTTGGAAGCCCATAGAGGGTTATGGTGAAAAAGGAAATATCCTCAGATGAAATCTGGAAAGAAGTTTTCTGGGAAACTGCTTAGTGTTCTGTTAATTCATCTCACAGAGTTACATCTGTGTTTCGTGGATCTCTTTGCTAGCCTTATTTCTGTTCAATCTGAGAACAGATATTTCGGATCCCTTTGAAGACTCTAGGAACAAAGGAAATGTCTTCCGATAACAAAGAGAAAGAAGCTTTCTGAGAAACTTCTTTGTGTTCTGTGAAATCATCTCACAGAGTTACAGCTTTCCCCTCAAGAATCCTTTCGCTAAGACAGTTCTTGTGGAATTGGCAAATTGAAATTTGGAAGCCCATAGAGGGCTAAGGTGAAAAAGGAAATATCCTCCGATGAAATCTGGAAAGAATCTTTCTGAGAATCTTCTTAGTGTTCTGTTAATTCATCTCACAGAGTTACATCTGTATTTCGTGGATCTCTTTGCTAGCCTTATTTCTGTGCAATCTGAGAAGAGATATTTTGGATCCCTTTGAAGACTATAGGGCCAAAGGAAATATCCGAAGAAAACAAAGAGAAAGAAGCTTTCTGAAAAACTTCTTTGTGTTCTGTGTAATCATCTCACAGACTTACAGCTTTCCCCTCGAGAAGCCTTTCGCTAAAACAGTTCTTGTGGAAATGGCAAAGTGATATTTGGAAACCCATAGAGGGCTATGGTGAAAAAGGAAATATCCTCAGATGAAATCTGGAAAGAAGCTTTCTGAGAAACTGCTTAGTGTTCTGTTAATTCATCTCACAGAGTTACATCTGTATTTAGTGGATCTCTTTGCTAGCCTTATTTCTGTTCAATCTGAGAACAGATATTTCGGATGCCTTTGAAGACTATAGGGCCAAAGGAAATATCCTCCGATAACAAAGAGAAAGAAGCTTTCTGAGAAACTTCTTTGTGTTCTGTGTAATCATCTCACAGAGTTACAGCTTTCCCTTCAAGAAGCCTTTCGCTAAGACAGTTCTTGAGGAATTGGCAAATTGATATTTGGAAGCCCATAAAGGGATATGGTCTAAAGGAAATATCCTCAGATGAAATCTGGAAAGAAGCTTTCTGAGAAACTGCTTAGTGTTCTGTTAATTCATCTCACAGAGTTACATCTGTATTTCGTGGATCACTTTACTAGCCTTATTTCTGTTCGATCTGAGAGCAGATATTTCGGATCCCTTTGAAGACTATAGGGCCAAAGGAAATACCTTCCGATAACAAAGAGAAAGAAGCTTTCTGAGAAACTTCTTTGTGTTCTGTGAAATCATCTCACAGAGTTATAGCTTTCCCTCAAGAAGACTTTGGCTAAGACAGTTCTTGTGGAATTGGCAAAGTGATATTTGGAAGCCCCTAGAGGGCTATGGTGAAAAAGGAAATATCCTCAGATGAAATCTGGAAAGAAGCTTTCTGAGAAACTGCTTACTGTTCTGTTAATTCATCTCACCTATTTACATCTGTGTTTCGTGGATCTCTTTGCCACCCTTATTTCTGGGGAATCTGAGAGCAGATATTTGGGATCCCTATGAAGACTATATGGCCAAAGGAAATATCTTCCGATAAAAAAGAGAAAAAAGCTTTCTGAGAAACTTCTTTGTGTTCTGTGAAATCATCTCACAGAGTTACAGCTTTCCCCTCAAGAAGCCTTTCGCTAAGACAGTTCTTGTGGAAATGGCAAACTGATCTTTGGAAGCCCATAGAGGTCTATGGTGAGAAAGGAAATATCCTCCGATGAAATCTGGAGAGAAGCTTTCTGAGAAACTGCTTAGTGTTCTGTTAATTCATCTCACAGAGTTACATCTGTATTTCGTGGATCTCTTTGCTAGCCTTATTTCTGTGGAATCTGAGAACAGATATTTCGGATCCCTTTGAAGACTATAGGGCCAAAGGAAATACCCTAAGATAACAAAGAGAAAGAAGCTTTCTGAGAAACTTCTTTGTGTTCTGTGAAATCATCTCACAGAGTTACAGCTTTCCCCTCAAGAAGCCTTTCGCTATGACAGTTCTTGTGGAATTGGCAAAGTGATATTTGGAAGCCCATAGAGGGCTATGGTGATAAAGTAAATATCCTCAGATGAAATCTGGAAACAAGCTTTCTGAGAAACTGCTTAGTGTTCTGTTAATTCATCTCACAGAGTTACATCTGTATTTCGTGGATCTCTTTGCTAGCCTTATTTCTGTTCAATCTGAGAACAGATATTTCGGATCCCTTTGAAGACTATAGGGCCAAAGGAAGTATCTTCCGATTACAAAGAGAAAGAAGCTTTCTGAGAAACTTCTTTGTGTTCTTTGAAATCATCTGACAGAGTTACAGCTTTCCCCTCAAGAAGCCTTTGGCTAAGACAGTTCTTGTGGAATTGGCAAAGTGATATTTGGAAGTCCCTAGAGGGCTATGGTGAAAAAGGAAATATCCTCAGATGAAATCTGGAAAGAAGCTTTCTGAGAAACTGCTCTGTGATGTGTGACTTCCACTCACAGAGTTACATCTGTACTTCGTGGATCTCTTTGCTAGCCTTATTTCTGTGGAATCTGAGAACAGATATTTCGGATCCCTTTAAAGACTCTAGGGCCAAAGGAAATGTCTTCCGATAACAAAGAGAAAGAAGCTTTCTGAGAAACTTCTTTGTGTTCTGTGAAATCATCTCACAGAGTTACAGCTTTCCCCTCAAGAAGCCTTTCGCTAAGACAGTTCTTGTGGAATTGGCAAAGTGATATTTGGAAGCCCATAGAGGGCTATGGTGAAAAAGGAAATATCCTCCGATGAAATCTGGAAAGAAGCTTTCTGAGAATATTCTTAGTGTTCTGTTAATTCATCTCACAGAGTTACATCTGTATTTCCTGGATCTCTTTGCCAGCCTTATTTCTGTGCAATCTGAGAACAGATATTTTGGATCCCTTTGAAGACTATAGGGCCAAAGGAAATATCCTCCGATAACAAAGAGAAAGAAGCTTTCTGAGAAACTTCATTGTGTACTGTGTAATCATCTCACAGAGTTACAGCTTTCCCCTCAAGAAGCCTTTCGCTAAGACAGTTCTTGTGGAAATGGCAAAGTGATATTTGGAAGCCCAAAGAGGGCTATGGTGAAAAAGGAAATATCCTCAGATGAAATCTGGAAAGAAGCTTTCTGAGAAACTGCTTAGTGTTCTGTTAATTCATCTCACCGAGTTACATCTGTATTTCGTGGATCTCTTTGCTAGCCTTATTTCTGTGGAATCTGAAAACAGATATTTCGGATCCCTGTGAAGACTATAGGGCCAAAGGAAATATCCTCCGATAACAAAGAGAAAGAAACCGTCTGAGAAACTTCTTTGTGTTCTGTGTAATCATCTCACAGAGTTACAGCTTTCCCCTCAAGAAGCCTTTCGCTAAGACAGTTCTTGAGGAATTGGCAAAGTGATATTTGGAAGCCCATACAGGGCTATGGTGAAAAAGGAAATATCCTCAGATGAAATCTGGAAAGAAGCTTTCTGAGAAACTGCTTAGTGTTCTGTTAATTCGTCTCACAGAGTTACATCTGTATTTCGTGGATGTCTTTGCTAGCCTTATTTCTGTGGAATCTGAGAACAGATATTTCGGATCCCTTTGAAGACTATAGGGCCAAAGGAAATATCCTCCGATAACTAAGAGAAAGAAGCTTTCTGAGAAACTTCTTTGTGTTCTGTGAAATGATCTCACAGAGTTACAGCTTTCCCCTCAGGAAACCTTTCCCTAAGACATTTCTTGTGGAATTGGCAAAGTGATATTTGGAAGCCCGTAGAGGGCTACGGTGAAAAAGGAAATATCCTCAGATGAACTCTGTAAAGAAGCTTTCTGAGAAACTGCTTACGGTTCTGTTAATTCATCTCACAGAGTTACATCTGTATATCGTGGATCTCTTTGCTAGCCTTATTTCTGTGGAATCTGAGAACAGATATTTCGGATCCCTATGAAGACTATAGGGCCAAAGGAAATATCCTCCGGTAACAAAGAGAAAGAAGCTTTCTGAGAAACTTCTTTGTGTTCTGTGTAATCATCTCACAGAGTTACAGATTTCCCCTCAAGAAGCCTTTGGCTAAGACAGTTATTGTGGAATTGGCAAAGTGATATTTGGAAGCCCATAGAGGGCTACGGTGAAAAAGGAAATATCCTCCGATGAAATATGGAAAGAAGCTTTCTGAGAAACTGCTTAGTGTTCTGTTAGTTCATATCACAGAGTTACATCTGTATTTCATGGATCTCTTTGCTAGCCTTATTTCTGTGGAATCTGAGAACAGATATTTCGGATCTCTTTGAAGACTATAGGGCCAAAGGAAATATCCTCCGATAACTAAGAGAAAGAAGCTTTCTGAGAAACTTCTTTGTGTTCTGTGAAATCATCTCACTGAGTTACAGCGTTCCCCTCAAGAAGCCTTTCGCTAAGACAGTTCTTGTGGAATTGGCAAAGTGATATTTGGAAGCCCATAGAGGGCAATGGTGAAAAAGGAAATATCCTCCGATGAAATCTGGAAAGAAGCTTTCTGAGAAACTGCTTAGTGTTCTGTTAATTCATCTCACATAGTTACATCTATCTTTCGTGGATCTCTTTGCTAGCCTTCTTTCTGTGGAATCTGAGTACAGATATTTCGGATCCCTTTGAAGACTACAGGGCCAAAGGAAATATCCTCCGATAACAAAGAGAAAGAAGCTTTCTGAGAAACTTCTTTGTGTTCTGTGAAATCATCTCACAGAGTTACAGCTTTCCCCTCAAGAAGCCTTTCTCTAAGACAGTTCTTGTGGAATTGGCAAAGTGATATTTGGAAGCCCCTAGAGGGCTATGGTGAAAAAGGAAATATCCTCAGATGAAATCTGGAAAGAAGTTTTCTGAGAAACTGCTTAGTGTTCTGTTAATTCATCTCACAGAGTTACATCTATATTTCGTGAGTCTCTTTGCTAGCCTCATTTCTGTTTAATCTCAGAAGAGATATTTCGGATCCCTTTGAAGACTATAGGGCCAAAGGAAATATCCTCCGATAACAAAGAGAAAGAAGCTTTCTGAGAAACTTCTTTGTGTTCTGTGAAATCATCTCACAGTTACAGCTTTCCCCTCAAGAAGCCTTTCGCTAAGACAGTTCTTGTGGAATTGGCAAAGTGATATTTGCAAGCCCATAGAGGGCTATGGTGAAAAAGGAAATATCCTCAGATGAAATCTGGAAAGAAGCTTTCTGAGAAACTGCTTAGTGTTCTCTTAAATCATCTCACAGAGTTACATCTGTATTTCATGGATCTCTTTGCTAGCCTTATTTCTGGGGAATCTGAGAACAGATATTTCGTATCCCTTTGAAGACTATAGGGCCAAAGGAAATATCTTCCGATAACAAAGAGAAAGAAGCTTTCTGAGAAACTACTTTGTGTTCTGTGAAATCATCTCACAGAGTTACAGCTTTCCCCTCAAGAAGCCTTTCGCTAAAACAGTTCTTGTGGAATTGGCAAAGTGATATTTGGAAGCCCATAGAGGGCTATGGTGAAAAAGGAAATATCCTCAGATGAAATCTGGAAAGAAGCTTTCTGAGAAACTGCTTAGTGTTCTGTTAATTCATCTCACAGAGTTACATCTATATTTCGTGGATCTCTTTGCTAGCCTTATTTCTGTGGAATCTGAGAACAGATATTTCGGAACGCTTTGAAGACTATAGGACCAAAGGAAATATCCTCCGATAACAAATAGAAAGAAGCTTTCTGAGAAACTTCTTTGTGTTCTTTGAAATCATCTCACAGAGTTACAGCTTTCCCCTCAAGAAGCTTTTCGCTAAGACAGTTCTTGTGGAATTGACAAAGTGATATTTGGAAGCCCATAGAGGGCTATGGTGGAAAAGGAAATATCCTCAGATGAAATCTGGAAAGAAGTTTTCTGAGAAACTGCTTAGTGTTCTGTTAATTCATATCATAGAGTTACATCTGTATTTCGTGGATCTCTTTGCTAGCCTTATTTCTGTGGAATCTGAGAACAAATATTTCGGATCCCTTTGAAGACTATAGGGCCAAAGGAAATATCCTCCGATAACAAAGAGAAAGAGGCTTTCTGAGAAACTTCTTTGTGTTCTGTGTAATCATCTCACAGAGTTACAGATTTCCCCTCAAGAAGCCTTTGGCTAAGACAGTTCTTGTGGAATTGGCAAAGTGATATTTGGAAGCCCATAGAGGGCTACGGTGAAAAAGGAAATATCCTCCGATGAAATCTGGAAAGAAGCTTTCTGAGAAACTGCTTAGTGTTCTGTTAGTTCATATCACAGAGTTACATCTGTATTTCGTGGATCTCTTTGCTAGCCTTATTTCTGTGGAATCTGAGAACAGATATTTCGGATCCCTTTGAAGACTATAGGAACAAAGGAAATATCCGCCGATAACAAATAGAAAGAAGCTTTCTGAGAAACTTCTTTGTGTTCTGTGAAATCATCTCTCAGAGTTACAGATTTCCCCTCAAGAAGCCTTTCGCTAACACAGTTCTTGTGTAATTGGCAAAGTGATATTTGAAAGCCCATAGAGGGCTATGGTGAAAAAGGAAATAACCTCAGCTGAAATCTGGAAAGAAGCTTTCTGAGAAACTGCTCTGTGATGTGTGACTTCCACTCACAGAGTTACATCTGTATTTCGTGAATCTCTTTGCTAGCCTTATTTCTGTGGAATCTGAGAACAGATATTTCGGATCCCTTTGAAGACTATAGGGCCAAGGGAAATATCCTCCGATAACTAAGAGAAAGAAGCTTTCTGAGAAACTTCTTTGTGTTCTGTGAAATCATCTCACAGAGTTGCAGATTTCCCCTCAAGAAGCCTTTCGCTAAGACAGTTCTTGTGGAATTGGCAAAGTGATATTTGGAAGCCAATAGAGGGCTACGGTGAAAAAGGAATTATCCTCAGATGAAATCTGGAAAGAAGCTTTCTGAGAAACTGCTTAGTGTTCTGTTATTTCATCTCACAGAGTTACATCTGTATTTCGTGGATCTCTTTGCTAGCCTTATATCTGTGGAATCTGAGAACAGACATTTTGGATCACTTTGAAGATTATAGGGCCAAAGGAAATATCCTCCGATAACAAAGACAAAGAAGCTTTCTGAGAAACTTCTTTGTGTTCTGTGAAATCATCTCACAGAGTTACAGCTTTCCCCTCAAGAAGCCTTTGGATAAGACAGTTCTTGTGGAATTGGCAAAGTGATATTTGGAAGTCCCTAGAGGGCTATGGTGAAAAAGGAAATATCCTCAGATGAAATCTGGAAAGAAGCTTTCTGAGAAACTGCTCTGTGATGTGTGACTTCCACTCACAGAGTTATATCTGTATTTCGTGGATCTCTTTGCTAGCCTTATTTCTGTGGAATCTGAGAACAGATATTTCGGATCCCTTTAAAGACTCTAGGGCCAAAGGAAATGTCTTCCGATAACAAAGAGAAAGAAGCTTTCTGAGAAACTTCTTTGTGTTCTGTGAAATCATCTCACAGAGTTACAGCTTTCCCCTCAAGAAGCCTTTCGCTAAGACAGTTCTTGTGGAATTGGCAAAGTGATATTTGGAAGCCCATAGAGGGCTATGGTGAAAAAGGAAATATCCTCCGATGAAATCTGGAAAGAAGCTTTCTGAGAATATTCTTAGTGTTCTGTTAATTCATCTCACAGAGTTACATCTGTATTTCGTGGATCTCTTTGCCCGCCTTATTTCTGTGGAATCTGAGAACAGATATTTCGGATCCCTTTGAAGACTATAGGGCCAAAGGATATATCCTCCGATAACAAAGAGAAAGAAGCTTTCTGAGAAACTTCTTTGTGTTCTGTGAAATCATCTCACAGAGTTACAGCTTTCCCCTCAAGAAGCCTTTCGCTATGACAGTTCTTGTGGAATTGGCAAAGTGATATTTGGAAGCCCATAGAGGGCTATGGTGAAAAAGGAAATATCCTCCGATGAAATCTGGAAAGAAGCTTTCTGAGAATATTCTTAGTGTTCTGTTAATTCATCTCACAGAGTTACATCTGTATTTCGTGGATCTCTTTGCCCGCCTTATTTCTGTGGAATCTGAGAACAGATATTTCGGATCCCTTTGAAGACTATAGGGCCAAAGGAAATACCCTAAGATAACAAAGAGAAAGAAGCTTTCTGAGAAACTTCTTTGTGTTCTGTGAAATCATCTCACAGAGTTACAGCTTTCCCCTCAAGAAGCCTTTCGCTATGACAGTTCTTGTGGAATTGGCAAAGTGATATTTGGAAGCCCATAGAGGGTTATGGTGAAAAAGGAAATATCCTCAGATGAAACCTGGACAGAAGCTTTCTGAGAAACTGCTTAGTGTTCTGTTAATTCATCTCACAGAGTTACATCTGTATTTCGTGGATCTCTTTGCTAGCCTTATTTCTGTGGAATCTGAGAACAGATATTTCGGATCCCTTTGAAGACTATAGGGCCAAAGGAAGTATCTTCCGATTACAAAGAGAAAGAAGCTTTCTGAGAAACTTCTTTGTGTTCTTTGAAATCATCTCACAGAGTTACAGCTTTCCCCTCAAGAAGCCTTTGGCTAAGACAGTTCTTGTGGAATTGGCAAAGTGATATTTGGAAGTCCCTAGAGGGCTATGGTGAAAAAGGAAATATCCTCAGATGAAATCTGGAAAGAAGCTTTCTGAGAAACTGCTCTGTGATGTGTGACTTCCACTCACAGAGTTATATCTGTATTTAGTTGATCTCTTTGCTAGCCTTATTTCTGTGGAATCTGAGAACAGATATTTCGGATCCCTTTAAAGACTCTAGGGCCAAAGGAAATGTCTTCCGATAACAAAGAGAAAGAAGCTTTCTGAGAAACTTCTTTGTGTTCTGTGAAATCATCACACAGAGTTACAGCTTTCCCCTCAAGAAGCCTTTCGCTAAGACAGTTCTTGTGGAATTGGCAAAGTGATATTTGGAAGCCCATAGAGGGCTATGGTGAAAAAGGAAATATCCTCCGATGAAATCTGGAAAGAAGCTTTCTGAGAATATTCTTAGTGTTCTGTTAATTCATCTCACAGAGTTACATCTGTATTTCGTGGATCTCTTTGCCAGCCTTATTTCTGTGGAATCTGAGAACAGATATTTCGGATCCCTTTGAAGACTATAGGGCCAAAGGATATATCCTCCGATAACAAAGAGAAAGAAGCTTTCTGAGAAACTTCTTTGTGTTCTGTGAAATCATCTCACAGAGTTAGCGCTTTCCCCTCAAGAAGCCTTTCGCTAAGACAGTTCTTGTGGAATTGGCAAAGTGATATTTGGAAGCCCATAGAGGGCTATGGTGAAAAAGGAAATATCCTCAGATGAAATCTGGAAGGAAGCTTTCTGAGAAACTGCTTAGTGTTCTGTTAATTCATCTCACAGCGTTACATCTGTATTTCGTGGATCTCTTTGCTAGCATTATTTCTGTGCAATCTGAGAACAGATATTTTGGATCCCTTTGAAGACTATAGGGCCAAAGGAAATATCCTCCGATAACAAAGAGAAAGAAGCTTTCTGAGAAACTTCTTTGTGTACTGTGTAATCATCTCACAGAGTTACAGCTTTCCCCTCAAGAAGCCTTTCTCTAAGACAGTTCTTGTGGAAATGGCAAAGTGATATTTGGAAGCCCATAGAGGGCTATGGTGAAAAAGGAAATATCCTCAGCTGAAATCTGGAAAGAAGCTTTCTGAGAAACTGCTTAGTGTTCTGTTAATTCATCTCACCGAGTTACATCTGTATTTCGTGGATCTCTTTGCTAGCCTTATTTCTGTGGAATCTGAAAACAGATATTTCGGATCCCTTTGAAGACTATAGGGCCAAAGGAAATATCCTCCGAAAACAAAGAGAAAGAAGCTTTCTGAGAAACTTCTTTGTGTTCTGTGTAATCATCTCACAGAGTTACAGCTTTCCCCTCAAGAAGCCTTTCGCTAAGACAGTTCTTGAGGAATTGGCAAAGTGATATTTGGAAGCCCATACAGGGCTATGGTGAAAAAGGAAATATCCTCAGATGAAATCTGGAAAGAAGCTTTCTGAGAAACTGCTCTGTGATGTGTGACTTCCACTCACAGAGTTACATCTGTATTTCGTGGATGTCTTTGCTAGCCTTATTTCTGTGGAATCTGAGAACAGATATTTCGGATCCCTTTGAAGACTATAGGGCCAAAGGAAATATCCTCCGATAACTAAGAGAAAGAAGCTTTCTGAGAATCTTTTCTGTGTTCTGTGAAATGATCTCACAGAGTTACAGCTTTCCCCTCTGGAAACCTTTCGTTAAGACAGTTCTTGTGGAATTGGCAAAGTTATATTTGGAAGCCCGTAGAGGGCTACGGTGAAAAAGGAAATATCCTCAGATGAAATCTGGAAAGAAGCTTTCTGAGAAACTGCTTAGTGTTCTGTTAATTCGTCTCACAGAGTTACATCTGTATTTCGTGGATCTCTTTGCCAGCCTTATTCCTGTGGAATCTGAGAACAGATATTTCGTATCCCTTTGAAGACTATAGGGCCAAAGGATATATCCTCCGATAACAAAGAGAAAGAAGCTTTCTGAGAAACTTCTTTGTGTTCTGTGAAATCATCTCACAGAGTTAGCGCTTTCCCCTCAAGAAGCCTTTCGCTAAGACAGTTCTTGTGGAATTGGCAAAGTGATATTTGGAAGCCCATAGAGGGCTATGGTGAAAAAGGAAATATCCTCAGATGAAATCTGGAAAGAAGCTTTCTGAGAAACTGCTTAGTGTTCTGTTAATTCATCTCACAGCGTTACACATGTATTTCGTGGATCTCTTTGCTAGCCTTATTTCTGTGCAATCTGAGAACAGATATTTTGGATCCCTTTGAAGACTATAGGGCCAAAGGAAATATCCTCCGATAACTAAGAGAAAGCAGCTTTCTGAGAAACTTCTTTGTGTACTGTTTAATCATCTCACAGAGTTACAGCTTTCCCCTCAAGAAGCCTTTCGCTAAGACAGTTCTTGTGGAAATGGCAAAGTGATATTTAGAAGCCCATAGAGGGCTATGGTGAAAAAGGAAATATCCTCAGATGAAATCTGGAAAGAAGCTTTCTGAGAAACTGCTTAGTGTTCTGTTAATTCATCTCACCGAGTTACATCTGTATTTCGTGGATCTCTTTGCTAGCCTTATTTCTGTGGAATCTGAAAACAGATATTTCGGATCCCTGTGAAGACTATAGGGCCAAAGGAAATATCCTCCGATAACAATGAGAAAGAAACCGTCTGAGAAACTTCTTTGTGTTCTGTGTAATCATCTCACAGAGTTACAGCTTTCCCCTCAAGAAGCCTTTCGCTAAGACAGTTCTTGAGGAATTGGCAAAGTGATATTTGGAAGCCCATACAGGGCTATGGTGAAAAAGGAAATATCCTCAGATGAAATCTGGAAAGAAGCTTTCTGAGAAACTGCTCTGTGATGTGTGACTTCCACTCACAGAGTTACATCTGTATTTCGTGGATGTCTTTGCTAGCCTTATTTCTGTGGAATCTGAGAACAGATATTTCGGATCCCTTTGAAGACTATAGGGCCAAAGGAAATATCCTCCGATAACTAAGAGAAAGAAGCTTTCTGAGAAACTTCTTTGTGTTCTGTGAAATGATCTCACAGAGTTACAGCTTTCCCCTCTGGAAACCTTTCGCTAAGACAGTTCTTGTGGAATTGGCAAAGTTATATTTGGAAGCCCGTAGAGGGCTACGGTGAAAAAGGAAATATCCTCAGATGAAATCTGGAAAGAAGCTTTCTGAGAAACTGCTTAGTGTTCTGTTAATTCGTCTCACAGAGTTACATCTGTATTTCGTGGAGGTCTTTGCTAGCCTTATTTCTGTGGAATCTGAGAACAGATATTTCGGATCCCTTTGAAGACTGTAGGGCCAAAGGAAATATCCTCCGATAACTAAGAGAAAGAAGCTTTCTGAGAAACTTCTTTGTGTTCTGTGAAATGATCTCACAGAGTTACAGCTTTCCCCTCAGGAAACCTTTACCTAAGACAGTTCTTGTGGAATTGGCAAAGTGATATTTGGAAGCCCGTAGAGGGCTACGGTGAAAAAGGAAATATCCTCAGATGAAATCTGTAAAGAAGCTTTCTGAGAAACTGCTTACGGTTCTGTTAATTCATCTCACAGAGTTACATCTGTATATCGTGGATCTCTTTGCTAGCCTTATTTCTGTGGAATCTGAGAACAGATATTTCGGATCCCTATGAAGACTATAGGGCCAAAGGAAATATCCTCCGGTAACAAAGAGAAAGAAGCTTTCTGAGAAACTTCTTTGTGTTCTGTGTAATCATCTCACAGAGTTACAGATTTCCCCTCAAGAAGCCTTTGGCTAAGACAGTTTTTGTGGAATTGGCAAAGTGATATTTGGAAGCCCATAGAGGGCTACGGTGAAAAAGGAAATATCCTCCGATGAATTCTGGAAAGAAGCTTTCTGAGAAACTGCTTAGTGTTCTGTTAGTTCATATCACAGAGTTACATCTGTATTTCGTGGATCTCTTTGCTAGCCTTATTTCTGTGGAATCTGAGAACAGATATTTCGGATCCCTTTGAAGACTATAGGGCCAAAGGAAATATCCTCCGATAACTAAGAGAAAGAAGCTTTCTGAGAAACTTCTTTGTGTTCTGTGAAATCATCTCACTGAGTTACAGCGTTCCCCTCAAGAAGCCTTTCGCTAAGACAGTTCTTGTGGAATTGGCAAAGTGACATTTGGAAGCCCATAGAGGGCAATGGTGAAAAAGGAAATATCCTCCGATGAAATCTGGAAAGAAGCTTTCTGAGAAACTGCTTAGTGTTCTGTTAATTCATCTCACATAGTTACATCTATCTGTCGTGGATCTCTTTGCTAGCCTTATTTCTGTGGAATCTGAGAAGAGATATTTCGGATCCCTTTGAAGACTACAGGGCCAAAGGAAATATCCTCCGATAACAAAGAGAAAGAAGCTTTCTGAGAAACTTCTTTGTGTTCTGTGAAATCATCTCACAGAGTTACAGCTTTCCCCTCAAGAAGCCTTTCTCTAAGACAGTTCTTGTGGAATTGGCAAAGTGATATTTGGAAGCCCCTAGAGGGCTATGGTGAAAAAGGAAATATCCTCAGATGAAATCTGGAAAGAAGTTTTCTGAGAAACTGCTTAGTGTTCTGTTAATTCATCTCACAGAGTTACATCTATATTTCGTGAGTCTCTTTGCTAGCCTCATTTCTGTTTAATCTCAGAAGAGATATTTCGGATCCCTTTGAAGACTGCAGGGCCAAAGGAAATATCCTCCGATAACAAAGAGAATGAAGCTTTCTGAGAAACTTCTTTGTGTTCTGTGAAATCATCTCACAGTTACAGCTTTCCCCTCAAGAAGCCTTTCGCTAAGACAGTTCTTGTGGAATTGGCAAAGTGATATTTGCAAGCCCATAGAGGGCTATGGTGAAAAAGGAAATATCCTCAGATGAAATCTGGAAAGAAGCTTTCTGAGAAACTGCTTAGTGTTCTCTTAAATCATCTCACAGAGTTACATCTGTATTTCGTGGATCTCTTTGCTAGCCTTATTTCTGTGGAATCTGAGAACAGATATTTCGGATCCCTTTGAAGACTATAGGAACAAAGGAAATATCCGCCGATAACAAATAGAAAGAAGCTTTCTGAGAAACTTCTTTGTGTTCTGTGAAATCATCTCTCAGAGTTACAGATTTCCCCTCAAGAAGCCTTTCGCTAACACAGTTCTTGTGTAATTGGCAAAGTGATATTTGGAAGCCCATAGAGGGCTATGGTGAAAAAGGAAATAACCTCAGATGAAATCTGGAAAGAAGCTTTCTGAGAAACTGCTCTGTGATGTGTGACTTCCACTCACAGAGTTACATCGGTATTTCGTGGATCTCTTTGCTTGCCTTATTTCTGGGGAATCTGAGAAGAGATATTTCGGATCCCTTTGAAGACTATAGGAACAAAGGAAATATCCTCCGATAAAAAATAGAAAGAAGCTTTCTGAGAAACTTCTTTGTGTTCTGTGTAATAATCTCACAGTGTTACAACTTTCGCCTCAAGAAGCCTTTCGCTAAGACAGTTCTTGTGGAATTGGCAAAGTGATGTTTGGAAGCCCATAGAGGGCTATGGTGAAAAAGGAAATATCCTCAGATGATATCTGAAAAGAACCTTTCTGAGAAACTGCTTAGTGTTCTGTTAATTCATCTCACAGAGTTACATCTGTATTTCGTGGATCTCTTTGCTAGCCTTATATCTGGGGAATCTGAGAACAGATATTTCGGATACCTTTGAAGACTATAGGGCCAAAGGAAATATCCTCCGATAACAAAGAGAAAGAAGCTTTCTGAGAAACTTCTTTGTGTTCTGTGAAATCATCTCACAGAGTTACAGCTTTCCCCTCAAGAAGCCTTTCGCTAAGACAGTTCTTGTGGAATTGGCAAAGTGATATTTGGAAGCCCATAGAGGGCTATGGTGAAAAAGGAAATATCCTCAGATGAAATCTGGAAAGAAGCTTTCTGAGAAACTGCTTAGTGTTCTGTTAATTCATCTCACAGAGTTACATCTGCATTTCGTGGATCGCTTTGCTAGCCTTATTTCTGTGAAATCTGAGAACAGATATTTTGGATCCCTTTGAAGACTATAGGGCCAAAGGAAATATCCTCCGATAACAAAGAGAAAGAAACTTTCTGAGAAACTTCTTTGTGTTCTGTGTAATCATCTTACAGAATTACAGCTTTCCCCTCAAGAAGCCTTTCGCTAAGAGAGTTCTTGTGGAATTGGCAAAGTGATATTTGGAAGCACATAGAGGGCTCTGGTGAAAAAGGAATTTTCCACAGATGAAATCTGGAAAAAAGCTTTCTGAGAAACTGCTTAGTGTTCTCTTAATTCATCTCACAGAGTTACATCTGTATTTCGTGGATCTCTTTGCTAGCCTTATTTCTGTGGAATCTGAGAACAGATATTTCGGATCCCTTTGAAGACTATAGGGCCAAAGGAAATATCCTCCGATAACAAAGAGAAAGAAGCTTTGTGAGAAACTTCTTTGTGTTCTGTGTAATCATCTCACAGAGTTACAGCTTTCCCCTCAAGAAGCCTTTCGCTAAGACAGTTCTTGTGGAATTGGCAAAGTGATATTTGGAAGCCCGTAGAGGGTTAGGGTGAAAAAGGAAATATCCTCAGATGAAATCTGGAAAGAAGTTTTCTGAGAGACTGCTTAGTGTTCTGTTAAATCATCTCACAGAGTTACATCTGTTTTTCGTGGATCTCTTTGCTAGACTTATTTCTGTGGAATCTGAGAACAGATATTTCGGATCCCCTTGGAGTCTATAGGGCCAAAGGAAATATCCTCCCATAACAAAGAGAAAGAAGCTTTCTGAGAAACTTCTTTGTGTTCTGTGAAGTCATCTCGCAGAGTTACAGCTTTCCCCTCAAGAAGCCTTTCGCTAAGACAGTTCTTGTGGAATTGGCAAAGTGATATTTGGAGTCCCATAGAGGGCTATTGTGAAAAAGGAAATATCCTCAGATGAAATCTGGAAAGAAGCTTTCTGACAAACTGCTTACTGTTCTGTTAATTCATCTCACAGAGTTACATCTGTATTTCGTAGATCTCTTTGCTAGCCTTATTTCTGTGCAATCTGAGAACAGATATTTTGGATCCCTTTGAAGACTATAGGGCCAAAGGAAATATCCTCCGATAACAAAGAGAAAGAAGCTTTCTGAGAAACTTCTTGGTGTTCTGTGAAATCATCTCACAGAGTTACAGCTTTCCCCTCAAGAAGCCTTTCCCTAAGACAGTTCTTGTGGAATTGGCAAAGTGATATTTGGAAGCCCATAGAGGGCTATGTTGAAAAAGGAAATATCCTCAGATGAAATCTGGAAAGAAGCTTTCTGAGAAACTGCTTAGTGTTCTGTTAATTCATCTCACAGAGTTATATCTGTATTTCGTGGATCTCTTTGCTAGCCTTATTTCTGTGCAATCTGAGAAGAGACATTTCGGATCACTTTGAAGATTATAGGGCCAAAGGAAATATCCTCCGATAACAAAGAGAAAGAAGCTTTCTGAGAAACTTCTTTGTGTTCTGAGAAATCATCTCACAGAGTTTCAGCTTTCCCCTCAAGAAGCCTTTTGCTAAGACAGTTCTTCTGGAATTGGCAAAGTGATATTTGGAAGCCCATAGAGGGCTATGGTGAAAAAGGAAATATCCTCAGATGAAATCTGGAAAGAAGCTTTCGGAGAAACTGCTTAGTGTTCTGTTAATTCATCTCACAGAGTTATATCTGTATTTCGTGGATCTCTTTGCTAGCCTTATTTCTGTGCCATCTGAGAACAGATATTTCGGATCACTTTGAAGACTATAGGGCTAAAGGAAATATCCTCCGATAACAAAGACAAAGAAGCTTTCTGAGAAACTTCTTTGAGTTCTGTGAAATCATCTCACAGAGTTACAGCTTTCTCCTCAAGAAGCCTTTCGCTAAGACAGTTCTTCTGGAATTGGCAAAGTGATATTTGGAAGCCCACAGAGGGCTATGGTGAAAAAGGAAATATCCTCAGATGAAATCTGGAAAGAAGCTTTCTGAGAAACTGCTCTGTGATGTGTGACTTCCACTCACAGAGTTACATCTGTATTTCGTGGATCTCTTTGCTAGCCTTATTTCTGTGCAATCTGAGAAGAGACATTTCGGATCACTTTGAAGATTATAGGGCCTAAGGAAATACCCTCCGATAACAAAGACAAAGAAGCTTTGTGAGAAACTTCTTTGTGTTCTGTGAAATCATCTCACAGAGTTACAGCTTTCCCCCAAGAAGTCTTTCGCTAAGACAGTTCTTCTGGAATTGGCAAAGTGATATTTGGAAGCCCATAGAGGGCTATGGTGAAAAAGGAAATAACCTCCGATGGAATCTGGAAAGAAGCTTTCTGAGAAACTGCTTAGTGTTCTGTTAATTCATCTCACAGAGTTACATCTGTATTTCGTGGATCTCTTTACTAGACTTATTTCTGTGGAATCTGAGAACAGATATTTCGGATCCCCTTGGAGTCTATAGGGCCAAAGGAAATATCCTCCCATAACAAAGAGAAAGAAGCTTTCTGAGAAACTTCTTTGTGTTCTGTGAAATCATCTCACAGAGTTACAGCTTTCCCCTCTAGAAGCCTTTCGCTAAGACAGTTCTTGTGGAATTGGCAAAGTGATATTTGGAGTCCCATAGAGGGCTATTGTGAAAAAGGAAATATCCTCAGATGAAATCTGGAAAGAAGCTTTCTGAGAAACTGCTTAGTGTTCTGTTAATTCATCTCACAGAGTTACATCTGTATTTCGTAGATCTCTTTGCTAGCCTTATTTTTGTGCAATCTGAGAACAGATATTTTGGATCCCTTTGAAGACTATAGGGCCAAAGGAAATATCCTCCGATAACAAAGAGAAAGAAGCTTTCTGAGAAACTTCTTGGTGTTCTGTGAAATCATCTCACAGAGTTACAGCTTTCCCCTCAAGAAGCCTTTCCCTAAGACAGTTCTTGTGCAATTGGCAAAGTGATATTTGGAAGCCCATAGAGGGCTATGGTGAAAAAGGAAATATCTCCGATGAAATCTGGAAAGAAGCTTTCTGAGAAACTGCTTAGTGTTCTGTTAATTCATCTCACAGAGTTATATCTGTATTTCGTGGATCTCTTTGCTAGCCTTATTTCTGTGCAATCTGAGAAGAGACATTTCGGATCACTTTGAAGATTATAGGGCCAAAGGAAATATCCTCCGATAACAAAGACAAAGAAGCTTTCTGAGAAACTTCTTTGTGTTCTGTGAAATCATCTCACAGAGTTTCAGCTTTCCCCTCAAGAAGCCTTTTGCTAAGACAGTTCTTCTGGAATTGGCAAAGTGATATTTGGAAGCCCATAGAGGGCTATGGTGAAAAAGGAAATATCCTCCGATGGAATCTGAAAAGAAGCTTTCGGAGAAACTGCTTAGTGTTCTGTTAATTCATCTCACAGAGTTACATCTGTATTTCGTGGATCTCTTTGCTAGCCTTATTTCTGTGGAATCTGAGAACACATATTTCGGATCCCTTTGAAGACTATAGGGCCAAAGGAAATATCCTCCGATAACAAAGAGAAAGAAGCTTTCTGAGAAACTTCTTTGTGTTCTGTGAAATCATCTCACAGAGTTACAGCTTTCCCCTCAAGAAGCCTTTCGCTAAGACAGTTCTTGTGGAATTGGCAAAGTGATATTTGGAAGCCCATAGAGGGCTATGGTGAAAAAGGAAATATCCTCAGATGAAATCTGGAAAGAAGCTTTCTGAGAAACTGCTCTGTGATGTGTGACTTCCACTCACAGAGTTACATCTGTATTTCGTGGATCTCTTTGCTTGCCTTATTTCTGGGGAATCTGAGAAGAGATATTTCGGATCCCTTTGAAGACTATAGGAACAAAGGAAATATCCTCCGATAACAAATAGAAAGAAGCTTTCTGAGAAACTTCTTTGTGTTCTGTGTAATCATCTCACAGAGTTACAACTTTCGCCTCAAGAAGCCTTTCGCTAAGACAGTTCTTGTGGAATTGGCAAAGTGATGTTTGGAAGCCCATAGAGGGCTATGGTGTAAAAGGAAATATCCTCCGATGAAATCTGGAAAGAAGCTTTCTGAGAAACTGCTTAGTGTTCTCTTAATTCATCTCACAGAGTTACATCTGTATTTCGTGGATCTCTTTGCTAGCCTTATTACTGTGGAATCTGAGAACAGATATTTCGGATCCCTTTGAAGACTATAGGGCCAGAGGAAATATCCTCCGATAACAAAGAGAAAGAAGCTTTCTGAGAAACTTCTTTGTGTTCTGTGAAATCATCTCACAGAGTTACAGCTTTCCGCTCAAGAAGCCTTTCGCTAAACAGTTCTTGTGGAATTGGCAAAGTGATGTTTGGAAGCCCATAGAGGGCTATGGTGAAAAAGGAAATATCCTCAGATGAAATCTGGAAAGAAGCTTTCTGAGAAACTGCTTAGTGTTCTGTTAATTCATGTAACAGAGTTACATCTGTATTTCGTGGACCTCTTTGCTAGCCTTATTTCTGTGGAATCTGAGAACAGATATTTCGGATCCCTTTGAAGACTATAGGGCCAAAGGAAATATCCTCCGATAACAAAGAGAAAGAAGCTTTGTGAGAAACTTCTTTGTGTTCTGTGAAATCATCTCACAGAGTTACAGCTTTCCCCTCCAGAAGCCTTTTGCTAAGACATTTCTTGTGGAATTGGCAATGTGATATTTGGAAGCCCTTAGAGGGCTATGGTGAAAAAGGAAATATCCTCAGATGAAATCTGGAAAGAAGCTTTCTGAGAAACTGCTCTGTGATGTGTGACTTTCACTCACAGAGTTACATCTGTATTTCGTGGATCTCTTTGCTAGCCTTATTTCTGTGCAATCTGAGAACAGATATGTCGAATCCCTTTGAATACTATAGGGCCAAACGAAATATCCTCCAATAACAAAGAGAAAGAAGCTTTCTGAGAAACTTCTTTGGCTTCTGTGAAATCATCTCACAGAGTTACAGCTTTCCCCTCAAGATACCTTTTGCTAAGACAGTTCTTCTGGAATTGGCAAAGTGATATTTGGAAGCCCATAGAGGGCTATCGTGAAAAAGGAAATATCCTCAGATGAAATCTGGAAAGAAGCTTTCTGAGAAACTGCTCTGTGATATGTGATTTCCACTCACAGAGTTACATCTGTATTTCGTGGATCACTTTTCTAGCCTTATTTCTGGGGAATCTGAGAACAGATATTTCGGATCCCTTTGAAGACTATAGGGACAAAGGAAATATCCTCCGATAACAAAGAGAAAGAAGCTTTCTGAGAAACTTCTTTGTGTTCTGTGAAATCATCTCGCAGAGTTACAGCTTTCCCCTCAAGAAGCCTTTCGCTAAGACAGTTGCTGTGGAATTGGCAAAGTGATATTTGGAAGCCCATAGAGGGCTATGGTGAAAAAGGAAATATCCTCAGATGAAATCTGGAAAGAAGCTTTCTGAGAAACTGTTTAGTGTTCTGTTAATTCATCTCACAGGGTTATATCAGTATTTCGTGGATCTCTTTGCTAGCCTTATTTCTGTGCAATCTCAGAACAGATATTCCGGATCCCTTTGAAGACTATAGGGCCAAATGAAATATCCTCCGATAACTAAGAGAAAGAAGCTTTCTGAGAAACCTCTTTGTGTTCTGTGAAATCATCTCACACAGTTACAGCTTTCCCCTCAAGAAGCCTTTCGCTAAGACAGTTCTTCTGGAATTGGCAAAGGGATATTTGGAAGCCCACAGAGGGCTATGGTGAAAAAGGAAATATCCTAAGATGAAATCTGGAAAGAAGCTTTCTGAGAAACTGCTCTGTGATGTGTGACTTCCACTCACAGAGTTACATCTGTATTTCGTGGATCTCTTTGCTAGCCTTATTTCTGGGGAATCTGAGAACAGATATTTCGGATCCCTTTGAAGACTATAGGGCCAAAGGAAATATCCTCCGATAACAAAGAGAAAGAAGCTTTCTGAGAAACTTCTTTGTGTTCTGTGAAATCATCTGACAGAGTTACAGCTTTCCCCTCAAGAAGCCTTTCGCTAAGACAGTTCTTGTGGAATTGGCAAAGTGATATTTGGAAGCCCTTAGAGGGCTATGGTGAAAAAGGAAATATCCTCCCATGAAATCTGGAAAGAAGCTTTCTGAGAAACTGCTTAGTGTTCTCTTAATTCATCTCACAGAGTTATATCTGTATTTCGTGGATCTCTTTGCTAGCCTTATTTCTGTGCAGTCTGAGAACAGATATTTCGGATCCCTTTGAAGAGTATAGGGCAAAGGAAATATCCTCCGATAACAAAGAGAAAGAAGCTTTCTGAGAAATTCTTTGTGTTCTGTGAAATCATCTCACAGAGTTGCAGGTTTACCCTCAAGAAGACTTTCGCTAAGATAGTTCTTGTGGAATTGGCAAAGTGATATTTGGAAGCCCATAGAGGGCTATGGTGAAAAAGGAAATATCCTCAGATGAAATCTGGAAAGAAGCTTTCTGAGAAACTGCTTAGTGTTCTCTTAATTCATCTCACAGAGTTATATCTGTATTTCGTGGATCTCTTTGCTACCCTTATTTCTGTGCAGTCTGAGAACAGATATTTCGGATCCCTTTGAAGACTATAGGGCAAAGGAAATATCCTCCGATAACAAAGAGAAAGAAGCTTCCTGAGAAACTTCTTTGTGTTCTGTGAAATCATCTCACAGAGTTGCATGTTTACCCTCAAGAAGACTTTCGCTAAGACAGTTCTTGTGGAATTGGCAAAGTGATATTTGGGAGCCCATAGAGGGCTCCGGTGAAAAAGGAAATATCCTCCGATGAAATCTGGAAAGAAGCTTTCTGAGAAACTGCTTAGTGTTCTGTTAATTCATCTCACAGAATTACATCTGTATTTCGTGGATCTCTTTGCTAGCCTTATTTCTGTGCAATCTGAGAACAGATATTTCGGATCCCTTTGAAGACTATAGGGCCGAAGGAAATATCCTCCGATAACAAAGAGAAAGAAGCTTTCTGAGAAACTTCTTTGTGTTCTGTGAAATCATCTCACAGAGTTACAGCTTTCCCCTCAAGAAGCCTTTCGCTAAGACAGTTCTTGTGGAAATGGCAAAGTGATATTTGGAAGCCCATAGAGGGCTATGGTGAAAAAGGAATTATCCTCAGATGAAATCTGGAAAGAAGCTTTCTGAGAAACTGCTCTGTGATGTGTGACTTCCACTCACAGAGTTACATCTGTATTTCGTGGATCTCTTTGCTTGCCTTATTTCTGGGGAATCTGAGAAGAGATATTTCGGATCCCTTTGAAGACTATAGGAACAAAGGAAATATCCTCCGATAACAAAGAGAAAGAAGCTTTCTGAGAAACTTCTTTGTGCTCTGTGAAATCATCTAACCGAGTTACAGCTTTCCCCTCAAGAAGCCTTTCGCTAAGACAGTTCTTGTGGAATTGGCAAAGTGATATTTGGAAGCCCATAGAGGGCTATGGTGAAAAAGGAAATATCCTCAGATTAAATCTGGAAAGAAGCTTTCTGAGAAACTGCTTAGTGTTCTGTTAATTCATCTCACAGGGTTATATCTGTATTTCGTGGATCTCTTTGCTAGCCTTATTTCTGTGCAATCTGAGAACAGATATTCCGGATCCCTTTGAAGACTATAGGGCCAAAGGAAATATCCTCCGATAACTAAGAGAAAGAAGCTTTCTGAGAAATTCTTTGTGTTCTGTGAAATCATCTCACAGAGTTGCAGGTTTACCCTCAAGAAGACTTTCGCTAAGACAGTTCTTGTGGAATTGGCAAAGTGATATTTGGAAGCCCATAGAGGGCTATGGTGAAAAAGGAAATATCCTCAGATGAAATCTGCAAAGAAGCTTTCTGAGAAACTGCTTAGTGTTCTCTTAATTCATCTCCCAGAGTTATATCTGTATTTCGTGGATCTCTTTGCTAGCCTTATTTCTGTGCAGTCTGAGAACAGATATTTCGGATCCCTTTGAAGAGTATAGGGCAAAGGAAATATCCTCCGATAACAAAGAGAAAGAAGCTTCCTGAGAAACTTCTTTGTGTTCTGTGAAATCATCTCACAGTGTTGCAGGTTTACCCTCAAGAAGACTTTCGCTAAGACAGTTCTTGTGGAATTGGCAAAGTGATATTTGGAAGCCCATAGAGGGCTATGGTGAAAAAGGAAATATCCTCAGATGAAATCTGGAAAGAAGCTTTCTGAGAAACTGCTTAGTGTTCTCTTAATTCATCTCACAGAGTTACATCTATATTTCATGGATCTCTTTGCTAGCCTTATTTCTTTGGAATATGAGAACAGATATTTCGGATCCCTTTGTAGACTATAGGGCCAAAGGAAATATCCTCCGATAACAAAGAGAGAGAAGCTTTCTGAGAAACATCTTTGTGTTCTGTGAAATCATCTCACACAGTTACAGCTTTCCCCTCAAGAAGTCTTTCGCTAAGACAGTTCTTGTGGAATTGGCAAAGTGATATTTGGAAGCCATAGAGGGCTATGGTGAAAAAGGAAATATCCTCAGATGAAATCTGGAAAGAAGCTTTCTGAGAAATTGCTTAGTGTTCTGTTAATTCAATTCACAGAGTTACATTTGTATTTCGTGGATCTCTTTGCTAGCCTTATTTCGGTGGAATCTGAGAACAGATATTTCGGATCCCTTTGAAGACTATAGGGCCGAAGGAAATATCCTCCGATATCAAAGAGAAAGAAGCTTTCTGAGAAACTTCTTTGTGTTCTGTGAAATCATCTCACAGAGTTACAGCTTTCCCCTCAAGAAGCCTTTCGCTAAGACAGTTCTTGTGGAATTGGCAAAGTGATATTTGGAAGCCCTTAGAGGGCTATGGTGAAAAGGAAATATCCTCAGATGAAATCTGGAAAGAAGTTTTCTGAGAAACTGCTTAGTGTTCTGTTAATTCATCTCACAGAGTTACATCTGTATTTCGTGGATCTCTTTGCTAGCCTTATTTTTGTGGAATCTGAGAACAGATATTTCGGATCCCTTTGAAGACTATAGGGCCAAAGGAAATATCCTCCGGTAACTAAGAGAAAGAAGATTTCTGAGAAACTTCTTTGTGTTCTGTGTAATCATCTCACAGAGTTACAGCTTTCCACTCAAGAAGCCTTTCGCTAAGACAGTTCTTGTGGAATTGGCAAAGTAATATTTGGAAGCCCTTAGAGGGCTATGGTGAAAAAGGAAAAATCCTCAGATGAAATTTGGAAAGAAGATTTCTGAGAAACTGCTCTGTGATGCGTGACTTCCACTCACAGAGTTATATCTGTATTTCCTGGATCTCTTTGCTAGCCTTATTTCTGTGCAATCTGAGAACAGATATGTCGAATCCCTTTGAATACTATAGTGCCAAACGAAATATCCTCCGATAACAAAGAGAAAGAAGCTTTCTGAGAAACTTCTTTGTGTTCTGTGAAATCATTTCACAGAGTTACAGCTTTCCCCTCAAGAAGCCTTTCTCTAAGACAGTTCTTTTGGAATTGGCAAAGTGATATTTGCAAGCCCATAGAGGGCTATGGTGAAAAAGGAAATATCTTCAGATGAAATCTGGAAAGAAGCTTTCTGAGAAACTGCTTAGTGTTCTGTTAATTCATCTCACAGAGTTACATCTGTATTGCGTGGATCTCTTTGCTAGCCTTATTTCTGTGGAATCTGAGCGCAGACATTTCGGATCCCTTTGAAGACTATAGGGCCAAAGGAAATATCCTCCGATAACAAAGAGAAAGAAGCTTTCTGAGAAACTTCTTTGTGTTCTGTGTAATCATGTCACAGAGTTACAGCTTTCCCCTCAAGAAGCCTTTTGCTAAGACAGTTCTTCTGGAATTGGCAAAGTGATATTTGGAAGCCCATAGAGGGCTATGGTGAAAAACGAAATATCCTCAGATGAAATCTGGAAAGAAGCTTTCTGAGAAACTGCTTAGTGTCTGTTAATTTATCTCACAGAGTTACATCTATATTTCGTGGATCTCTTTGCTAGCCTTATTTCTGTGGAATCTCAGAACAGATATTTCGGATCCCTTTGAAGATTATAGGACCAAAGGAAATATCCTCCGATAACAAAGAGAGAGAAGCTTTCTGAGAAACTTCTTTGTGTTCTGTGAAATCACATCACAGAGTTACAGCTTTCCCCTCAAGAACTCTTTCGCTAAGACAGTTCTTGTGGAATTGGCAAAGTGATATTTGGAAGCCCATGGAGGGCTACGGTGAAAAAGGAATTATCCTCAGATGAAATCTGGAAAGAAGCTTTCTGAGAAATTGCTTAGTGTTCTGTTAATTCGTTTCACAGAGTTACATTTGTATTTCGTGGATCTCTTTGCTAGCCTTATTTCTGTGGAATCTGAGAAGAGATATTTCGGATCCCTTTGAAGACTGTAGGGCCAAAGGAAATATCCTCCGATAACAAAGAGAAAGAAGCTTTCTGAGAAACTTCTTTGTATTCTGTGTAATCATCTCACATAGTTACAGCTTTCCCCTCAAGAAGCCTTTCGCTAAGACAGTTCTTGTGGAATTGGCAAAGTGATATTTGGAAGCCCATAGAGGGCTCCGGTGAAAAAGGAAATATCCTCCGATGAAATCTGGAAAGAAGCTTTCTGAGAAACTGCTTAGTGTTCTGTTAATTCATCTCACAGAGTTATATCTGTATTTCGAGGATCTCTTTGCTAGCCTTATTTTTGTGGAATCTGAGAACAGATATTTCGGATCCCTTTGAAGACTATAGGGCCGAAGGAAATATCCTCCGATAACCAAGAGAAAGAAGCTTTCTGAGAAACTTCTTTGTGTTCTGTGAAATCATCTAACCGAGTTACAGCTTTCCACTCAAGAAGCCTTTCGCTAAGACAGTTCTTGTGGAATTGGCAAAGTGATATTTGGAAGCCCTTAGAGGGCTATGATGAAAAGGAAATATCCTCAGATGAAATCTGGAAAGAAGCTTCCTGAGAAACTGCTTTGTGTTCTGTTAATTCATCTCACAGAGTTACATCTGTATTTCGTGGATCTCTTTGCTAGCCTTATTTCTGTGGAATCTGAGAACAGATATTTCGGATCCCTTTGAAGACTATAGGGCCAAAGGAAATATCCTCCGGTAACTAAGAGAAAGAAGCTTTCTGAGAAACTTCTTTGTGTTCTGTGTAATCATCTCACAGATTTACAGCTTTCCGCTCAAGAAGCCTTTCGCTAAGACAGTTCTTGTGGAATTGCAAAGTAATATTTGGAAGCCCATAGAGGGCTATGGTGAAAAAGGAAAAATCCTCAGATGAAATTTGGAAAGAAGATTTCTGAGAAACTGCTCTGTGATGTGAGACTTCCACTCACAGAGTTATATCTGTATTTCCTGGATCACTTTGCTAGCCTTATTTCTGTGCAATCTGAGAACAGATATGTCGAATCCCTTTGAATACTATAGGGCCAAACGAAATATCCTCCGATACCAAAGAGAAAGAAGCTTTCTGAGAAACTTCTTTGTGTTCTGTGAAATCATTTCACAGAGTTAATGCTTTCCCTTCAAGAAGCCTTTCTCTAAGACAGTTCTTTTGGAATTGGCAAAGTGATATTTGGAAGCCCATAGAGGGCTATGGTGAAAAAGGAAATATACTCAGATGAAATCTGGAAAGAAGCTTTCTGAGAAGCTGCTTAGTGTTCGGTTAATTCATCTCAAAGAGTTACATCTGTATTGCGTGGATCTCTTTGCTAGCCTTATTTCTGTGGAATCTGAGAGCAGACATTTCTGATCCCTTTGAAGAATATAGGGCCAAAGGAAATATCCTCCGATAACAAAGAGAAAGAAGCTTTCTGAGAAACTTCTTTGTGTTCTGTGTAATCATCTCACAGAGTTACAGCTTTCCCCTCAAGAAGCCTTTTGCTAAGACAGTTCTTCTGGAATTGGCAAAGTGATATTTGGAAGCCCATAGAGGCCTATGGTGAAAAAGGAAAAATCCTCAGATGAAATCTGGAAAGAAGCTTTCTGAGAAACTGCTTAGTGTCCGTTAATTTATCTCACAGAGTTACATCTATATTTCGAGGATCTCTTTGCTAGCCTTATTTCTGTGGAATCTGAGAACAGATATTTCGGATCCCTTTGAAGACTATAGGGCAAAAGGAAATATCCTCCGATAACAAAGAGAGAGAAGCTTTCTGAGAAACTTCTTTGTGTTCTGTGAAATCACCTCACAGAGTTACAGATTTCCCCTAAAGAACTCTTTCGCTAAGACAGTTCTTGTGGAATTGGCAAAGTGATATTTGGAAGCCCATGCAGGGCTACGGTGAAAAAGGAATTATCCTCAGATGAAATCTGGCAAGAAGCTTTCTGAGAAACTGCTTAGTGTTCTGTTAATTCATCTCACAGAGTTACATCTGTATGTCGAGGATCTCTTTGCTAGCCTTATTTCTGTGGAATCTGAGAAGAGATATTTCGGATCCCTTTGAAGACTATAGGGCCAAAGGAAATATCCTCCGATAACAAAGAGAAAGAAACTTTCTGAGAAACTTCTTTGTCTTCTGTGAAATCATGTAACCGAGTTACAGCTTTCCCCAAAAGAAGCCTTTCGCTAAGACAGTTCTTGTGGAATTGGCAAAGTGATATTTGGAAGCCCATAGAGGGCTATGTTGAAAAAGGAAATATCCTCCGATGAAATCTGGAAAGAAGCTTTCTGAGAAACTGCTTAGTGTTCTGCAAATTCATCTCACAGAGTTACATCCGTATTTCGTGGATCTCTTTGCTAGCCTTATTTCTGTGCAATCTGAGAACAGATATTCCGGATCCCTTTGAAGACTATAGGGCCAAAGGAAATATCCTCCGATAACTAAGAGAAAGAAGCTTTCTGAGAAACCTCTTTGTGTTCTGTGAAATCATCTCACACAGTTACAGCTTTCCCCTAAAGAAGCCTTTCGCTAAGACAGTTCTTCTGGAATTGGAAAAGTGATATTTGGAAGCCCACAGAGGGCTATGGTGAAAAAGGAAATATCCTCAGATGAAATCTGGAAAGAAGCTTTCTGAGAAACTGCTCTGTGATGTGTGAGTTCCACTCACAGAGTTACATCTGTATTTCGTGGATCTTTTTGCTAGCCTTATTTCTGGGGAATCTGAGAACAGATATTTCGGATCCCTTTGAAGACTATAGGGCCAAAGGAAATATCCTCCGATAACAAAGAGAAAGAAGCTTTCTGAGAAACTTCTTTGTGTTCTGTGAAATCATCTGACAGAGTTACAGCTTTCCCCTCAAGAAGCCTTTCGCTAAGACAGTTCTTCTGGAATTGGCAAAGTGATATGTGGAAGCCCTCAGAGGGCTATGGTGAAAAAGGAAATATCCTCCGATGAAATCTGGAAAGAAGCTTTCTGAGAAACTGCTTAGTGTTCTGTTAATTCATCTCACAGAGTTACATCTGTATTTCGTGGATCTCTTTGCTAGCCTTATTTCTGTGGAATCTGAGAACAGATATTTCGGATCCCTTTGAAGACTATAGGGCCGAAGGAAATATCCTCCGATAACCAAGAGAAAGAAGCTTTCTGAGAAACTTCTTTGTGTTCTGTGAAATCATCTCACAGAGTTACAGCTTCCCCCTCAAGAAGCCTTTCGCTAAGACAGTTCTTGTGGAATTGGCAAAGTGATATTTGGAAGCCCATAGAGGGCTATGGTGAAAAAGGAAATATCCTCAGATGAAATCTGGAAAGAAGCTTTCTGAGAAACTGCTCTGTGATGTGTGACTTCCACTCACAGAGTTACATCTGTATTTCGTGGATCACTTTGCTAGCCTTATTTCTGGGGAATCTGAGAACAGATATTTCGGATCCCTTTGAAGACTATAGGGACAAAGGAAATATCCTCCGATAACAAAGAGAAAGAAGCTTTCTGAGAAACTTCTTTGTGTTCTGTGAAATCATCTCACAGAGTTACAGCTTTCCCCTCAAGAAGCCTTTCGCTAAGACAGTTGCTGTGGAATAGGAAAAGTGATATTTGGAAGCCCATAGAGGGCTACGGTGAAAAAGTTAATATCCTCAGATGAAATCTGGAAAGAAGCTTTCTGAAAACTGCTTAGTGTTCTCTTAATTCATCTCCCAGAGTTACATCTGTATTTCGTGGATCGCTTTGCTAGCGTTATTTCTGTGGAATCTCAGAAGAGATATTTCGGATCCCTTTTAAGACTATAGGAACAAAGGAAATATCCTCCGATAACAAATAGAAAGAAGGTTTCTGAGAAACTTCTTTGTGTTCTGTGAAATCATCTCAGAGAGTTACAGCTTTCCCCTCAAGAAGCCTTTGGCTAACACAGTT
Organism: Macaca fascicularis; assembly: GCF_037993035.2. Taxonomy (NCBI): domain Eukaryota; kingdom Metazoa; phylum Chordata; class Mammalia; order Primates; family Cercopithecidae; genus Macaca; species Macaca fascicularis. Next base: position 52,436,976 of record NC_088380.1, read on the forward strand.
ATTGTGGAATTGGTAAAGTGCTATTTGGAAGTCCATAGAGGGCTATGGTGCAAAAGGAAATATCCTCAGATGAAATCTGGAAAGAAGCTTTCTGAGAAACTGCTTAGTGTTCTGTTAATTTATCTCACAGAGTTACATCTGTATTTCATGGATCTCTTTGCTAGCCTTATTTCTGTGGAATCTGAGAACAGATATTTCGGATCCCTTTGAAGACTATAGGGCCAAAGGAAATATCCTCAGATAACAAAGAGAAAGAAGCTTTCTGAGAAACTTCTTTGTGTTCTGTGTAATCATCTCACAGAGTTACAGCTTTCCGCTCAAGAAGCCTTTCGCTAAGACAGTTCTTGTGGAATTGGCAAAGTAATATTTGGAAGCCCATAGAGGGCTATGGTGAAAAAGGAAATATCCTCAGATGAAATTTGGAAAGAAGATTTCTGAGAAACTGCTCTGTGATGTGTGACTTCCACTCACAGAGTTACATCTGTATGTCGTGGATCTCTTTGCTAGCCTTATTTCTGTGCAATCTGAGAACAGATATGTCGAATCCCTTTGAATACTATAGGGCCAAAGGAAATATCCTCCGATAACAAAGAGAAAGAAGCTTTCTGAGAAACTTCTTTGTGTTCTGTGAAATCATCTCACAGAGTTACAGCTTTCCCCTCAAGAAGCCTTTCTCTAAGACAGTTCTTTTGGAATTGGCAAAGTGATATTTGGAAGCCCTTAGAGTTCTATGGTGAAAAAGGAAATATCCTCCGATGAAATCTGGAAAGAAGCTTTCTGAGAAACTGCTTAGTGTTCTGTTAATTCATCTCACAGAGTTACATCTGTATTGCGTGGATCTCTTTGCTAGCCTTATTTCTGTGGAATCTGAGCGCAGACATTTCGGATCCCTTTGAAGACTATAGGGCCAAAGGAAATATCCTCCGATAACAAAGAGAAAGAAGCTTTCTGAGAAACTTCTTTGTGTTCTGTGTAATCATCTCACAGAGTTACAGCTTTCCCCTCAAGAAGCCTTTTGCTAAGACAGTTCTTCTGGAATTGGCAAAGTGATATTTGGAAGCCCATAGAGGGCTATGGTGAAAAAGGAAATATCCTCAGATGAAATCTGGAAAGAAGCTTTCTGAGAAACTGCTTAGTGTCTGTTAATTTATCTCACAGAGTTACATCTATATTTCGTGGATCTCTTTGCTAGCCTTATTTCTGTGGAATCTCAGAACAGATATTTCGGATCCCTTTGAAGATTATAGGACCAAAGGAAATATCCTCCGATAACAAAGAGAGAGAAGCTTTCTGAGAAACTTCTTTGTGTTCTGTGAAATCACATCACAGAGTTACAGCTTTCCCCTAAAGAACTCTTTCGCTAAGACAGTTCTTGTGGAATTGGCAAAGTGATATTTGGAAGCCCATGGAGGGCTACGGTGAAAAAGGAATTATCCTCAGATGAAATCTGGAAAGAAGCTTTCTGAGAAATTGCTTAGTGTTCTGTTAATTCAATTCACAGAGTTACATTTGTATTTCGTGGATCTCTTTGCTAGCCTTATTTCTGTGGAATCTGAGAAGAGATATTTCGGATCCCTTTGAAGACTGTAGGGCCAAAGGAAATATCCTCCGATAACAAAGAGAAAGAAGCTTTCTGAGAAACTTCTTTGTATTCTGTGTAATCATCTCACAGAGTTACAGCTTTCCCCTCAAGAAGCCTTTCGCTAAGACAGTTCTTGTGGAATTGGCAAAGTGATATTTGGAAGCCCATAGAGGGCTCCGGTGAAAAAGGAAATATCCTCCGATGAAATCTGGAAAGAAGCTTTCTGAGAAACTGCTTAGTGTTCTGTTAATTCATCTCACAGAGTTACATCTGTATTTCGTGGATCTCTTTGCTAGCCTTATTTCTGTGAAATCTGAGAACAGATATTTCGGATCCCTTTGAAGACTATAGGGCCGAAGGAAATATCCTCCGATAACCAAGAGAAAGAAGCTTTCTGAGAAACTTCTTTGTGTTCTGTGAAATCATCTAACCGAGTTACAGCTTTCCACTCAAGAAGCCTTTCGCTAAGACAGTTCTTGTGGAATTGGCAAAGTGATATTTGGAAGCCCTTAGAGGGCTATGATGAAAAGGAAATATCCTCAGATGAAATCTGGAAAGAAGCTTCCTGAGAAACTGCTTAGTGTTCTGTTAATTCATCTCACAGAGTTACATCTGTATTTCGTGGATCTCTTTGCTAGCCTTATTTCTGTGGAATCTGAGAACAGATATTTCGGATCCCTTTGAAGACTATAGGGCCAAAGGAAATATCCTCCGGTAACTAAGAGAAAGAAGCTTTCTGAGAAACTTCTTTGTGTTCTGTGTAATCATCTCACAGATTTACAGCTTTCCGCTCAAGAAGCCTTTGGTTAAGACAGTTCTTGTGGAATTGCAAAGTAATATTTGGAAGCCCATAGAGGGCTATGGTGAAAAAGGAAAAATCCTCAGATGAAATTTGGAAAGAAGATTTCTGAGAAACTGCTCTGTGATGTGAGACTTCAACTCACAGAGTTATATCTGTATTTCGTGGATCTCTTTGCTAGCCTTATTTCTGTGCAATCTGAGAACAGATATGTCGAATCCCTTTGAATACTATAGGGCCAAACGAAATATCCTCCGAAAACAAAGAGAAAGAAGCTTTCTGAGAAACTTCTTTGTGTTCTGTGAAATCATTTCACAGAGTTAAAGCTTTCCCCTCAAGAAGCCTTTCTCTAAGACAGTTCTTTTGGAATTGGCAAAGTGATATTTGGAAGCCCATAGAGGGCTATGGTGAAAAAGGAAATATCCTCAGATGAAATCTGGAAAGACGCTTTCTGAGAAGCTGCTTAGTGTTCGGTTAATTCATCTCAAAGAGTTACATCTGTATTGCGTGGATCTCTTTGCTAGCCTTATTTCTGTGGAATCTGAGAGCAGACATTTCAGATTCCTTTGAAGAATATAGGGCCAAAGGAAATATCCTCCGATAACAAACAGAAAGAAGCTTTCTGAGAAACTTCTTTGTGTTCTGTGTAATCATCTCACAGAGTTACAGCTTTCCCCTCAAGAAGCCTTTTGCTAAGACAGTTCTTGTGGAATTGGCAAAGTGATATTTGGAAGCCCATAGAGGCCTATGGTGAAAAAGGAAAAATCCTCAGATGAAATCTGGAAAGAAGCTTTCTGAGAAACTGCTTAGTGTCCGTTAATTTATCTCACAGAGTTACATCTATATTTCGTGGATCTCTTCGCTAGCCTTATTTCTGTGGAATCTGAGAACAGATATTTCGGATCCCTTTGAAGACTATAGGGCCAAAGGAAATATCCTCCGGTAACAAAGAGAGAGAAGCTTTCTGAGAAACTTCTTTGTGTTCTGTGAAATCATCTCACAGAGTTACAGATTTCCCCTAAAGAACTCTTTCGCCAAGACAGTTCTTGTGGAATTGGCAAAGTGATATTTGGAAGCCCATGCAGGGCTACGGTGAAAAAGGAATTATCCTCAGATGAAATCTGGCAAGAAGCTTTCTGAGAAACTGCTTAGTGTTCTGTTAATTCATCTCACAGAGTTACATCTGTATGTCGAGGATCTCTTTGCTAGCCTTATTTCTGTGGAATCTGAGAAGAGATATTTCGGATCCCTTTGAAGACTATAGGGCCAAAGGAAATATCCTCCGATAACAAAGAGAAAGAAACTTTCTGAGAAACTTCTTTGTGTTCTGTGAAATCATGTAACCGAGTTACAGCTTTCCCCTCAAGAAGCCTTTCGCTAAGACAGTTCTTGTGGAATTGGCAAAGTGATATTTGGAAGCCCATAGAGGGCTATGGTGAAAAAGGAAATATCCTCCGATGAAATCTGGAAAGAAGCTTTCTGAGAAACTGCTTAGTGTTCTGCTAATTCATCTCACAGAGTTACATCCGTATTTCGTGGATCTCTTTGCTAGCCTTATTTCTGTGCAATCTGAGAACAGATATTCCGGATCCCTTTGAAGACTATAGGGCCAAAGGAAATATCCTCCGATAACTAAGAGAAAGAAGCTTTCTGAGAAACCTCTTTGTGTTCTGTGAAATCATCTCACACAGTTACAGCTTTCCCCTAAAGAAGCCTTTCGCTAAGACAGTTCTTGTGGAATTGGCAAAGTGATATTTGGAAGCCCACAGAGGGCTATGGTGAAAAAGGAAATATCCTCAGATGAAATCTGGAAAGAAGCTTTCTGAGAAACTGCTCTGTGATGTGTGAGTTCCACTCACAGAGTTACATCTGTATTTCGTGGATCTCTTTGCTAGCCTTATTTCTGGGGAATCTGAGAACAGATATTTCGGATCCCTTTGAAGACTATAGGGCCAAAGGAAATATCCTCCGATAACAAAGAGAAAGAAGCTTTCTGAGAAACTTCTTTGTGTTCTGTGAAATCATCTGACAGAGTTACAGCTTTCCCCTCAAGAAGCCTTTCGCTAAGACAGTCCTTGTGGAATTGGCAAAGTGATATTTGGAAGCCCATAGAGGGCTATGGTGAAAAAGGAAATATCCTCAGATGAAATCTGGAAAGAAGCTTTCTGAGAAACTGCTTAGTGTTCTGTTAATTCATCTCACAGAGTTATATCTGTATTTCGTGGATCTCTTTGCTAGCCTTATTTCTGTGCAATCTGAGAACAGATATTCCGGATCCCTTTGAAGAGTATAGGGCCAAAGGAAATATCCTCCGATAACTAAGAGAAAGAAGCTTTCTGAGAAACCTCTTTGTGTTCTGTGAAATCATCTCACAGTTACAGCTTTCCCCTCAAGAAGCCTTTCGCTAAGACAGTTCTTCTGGAATTGGCAAAGTGATATGTGGAAGCCCTCAGAGGGCTATGGTGAAAAAGGAAATATCCTCAGATGAAATCTGGAAAGAAGCTTTCTGACAAACTGCTCTGTGATGTGTGACTTCCACTCACAGAGTTACACCTGTATTTCGTGGATCTCTTTGCTAACCTTATTTCTGGGGAATCTGAGAACAGATATTTCGGATCCCTTTGAAGAGTATAGGGCCAAAGGAAATATCCTCCGGTAACAAAGAGAAAGAAGCATTCTGAGAAACTTCTTTGTGTTCTGTTAAATCATCTCACAGAGTTACAGCTTTCCCCTCAAGAAGCCTTTCGCTAAGACAGTTCTTGTGGAATTGGCAAAGTGATATTTGGAAGCCCTTAGAGGGCTATGGTGAAAAAGGAATTATCCTCCGATGAAATCTGGAAAGAAGCTTTCTGAGAAACTGCTTAGTGTTCTCTTATTTCATGTCACAGAGTTATATCTGTATTTCGTGGATCTCTTTGCTAGCCTTATTTCTGTGCAGTCAGAGAACAGATATTTCGGATCCCTTTGAAGACTATAGGGCCAAAGGAAATATCCTCCGATAAAAAAGAGAAAGAAGCTTTCTGAGAAACTTCTTTGTGTTCTTTGAAATCATCTCACAGAGTTGCAGCTTTACCCTCAAGAAGACTTTCGCTAAGACAGCTCTTGTGGAATTGGCAAAGTGATATTTGGAAGCCCATAGAGGGCTATGGTGAAAAAGGAAATATCCTCAGATGAAATCTGGAAAGAAGCTTTCTGAGAAACTGCTTAGTGTTCTCTTAATTCATCTCACAGAGTTACATCTATGTTTCATGTATCTCTTTGCTAGCCTTATTTCTGTGGAATCTGAGAACAGATATTTCGGATCCCTTTGAAGACTATAGGGCCAAAGGAAATATCCTCAGATAACAAAGAGAAAGAAGCTTTCTGAGAAACTTCTTTGTGTTCTGTGTAATCATCTCACAGAGTTACAGCTTTCCGCTCAAGAAGCCTTTCGCTAAGACAGTTCTTGTGGAATTGGCAAAGTAATATTTGGAAGCCCATAGAGGGCTATGGTGAAAAAGGAAATATCCTCAGATGAAATTTGGAAAGAAGATTTCTGAGAAACTGCTCTGTGATGTGTGACTTCCACTCACAGAGTTACATCTGTATTTCGTGGATCTCTTTGCTAGCCTTATTTCTGTGCAATCTGAGAACAGATATGTCGAATCCCTTTGAATACTATAGGGCCAAAGGAAATATCCTCCGATAACAAAGAGAAAGAAGCTTTCTGAGAAACTTCTTTGTGTTCTGTGAAATCATCTCACAGAGTTAAAGCTTTCCCCTCAAGAAGCCTTTCTCTAAGACAGTTCTTTTGGAATTGGCAAAGTGATATTTGGAAGCCCTTAGAGTTCTATGGTGAAAAAGGAAATATCCTCCGATGAAATCTGGAAAGAAGCTTTCTGAGAAACTGCTTAGTGTTCTGTTAATTCATCTCACAGAGTTACATCTGTATTGCGTGGATCTCTTTGCTAGCCTTATTTCTGTGGAATCTGAGCGCAGACATTTCGGATCCCTTTGAAGACTATAGAGCCAAAGGAAATATCCTCCGATAACAAAGAGAAAGAAGCTTTCTGAGAAACTTCTTTGTGTTCTGTGTAATCATCTCACAGAGTTACAGCTTTCCCCTCAAGAAGCCTTTTGCTAAGACAGTTCTTCTGGAATTGGCAAAGTGATATTTGGAAGCCCATAGAGGGCTATGGTGAAAAAGGAAATATCCTCAGATGAAATCTGGAAAGAAGCTTTCTGAGAAACTGCTTAGTGTCTGTTAATTTATCTCACAGAGTTACATCTATATTTCGTGGATCTCTTTGCTAGCCTTATTTCTGTGGAATCTCAGAACAGATATTTCGGATCCCTTTGAAGATTATAGGACCAAAGGAAATATCCTCCGATAACAAAGAGAGAGAAGCTTTCTGAGAAACTTCTTTGTGTTCTGTGAAATCACATCACAGAGTTACAGCTTTCCCCTAAAGAACTCTTTCGCTAAGACAGTTCTTGTGGAATTGGCAAAGTGATATTTGGAAGCCCATGGAGGGCTACGGTGAAAAAGGAATTATCCTCAGATGAAATCTGGAAAGAAGCTTTCTGAGAAATTGCTTAGTGTTCTGTTAATTCAATTCACAGAGTTACATTTGTATTTCGTGGATCTCTTTGCTAGCCTTATTTCTGTGGAATCTGAGAAGAGATATTTCGGATCCCTTTGAAGACTGTAGGGCCAAAGGAAATATCCTCCGATAACAAAGAGAAAGAAGCTTTCTGAGAAACTTCTTTGTATTCTGTGTAATCATCTCACAGAGTTACAGCTTTCCCCTCAAGAAGCCTTTCGCTAAGACAGTTCTTGTGGAATTGGCAAAGTGATATTTGGAAGCCCATAGAGGGCTCCGGTGAAAAAGGAAATATCCTCCGATGAAATCTGGAAAGAAGCTTTCTGAGAAACTGCTTAGTGTTCTGTTAATTCATCTCACAGAGTTACATCTGTATTTCGTGGATCTCTTTGCTAGCCTTATTTCTGTGGAATCTGAGAACAGATATTTCGGATCCCTTTGAAGACTATAGGGCCGAAGGAAATATCCTCCGATAACCAAGAGAAAGAAGCTTTCTGAGAAACTTCTTTGTGTTCTGTGAAATCATCTAACCGAGTTACAGCTTTCCACTCAAGAAGCCTTTCGCTAAGACAGTTCTTGTGGAATTGGCAAAGTGATATTTGGAAGCCCTTAGAGGGCTATGATGAAAAGGAAATATCCTCAGATGAAATCTGGAAAGAAGCTTCCTGAGAAACTGCTTAGTGTTCTGTTAATTCATCTCACAGAGTTACATCTGTATTTCGTGGATCTCTTTGCTAGCCTTATTTCTGTGGAATCTGAGAACAGATATTTCGGATCCCTTTGAAGACTATAGGGCCAAAGGAAATATCCTCCGGTAACTAAGAGAAAGAAGCTTTCTGAGAAACTTCTTTGTGTTCTGTGTAATCATCTCACAGATTTACAGCTTTCCGCTCAAGAAGCCTTTCGTTAAGACAGTTCTTGTGGAATTGCAAAGTAATATTTGGAAGCCCATAGAGGGCTATGGTGAAAAAGGAAAAATCCTCAGATGAAATTTGGAAAGAAGATTTCTGAGAAACTGCTCTGTGATGTGAGACTTCAACTCACAGAGTTATATCTGTATTTCGTGGATCTCTTTGCTAGCCTTATTTCTGTGCAATCTGAGAACAGATATGTCGAATCCCTTTGAATACTATAGGGCCAAACGAAATATCCTCCGATAACAAAGAGAAAGAAGCTTTCTGAGAAACTTCTTTGTGTTCTGTGAAATCATTTCACAGAGTTAAAGCTTTCCCCTCAAGAAGCCTTTCTCTAAGACAGTTCTTTTGGAATTGGCAAAGTGATATTTGGAAGCCCATAGAGGGCTATGGTGAAAAAGGAAATATCCTCAGATGAAATCTGGAAAGAAGCTTTCTGAGAAGCTGCTTAGTGTTCGGTTAATTCATCTCAAAGAGTTACATCTGTATTGCGTGGATCTCTTTGCTAGCCTTATTTCTGTGGAATCTGAGAGCAGACATTTCAGATCCCTTTGAAGAATATAGGGCCAAAGGAAATATCCTCCGATAACAAACAGAAAGAAGCTTTCTGAGAAACTTCTTTGTGTTCTGTGTAATCATGTCACAGAGTTACAGCTTTCCCCTCAAGAAGCCTTTTGCTGAGACAGTTCTTGTGGAATTGGCAAAGTGATATTTGGAAGCCCATAGAGGCCTATGGTGAAAAAGGAAAAATCCTCAGATGAAATCTGGAAAGAAGCTTTCTGAGAAACTGCTTAGTGTCCGTTAATTTATCTCACAGAGTTACATCTATATTTCGTGGATCTCTTTGCTAGCCTTATTTCTGTGGAATCTGAGAACAGATATTTCGGATCCCTTTGAAGACTATAGGGCCAAAGGAAATATCCTCCGGTAACAAAGAGAGAGAAGCTTTCTGAGAAACTTCTTTGTGTTCTGTGAAATCATCTCACAGAGTTACAGATTTCCCCTAAAGAACTCTTTCGCCAAGACAGTTCTTGTGGAATTGGCAAAGTGATATTTGGAAGCCCATGCAGGGCTACGGTGAAAAAGGAATTATCCTCAGATGAAATCTGGCAAGAAGCTTTCTGAGAAACTGCTTAGTGTTCTGTTAATTCATCTCACAGAGTTACATCTGTATGTCGAGGATCTCTTTGCTAGCCTTATTTCTGTGGAATCTGAGAAGAGATATTTCGGATCCCTTTGAAGACTATAGGGCCAAAGGAAATATCCTCCGATAACAAAGAGAAAGAAACTTTCTGAGAAACTTCTTTGTGTTCTGTGAAATCATGTAACCGAGTTACAGCTTTCCCCTCAAGAAGCCTTTCGCTAAGACAGTTCTTGTGGAATTGGCAAAGTGATATTTGGAAGCCCATAGAGGGCTATGGTGAAAAAGGAAATATCCTCCGATGAAATCTGGAAAGAAGCTTTCTGAGAAACTGCTTAGTGTTCTGCTAATTCATCTCACAGAGTTACATCCGTATTTCGTGGATCTCTTTGCTAGCCTTATTTCTGTGCAATCTGAGAACAGATATTCCGGATCCCTTTGAAGACTATAGGGCCAAAGGAAATATCCTCCGATAACTAAGAGAAAGAAGCTTTCTGAGAAACCTCTTTGTGTTCTGTGAAATCATCTCACACAGTTACAGCTTTCCCCTAAAGAAGCCTTTCGCTAAGACAGTTCTTGTGGAATTGGCAAAGTGATATTTGGAAGCCCACAGAGGGCTATGGTGAAAAAGGAAATATCCTCAGATGAAATCTGGAAAGAAGCTTTCTGAGAAACTGCTCTGTGATGTGTGAGTTCCACTCACAGAGTTACATCTGTATTTCGTGGATCTCTTTGCTAGCCTTATTTCTGGGGAATCTGAGAACAGATATTTCGGATCCCTTTGAAGACTATAGGGCCAAAGGAAATATCCTCCGATAACAAAGAGAAAGAAGCTTTCTGAGAAACTTCTTTGTGTTCTGTGAAATCATCTGACAGAGTTACAGCTTTCCCCTCAAGAAGCCTTTCGCTAAGACAGTCCTTGTGGAATTGGCAAAGTGATATTTGGAAGCCCATAGAGGGCTATGGTGAAAAAGGAAATATCCTCAGATGAAATCTGGAAAGAAGCTTTCTGAGAAACTGCTTAGTGTTCTGTTAATTCATCTCACAGAGTTATATCTGTATTTCGTGGATCTCTTTGCTAGCCTTATTTCTGTGCAATCTGAGAACAGATATTCCGGATCCCTTTGAAGAGTATAGGGCCAAAGGAAATATCCTCCGATAACTAAGAGAAAGAAGCTTTCTGAGAAACCTCTTTGTGTTCTGTGAAATCATCTCACAGTTACAGCTTTCCCCTCAAGAAGCCTTTCGCTAAGACAGTTCTTCTGGAATTGGCAAAGTGATATGTGGAAGCCCTCAGAGGGCTATGGTGAAAAAGGAAATATCCTCAGATGAAATCTGGAAAGAAGCTTTCTGACAAACTGCTCTGTGATGTGTGACTTCCACTCACAGAGTTACACCTGTATTTCGTGGATCTCTTTGCTAGCCTTATTTCTGGGGAATCTGAGAACAGATATTTCGGATCCCTTTGAAGAGTATAGGGCCAAAGGAAATATCCTCCGGTAACAAAGAGAAAGAAGCATTCTGAGAAACTTCTTTGTGTTCTGTGAAATCATCTCACAGAGTTACAGCTTTCCCCTCAAGAAGCCTTTCGCTAAGACAGTTCTTGTGGAATTGGCAAAGTGATATTTGGAAGCCCTTAGAGGGCTATGGTGAAAAAGGAAATATCCTCCGATGAAATCTGGAAAGAAGCTTTCTGAGAAACTGCTTAGTGTTCTCTTATTTCATGTCACAGAGTTATATCTGTATTTCGTGGATCTCTTTGCTAGCCTTATTTCTGTGCAGTCAGAGAACAGATATTTCGGATCCCTTTGAAGACTATAGGGCCAAAGGAAATATCCTCCGATAACAAAGAGAAAGAAGCTTTCTGAGAAACTTCTTTGTGTTCTTTGAAATCATCTCACAGAGTTGCAGCTTTACCCTCAAGAAGACTTTCGCTAAGACAGCTCTTGTGGAATTGGCAAAGTGATATTTGGAAGCCCATAGAGGGCTATGGTGAAAAAGGAAATATCCTCAGATGAAATCTGGAAAGAAGCTTTCTGAGAAACTGCTTAGTGTTCTCTTAATTCATCTCACAGAGTTACATCTATGTTTCATGTATCTCTTTGCTAGCCTTATTTCTGTGGAATCTGAGAACAGATATTTCGGATCCCTTTGAAGACTATAGGGCCAAAGGAAATATCCTCCGGTAACTAAGAGAAAGAAGCTTTCTGAGAAACTTCTTTGTGTTCTGTGTAATCATCTCACAGAGTTACAGCTTTCCGCTCAAGAAGCCTTTCGCTAAGACAGTTCTTGTGGAATTGGCAAAGTAATCTTTGGAAGCCCATAGAGGGCTATGGTGAAAAAGGAAAAATCCTCAGATGAAATTTGGAAAGAAGATTTCTGAGAAACTGCTCTGTGATGTGTGACTTCCACTCACAGAGTTATATCTGTATTTCGTGGATCTCTTTGCTAGCCTTATTTCTGTGCAATCTGAGAACAGATATGTCGAATCCCTTTGAATACTATAGGGCCAAACGAAATATCCTCCGATAACAAAGAGAAAGAAGCTTTCTGAGAAACTTCTTTGTGTTCTGTGAAATCATTTCACAGAGTTACAGCTTTCCCCTCAAGAAGCCTTTCTCTAAGACAGTTCTTTTGGAATTGGCAAAGTGATATTTGGAAGCCCATAGAGGGCTATGGTGAAAAAGGAAATATCCTCAGATGAAATCTGGAAAGAAGCTTTCTGAGAAACTGCTTAGTGTTCTGTTAATTCATCTCACAGAGTTACATCTGTATTTCGTGGATCTCTTTGCTAGCCTTATTTCTGTGGAATCTGAGAGCAGACATTTCGGATCCCTTTGAAGACTATAGGGCCAAAGGAAATATCCTCCGATGACTAAGAGAAAGAAGCTTTCTGAGAAACCTCTTTGTGTTCTGTGAAATCATCTCACACAGTTATAGCTTTCCCCTCAAGAAGCCTTTCGCTAAGACAGTTCTTCTGGAATTGGCAAAGTGATATTTGGAAGCGCACAGAGGGCTATGGTGAAAAAGGAAATATCCTCAGATGAAATATAGAAAGAAGTTTTCTGAGAAACTGCTCTGTGATGTGTGAGTTCCACTCACAGAGTTACATCTGTATTTCGTGGATCTCTTTGCTAGCCTTATTTCTGGGGAATCTGAGAACAGATATTTCGGATCCCTTTGAAGACTATAGGGACAAAGGAAATATCCTCCGATAAAAAAGAGAAAGAAGCTTTCTGAGAAACTTCTTTGTGTTCTGTGAAATCATCTCACAGTGTTGCAGCTTTACCCTCAAGAAGACTTTCGCTAAGACAGTTCTTGTGGAATTGGCAAAGTGATATTTGGAAGCCCATAGAGGGCTATGGTGAAAAAGGAAATATCCTCAGATGAAATCTGGAAAGAAGCTTTCTGAGAAACTGCTTAGTGTTCTCTTAATTCATCTCACAGAGTTACATCTATATTTCGTGGATCTCTTTGCTAGCCTTATTTCTGTGGAATCTGAGAACAGATATTTCGGATCCCTTTGAAGACTATAGGGCCAAAGGAAATATCCTCCGATAACAAAGAGAGAGAAGCTTTCTGAGAAACTTCTTTGTGTTCTGTGAAATCATCTCACAGAGTTACAGCTTTCCCCTCGAGAACTCTTTCGCTAAGACAGTTCTTGTGGAATTGGCAAAGTGATATTTGGAAGCCCATGCAGGGCTACGGTGAAAAAGGAATTATCCTCAGATGAAATCTGGCAATAGGCTTTCTGAGAAACTGCTTAGTGTTCTGTTAATTCATCTCACAGAGTTACATCTGTATGTCGAGGATCTCTTTGCTAGCCTTATTTCTGTGGAATCTGAGAACAGATATTTAGGATCCCTTTGAAGACTATAGTGCCAAAGGAAATATCCTCCGATAACAAAGAGAAAGAAACTTTCTGAGAAACTTCTTTGTGTTCTGTGAAATCATGTAACCGAGTTATAGCTTTCCCCTCAAGAAGCCTTTCGCTAAGACAGTTCTTGTGGAATTGGCAAAGTGATATTTGGAAGCCCATAGAGGGCTATGGTGAAAAAGGAAATATCCTCCGATGAAATCTGGAAAGAAGCTTTCTGAGAAACTGCTTAGTGTTCTGCTAATTCATCTCACAGAGTTACATCTGTATTTCGTGGATCTCTTTGCTAGCCTTATTTCTGTGCAATCTGAGAACAGATATTCCGGATCCCTTTGAAGACTATAGGGCCAAAGGAAATATCCTCCGATAACTAAGAGAAAGAAGATTTCTGAGAAACCTCTTTGTGTTCTGTGAAATCATCTCACACAGTTACAGCTTTCCCCTCAAGAAGCCTTTCGCTAAGACAGTTCTTCTGGAATTGGCAAAGTGATATTTGGAAGCCCACAGAGGGCTCTGGTGAAAAAGGAAATATCCTCAGATGAAATCTGGAAAGAAACTTTCTGAGAAACTGCTCTGTGATGTGTGACTTCCACTCACAGAGTTACATCTGTATTTCGTGGATCTCTTTGCTAGCCTTATTTCTGGGGAATCTGAGAACAGATATTTCGGATCCCTTTGAAGACTATAGGGCCAAAGGAAATATCCTCCGGTAACTAAGAGAAAGAAGATTTCTGAGAAACTTCTTTGTGTTCTGTGTAATCATCTCACAGAGTTACAGCTTTCCACTCAAGAAGCCTTTCGCTAAGACAGTTCTTGTGGAATTGGCAAAGTAATATTTGGAAGCCCATAGAGGGCTATAGTGAAAAAGGAAAAATCCTCAGATGAAATTTGGAAAGAAGATTTCTGAGAAACTGCTCTGTGATGTGTGACTTCCACTCACAGAGTTATATCTGTATTTCCTGGATCTCTTTGCTAGCCTTATTTCTGTGCAATCTGAGAACAGATATGTCGAATCCCTTTGAATACTATAGGGCCAAACGAAATATCCTCCGATAACAAAGAGAAAGAAGCTTTCTGAGAAATTTCTTTGTGTTCTGTGAAATCATTTCACAGAGTCACAGCTTTCCCCTCAAGAAGCCTTTCTCTAAGACAGTTCTTTTGGAATTGGCAAAGTGATATTTGCAAGCCCATAGAGGGCTATGGTGAAAAAGGAAATACCCTGAGATGAAATCTGGAAAGAAGCTTTCTGAGAAACTGCTTAGTGTTCTGTTAATTCATCTCACAGAGTTAGATCTGTATTGCGTGGATCTCTTTGCTAGCCTTATTTCTGTGGAATCTGAGAGCAGACATTTCGGATCCCTTTGAAAAATATAGTTCCAAAGGAAATATCCTCCGATAACAAAGAGAAAGAAGCTTTCTGAGAAACTTCTTTGTGTTCTGTGTAATCATCTCACAGAGTTACAGCTTTCCCCTCAAGAAGCCTTTTGCTAAGACAGTTATTCTGTAATTGGCAAAGTGATATTTGGAAGTACATAGAGGGCTATGGTGAAAAAGGAAATATCCTCAGCTGAAATCTGGAAAGAAGCTTTCTGAGAAACTGCGTAGTGTCTGTTAATTTATCTCACAGAGTTACATCTGTATTTCGTGGATCTCTTTGCTAGCCTTATTTCTGTGGAATCTGAGAACAGATATTTCGGATCCCTTTGAAGACTATGGGGCCAAAGGAAATATCCTCCGATAACAAAGAGAGAGAAGCTTTCTGAGAAACTTCTTTGTGTTCTGTGAAATCATCTCACAGAGTTACAGCTTTCCCCTCAAGAATTCTTTCGCTAAGACAGTTCTTGTGGAATTGGCAAAGTGATATTTGGAAGCCGATGGAGGTCTATGGTGAAAAAGGAATTATCCTCAGATGAAATCTGGAAAGAAGCTTTCTGAGAAACTGCTTAGTGTTCTGTTAATTCATCTCACAGAGTTACATCTGTATGTCGAGGATCTCTTTGCTAGCCTTATGTCTGTGGAATCTGAGAAGAGATATTTCGCATCCCTTTGAAGACTATAGGGCCAAAGGAAATATCCTCCGATAACAAAGAGAAAGAAGCTTTCTGAGAAACTTCTTTGTGTTCTGTGAAATCATCTAACCGAGTTACAGCTTTCCCCTCAAGAAGCCTTTCGCTAACACAGTTCTTGTGGAATTGGCAAAGTGATATTTGGAAGCCCATAGAGGGCTATGGTGAAAAAGGAAATATCCTCAGATGAAATCTGGAAAGAAGCTTTCTGAGAAACTGCTTAGTGTTCTGTTAATTCATCTCACAGATTTATATCTGTATTTCGTGGATCTTTTTGCTAGCCTTATTTCTGTGCAATCTGAGAACAGATATTCCGGATCCCTTTGAAGAGTATAGGGCCAAAGGAAATATCCTCCGATAACTAAGAGAAAGAAGCTTTCTGAGAAACCTCTTTGTGTTCTGCGAAATCATCTCACACAGTTGCAGCTTTCCCCTCAAGAAGCCTTTCGCTAAGACAGTTCTTCTGGAATTGGCAAAGTGATATTTGGAAGCCCACAGAGGGCTATGGTGAAAAAGGAAATATCCTCAGATGAAATCTGGAAAGAAGCTTTCTGAGAAACTGCTTAGTGTTCTCTTAATTCATCTCAAAGAATTACATCTATATTTCATGGATCTCTTTGATAGCCTTATTTCTGAGGAATCTGAGAACAGATATTTCGGATCCCTTTGTAGACTATAGGGCCAAAAGAAATATCCTCCGATAACAAAGAGAGAGAAGCTTTCTGAGAAACATATTTGTGTTCTGTGAAATCATCTCACACAGTTACAGCTTTCCCCTCAAGAAGTCTTTCGCTAAGACAGTTCTTGTGGAATTGGCAAAGAGATATTTGGAAGCCATAGAGGGCTATGGTGAAAAAGGAAATATCCTCCGATGAAATCTGGAAAGAAGCTTTCTGAGAAATTGCTTAGTGTTCTGTTAATTCAATTCACAGAGTTACGTTTGTATTTCGTGGATCTCTTTGCTAGCCTTATTTCTGTGGAATCTGAGAACAGATATTTCGGATCCCTTTGAAGACTGTAGGGCCAAAGGAAATATCCTCCGATAACAAAGAGAAAGAAGCTTTCTGAGAAACTTCTTTGTATTCTGTGTAATCATCTCACAGAGTTACAGCTTTCCCCTCAAGAAGCCTTTCGCTAAGACAGTTCTTGTGGAATTGGCAAAGTGATATTTGGAAGCCCTTAGAGGGCTATGGTGAAAAGGAATTATCCTCAGATGAATTCTGGAAAGAAGCTTTCTGAGAAACTGCTTAGTGTTCTCTTAATTCATCTCACAGAGTTACATCTGTATTTCGTGGATCTCTTTGCTAGCCTTATTTCTGTGGAATCTGAGAACAGATATTTCGGATCCCTTTGAAGACTATAGGGCCAAAGGAAATATCCTCCGGTAACTAAGAGAAAGAAGATTTCTGAGAAACTTCTTTGTGTTCTGTGTAATCATCTCACAGAGTTACAGCTTTCCACTCAAGAAGCCTTTCGCTAAGACAGTTCTTGTGGAATTGGCAAAGTAATATTTGGAAGCCCATAGAGGGCTATAGTGAAAAAGGAAAAATCCTCAGATGAAATTTGGAAAGAAGATTTCTGAGAAACTGCTCTGTGATGTGTGTCTTCCACTCACAGAGTTATATCTGTATTTCCTGGATCTCTTTGCTAGCCTTATTTCTGTGCAATCTGAGAACAGATATGTCGAATCCCTTTGAATACTATAGGGCCAAACGAAATATCCTCCGATAACAAAGAGAACGAAGCTTTCTGAGAAACTTCTTTGTGTTCTGTGAAATCATTTCACAGAGTTACAGCTTTCCCCTCAAGAAGCCTTTCTCTAAGACAGTTCTTTTGGAATTGGCAAAGTGATATTTGGAAGCCCATAGAGGGCTATGGTGAAAAAGGAAATATCCTGAGAAGAAATCTGGAAAGAAGCTTTCTGAGAAACTGCTTAGTGTTCTGTTAATTCATCTCACAGAGTTACATCTGTATTGCGTGGATCTCTTTGCTAGCCTTATTGCTGTGGAACCTGAGAGCAGACATTTCGGATCCCTTTGAAGACTATAGGGCCAAAGGAAATATCCTCCGATAACAAAGAGAAAGAAGCTTTCTGAGAAACTTCTTTGTGTTCTGTGTAATCATCTCACAGAGTTACAGCTTTCCCCTCAAGAAGCCTTTTGCTAAGACAGTTCTTCTGTAATTGGCAAAGTGATATTTGAAAGCCCATAGAGGCCTATGGTGAAAAAGGAAAAATCCTCAGATGAAATCTGGAAAGAAGCTTTCTGAGAAACTGCTTAGTGTCCGTTAATTTATCTCACAGAGTTACATCTATATTTCGTGGATCTCTTTGCTAGCCTTATTTCTGTGGAATCTGAGAACAGATATTTCGGATCACTTTGAAGACTATAGGGCCAAAGGAAATATCCTCCGATAACAAAGAGAGAGAAGCTTTCTGAGAAACTTCTTTGTGTTCTGTGAAATCATCTCACAGAGTTACAGATTTCCCCTAAAGAACTCTTTCGCTAAGACAGTTCTTGTGGAATTGGCAAAGTGATATTTGGAAGCCCATGCAGGGCTACGTGAAAAAGGAATTATCCTCAGATGAAATCTGGCAAGAAGCTTTCTGAGAAACTGCTTAGTGTTCTGTTAATTCATCTCACAGAGTTACATCTGTATGTCGAGGATCTCTTTGCTAGCCTTATTTCTGTGGAATCTGAGAAGAGATATTTCGGATCCCTTTGAAGACTATAGGGCCAAAGGAAATATCCTCCGATAACAAAGAGAAAGAAACTTTCTGAGAAACTTCTTTGTGTTCTGTGAAATCATGTAACCGAGTTACAGCTTTCCCCTCAAGAAGCCTTTCGCTAAGACAGTTCTTGTGGAATTGGCAAAGTGATATTTGGAAGCCCATAGAGGGCTATGGTGAAAAAGGAAATATCCTCCGATGAAATCTGGAAAGAAGCTTTCTGAGAAACTGCTTAGTGTTCTGCTAATTCATCTCACAGAGTTATATCCGTATTTCGTGGATCTCTTTGCTAGCCTTATTTCTGTGCAATCTGAGAACAGATATTCCGGATCCCTTTGAAGACTATAGGGCCAAAGGAAATATCCTCCGATAACTAAGAGAAAGAAGCTTTCTGAGAAAACTCTTTGTGTTCTGTGAAATCATCTCACACAGTTACAGCTTTCCCCTAAAGAAGCCTTTCGCTAAGACAGTTCTTCTGTAATTGGCAAAGTGATATTTGGAAGCCCACAGAGGGCTATGGTGAAAAAGGAAATATCCTCAGATGAAATCTGGAAAGAAGCTTTCTGAGAAACTGCTCTGTGATGTGTGAGTTCCACTCACAGAGTTACATCTGTATTTCGTGGATCTCTTTGCTAGCCTTATTTCTGTGCAATCTGAGAACAGATATTCCGGATCCCTTTGAAGAGTATAGGGCCAAAGGAACTATCCTCCGATAACTAAGAGAAAGAAGCTTTCTGAGAAACCTCTATGTGTTCTGTGAAATCATCTCACAGTTGCAGCTTTCCCCTCAAGAAGCCTTTCGCTAAGACAGTTCTTCTGGAATTGGCAAAGTGATATGTGGAAGCCCTCAGAGGGCTATGGTGAAAAAGGAAATATCCTCAGATGAAATCTGGAAAGAAGCTTTCTGACAAACTGCTCTGTGATGTGTGACTTCCACTCACAGAGTTACACCTGTATTTCGTGGATCTCTTTGCTAGCCTTATTTCTGGGGAATCTGAGAACAGATATTTCGGATCCCTTTGAAGAGTATAGGGACAAAGGAAATATCCTCCGGTAACAAAGAGAAAGAAGCATTCTGAGAAACTTCTTTGTGTTCTGTGAAATCATCTCACAGAGTTACAGCTTTCCCCTCAAGAAGCCTTTCGCTAAGACAGTTCTTGTGGAATTGGCAAAGTGATATTTGGAAGCCCTTAGAGGGCTATGGTGAAAAAGGAAATATACTCCGATGAAATCTGGAAAGAAGCTTTCTGAGAAACTGCTTAGTGTTCTCTTAATTCATGTCACAGAGTTATATCTGTATTTCGTGGATCTCTTTGCTAGCCTTATTTCTGTGCAGTCAGAGAACAGATATTTCGGATCCCTTTGAAGACTATAGGGCCAAAGGAAATATCCTCCGATAACAAAGAGAAAGAAGCTTTCTGAGAAACTTCTTTGTGTTCTTTGAAATCATCTCACAGAGTTGCAGCTTTACCCTCAAGAAGACTTTCGCTAAGACAGCTCTTGTGGAATTGGCAAAGTGATATTTGGAAGCCCATAGAGGGCTATGGTGAAAAAGGAAATATCCTCAGATGAAATCTGGAAAGAAGCTTTCTGAGAAACTGCTTAGTGTTCTCTTAATTCATCTCACAGAGTTACATCTATGTTTCATGTATCTCTTTGCTAGCCTTATTTCTGTGGAATCTGAGAACAGATATTTCGGATCCCTTTGAAGACTATAGGGCCAAAGGAAATATCCTCCGGAAACTAAGAGAAAGAAGCTTTCTGAGAAACTTCTTTGTGTTCTGTGTAATCATCTCACAGAGTTACAGCTTTCCGCTCAAGAAGCCTTTCGCTAAGACAGTTCTTGTGGAATTGGCAAAGTAATCTTTGGAAGCCCATAGAGGGCTATGGTGAAAAAGGAAAAATCCTCAGATGAAATTTGGAAAGAAGATTTCTGAGAAACTGCTCTGTGATGTGTGACTTCCACTCACAGAGTTATATCTGTATTTCGTGGATCTCTTTGCTAGCCTTATTTCTGTGCAATCTGAGAACAGATATGTCGAATCCCTTTGAATACTATAGGGCCAAACGAAATATCCTCCGATAACAAAGAGAAAGAAGCTTTCTGAGAAACTTCTTTGTGTTCTGTGAAATCATTTCACAGAGTTACAGCTTTCCCCTCAAGAAGCCTTTCTCTAAGACAGTTCTTTTGGAATTGGCAAAGTGATATTTGGAAGCCCATAGAGGGCTATGGTGAAAAAGGAAATATCCTCAGATGAAATCTGGAAAGAAGCTTTCTGAGAAACTGCTTAGTGTTCTGTTAATTCATCTCACAGAGTTACATCTGTATTTCGTGGATCTCTTTGCTAGCGTTATTTCTGTGGAATCTGAGAGCAGACATTTCGGATCCCTTTGAAGACTATAGGGCCAAAGGAAATATCCTCCGATGACTAAGAGAAAGAAGCTTTCTGAGAAACCTCTTTGTGTTCTGTGAAATCATCTCACACAGTTATAGCTTTCCCCTCAAGAAGCCTTTCGCTAAGACAGTTCTTCTGGAATTGGCAAAGTGATATTTGGAAGCGCACAGAGGGCTATGGTGAAAAAGGAAATATCCTCAGATGAAATATGGAAAGAAGTTTTCTGAGAAACTGCTCTGTGATGTGTGAGTTCCACTCACAGAGTTACATCTGTATTTCGTGGATCTCTTTGCTAGCCTTATTTCTGGGGAATCTGAGAACAGATATTTCGGATCCCTTTGAAGACTATAGGGACAAAGGAAATATCCTCCGATAAAAAAGAGAAAGAAGCTTTCTGAGAAACTTCTTTGTGTTCTGTGAAATCATCTCACAGAGTTGCAGCTTTACCCTCAAGAAGACTTTCGCTAAGACAGTTCTTGTGGAATTGGCAAAGTGATATTTGGAAGCCCATAGAGGGCTATGGTGAAAAAGGAAATATCCTCAGATGAAATCTGGAAAGAAGCTTTCTGAGAAACTGCTTAGTGTTCTCTTAATTCATCTCACAGAGTTACATCTATATTTCGTGGATCTCTTTGCTAGCCTTATTTCTGTGGAATCTGAGAACAGATATTTCGGATCCCTTTGAAGACTATAGGGCCAAAGGAAATATCCTCCGATAACAAAGAGAGAGAAGCTTTCTGAGAAACTTCTTTGTGTTCTGTGAAATCATCTCACAGAGTTACAGCTTTCCCCTCAAGAACTCTTTCGCTAAGACAGTTCTTGTGGAATTGGCAAAGTGATATTTGGAAGCCCATGCAGGGCTACGGTGAAAAAGGAATTATCCTCAGATGAAATCTGGCAATAGGCTTTCTGAGAAACTGCTTAGTGTTCTGTTAATTCATCTCACAGAGTTACATCTGCATGTCGAGGATCTCTTTGCTAGTCTTATTTCTGTGGAATCTGAGAACAGATATTTCGGATCCCTTTGAAGACTATAGGGCCAAAGGAAATATCCTCCGATAACAAAGAGAAAGAAGCTTTCTGAGAAACTTCTTTGTGTTCTGTGAAATCATCTAACCGAGTTACAGCTTTCTCCTCAAGAAGCCTTTCGCTAAGACAGTTCTTGTGGAATTGGCAAAGTGATATTTGGAAGCCCATAGAGGGCTATGGTGAAAAAGGAAATATCTTCAGATGAAATCTGGAAAGATGCTTTCTGAGAAACTGCTTAGTGTTCTGTTAATTCATCTCACAGAGTTATATCTGTATTTCGTGGATCTCTTTGCTAGCCTTATTTCTGTGCAATCTGAGAACAGATATTCCGGATCCCTTTGAAGAGTATAGGGCCAAAGGAAATATCCTCCGATAACTAAGAGAAAGAAGCTTTCTGAGAAACCTCTTTGTGTTCTGCGAAATCATCTCACACAGTTGCAGCTTTCCCCTCAAGAAGCCTTTCGCTAAGACAGTTCTTCTGGAATTTGCAAAGTGATATTTGAAAGCCCACAGAGGGCTCTGGTGAAAAAGGAAATATCCTCAGATGAAATCTGGAAAGAAGCTTTCTGAGAAACTGCTCTGTGATGTGTGACTTCCACTCACAGAGTTACATCTGTATTTCGTGGATCTCTTTGCTAGCCTTATTTCTGGGGAATCTGAGAACAGATATTTCGGATCCCTTTGAAGACTATAGGGCCAAAGGAAATATCCTCCGGTAACTAAGAGAAAGAAGATTTCTGAGAAACTTCTTTGTGTTCTGTGTAATCATCTCACAGAGTTACAGCTTTCCACTCAAGAAGCCTTTCGCTAAGACAGTTCTTGTGGAATTGGCAAAGTAATAATTGGAAGCCCATAGAGGGCTATAGTGAAAAAGGAAAAATCCTCAGATGAAATTTGGAAAGAAGATTTCTGAGAAACTGCTCTGTGATGTGTGACTTCCACTCACAGAGTTATATCTGTATTTCCTGGATCTCTTTGCTAGCCTTATTTCTGTGCAATCTGAGAACAGATATGTCGAATCCCTTTGAATACTATAGGGCCAAACGAAATATCCTCCGATAACAAAGAGAAAGAAGCTTTCTGAGAAACTTCTTTGTGTTCTGTGAAATCATCTCACAGAGTTACAGCTTTCCCCTCAAGAATTCTTTCGCTAAGACAGTTCTTGTGGAATTGGCAAAGTGATATTTGGAAGCCGATGGAGGTCTACGGTGAAAAAGGAATTATCCTCAGATGAAATCTGGAAAGAAGCTTTCTGAGAAACTGCTTAGTGTTCTGTTAATTCATCTCACAGAGTTACATCTGTATGTCGAGGATCTCTTTGCTAGCCTTATTTCTGTGGAATCTGAGAACAGATATTTCGGATCCCTTTGAAGACTATAGGGCCAAAGGAAATATCCTCCGATAACAAAGAGAAAGAAGCTTTCTGAGAAACTTCTTTGTGTTCTGTGAAATCATCTAACCGAGTTACAGCTTTCCCCTGAAGAAGCCTTTCACTAGGACAGTTCTTGTGGAATTGGCAAAGTGATATTTGGAAGCCCATAGAGCGCTATGGTGAAAAAGGAAATATCCTCCGATGAAATCTGGAAAGAAGCTTTCTGAGAAATTGCTTAGTGTTCTGTTAATTCAATTCACAGAGTTACATTTGTATTTCGTGGATCTGTTTCCTAGCCTTATTTCTGTGGAATCTGAGAACAGATATTTCGGATCCCTTTGAAGACTGTAGGGCCAAAGGAAATATCCTCCGATAACAAAGAGAAAGAAGCTTTCTGAGAAACTTCTTTGTGTTCTGTGTAATCATCTCACAGAGTTACAGCTTTCCCCTCAAGAAGCCTTTCGCTAAGACAGTTCTTTTGGAATTGGCAAAGTGATATTTGGAAGCCCATAGAGGGCTATGGTGAGAAAGGAAATATCCTCCGATTAAATCTGGAAAGAAGCTTTCTGAGAAACTGCTTAGTGTTCTGTTAATTCTTCTCACAGAGTTACATCTGTATTTCGTGGATCTCTTTGCTAGCCTTATTTCTGTGCAATCTGAGAACAGATATTTCGGATCCCTTTGAAGACTACAGGGCCAAAGGAAATATCCTCTGATAACAAAGAGAAAGAAGCTTTCTGAGAAACTTTTTGCGTTCTGTGAAATCATCTCACAGAGTTACAGCTTTCCCCTCAAGAAGCCTTTCGCTAAGATAGTTCTTGTGGAATTGTCAAAGTGATATTTGGAAGCCCTTAGAGGGCTAACCTTATTTCTGTACAATCTGAGAACAGATATTTCGGATCCCTTTGAAGACTATAGGGCCAAAGGAAATATCCTCCGATAACAAAGAGAAAGAAGCTTTCTGAGAAACTTCTTTGTGTTCTGTGTAATCATGTCACAGCTTTACAGCTTTCCCCTCAAGAAGCCTTTCGCTAAGACAGTTCTTGTGGAATTGGCAAAGTGATATTTGGAAGCCCATAGTGGGCTATGTTGAAAATGGAAATATCCTTAGCTGAAATCTGGAAAGAAGCTTTCTGAGAAACTGCTTAGTGTTCTGTTAATTCATCTCACAGAGTTACATCTGTATTTCGTGGATCTCTTTGCTTGCCTTATTTCTGTGGAATCTGAGAACAGATATTTCGGATCCCTTGGAAGACTATAGGGTAAAGGAAATATCCTCCGATAACAAAGAGAAAGAAGCTTTCTCAGAAACTTCTTTGTGTTCTGTGAAATCATCTCACAGAGTTACAGCTTTCCCCTCAAGAAGCCTTTCGCTAAGACAGTTCTTGTGGAATTGGCAAAGTGATATTTGGAAGCCCATAGAGGGCTATGGTGAAAAAGGAAATATCCTCCGATGAAATCTGGAAAGAAGCTTTCTGAGAAACTGCTTAGTGTTCTGTTAATTCATCTCACAGAGTTACATCTGTATTTCGTGGATCTCTTTGGTAACCTTATTTCTGTGCAATCTGACAACAGATATTTCGGATCCCTTTGAAGACTATAGGGCCAAAGCAAATATCCTCCGATAACAAAGAGAAAGAAGCTTTCTGAGAAACTTCTTTGTGTTCTGTGAAATCATCTCACAGAGTTACAGCTTTCCCCTCAAGAAGCCTTTCTCTAAGACAGTTCTTGTGGAATTGGCAAAGTGATATTTGGAAGCCCATAGAAGGCTATGGTGAAAAAGGAAATATCCTCAGATGAAATCTGGAAAGAAGCTTTCTGAGAAACTGCTTAGTGTTCTGTTAATTCATCTCACAGAGTTACATCTGTATTTCATGGATCTCTTTGCTACCCTTATTTCTGTTCAATCTGAGAACAGATATTTCGGTTCCCTTTGAAGACTATAGGGCCAAAGGAAATATCCTCCGATAACAAAGAGAAAGAAGCTTTCTGAGAAACTTCTTTGTGTTCTGTGCAATCATCTCACAGAGTTACAGCTTCCCCCTCAAGAAGCCTTTCGCTAAGACAGTTGTTGTGGAATTGGCAAAGTGATGTTTGGAAGCCCATAGAGGGCTATGGTGAAAAAGGAAATATCCTCAGATGAAAACTGGAAAGAAGCTTTCTGAGAAACTGCTTAGTGTTCTGTTAATTCATCTCACAGAGTTACATCTGTATTTCGTGGATCTCTTTGCTATCCTTATTTCTGTGGAATCTGTGAACAGATATTTCAGACGCCTTTGAAGATTATAGGGCCAAAGGAAATATCCTCCGATAACAAAGAGAAAGAAGCTTTCTGAGAAACTTCTTTGTGTTCTCTGAAATCATCTCACAGAGTTACAGCTTTCCCCTCAAGAAGTCTTTCGCTAAGACAGTTCTTTTGGAATTGGCAAAGTGATATTTTGAGCCCATAGAGGGCTATGCTGAAAAAGGAAATACCCTTTGATGAAATCTGGAAAGAAGCTTTCTGAGAAACTGCTTACTGTTATGTTCATTCATCTCACAGAGTTACATCTGTATTTCATGGATGTCTTTGCTGGCCTTATTTCTGGGGAATCTGAGAACAGATATTTCGGATCCCTTTGAAGACTATAGAGCCAAAGGAAATGTCCTCCGATAACAAAGAGAAACAAGCTTTCTCAGAAACTTCTTTGTGTTCTGTGAAATCATCTCACAGAGTTACAGCTTTCGCCTCAAAAAGCCTTTCGCTAAGGCAGTTCTGGTGGAATTGGCAAAGTGATGTTTGGAAGCCCATAGAGGGCTATGGTGAAAAAGGAAATATCCTCAGATGAAATCTGGAAAGAAGCTTTCTGAGAAACTGCTTAGTGTTCTGTTAATTCATCTCACAGAGTTACATCTGTATTTCCTGGATCTCTTTGCTAGCCTTATTTCTGGGGAATCTGAGAACAGATATTTCGGATCCCTTTGAAGACTATAGGGCCAAAGGAAATATCCTCCGATAACAAAGAGAAAGAAGCTTTCTGAGAAACTTCTTTGTGTTCTGTGAAATCATCTGACAGAGTTACAGCTTTCCCCTCAAGAAGCCTTTCGCTAAGACAGTTCTTGTGGAATTGGCAAAGTGATATTTGGAAGCCCATAGAGGGCTATGGTGAAAAAGGAAATATCCTCAGATGAAATCTGGAAAGAAGCTTTCTGAGAAACTGCTTAGTGTTCTGTTAATTCATCTCACAGAGTTATATCTGTATTTCGTGGATCTCTTTGCTAGCCTTATTTCTGTGCAATCTGAGAACAGATATTCCGGATCCCTTTGAAGAGTATAGGGCCAAAGGAACTATCCTCCGATAACTAAGAGAAAGAAGCTTTCTGAGAAACCTCTATGTGTTCTGTGAAATCATCTCACAGTTACAGTTTTCCCCTCAAGAAGCCTTTCGCTAAGACAGTTCTTCTGGAATTGGCAAAGTGATATGTGGAAGCCCTCAGAGGGCTATGGTGAAAAAGGAAATATCCTCAGATGAAATCTGGAAAGAAGCTTTCTGACAAACTGCTCTGTGATGTGTGACTTCCACTCACAGAGTTACACCTGTATTTCGTGGATCTCTTTGCTAGCCTTATTTCTGGGGAATCTGAGAACAGATATTTCGGATCCCTTTGAAGAGTATAGGGACAAAGGAAATATCCTCCGGTAACAAAGAGAAAGAAGCATTCTGAGAAACTTCTTTGTGTTCTGTGAAATCATCTCACAGAGTTACAGCTTTCCCCTCAAGAAGCCTTTCGCTAAGACAGTTCTTGTGGAATTGGCAAAGTGATATTTGGAAGCCCTTAGAGGGCTATGGTGAAAAAGGAAATATACTCCGATGAAATCTGGAAAGAAGCTTTCTGAGAAACTGCTTAGTGTTCTCTTAATTCATGTCACAGAGTTATATCTGTATTTCGTGGATCTCTTTGCTAGCCTTATTTCTGTGCAGTCAGAGAACAGATATTTCGGATCCCTTTGAAGACTACAGGGCCAAAGGAAATATCCTCCGATAACAAAGAGAAAGAAGCTTTCTGAGAAACTTCTTTGTGTTCTTTGAAATCATCTCACAGAGTTGCAGCTTTACCCTCAAGAAGACTTTCGCTAAGACAGCTCTTGTGGAATTGGCAAAGTGATATTTGGAAGCCCATAGAGGGCTATGGTGAAAAAGGAAATATCCTCAGATGAAATCTGGAAAGAAGCTTTCTGAGAAACTGCTTAGTGTTCTCTTAATTCATCTCACAGAGTTACATCTATGTTTCATGTATCTCTTTGCTAGCCTTATTTCTGTGGAATCTGAGAACAGATATTTCGGATCCCTTTGAAGACTATAGGGCCAAAGGAAATATCCTCCGGAAACTAAGAGAAAGAAGCTTTCTGAGAAACTTCTTTGTGTTCTGTGTAATCATCTCACAGAGTTACAGCTTTCCGCTCAAGAAGCCTTTCGCTAAGACAGTTCTTGTGGAATTGGCAAAGTAATCTTTGGAAGCCCATAGAGGGCTATGGTGAAAAAGGAAAAATCCTCAGATGAAATTTGGAAAGAAGATTTCTGAGAAACTGCTCTGTGATGTGTGACTTCCACTCACAGAGTTATATCTGTATTTCGTGGATCTCTTTGCTAGCCTTATTTCTGTGCAATCTGAGAACAGATATGTCGAATCCCTTTGAATACTATAGGGCCAAACGAAATATCCTCCGATAACAAAGAGAAAGAAGCTTTCTGAGAAACTTCTTTGTGTTCTGTGAAATCATTTCACAGAGTTACAGCTTTCCCCTCAAGAAGCCTTTCTCTAAGACAGTTCTTTTGGAATTGGCAAAGTGATATTTGGAAGCCCATAGAGGGCTATGGTGAAAAAGGAAATATCCTCAGATGAAATCTGGAAAGAAGCTTTCTGAGAAACTGCTTAGTGTTCTGTTAATTCATCTCACAGAGTTACATCTGTATTTCGTGGATCTCTTTGCTAGCGTTATTTCTGTGGAATCTGAGAGCAGACATTTCGGATCCCTTTGAAGACTATAGGGCCAAAGGAAATATCCTCCGATGACTAAGAGAAAGAAGCTTTCTGAGAAACCTCTTTGTGTTCTGTGAAATCATCTCACACAGTTATAGCTTTCCCCTCAAGAAGCCTTTCGCTAAGACAGTTCTTCTGGAATTGGCAAAGTGATATTTGGAAGCGCACAGAGGGCTATGGTGAAAAAGGAAATATCCTCAGATGAAATATGGAAAGAAGTTTTCTGAGAAACTGCTCTGTGATGTGTGAGTTCCACTCACAGAGTTACATCTGTATTTCGTGGATCTCTTTGCTAGCCTTATTTCTGGGGAATCTGAGAACAGATATTTCGGATCCCTTTGAAGACTATAGGGACAAAGGAAATATCCTCCGATAAAAAAGAGAAAGAAGCTTTCTGAGAAACTTCTTTGTGTTCTGTGAAATCATCTCACAGAGTTGCAGCTTTACCCTCAAGAAGACTTTCGCTAAGACAGTTCTTGTGGAATTGGCAAAGTGATATTTGGAAGCCCATAGAGGGCTATGGTGAAAAAGGAAATATCCTCAGATGAAATCTGGAAAGAAGCTTTCTGAGAAACTGCTTAGTGTTCTCTTAATTCATCTCACAGAGTTACATCTATATTTCGTGGATCTCTTTGCTAGCCTTATTTCTGTGGAATCTGAGAACAGATATTTCGGATCCCTTTGAAGACTATAGGGCCGAAGGAAATATCCTCCGATAACAAAGAGAGAGAAGCTTTCTGAGAAACTTCTTTGTGTTCTGTGAAATCATCTCACAGAGTTACAGCTTTCCCCTCAAGAACTCTTTCGCTAAGACAGTTCTTGTGGAATTGGCAAAGTGATATTTGGAAGCCCATGCAGGGCTACGGTGAAAAAGGAATTATCCTCAGATGAAATCTGGCAATAGGCTTTCTGAGAAACTGCTTAGTGTTCTGTTAATTCATCTCACAGAGTTACATCTGCATGTCGAGGATCTCTTTGCTAGCCTTATTTCTGTGGAATCTGAGAACAGATATTTCGGATCCCTTTGAAGACTATAGGGCCAAAGGAAATATCCTCCGATAACAAAGAGAAAGAAGCTTTCTGAGAAACTTCTTTGTGTTCTGTGAAATCATCTAACCGAGTTACAGCTTTCTCCTCAAGAAGCCTTTCGCTAAGACAGTTCTTGTGGAATTGGCAAAGTGATATTTGGAAGCCCATAGAGGGCTACGGTGAAAAAGGAAATATCCTCAGATGAAATCTGGAAAGATGCTTTCTGAGAAACTGCTTAGTGTTCTGTTAATTCATCTCACAGAGTTATATCTGTATTTCGTGGATCTCTTTGCTAGCCTTATTTCTGTGCAATCTGAGAACAGATATTCCGGATCCCTTTGAAGAGTATAGGGCCAAAGGAAATATCCTCCGATAACTAAGAGAAAGAAGCTTTCTGAGAAACCTCTTTGTGTTCTGCGAAATTATCTCACACAGTTGCAGCTTTCCCCTCAAGAAGCCTTTCGCTAAGACAGTTCTTCTGGAATTTGCAAAGTGATATTTGAAAGCCCACAGAGGGCTCTGGTGAAAAAGGAAATATCCTCAGATGAAATCTGGAAAGAAGCTTTCTGAGAAACTGCTCTGTGATGTGTGACTTCCACTCAGAGTTACATCTGTATTTCGTGGATCTCTTTGCTAGCCTTATTTCTGGGGAATCTGAGAACAGATATTTCGGATCCCTTTGAAGACTATAGGGCCAAAGGAAATATCCTCCGGTAACTAAGAGAAAGAAGATTTCTGAGAAACTTCTTTGTGTTCTGTGTAATCATCTCACAGAGTTACAGCTTTCCACTCAAGAAGCCTTTCGCTAAGACAGTTCTTGTGGAATTGGCAAAGTAATATTTGGAAGCCCATAGAGGGCTATAGTGAAAAAGGAAAAATCCTCAGATGAAATTTGGAAAGAAGATTTCTGAGAAACTGCTCTGTGATGTGTGACTTCCACTCACAGAGTTATATCTGTATTTCCTGGATCTCTTTGCTAGCCTTATTTCTGTGCAATCTGAGAACAGATATGTCGAATCCCTTTGAATACTATAGGGCCAAACGAAATATCCTCCGATAACAAAGAGAAAGAAGCTTTCTGAGAAACTTCTTTGTGTTCTGTGTAATCATCTCACAGAGTTACAGCTTTCCCCTCAAGAAGCCTTTTGCTAAGACAGTTATTCTGTAATTGGCAAAGTGATATTTGGAAGTACATAGAGGGCTATGGTGAAAAAGGAAATATCCTCAGCTGAAATCTGGAAAGAATCTTTCTGAGAAACTGTGTAGTGTCTGTTAATTTATCTCACAGAGTTACATCTGTATTTCGTGGATCTCTTTGCTAGCCTTATTTCTGTGGAATCTGAGAACAGATATTTCGGATCCCTTTGAAGACTATGGGGCCAAAGGAAATATCCTCCGATAACAAAGAGAGAGAAGCTTTCTGAGAAACTTCTTTGTGTTCTGTGAAATCATCTCACAGAGTTACAGCTTTCCCCTCAAGAATTCTTTCGCTAAGACAGTTCTTGTGGAATTGGCAAAGTGATATTTGGAAGCCGATGGAGGTCTACGGTGAAAAAGGAATTATCCTCAGATGAAATCTGGAAAGAAGATTTCTGAGAAACTGCTTAGTGTTCTGTTAATTCATCTCACAGAGTTACATCTGTATGTCGAGGATCTCTTTGCTAGCCTTATTTCTGTGGAATCTGAGAACAGATATTTCGGATCCCTTTGAAGACTATAGGGCCAAAGGAAATATCCTCCGATAACAAAGAGAAAGAAGCTTTCTGAGAAACTTCTTTGTGTTCTGTGAAATCATCTAACCGAGTTACAGCTTTCCCCTGAAGAAGCCTTTCACTAGGACAGTTCTTGTGGAATTGGCAAAGTGATATTTGGAAGCCCATAGAGCGCTATGGTGAAAAAGGAAATATCCTCCGATGAAATCTGGAAAGAAGCTTTCTGAGAAATTGCTTAGTGTTCTGTTAATTCAATTCACAGAGTTACATTTGTATTTCGTGGATCTGTTTCCTAGCCTTATTTCTGTGGAATCTGAGAACAGATATTTCGGATCCCTTTGAAGACTGTAGGGCCAAAGGAAATATCCTCCGATAACAAAGAGAAAGAAGCTTTCTGAGAAACTTCTTTGTGTTCTGTGTAATCATCTCACAGAGTTACAGCTTTCCCCTCAAGAAGCCTTTCGCTAAGACAGTTCTTGTGGAATTGGCAAAGTGATATTTGGAAGCCCATAGAGGGCTATGGTGAGAAAGGAAATATCCTCCGATTAAATCTGGAAAGAAGCTTTCTGAGAAACTGCTTAGTGTTCTGTTAATTCTTCTCACAGAGTTACATCTGTATTTCGTGGATCTCTTTGCTAGCCTTATTTCTGTGCAATCTGAGAACAGATATTTCGGATCCCTTTGAAGACTACAGGGCCAAAGGAAATATCCTCTGATAACAAAGAGAAAGAAGCTTTCTGAGAAACTTTTTGCGTTCTGTGAAATCATCTCACAGAGTTACAGCTTTCCCCTCAAGAAGCCTTTCGCTAAGATAGTTCTTGTGGAATTGTCAAAGTGATATTTGGAAGCCCTTAGAGGGCTAACCTTATTTCTGTACAATCTGAGAACAGATATTTCGGATCCCTTTGAAGACTATAGGGCCAAAGGAAATATCCTCCGATAACAAAGAGAAAGAAGCTTTCTGAGAAACTTCTTTGTGTTCTGTGTAATCATGTCACCGCTTTACAGCTTTCCCCTCAAGAAGCCTTTCGCTAAGACAGTTCTTGTGGAATTGGCAAAGTGATATTTGGAAGCCCATAGAGGGCTATGTTGAAAATGGAAATATCCTTAGCTGAAATCTGGAAAGAAGCTTTCTGAGAAACTGCTTAGTGTTCTGTTAATTCATCTCACAGAGTTACATCTGTATTTCGTGGATCTCTTTGCTTGCCTTATTTCTGTGGAATCTGAGAACAGATATTTCGGATCCCTTGGAAGACTACAGGGTAAAGGAAATATCCTCCGATAACAAAGAGAAAGAAGCTTTCTCAGAAACTTCTTTGTGTTCTGTGAAATCATCTCACAGAGTTACAGCTTTCCCCTCAAGAAACCTTTCGCTAAGACAGTTCTTGTGGAATTGGCAAAGTGATATTTGGAAGCCCATAGAGGGCTATGGTGAAAAAGGAAATATCCTCCGATGAAATCTGGAAAGAAGCTTTCTGAGAAACTGCTTAGTGTTCTGTTAATTCATCTCACAGAGTTACATCTGTATTTCGTGGATCTCTTTGGTAACCTTATTTCTGTGCAATCTGACAACAGATATTTCGGATCCCTTTGAAGACTATAGGGCCAAAGCAAATATCCTCCGATAACAAAGAGAAAGAAGCTTTCTGAGAAACTTCTTTGTGTTCTGTGAAATCATCTCACAGAGTTACAGCTTTCCCCTCAAGAAGCCTTTCTCTAAGACAGTTCTTGTGGAATTGGCAAAGTGATATTTGGAAGCCCATAGAAGGCTATGGTGAAAAAGGAAATATCCTCAGATGAAATCTGGAAAGAAGCTTTCTGAGAAACTGCTTAGTGTTCTGTTAATTCATCTCACAGAGTTACATCTGTATTTCGTGGATCTCTTTGCTAGCCTTATTTCTGTGGAATCTGAGAACAGATATTTCGGATCCCTTTGAAGACTACAGGGCCAAAGGAAATATCCTCTGATAACAAAGAGAAAGAAGCTTTCTGAGAAACTTTTTGTGTTCTGTGAAATCATCTCAGAGAGTTACAGCTTTCCCCTCAAGAAGCCTTTCGCTAAGACAGTTCTTGTGGAATTGTCAAAGTGATATTTGGAAGCCCTTAGAGGGCTAACCTTATTTCTGTGCAATCTGAGAACAGATATTTCGGATCCCTTTGAAGACTATAGGGCCAAAGGAAATATCCTCCGATAACAAAGAGAAAGAAGCTTTCTGAGAAACTTCTTTGTGTTCTGTGTAATCATGTCACAGCTTTACAGCTTTCCCCTCAAGAAGCCTTTCGCTAAGACAGTTCTTGTGGAATTGGCAAAGTGATATTTGGAAGCCCATAGAGGGCTATGGTGAAAATGGAAATATCCTCAACTGAAATCTGGAAAGAAGCTTTCTGAGAAACTGCTTAGTGTTCTGTTAATTCATCTCAGAGAGTTACATCTGTATTTCGTGGATCTCTTTGCTTGCCTTATTTCTGTGGAATCTGAGAACAGATATTTCGGATCCCTTGGAAGACTATAGGGCCAAAGGAAATATCCTCCGATAACAAAGAGAAAGAAGCTTTCTCAGAAACTTCTTTGTGTTCTGTGAAATCATCTCACAGAGTTACAGCTTCCCCCTCAAGAAGCCTTTCGCTAAGACAGTTGTTGTGGAATTGGCAAAGTGATGTTTGGAAGCCCATAGAGGGCTATGGTGAAAAAGGAAATATCCTCAGATGAAAACTGGAAAGAAGCTTTCTGAGAAACTGCTTAGTGTTCTGTTAATTCATCTCACAGAGTTACATCTGTATTTCGTGGATCTCTTTGCTATCCTTATTTCTGTGGAATCTGTGAACAGATATTTCAGACGCCTTTGAAGATTATAGGGCCAAAGGAAATATCCTCCGATAACAAAGAGAAAGAAGCTTTCTGAGAAACTTCTTTGAGTTCTCTGAAATCATCTCACAGAGTTACAGCTTTCCCCTCAAGAAGTCTTTCGCTAAGACAGTTCTTTTGGAATTGGCAAAGTGATATTTTGAGCCCATAGAGGGCTATGATGAAAAAGGAAATACCCTTTGATGAAATCTGGAAAGAAGCTTTCTGAGAAACTGCTTACTGTTATGTTCATTCATCTCACAGAGTTACATCTGTATTTCATGGATGTCTTTGCTGGCCTTATTTCTGGGGAATCTGAGAACAGATATTTCGGATCCCTTTGAAGACTATAGAGCCAAAGGAAATGTCCTCCGATAACAAAGAGAAACAAGCTTTCTCAGAAACTTCTTTGTGTTCTGTGAAATCATCTCACAGAGTTACAGCTTTCGCCTCAAAAAGCCTTTCGCTAAGGCAGTTCTGGTGGAATTGGCAAAGTGATGTTTGGAAGCCCATAGAGGGCTATGGTGAAAAAGGAAATATCCTCAGATGAAATCTGGAAAGAAGCTTTCTGAGAAACTGCTTAGTGTTCTGTTAATTCATCTCACAGAGTTACATCTGTATTTCCTGGATCTCTTTGCTAGCCTTATTTCTGGGGAATCTGAGAACAGATATTTCGGATCCCTTTGAAGACTATAGGGCCAAAGGAAATATCCTCCAATAACAAAGAGAAAGAAGCTTTCTGAGAAACTTCTTTGTGTTCTGTGAAATCATCTCACAGAGTTACAGCTTTCCCCTCAAGAAATCTTTCGCTAAGACAGTTCTTGTGGAATTGTCAAAGTGATATTTGGAAGCCCATAGAGGGCTATGGTGAAAAAGGAACTATCCTCAGATGAAATCTGGAAAGAAGCTTTCTGAGAAACTGCTTAGTGTTCTGTTAATTCATGTCACAGAGTTACATCTGTATTTCGTGGATCTCTTTGCTAGCCTTATTCCTGTGGAATCTGAGAGCAGATATTTCGGATCCCTTTGAAGACTATAGGGCCAAAGGAAATAGCCTCCGATAACAAAGAGAAAGTAGCTTTCTGAGAAACTTCTTTGTGTTCTGTGTAATCATGTCACCGAATTCCATCTTTCCCCTCAAGAAGCCTTTTGCTAGGACAGTTCTTCTGGAATTGGCAAAGTGATATTTGGAAGCCCATAGAGGGCTATGGTGAAAAAGGAAATATCCTCAGATGAAATCTGGAAAGAAGCTTTCTGAGATACTGCTCTGTGATGTGTGACTTCCACTCACAGAGTTACATCTGTATTTCGTGTATCTCTTTGCTAGCCTTATTTCTGTGGAATCTGAAAACAGATATTTCGGATCCCTTTCAAGAATATAGGGCCAAAGGAAATATCCTCCGATAACTAAGAGAAAGAAGCTTTCTGAGAAACTTCTTTGTGTTCTGTGAAATCATCTCACAGAGTTACAGCTTTGCCCTCAAGGAGCCTTTCGCTAAGACAGTTCTTGTGAAATTGGCAAGGTGATATTTGGAAGCCCATAGAGGGCTATGGTGAAAAAGGAAATATCCTCAGATGAAATCTGGAAAGAAGTTTTCTGAGAAACTGCTTAGTGTTCTGTTAATTCATCTCACAGAGTTACATCTGTATTTCGTGGCTCTCTTTGCTAGCCTTATTTCTGTGCAATCTGAGAACAGATATTTCGGATCCCTTTGAAGACTATAGGGCCAAAGGAAATATCCTCCGATAACAAAGAGAAAGAAGCTTTCTGAGAAATTTCTTTGTGTTCTGTGTAATCATCTCACAGCTTTACAGTTTTCCCCTCAAGAAGCTTTTCGCTAAGACAGTTCTTGTGGAATGGGCAAAGTGATATTTGGAAGCCCATAGAGGGCTATGGTGAAAATGGAAATATCCTCAGCTGAAATCTGGAAAGAAGCTTTCTGAGAAACTGCTTAGTGTTCTGTTAATTCATCTCACAGAGTTACATCTGTATTTCGTGGATCTCTTTGCTTGCCTTATTTCTGTGGAATCTGAGAAGAGATATTTCGGATCCCTTTGAAGACTATAGGGCCAAAGGAAATATCCTCCGATAACAAAGAGAAAGAAGCTTTCTTAGAAACTTCTTTGTGTTCTGTGAAATCATCTCACAGAGTTACAGCTTTCCCCTCAAGAAACCTTTCGCTAAGACAGTTCTTGTGGAATTGGCAAAGTGATATTTGGAAGCCCATAGAGGGCTATGGTGAAAAAGGAAATATCCTCCGATGAAATCTGGAAAGAAGCTTTCTGAGAAACTGCTTAGTGTTCTGTTAATTCATCTCACAGAGTTACATCTGTATTTCGTGGATCTCTTTGGTAACCTTATTTCTGTGCAATCTGAGAACAGATATTTCGGATCCCTTTGAAGACTATAGGGCCAAAGCAAATATCCTCCGATAACAAAGAGAAAGAAGCTTTCTGAGAAACTTCTTTGTGTTCTGTGAAATCATCTCACAGAGTTACAGCTTTCCCCTCAAGAAGCCTTTCGCTAAGACAGTTCTTGTGGAATTGGCAAAGTGATATTTGGAAGCCCATAGAGGGCTATGGTGAAAAAGGAAATATCCTCAGATGAAATCTGGAAAGAAGCTTTCTGAGAAACTGCTTAGTGTTCTGTTAATTCATCTCACAGAGTTACATCTGTATTTCATGGATCTCTTTGCTAGTCTTATTTCTGTTCAATCTGAGAACAGATATTTCGGTTCCCTTTGAAGACTATAGGGCCAAAGGAAATATCCTCCGATAACAAAGAGAAAGAAGCTTTCTGAGAAACTTCTTTGTGTTCTGTGTAATCATCTCACAGAGTTACAGCTTTCCCCTCAAGAAGCCTTTCGCTAAAACAGTTCTTGTGGAATTGGCAAAGTGATATTTGGAAGCCCATAGAGGGCTATGGTGAGAAAGGAAATATCCTCCGATTAAATCTGGAAAGAAGCTTTCTGAGAAACTGCTTAGTGTTCTGTTAATTCATCTCACAGAGTTACATCTGTATTTCGTGGATCTCTTTGCTAGCCTTATTTCTGTGGAATCTGAGAACAGATATTTCGGATCCCTTTGAAGACTACAGGGCCAAAGGAAATATCCTCTGATAACAAAGAGAAAGAAGCTTTCTGAGAAACTTTTTGTGTTCTGTGAAATCATCTCACAGAGTTACAGCTTTCCCCTCAAGAAGCCTTTCGCTAAGACAGTTCTTGTGGAATTGGCAAAGTGATATTTGGAAGCCCATAGAGGGCTATGGTGAAAAAGGAAATATCCTCAGATGAAATCTGGAAAGAAGCTTTCTGAGAAACTGCTTAGTGTTCTGTTAATTCATCTCACAGAGTTACATCTGTATTTCATGGATCTCTTTGCTAGCCTTATTTCTGTTCAATCTGAGAACAGATATTTCGGTTCCCTTTGAAGACTATAGGGCCAAAGGAAATATCCTCCGATAACAAAGAGAAAGAAGCTTTCTGAGAAACTACTTTGTGTTCTGTGAAATCATCTCACAGAGTTACAGCTTTCCCCTCAAGAAGCCTTTGGCTAAGACAGTTCTTGTGGAATTGGCAAAGTGATATTTGGAAGCCCATAGAGGGCTATGGTGAGAAAGGAAATATCCTCCGATTAAATCTGGAAAGAAGCTTTCTGAGAAACTGCTTAGTGTTCTGTTAATTCATCTCACAGAGTTACATCTGTATTTCGTGGATCTCTTTGCTAGCCTTATTTCTGTGCAATCTGAGAACAGATATTTCGGATCCCTTTGAAGACTACAGGGCCAAAGGAAATATCCTCTGATAACAAAGAGAAAGAAGCTTTCTGAGAAACTTTTTGTGTTTTGTGAAATCATCTCACAGAGTTACAGCTTTCCCCTCAAGAAGCCTTTCGCTAAGACAGTTCTTGTGGAATTGTCAAAGTGATATTTGGAAGCCCTTAGAGGGCTAACCTTATTTCTGTGCAATCTGAGAACAGATATTTCGGATCCCTTTGAAGAGTATAGGGCCAAAGGAAATATCCTCCGATAACAAAGAGAATGAAGCTTTCTGAGAAACTTCTTTGTGTTCTGTGAAATCATCTCACAGAGTTACAGCTTTCCCCTCAAGAAGCCTTTCGCTAAGACAGTTCTTGTGGAATTGGCAAAGTGATATTTGGAAGTCCATAGAGGGCTATGGTGAAAAAGGAAATATCCTCAGATGAAATCTGGAAAGAAGCTGTCTGGGAAACTGCTTAGTGTTCTGTTAATTCATCTCACAGAGTTACATCTGTATCTCGTGGATCTCTTTGCTAGCCTTATTTCTGTGGAATCTGAGAACAGATATTTCGGATCCCTTGGAAGACTATAGGGCCAAAGGAAATATCCTCCGATAACAAAGAGAAAGAAGCTTTCTCAGAAACTTCTTTGTGTTCTGTGAAATCATCTCAAAGAGTTACAGCTTTCCCCTCAAGAAGCCTTTCGCTAAGACAGTTCTTGTGTAATTGGCAAAGTGATATTTGGAAGCCCATAGAGGGCTATGTTGAAAGAGGAAATATTCTCAGATGAAATCTGGAAAGAAGCTTTCTGAGAAACTGCTCTGTAATGTGTGACTTCCACTCACAGAGTTACATATGTAGTTCGTGGATCTCTTTGCTAGCCTTATTTCTGTGGAATCTGAGAACAGATATTTCGGATCCCTGTGAAGACTATAGGGCCAAAGGAAATATCCTCCGATAACTAAGAGAAAGAGGCTTTCTGAGAAACTTCTTTGTGTTCTGTGAAATCATCTCACAGAGTTACAGCTTTGCCCTCAAGAAGCCTTTCGCTAAGACAGTTCTTGTGAAATTGGCAAAGTGATATTTGGAAGCCCATAGAGGACTATGGTGAAAAAGGAAATATCCTCACATGAAATCTGGAAAGAAGCTTTCTGAGAAACTGCTTAGTGTTCTGTTATTTCATCTCACAGAGTTACATCTGTATTTCGTGGCTCTCTTTGCTAGCCTTATTTCTGTGCAAGCTGAGAACAGATATTTCGGATCCCTTTGAAGACTATAGGGCCAAAGGAAATATCCTCGGATAACAAAGAGAAAGAAGCTTTCTGAGAAATTTCTTTGTGTTCTGTGTAATCATCTCACAGCTTTACAGCTTTCCCCTCAAGAAGCCTTTCGCTAAGACAGTTCTTATGGAATTGGCAAAGTGATATTTGGAAGCCCATAGAGGGCTATGGTGAAAATGGAAATATCCTCAGCTGAAATCTGGAAAGAAGCTTTCTGAGAAACTGCTTAGTGTTCTGTTAATTCATCTCATAGAGTTACATCTGTATTTCGTGGATCTCTTTGCTTGCCTTATTTCTGTGGAATCTGAGAAGAGATATTTCGGATCCCTTTGAAGACTATAGGGCCGAAGGAAATATCCTCCGATAACAAAGAGAAAGAAGCTTTCTTAGAAACTCCTTTGTGTTCTGTGAAATCATCTCACAGAGTTACAGCTTTCCCCTCAAGAAGCCTTTCGCTAAGACAGTTCTTGTGGAATTGGCAAAGTGATATTTGGAAGCCCATAGAGGGCTATGGTGAAAAAGGAAATATCCTCCGATGAAATCTGGAAATAAGCTTTCTGAGAAACTGCTTAGTGTTCTGTTAATTCATCTCACAGAGTTACATCTGTATTTCGTGGATATCTTTGGTAACCTTATTTCTGTGCAATCTGAGAACAGATATTTCAGATCCCTTTGAAGACTATAGGACCAAAGCAAATATCCTCCGATAACAAAGAGAAAGAAGCCCTCTGAGAAACGTCTTTGTGTTCTGTGAAATCATCTCACAGAGTTACAGCTTTCCCCTCAAGAAGCCTTTCGCTAAGACAGTTCTTGTGGAATTGGCAAAGTGATATTTGGAAGCCCATAGAGGGCTATGGTGAAAAAGGAAATATCCTCCGATGAAATCTGGAAAGAAGCTTTCTGATATACTGCTTAGTGTTCTGTTAATCCATCTCACAGAGTTACATCTGTATTTCGTGGATCTCTTTGCTAGCCTTATTTCTGTGCAATCTGAGAACAGATATTTCGGGTCCCTTTGAAGACTATAGGGCCAAAGGAAATATCCTCCGATAACAAAGAGAAAGAAGCTTTCTGAGAAACTTCTTTGTGTTCTGTGTAATCATCTCACAGAGTTACAGCTTTCCCCTCAAGAAGCCTTTCGCTATGACAGTTCTTCTGGAATTGGCAAAGTGATATTTGGAAGCCCATAGAGGGCTATGGTGAGAAAGGAAATATCCTCCGATTAAATCTGGAAAGAAGCTTTCTGAGAAACTGCTTAGTGTTCTGTTAATTCATCTCACAGAGTTACATCTGTATTTCGTGGATCTCTTTGCTAGCCTTATTTCTGTACAATCTGAGAACAGATATTTCGGATCCCTTTGAAGACTACAGGGCCAAAGGAAATATTCTCTGATAACAAAGAGAAAGAAGCTTTCTGAGAAACTTTTTGTGTTCTGTGAAATCATCTCACAGAGTTACAGCTTTCCCCTCAAGAAGCCTTTCGCTAAGACAGTTCTTGTGGAATTGTCAAAGTGATATTTGGAAGCCCTTAGAGGGCTAACCTTATTTCTGTACAATCTGAGAACAGATATTTCGGATCCCTTGAAGACTATAGGGCCAAAGGAAATATCCTCCGATAACAAAGAGAAAGAAGCTTTCTGAGAAACTTCTTTGTGTTCTGTGTAATCATGTCACCGCTTTACAGCTTTCCCCTCAAGAAGCCTTTCGCTAAGACAGTTCTTGTGGAATTGGCAAAGTGATATTTGGAAGCCCATAGAGGGCTATGGTGAAAATGGAAATATCCTTAGCTGAAATCTGGAAAGAAGCTTTCAGAGAAACTGCTTAGTGTTCTGTTAATTCATCTCACAGAGTTACATCTGTATTTCGTGGATCTCTTTGCTTGCCTTATTTCTGTGGAAACTGAGAACAGATATTTCGGATCCCTTGGAAGACTATAGGGCCAAAGGAAATATCCTCCGATAACAAAGAGAAAGAAGCTTTCTCAGAAACTTCTTTGTGTTTGTGAAATCATCTCACAGAGTTACAGCTTTCCCCTCAAGAAGCCTTTCGCTAAGACAGTTCTTGTGGAATTGGCAAAGTGATATTTGGAAGCCCATAGACGACTATGGTGAAAAAGGAAATATCCTCCGATGAAATTTGGAAAGAAGCTTTCTGAGAAACTGCTTAGTGTTCTGTTAATTCATCTCACAGAGTTACATCTGTATTTCGTGGATCTCTTTGGTAACCTTATTTCTGTGCAATCTGACAACAGATATCTCGGATCCCTTTGAAGACTATACGGCCAAAGCAAATATCCTCCGATAACAAAGAGAAAGAAGCTTTCTGAGAAACTTCTTTGTGTTCTGTGAAATCATCTCACAGAGTTACAGCTTTCCCCTCAAGAAGCCTTTCGCTAAGACAGTTCTTGTGGAATTGGCAAAGTGATATTTGGAAGCCCATAGAGGGCTATGGTGAAAAAGGAAATATCCTCAGATGAAATCTGGAAAGAAGCTTTCTGAGAAACTGCTTAGTGTTCCGTTAATTCATCTCACAGAGTTACATCTGTATTTCATGGATCTCTTTGCGAGCCTTATTTCTGTTCAATCTGAGAACAGATATTTCGGTTCCCTTTGAAGACTATAGGGCCAAAGGAAATATCCTCCGATAACAAAGAGAAAGAAGCTTTCTGAGAAACTTCTTTGTGTTCTGTGTAATCATCTCACAGAGTTACAGCTTTCCCGTCAAGAAGCCTTTCGCTAAAACAGTTCTTGTGGAATTGGCAAAGTGATATTTGGAAGCCCATAGAGGGCTATGGTGAGAAAGGAAATATCCTCCGATTAAATCTGGAAAGAAGCTTTCTGAGAAACTGCTTAGTGTTCTGTTAATTCATCTCACAGAGTTACATCTGTATTTCGTGGATCTCTTTGCTGGCCTTATTTCTGGGGAATCTGAGAACAGATATTTCGGATCCCTTTGAAGACTATAGAGCCAAAGGAAATGTCCTCCGATAACAAAGAGAAACAAGCTTTCTGAGAAACTTCTTTGTGTTCTGTGAAATCATCTCACAGAGTTACAGCTTTCCCCTCAAGAAGCCTTTCGCTAAGACAGTTCTTATGGAATTGGTAAAGTGATATTTGGAAGCCCATAGAGGGCTATGGTGAAAATGGAAATATCCTCAGCTGAAATCTGGAAAGAAGCTTTCTGAGAAACTGCTTAGTGTTGTGTTAATTCATCTCATAGAGTTACATCTGTATTTCGTGGATCTCTTTGCTTGCCTTATTTCTGTGGAATCTGAGAAGAGATATTTCGGATCCCTTTGAAGACTGTAGGGCCAAAGGAAATATCCTCCGATAACTAAGAGAAAGAAGCTTTCTGAGAAACTTCTTTGTGTTCTGTGAAATCATCTCACAGAGTTACAGCTTTGCCCTCAAGAAGCCTTTCGCTAAGACAGTTCTTGTGAAATTGGCAAAGTGATATTTGGAAGCCCATAGAGGACTATGGTGAAAAAGGAAATATCCTCACATGAAATCTGGAAAGAAGCTTTCTGAGAAACTGCTTAGTGTTCTGTTAATTCATCTCACAGAGTTACATCTGTATTTCGTGGATCTCTTTGCTAGC
This sequence comes from Macaca fascicularis, assembly GCF_037993035.2. Taxonomy (NCBI): domain Eukaryota; kingdom Metazoa; phylum Chordata; class Mammalia; order Primates; family Cercopithecidae; genus Macaca; species Macaca fascicularis. Next base: position 52,478,704 of record NC_088380.1, read on the forward strand.
CTTATTTCTGTGCAATCTGAGAACAGATATTTCGGATCCCTTTGAAGACTACAGGGCCAAAGGAAATATCCTCTGATAACAAAGAGAAAGAAGCTTTCTGAGAAACTTTTTGTGTTCTGTGAAATCATCTCACAGAGTTACAGCTTTCCCCTCAAGAAGCCTTTCGCTAAGACAGTTCTTGTGGAATTGTCAAAGTGATATTTGGAAGCCCTTAGAGGGCTAACCTTATTTCTGTACAATCTGAGAACAGATATTTCGGATCCCTTGAAGACAATAGGGCCAAAGGAAATATCCTCCGATAACAAAGAGAAAGAAGCTTTCTGAGAAACTTCTTTGTGTTCTGTGTAATCATGTCACCGCTTTACAGCTTTCCCCTCAAGAAATCTTTCGCTAAGACAGTTCTTGTGGAATTGGCAAAGTGATATTTGGAAGCCCATAGAGGGCTATGGTGAAAAAGGAACTATCCTCAGATGAAATCTGGAAAGAAGCTTTCTGAGAAACTGCTTAGTGTTCTGTTAATTCATCTCACAGAGTTACATCTGTATTTCGTGGATCTCTTTGTTAGCCTTATTCCTGTGGAATCTGAGAGCAGATATTTCGGATCCCTTTGAAGACAATAGGGCCAAAGGAAATAGACTCCGATAACAAAGAGAAAGTAGCTTTCTGAGAAACTTCTTTGTGTTCTGTGTAATCATGTCACCGAATAACATCTTTCCCCTCAAGAAGCCTTTTGCTAGGACAGTTCTTCTGGAATTGGCAAAGTGATATTTGGGAGACCATAGAGGGCTATGGTGAAAAAGGAAATATCCTCAGATGAAATCTGGAAAGAAGCTTTCTGAGATACTGCTCCGTGATGTGTGACTTCCACTCACAGAGTTACATCTGTATTTCGTGGATCTCTTTGCTAGCCTTATTTCTGTGGAATCTGAAAGCAGATATTTCGGATCCCTTTCAAGAATATAGGGCCAAAGGAAATATCCTCCGATAACTAAGAGAAAGAAGCTTTCTGAGAAACTTCTTTGTGTTCTGTGAAATCATCTCACAGAGTTACAGCTTTGCCCTCAAGGAGCCTTTCGCTAAGACAGTTCTTGTGAAATTGGCAAAGTGATATTTGGAAGCCCATTAAGGGGTATGGTGAAAATGGAAATATCCTCAACTGAAATCTGGAAAGAAGCTTTCTGAGAAACTGCTTAGTGTTCTGTTAATTCATCTCACAGAGTTACATCTGTATTTCGTGGATCTCTTTGCTTGCCTTATTTCTGTGGAATGTGAGAACAGATATTTCGGATCCCTTGGAAGAGTATAGGGCCAAAGGAAATATCCTCCGATAACAAAGAGAAAGAAGCTTTCTCAGAAACTTCTTTGTGTTCTGTGAAATCATCTCACAGAGTTACAGCTTTCCCTTCAAGAAGCCTTTCGCTAAGACAGTTGTTGTGGAATTGGCAAAGTGATGTTTGGAAGCCCATAGAGGGCTATTGTGAAAAAGGAAATATCCTCAGATGAAATCTGGAAAGAAGCTTTCTGAGAAACTGCTTAGTGTTCTGTTAATTCATCTCACAGAGTTACATCTGTATTTCCTAGATCTCTTTGCTAACCTTATTTCTGGGGAATCTGAGAACAGATATTTCGGATCCCTTTGAAGACTATAGGGCCAAAGGAAATATCCTCCGATAACAAAGAGAAAGAAGCTTTCTGAGAAACTTCTTTGTGTTCTGTGAAATCATCTCACAGAGTTACAGCTTTCCCCTCTAGAAATCTTTCGCTAAGACAGTTCTTGTGGAATTGGCAAAGTGATATTTGGAAGCCCATAGAGGGCTATGGTGAAAAAGGAACTATCCTCAGATGAAATCTGGAAAGAAGCTTTCTGAGAAACTGCTTAGTGTTCTGTTAATTCATCTCACAGAGTTACATCTGTATTTCGTGGATCTCTTTGCTAGCCTTATTCCTGTGGAATCTGAGAGCAGATATTTCGGAACCCTTTGAAGACTATAGGGCCAAAGGAAATAGCCTCCGATAACAAAGAGAAAGTAGCTTTCTGAGAAACTTCTTTGTGTTCTGTGTAATCATGTCACCGAATTACATCTTTCCCCTCAAGAAGCCTTTTGCTAGGACAGTTCTTCTGGAATTGGTAAAGTGATATTTGGAAGCACATAGAGGGCTATGGTGAAAAAGGAAATATACTCAGATGAAATCTGGAAAGAAGCTTTCTGAGATACTGCTCTGTGATGTGTGACTTCCACTCACAGAGTTACATCTGTATTTCGTGTATCTCTTTGCTAGCCTTATTTCTGTGGAATCTGAAAACAGATATTTCGGATCCCTTTGAAGACTATTGGAACAAAGGAAATACCCTCCGATAACAAAGAGAAAGAAGCTTTCTGAGAAACTTCTTTGTGTTCTGTGAAATCATCTCACAGAGTTACAGCTTTCCCCTCAAGAAGCCTTTCGCTAAGACAGTTCCTGTGGAATTGACAAAGTGATATTTGAAAGCCCCTAGAGGGCTATGGTGAAAAACGAAATATCCTCAGATGAAATCTGGAAAGAAGCTTTCTGAGAAACTGCTCTGTGATGTGTGACTTCCACTCACAGAGTTACATCTGTATTTCGTGGATGTCTTTGCTAGCCTTATTTCTGTGGAATCTGAGAACAGATATTTCGGATCCCTTTGAAGACTATAGGGCCAAAGGAAATATCCTCCGATAAGTAAGAGAAAGAAGCTTTCTGAGAAACTTCTTTGTGTTCTGTGAAATGATCTCACAGAGTTACAGCTTTCCCCTCAGGAAACTTTTCGCTAAGACAGTTCTTGTGGAATTGGCAAAGTGATATTTGGAAGCCCGTAGAGGGCTACTTGAAAAAGGAAATATCCTCAGATGAAATCTGGAAAGAAGCTTTCTGAGAAACTTCTTAGTGTTCTGTTAATTCGTCTCACAGAGTTACATCTGTATTTCGTGGATCTCTTTGCTAGCCTTATTTCTGTTCAATCTGAGAACAGATATTTCGGATCCCTTTGAAGACTATAGGGCCAAAGGAAATATCCTCCGATAACAAAGAGAAAGAAGCTTTCTGAGAAACTTCTTTGTGTTCTCTGTAATCATCTCACAGTGTTACAGCTTTCCCCTCAAGAAGCCTTTCGCTAAGACAGTTCTTGTGGAATTGGCAAAGTGATATTTGGTAGCCCGTAGAAAGCTATGGTGAAAAAGGAAATATCCTCAGATGAAATCTGGAAAGAAACTTTCTGAGAAACTGCTTAGTGTTCTGTTAATTCATCTCACAGAGTTACATCTGTATTTCGTGGATCTCTTTGCTAGCCTTATTTCTGTGGAATCTGAGAGCAGATATTTCGGATCCCTTTGAAGACTATAGGGCCAAAGGAAATATCCTCTGATAACAAAGAGAAAGAAGCTTTCTGAGAAACTTCTTTGTGTTCTGTGTAATCATCTCACAGAGTTAAAGCATTTCCCTCAAGAAGCCTTTCGCTAAGACAGTTCTTGTGGAAATGGCAAAGTGATATTTGGAAGCCCATAGAGGGCTATGGTGAAAAAGGAAATATCCTCAGATGAAATCTGGAAAGAAGCTTTCTGAGAAACTGCTTAGTGTTCTGTTAATTCATCTCACGGAGTTACATCTGTATGTCGTGGATCTCTTTGCTAGCCTTATTTCTGTTCAATCTGACAACAGATATTTCGGATGCCTTTGAAGACTATAGGGCCAAAGGAAATATCCTCCGATAACAAAGAGAAAGAAGGTTTCTGAGAAACTTCTTTGTGTTCTGTGTAATCATCTCACAGAGTTACAGCTTTCCCCTCAAGAATCCTTTCGCTAAGACAGTTCTTGTGGAATTGGCAAAGTGATATTTGGTAGCCCATAGAGGGCTATGGTGAAAAAGGAAATATCCTCAGATGAAATCTGGAAATAAGCTTTCTGAGAAACTGCTTACTGTTCTGTTAATTCATCTCACAGAGTTACATCTGTATTTCCTGGATCTCTTTGCTAGCCTTATTTCTGTGGAATCTGAGAGCAGATATTTCGGATCCCTTTGAAGACTATAGGGCCAAAGGAAATATCCTCGGATAACAAAGAGAAAGAAGCTTTCTGAGAAATTTCTTTGTGTTCTGTGTAATCATCTCACAGAGTTACAGCTTTTCCCTCAAGAAGCCTTTCGCTAAGACAGTTCTTGTGGAAATGGCAAAGTGATATTTGGAAGCCCATAGAGGGCTATGGTGAAAAAGGAAATATCCTCAGATGAAATCTGGAAAGAAGCTTTCTGAGAAACTGCTTAGTGTTCTGTTAATTCATCTCACGGAGTTACATCTGTATGTCGTGGATCTCTTTGCTAGCCTTATTTCTGTTCAATCTGAGAACAGATATTTCGGATGCCTTTGAATACTATAGGGCCAAAGGAAATATCCTCCGATAACAAAGAGAAAGAAGCTTTCTGAGAAACTTCTTTGTATTCTGTGTAATCATCTCACAGAGTTACAGCTTTCCCTTCAAGAAGCCTTTCGCTAAGACAGTTCTTGAGGAATTGGCAAAGTGATATTTAGAAGCCCATAAAGGCATATGGTGAAAAAGTTAATATCCTCAGATGAAATCTGGAAAGAAGCTATCTGAGAAACTGCTCTGTGATGTGTGACTTCCACTCACAGAGTTACATCTGTATTTTGTGGATGTCTTTGCTAGCCTTATTTCTGGGGAATCTGAGAACAGATATTTCGGATCCCTTTGAAGACTGTAGGGCCAAAGGAAATATCCTCCGATAACTAGGAGAAAGAAGCTTTCTGAGAAACTTCTTTGTGTTCTGTGAAATGATCTCACAGAGTTACAGCTTTCCCCTCAGGAAACCTTTCGCTAAGACAGTTCTTGTGGAATTGGCAAAGTGATATTTGGAAGCCCGTAGACGGCTACGGTGAAAAAGGAAATATCCTCCGATGAAATCTGGAAAGAAGCTTTCTGAGAAACTGCTTAGTGTTCTGTTAATTCATCTCACAGAGTTACATCTGTATATCGTGGATCTCTTTGCTAGCCTTATTTCTGTGGAATCTGAGAACAGATATTTCGAATCCCTTTGAAGACTATAGGGACAAAGGAAGTATCTTCCGATAACAAAGAGAAAGAAGCTTTCTGAGAAACTTCTTTGTGTTCTTTGAAATCATCTCACAGAGTTACAGCTTTCCCCTCAAGAAGCCTTTCGCTAAGACAGTTCTTGTGGAATTGGCAAAGTGATATTTGCAAGCCCATAGAGGGCTAAGGTGAAAAAGGAGATATCCTCTGATGAATTCTGGAAAGAAGCTTTCTGAGAAACTGCTTAGTGTTCTGTTAATTCATCTCCAGACTTACATCTGTATTTCGTGGATCTCTTTGCTAGCCTTATTTCTGGGGAATCTGAGAACAGATATTTCGGATCCCTTTGAAGACTATAGGGCAAAAGGAAATATCCTCCGATAACAAAGAGAAAGAAGCTTTCTGAGAAACTTCTTTGTTCTGTGAAATCATCTCACAGAGTTACAGCTTTCCCCTCAAGAAGCCTTTCGCTAAGACAGTTCTTGTGGAATTGGCAAAGTGATATTTGGAAGCCCATAGAAGGCTATGGTGAAAAAGGAAATATCCTCAGATGAAATCTGGAAAGAAGCTTTCTGAGAAACTGCTTAGTGTTCTGCTAATTCATCTCACAGAGTTACATCTGTATTTCGTGGATCTCTTTGCTAGCCTTATTTTTGTGGAATCTGAGAACAGATATTTCGGATCCCATTGAAGACTATAGGGCCAAAGAAAATATCCTACGATTACAAAGAGAAAGAAGCTTTCTGAGAAACTTCTTTGTGTTCTGGGTAATCATCTCACAGAGTTACAGCTTTCCCCTCAAGAAGCCTTTGGCTAAGACAGTTCTTGTGGAATTGGCAATGTGATATTTGGAAGCCCCTAGAGGGCTATGGTGAAAAAGGAAATATCCTCAGATGAAATCTGGAAAGAAGCTTTCTGAGAAACTGCTTAGTGTTCTGTTAATTCATCTCACAGAGTTACATCTGTATTTCGTGGATCTCTTTGCTAGCCTTATTTCTGTGCAATCTGAGAACAGATATTTCGGATCCCTTTGAAGACTACAGGGCCAAAGGAAATATTCTCTGATAACAAAGAGAAAGAAGCTTTCTGAGAAACTTTTTGTGTTCTGTGAAATCATCTCACAGAGTTACAGCTTTCCCCTCAAGAAGCCTTTCGCTAAGAAAGTTCTTGTGGAATTGTCAAAGTGATATTTGGAAGCACTTAGAGGGCTAACCTTATTTCTGTGCAATCTGATAACAGATATTTCGGATCCCTTTGAAGACTATAGGGCCAAAGGAAATATCCTCCGATAACAAAGAGAAAGAAGCTTTCTGAGAAACTTCTTTGTGTTCTGTGTAATCATGTCACAGCTTTACAGCTTTCCCCTCAAGAAGCCTTTCGCTAAGACAGTTCTTGTGGAATTGGCAAAGTGATATTTGGAAGCCCATAGAGGGCTATGGTGAAAATGGAAATATCCTTAACTGCAATCTGGAAAGAAGCTTTCTGAGAAACTGCTTAGTGTTCTGTTAATTCATCTAACAGAGTTACATCTGTATTTCGTGGATCTCTTTGCTTGCCTTACTTCTGTGGAATGTGAGAACAGATATTTCGGATCCCTTGGAAGACTATAGGGCCAAAGGAAATATCCTCCGATAACAAAGAGAAAGAAGCTTTCTCAGAAACTTCTTTGTGTTCTGTGAAATCATCTCACAGAGTTACAGCTTTGCCCTCAAGGAGCTTTTCGCTAAGACAGTTCTTGTGAAATTGGCAAAGTGATATTTGGAAGCCCATAGAGGGCTATGGTGAAAAAGGAAATATCCTCAGATGAAATCTGGAAAGAAGCTTTCTGAGAAACTGCTTAGTGTTCTGTTAATTCATCTCACAGAGTTACATCTGTATTTCGTGGCTCTCTTTGCTAGCCTTATTTCTGTGCAATCTGAGAACAGATATTTCGGATCCCTTTGAAGACTATAGGGCCAAAGGAAATATCCTCCGATAACAAAGAGAAAGAAGCTTTCTGAGAAATTTCTTTGTGTTCTGTGTAATCATCTCACAGCTTTACAGTTTTCCCCTCAAGAAGCTTTTCGCTAAGACAGTTCTTGTGGAATTGGCAAAGTGATATTTGGAAGCCCATAGAGGGCTATGGTGAAAATGGAAATATCCTTAGCTGAAATCTGGAAAGAAGCTTTCTGAGAAACTGCTTAGGGTTCTGTTAATTCATCTCACAGAGTTACATCTGTATTTTGTGGATCTCTTTGCTTGCCTTATTTCTGTGGAATCTGAGAAGAGATATTTCGGATCCCTTTGAAGACTATAGGGCCAAAGGAAATATCCTCCGATTACAAAGAGAAAGAAGCTTTCTTAGAAACTTCTTTGTGTTCTGTGAAATCATCTCACAGAGTTACAGCTTTCCCCTCAAGAATCCTTTCGCTAAGACAGTTCTTGTGGAATTGGCAAAGTGATATTTGGAAGCCCATAGAGGGCTATGGTGAAAAAGGAAATATCCTCCGATGAAATCTAGAAAGAAGCTTTCTGAGATACTGCTTAGTGTTCTGTTAATTCATCTCACAGAGTTATATCTGTGTTTCGTGGATCTCTTTGGTAACCTTATTTCTGTGCAATCTGAGAACAGATATTTCAGATCCCTTTGAAGACTATAGGGCCAAAGGAAATATCTTCCGATAACAAAGAGAAAGAATCTTTCTGAGAAACTTCTTTGTGTTCTGTGAAATCATCTCACAGAGTACAGCTTTCCCCTCAAGAAGCCTTTCGCTAAGACAGTTCTTGTAGAATTGGCAAAGTGATATTTGGAAGCAAATAGAGGACTATGGTGAAAAAGGAAATATCCTCCGATCAAATCTGGAAAGAAGCTTTCTGGGACACTGCTTAGTGTTCTGTTAATTCATCTCACAGAGTTACATGTGTATTTCTTGGATCTCTTTTCTAACCTTATTTCTGTGGAATGTGAGAACAGATATTTCGGATCCCTTTGAAGACTATAGGGCCAAAGGAAATATCCTTCGATAACAAAGAGAAAGAAGCTTTCTGAGAAACTTCTTTGTGTTCTGTGAAATCATCTCACAGAGTTACAGCTTCCCCTCAAGAAGCCTTTCGCTAAGACAGTTCTTGTGGAATTGGCAAAGTGATATTTGGAAGCCCATAGAGGGCTATGGTGAAAGAGGAAATATTCTCAGATGAAATCTGGAAAGAAGCTTTCTGAGAAACTGCTCTGTAATGTGTGACTTCCACTCACAGAGTAACATCTGTATTTCGTGGATCTCTTTGCTTGCCTTATTTCTGTGGAATCTAAGAAGAGATATTTCGGATCCCTTTGAAGACTATAGGGCCAAAGGAAATATCCTCCGATAACAAAGAGAAAGAAGCTTTCTTAGAAACTTCTTTGTGTCCTGTGAAATCATCTCACAGAGTTACAGCTTTCCCCTCAAGAAGCCTTTCGCTAAGACAGTTGTTGTGGAATTGGCAAAGTGATATTTGGAAGCCCGTAGAAAGCTATGGTGAAAAAGGAAATATCCTCAGATGAAATCTGGAAAGAAACTTTCTGAGAAACTGCTTAGTGTTCTGTTAATTCATCTCACAGAGTTACATCTGTATTTCGTGGATCTCTTTGCTAGCCTTATTTCTGTTCAATCTGAGAACAGATATTTCGGTTCCCTTAGAAGACTATAGGGCCAAAGGAAATATCCTCCGATAACAAAGAGAAAGAAGCTTTCTGAGAAACTGCTTAGTGTTCTGTTAATTCATCTCACAGAGTTACATCTGTATTTCGTGGATCTCTTTGCTAGCCTTATTTCTGTGCAATCTGAGAGCAGATATTTCGGATCCCTTTGAAGACTACAGGGCCAAAGGAAATATCCTCTGATAACAAAGAGAAAAAAGCTTTCTGAGAAACTTCTTTGTATTCTGTGACATCATCTCACAGAGTTACAGCTATTCCCCCAAGAAGCCTTTCACTAAGACAGTTGTTGTGGAATTGTCAAAGTGATATTTGGAAGCCCATAGAAGGCTATAATGAAAAAGGAAATATCCTCAGATGAAATCTGGAAAGAAGCTTTCTGAGAAACTGCTCTGTGATGTGTGACTTCCACTCACAGAGTTACATCTGTGATTCGTGGATCTCTTTTCGAGCCTTACTTCCGTGGAATCTGAGAACAAATATTTCGGATCCCTTTGAAGACAATAGGGCCAAAGGAAATATCCTCCGTAAACAAAGAGAAAGAAGCTTTCTGAGAAACTTCTTTGTGTTCTTGAAATCATCTCACAGAGTTACAGCTTTCCCCTCAAGAAGTCTTTCGCTAAGACAGTTCTTGTGGAATTGGCAAAGTGATATTTGGAAGCCCGTAGAGGGCTATGGTGAAAAAGGATATATCCTCCGATGAAATCTGGAAAGAAGCTTTCTGAGAAACTGCTTAGTGTTCTGTTAATTCATCTCACAGAGTTACATCAGTATTTCGTGGATACCTTTGCTAGCCTTATTTCTGTGGAATCTGAGAACAGATATTTCGGATCCCTTTGAAGACTATGGGAAAAAAGGAAATATCCTCCGATAACAAAGAGAAAGAAGCTTTCTGAGAAACTTCTTTGTGTTCTGTGAAATCATCTCACAGAGTTACAGCTATTCCCTCAAGAAGCCTTTCACTAAGACAGTTGTTGTGGAATTGGCAAAGTGATATTTGCAAGCCCATAGAGGGGTATGCTGAAAAAGGAAATATCCTCAGATGAAATCTGGAAAGAAGCTTTCTGAGAAACTGCTCTGTGATGTGTGACTTCCACTCACAGAGTTACATCTGTGTTTCGTGGATCTCTTTGCGAGCCTTAATTCTGTGGAATCTGAGAACAGATATTTCGGATCCCTTTGAGGACTATAGGGCCAAAGGAAATATCCTCCGATAACAAAGAGAAAGAAGCTTTCTGAGAAACTTCTTTGTGTTCTTGAAATCATCTCACAGAGTTAAAGCTTTCCCCTCAAGAAGTCTTTCGCTAAGACAGTTCTTGTGGAATTGGCAAAGTGATATTTGGAAGCCCATAGAGGGCTATGGTGAAAAAGGAAATATCCTCAGATGAAATCTGGAAAGAAGCTTTCTGAGAAACTGCTTAGTGTTCTGTTAATTCATCTCACAGAGTTACATCTGTATTTCGTGGATCTCTTTGCTAGCCTTATTTCTGTGGAATCTGAGAACAGATATTTCGGTTCCCTTTGAAGACTATAGGGCCAAAGGAAATATCCTCCGATAACAAAGAGAAAGAAGCTTTCTGAGAAACTTCTTTGTGTTCTGTTAAAACATCTCACAGAGTTACATCTTTCCCTTCAAGAAGCCTTTCGCTAAGACAGTTCTTGTGGAATTGGCAAAGTGATATTTGGAAGCCCATAGAGGGCTATGATGAAAAAGGAAATATCCTGTGATGAAATCTGGAAAGAAGCTTTCTGAGAAAATGCTTAGTGTTCTGTTAATTCATCTCACAGAGTTACATCAGTATTTCGTGGATCTCTTTGCTAGCCTTATTTCTGTGGAATCTGAGAACAGATATTTCGGATCCCTTTGAAGACTATAGGAAAAAAGGAAATATCCTCCGATAACAAAGAGAAAGAAGCTTTGAGAGAAACTTCTTTGTGTTCTGTGAAATCATCTCACAGAGTTACAGCTTTCCCCTGAAGAAGCCTTTCGCTAAGACAGTTCTTGTGGAATTGGCCAAGTGATATTTGGAAGCCCATAGAGGGCTATGTTGAAAAAGGAAATATCCTCAGATGAAATCTGGAAAGAAGATTTCTGAGGAACTGCTTAGTGTTCTATTAATTCATCTCACAGAGTTACATCTGTATTTCGTGGATCTCTTTGCTAGCCTTATTTCTGTGCAATCTGAGAGCAGATATTTCGGATCCCTTTGAAGACTATAAGGCCAAAGGAAATATCCTCCGATAACAAAGAGAAAAAAGCTTTCTGAGAAACTTCTTTGTGTTCTGTGAAATCATCTCACTGAGTTACAGCTATTCCCCCAAGAAGCCTTTCACTAAGACAGTTGTTGTGGAATTGGCAAAGTGATATTTGGAAGCCCACAGAGGGCTATGGTGAAAAAGGAAATATCCTCAGATGAAATCGGGAAAGAAGCTTTCTGAGAAACTGCTCTGTGATGTGTGACTTCCACTTACAGAGTTACATCTGTGTTTCGTGGATCTCTTTGCGAGCCTTATTTCTGTGGAATGTGAGAACAGATATTTCGGATCCCTTTGAAGACTATAGGGCCAAAGGAAATATCCTCTGATAACAAAGAGAAAGAAGCTTTCTGAGAAACTTCTTTGTGTTCTGTGAAATCATCTCACAGAGTTACAGGTTTCCCCTCAAGAAGCCTTTCGCTAAAACAGTACTTGTGGAATTGGCAAGGTGATATTTGGAAGCCCATAGAGGGCTATGGTGAAAAAGGAAATATCCTCAGATGAAATCTGGAAAGAAGATTTCTGAGGAACTGCTTAGTGTTCTGTTAATTCATCTCAGAGAGTTACATCTGTATTTCGTGGATCTCTTTGCTAGCCTTATTTCTGTGCAATGTGAGAGCAGATATTTCGGATCCCTTTGAAGACTATAGGGCCAAAGGAAATATCCTCCGATAACAAAGAGAAAAAAGCTTTCTGAGAAACTTCTTTGTGTTCTGTGACATCATCTCACAGAGTTACAGCTATTCCCCCAAGAAGCCTTTCACTAAGACAGTTGTTGTGGAATTGGCAAAGTGATATTTGGAAGCCCACAGAGGGCTATGGTGAAAAAGGAAATATCCTCAGATGAAATCGGGAAAGAAGCTTTCTGAGAAACTACTCTGTGATGTGTGACTTCCACTTACAGAGTTACATCTGTATTTCGTGGATCTCTTTGCGAGCCTTATTTCTGTGGAATCTGAGAACAGATATTTCGGATCCCTTTGAAGACTATAGGGCCAAAGGAAATATCCTCCGATAAGAAAGAGAAAGAAGGTTTTTGAGAAACTTCTTTGTGTTCTTGAAATCATCTCCCAGAGTTAAAGCTTTCCCCTCAAGAACTCTTTCGCTAAGACAGTTTTGTGGAATTGGCAAAGTGATATTTGGAAGCCCATAGAGGGCTATGGTGAAAAAGGAAATATCCTCAGATGAAATCTGGAAAGAAGCTTTCTGAGAAACTGCTTAGTGTTCTGTTAATTCATCTCACAGAGTTACATCTGTATTTCGTGGATCTCTTTGCTAGCCTTATTTCTGTGGAATCTGAGAACAGATATTTCGGACCCCTTTGAAGACTATAGGGCAAATGGAAATATCCCCCGATAACAAAGAGAAAGAAGCCTTCTGAGAAACTTCTTTGTGTTCTGTGAAATCATCTCACAGAGTTACAGCTTTCCCCTCAAGAAGCCTTTCGCTAAGACAGTTCTTGTGGAATTGTCAAAGTGATATTTGGAAGCCCATAGAGGGCTACGCTGAAAAAGGAAATATCCTGAGATGAAATCTGGAATAAAGCTTTCCGAGAAAATGCTTAGTGTTCTGTTAATTCATCTCACAGAGTTACATCAGTATTTCGTGGATCTCTTTGCGAGCCTTATTTCTGTGGATTCTGAGAACAGATATTTCGGATCCCTTTGAAGACTACAGGGCCAAAGGAAATATCCTCCGATAACAAAGAGAAAGAAGCTTTCTGAGAAACTTCTTTGTGTTCTGTGAAATCATCTCACAGAGTTACAGCTTTCCCCTCAAGAAGCCTTTCGCTAAGACAGTTGTTGTGGAATTGGCCAAGTGATATTTGGAAGCCCATAGAGGGCAAAGGTGAAAAAGGAAATATCCTCAGATGAAATCTGGAAAGAATACTTCTGAGGAACTGCTTAGTGTTCTGTCAATTCATCTCACAGAGTTACATCTGTATTTCGTGGATCTCTTTGCTAGCGTTATTTCTGTGCAATCTGAGAACAGATATTTCTGATCCCTTTGAAGACTATAGGGCCAAAGGAAATATCCTCCGATAACAAAGAGAAAGAAGCTTTCTGAGAAACTTCTTTGTGTTGTGTGAAATCATCTCACAGAGTTACAGCTTTCCCCTCAAGAAGCCTTTCGCTAAGACAGTTCTTGTGGAATTGTCAAAGTGATATTTGGAAACCAAGAGAGTACTATGGTGAACAAGGAAATATCCTCAGATGAAATCTGGAAAGAAGCATTCTGAGAAACTGCTCTGTGATGTGTGACTTCCACTCACAGAGTTACATCTGTATTTCGTGGATCTCTTCGTGAGCCTTATTTCTGTGGAATCTGAGAACAGATATTTCGGATCCCTGTGAAGACTATAGGGCCAAAGGAAATATCCTCCGATAACAAAGAGAAAGAAGCTTTCTGAGAAACTTCTTTGTGTTCTGTTAAATCATCTCACAGAGATACAGCTTTCCCCTCAAGAAGCCTTTCGCTAAGACAGTTCTTGTGGAATTGGCAAAGTGATATTTGGAAGCCCATAGAGGGCTATGGTGAAAAAGGATATATCCTCCGATGAAATCTGGAAAGAAGCTTTCTGAGAAACTGCTTAGTGTTCTGTTAATTCATCTCACAGAGTTACATCTGTATTTCGTGGATCTCTTTGCTAGCCTTATTTCTGTGGAATCTGAGAACAGATATTTCGGATCCCTTTGAAGACTATGGGAAAAAAGGAAATATCCTCCGATAACAAAGAGAAAGAAGCTTTCTGAGAAACTTCTTTGTGTTCTGTGAAATCATCTCACAGAGTTACAGCTATTCCCTCAAGAAGCCTTTCACTAAGACAGTTGTTGTGGAATTGGCAAAGTGATATTTGGAAGCCCATAGAGGGCTATGCTGAAAAAGGAAATATCCTCAGATGAAATCTGGAAAGAAGCTTTCTGAGAAACTGCTCTGTGATGTGTGACTTCCACTCACAGAGTTACATCTGTGTTTCGTGGATCTCTTTGCGAGCCTTATTTATGTGGAATCTGAGAACAGATATTTCGGATCCCTGTGAAGACTATATTGCCAAAGGAAATATCCTCCGATAACAAAGAGAAAGAAGCTTTCTGAGAAACTTCTTTGTGTTCTTGAAATCATCTCACAGAGTTAAAGCTTTCCCCCCAAGAAGTCTTTCGCTAAGACAGTTCTTGTGTAATTGGCAAAGTGATATTTGGAAGCCCATAGAGGGCTATGTTGAAAAAGGAAATATCCTCAGATGAAATCTGGAAAGAAGCTTTCTGAGAAACTGCTTAGTGTTCTGTTAATTCATCTCACAGAGTTACATCTGCATTTCATGGATCTCTTTGATAGCCTTATTTCTGTGGAATCTGAGAACAGATATTTCGGATCCCTTTGAAGACTATAGGGGCAAAGGAAATATCCTCTGATAACAAAGAGAAAGAAGCTTTCTGAGAAACTTCTTTGTGTTCTGTTAAAACATCTCACAGAGTTACATCTTTCCCTTCAAGAAGCCTTTCGCTAATACAGTTCTTGTGGAATTGGCAAAGTGATATTTGGAACCCCGTAGAGGGCTATGGTGAAAAAGGAAATATCCTGAGATGAAATCTGGAAATAAGCTTTCTGAGAAAATGCTTAGTGTTCTGTTAATTCATCTCACAGAGTTACATCAGGATTTCGTGGATCTCTTTGCTAGCCTTATTTCTGTGGAATCTAAGAACAGATGTTTCGGATGCCTTTGAAGACTATAGGGCCAAAGGAAATATCCTCCGATAACAAAGAGAAAGAAGCTTTGAGAGAAACTTCTTTGTGTTCTGTGAAATCATCTCACAGAGTTACAGCTTTCCCCTCAAGAAGGCTTTCGCTAAGAGAGTTCTTGTGTAATTGGCAAAGTGAAATTTGAAGGCCATAGAAAGCTATGGTGAAAAAGGAAATATCCTCAGATGAAATCTGGAAAGAAGATTTCTCAGGAACTGCTTAGGGTTCTGTTAATTCATCTCACAGAGTTACATCTGTATTTCGTGGATCTCTTTGCTAGCCTTATTTCTGTGCAATCTGAGAGCAGATCATTCGGATCCCTTTGAAGACTATAGAGCCAAAGGAAATATCCTCCGATAACAAAGAGA
The DNA here is from genome assembly GCF_037993035.2 of Macaca fascicularis. Classification (NCBI taxonomy): domain Eukaryota; kingdom Metazoa; phylum Chordata; class Mammalia; order Primates; family Cercopithecidae; genus Macaca; species Macaca fascicularis. The sequence goes on from NC_088380.1 coordinate 52,493,803, forward strand.
AAAAAGCTTTCTGAGAAACTTCTTTGTGTTCTGTGACATCATCTCACAGAGTTACAGCTATTCTCCCAAGAAGCCTTTCACTAAGACAGTTGTTGTGGAATTTTCAAAGTGACATTTGGAAGCCCATAGAGGGCTATAGTGAGAATGGAAATATCCTCAGATGAAATCTGGAAAGAACATTTCTGAGAAACTGCTTTGTGATGTGTGACTTCCACTCACAGAGTTACATCTGTATTTCGTGGATCTCTTTGCTAGCCTTAATTCTGTGGAATGTGAGAACAGATATTTCGGATCCCTTTGAAGACTATAGGGCCAAAGGAAATATCCTCCGATAACAAAGAGAAAAAAGCTTTCTGAGAAACTTCTTTGTGTTCTGTGAAATCATCTCACAGAGTTACAGCTATTCCCCCAAGAAGCCTTTCACTAAGACAGTTGTTGTGGAATTGGCAAAGTGATATTTGGAAGCCCACAGAGTTCTATGGTTAAAAAGGAAATATCCTCAGATGAAATCTGGAAAGAAGCTTTCTGAGAAACTGCTCTGTGATGTGTGCCTTCCACGCACAGAGTTACATCTGTATTTCGTGGATCTCTTTGCTAGTCTTATTTCTGTGGAATCTGAGATCAGACATTTCGGATCCCTTTGAAGACTATAGGGCCAAAGGAAATATCCTCCGATAACAAAGAGAAAGAAGCTTTCTGAGAAACTTCTTTGTGTTCTGTGAAATCATCTCACAGAGTTACAGCTTTCCCCTCAAGAAGCCTTTCGCTAAGAGAGTTCTTGTGGAATTGGCAAAGTGATATTTGGAAGCCCCAAGAAGGCTATGGTGAAAAAGGAAATATCCTCAGATGAAATCTGGAAAGAAGATTTCTGAGGAACTGCTTAGTGTTCTGTTAATTCATCTCACAGAGTTACATCTGTATTTCGTGGATCTCTTTGCTAGCCTTATTTCTGTGCAATCTGAGAACAGATATTTCGGATCCCTTTGAAGACTATAGGGCCAAAGGAAATATCCTCCGATAACAAAGAGAAAAAAGCTTTCTGAGAAACTTCTTTGTGTTCTGTGAAATCATCTCACAGAGTTACAGCTATTCCCGCAAGAAGCCTTTCACTAAGACAGTTGTTGTGGAATTGGAAAGTGGTATTTGGAAGCCCACAGAGGGCTATGGTGAAAAAGGAAATATCCTCAGATGAAATATGGAAAGAAGCTTTCTGAGAAACTGCTCTGTGATGTGTGACTTCCACTCACAGAGTTACATCTGTGTTTCGTGGATCTAATTGCGAGCCTTATTTCTGTGGAATCTGAGAACAGATATTTCGGATCACTTAGAAGACTATAGGCCAAAGGAAATATCCTCAGATAACAAAGAGAAAGAAGCTTTCTGAGAAACTTCTTTGTGTTCTGTGAAATCATCTCACAGAGTTACAGCTTTCCCCTCAAGAAGCCTTTCGCTAAGACAGTTGTTGTGGAATTGGCAAAGTGATATTTGGAATCCCCAAGAAGGCTATGGTGAAAAAGGAAATATCCTGAGATGAAATCTGGAAAGAAGATTTCTGAGGAACTGCTTAGTGTTCTGTTAATTCATCTCACAGAGTTACATCTGTATTTCGTGGATCTCTTTGCTAGCCTTATTTCTGTGCAATCTGAGAACAGATATTTCGGATCCCTTTGAAGACTATAGGGCCAAAGGAAATATCCTCCGATAACAAAGAGAAAAAAGCTTTCTGAGAAACTTCTTTGTGTTCTGTGAAATCATCTCACAGAGTTACAGCTATTCCCGCAAGAAGCCTTTCACTAAGACAGTTGTTGTGGAATTGGAAAGTGGTATTTGGAAGCCCACAGAGGGCTATGGTGAAAAAGGAAATATCCTCAGATGAAATCTGGAAAGAAGCTTTCTGAGAAACTGCTCTGTGATGTGTGACTTCCACTCACAGAGTTACATCTGTGTTTCGTGGATCTCTTTGCGAGCCTTATTTCTGTGGAATCTGAGAACAGATATTTCGGATCCCTTAGAAGACTATAGGCCAAAGAAATATCCTCAGATAACAAAGAGAAAGAAGCTTTCTGAGAAACTTCTTTGTGTTCTGTGAAATCATCTCACAGAGTTACAGCTCTCCCCTCAAGAGGCCTTTCGCTAAGACAGTTCTTGTGGAATTGGCAAAGTGATATTTGGAAGCCCATAGAGGACTACGGTGAAAAAGGAAATATCCTCCGATGAAATCTGGAAAGAAGTTTCTGAGAAACTGCTCTGTGATGTGTGACTTCCACTCACAGAGTTACATCTGTATTTCGTGGATCTCTTTGCTAGCCTTATTTCTGTGGAATCTGAGAACAGATATTTCGGATCCCTATGAAGACTATAGGGCCAAAGGAAATATCCTCCGATAACAAAGAGAAAGAAGCTTTCTGAGAAACTTCTTTGTGTTCTGTGAAATCATCTCACAGAGTTACATCTTTCCCTTCAAGAAGCCTTTCGCTAAGACAGTTCTTGTGGAATTGGCAAAGTGATATTTGGAAGCCCATAGAGGGCTAAGGTGAAAAAGGAAATATCCTGAGATGAAATCTGGAAAGAAGCTTTCTGAGAAAATGCTTAGTGTTCTGTTAATTCATCTCACAGAGTTACATCCGTATTTCGTGGATCTCTTTGCTAGCCTTATTTCTGTGGAATCTGAGAACAGATATTTCGGATCCCTTAGAAGACTATAGGAAAAAAGGAAATATCCTCCGATAACAAAGAGAAAGAAGCTTTCTGAGAAACTTCTTTGTGTTCTGTGAAATCATCTCACAGAGTTACATCTTTCCCATCCAGAAGCCTTTCGCTAAGACAGTTCTTGTGGAATTGGCTAAGTGATGTTTGGAAGCCCATAGAGGGCTCTGGTGAAAAAGGAAATATCCTGAGATGAAATCTGGAAAGAAGCGTTCTGAGAAAATGCTTAGTGTTCTGTTAATTCATGTCACAGAGTTACATCAGTATTTCGTGGATCTCTTTGCGAGCCTTATTTCTGTGGAATCTGAGAACATATATTTCGGATCCCCTTGAAGACTATAGGGCCAATGGAAATATCCTCCAATAACATAGAGAAAGAAGCTTTGTGAGAAACTTCTTTGTGTTCTTGAAATCATCTCACAGAGCTAAAGATTTCCCCTCAAGAAGTCTTTCGCTAAGACAGTTCTTGTGGAATTGGCAAAGTGATATTTGGAAGCCCATAGAGGGCTATGGTGAAAAAGGAAATATCCTCAGGTGGAATATGAAAAGAAGCTTTCTGAGAAACTGCTTAGTGTTCTGTTAATTCATCTCACAGAGTTCCATCTGTATTTCGTGGATCTCTTTGCTAGCCTTATTTCTGTGGAATCTGAGAACAGATATTTCGGATCGCTTTGAAGACTATAGGGCCAAAGGAAATATCCTCTGATAACAAAGAGAAAGAAGCCTTCTGAGAAAATTCTTTGTGTACTGTGAAATCATCTCACAGAGTTACAGCTATTCCCCCAAGAAGCCTTTCACTAAGACAGTTGTTGTGGAATTGGCAAAGTGATATTTGGAAGCCCATAGAGGGCTATGGTGAAAAAGGAAATATCCTCAGATGAAATCTGGAAAGAAGCTTTCTGAGAAACTGCTCTGTGATGTGTGACTTCCACTCACAGAGTTACATCTGTGTTTCGTGGATCTCTTTGCGAGCCTTATTTCTGTGGAATCTGAGAACAGATATTTCGAATCCCTTTGAACACTACAGGGCCAAAGGAAATATCCTCAGATAACAAAGAAAAGAAGCTTTCTGAGAAACTTCTTTGTGTTCCTGAAATCATCTCACAGAGTTAAAGCTTTCCCCTCAAGAAGTCTTTCGCTAAGACAGTTCTTGTGTAATTGGCAAAGTGATATTTGGAAGCCCATAGAGGGCTATGGTGAAAAAGGAAATATCCTCAGATGAAATCTGGAAAGAATCTTTCTGAGGATCTGCTTAGTGTTCTGTAAATTCATCTCACAGAGTTACATCTGTATTTCGAGGATCTCTTTGCTAGCCTTATTTCTTTGGAATCTGAGAACAGATAATTCGGATCCCTTTGAAGACTATAGAGCCAAAGGAAATATCCTCCGATAACATAGAGAAAGAAGCTTTCTGACGAACTTCTTTGTGTTCTGTGAAATCATCTCACAGAGTTACAGCTTTCCCCTCCAGAAGCCTATCGCTAAGACAGTTCTTGTGGAATTGTCAAAGTGATATTTGGAAGCCCATAGAGGTCTATGGTGAAAAAGGAAATATCCTCAATTGAAATCTGTAAAGAATCTTTCTGAGAAACGGCTCTGTGATGTGTGACTTCCACACACAGAGTTACACCTGTATTTCGTGGATCTCTTTGCTAGCCTTATTTCTGTGGAATCTGAGAACAGATATTTCGGATCCCTTTGAAGACAATAGGGCCAAAGGAAATATCCTCCGATAACAAAGAGAAAGAAGCTTTCTGAGAAACTTCTTTGTGTTCTGTGAAATCATCTCACAGAGTTACAGCTTTCCCCTCAAGAAGCCTTTCCCTAAGACAGTTCTTGTGGAATTGTCAAAGTGATATTTGGAAGCCCATAGAGGGCTAGGCTGAAAAAGGAAATATCCTGAGATGAAATCTGGAAAAAAGCTTTACGAGAAAATGCTTAGTGTTCTGCTAATTCATCTCACAGAGTTACATCAGTATTTCGTGGATCTCTTTGCTAGCCTTATTTCTGTGGAATCTAAGAACAGATATTTCGGATCTCTTTGAAGACTATAGGAAAAAAGGAAATATCCTCTGATAACAAAGAGAAAGAAGTTTGAGAGAAACTTCTTTGTGTTCTGTGAAATCATCTCACAGAGTTACAGCTTTCCCCTCAAGAAGCCTTTCGCTAACACAGTTCTTGTGGAATTGGCAAAGTGATATTTGGAAGCCCATAGAGGGCTATTGTGAAAAAGGAAATATCCTCAGATGAAATATGGAAGGAAGCTTTCTGAGAAACTGCTCTGGGATGTGTGACTACCACTCACGGAGTTACATCTGTATTTCGTGGATCTGTTTGCTAGCCTTATTTCTGTGGAATCTGAGAACAGATATTTCCGATCCCTTTGAAGAGTACAGGGCCAAAGGAAATATCCTCTGATAACAAAGAGAAAGAAGCTTTCTGAGAAACTTCTTTGTGTTCTGTGAAATCATCTCACAGAGTTACAGGTTTCCCCTCAAGAAGCCTTTCGCTAAAACAGTACTTGTGGAATTGGCAAGGTGATATTTGGAAGCCCATAGAGGGCTATGGTGAAAAAGGAAATATCCTCAGATGAAATCTGGAAAGAAGATTTCTGAGGAACTGCTTAGTGTTCTGTTAATTCATCTCAGAGAGTTACATCTGTATTTCGTGGATCTCTTTGCTAGCCTTATTTCTGTGCAATGTGAGAGCAGATATTTCGGATCCCTTTGAAGACTATAGGGCCAAAGGAAATATCCTCCGATAACAAAGAGAAAAAAGCTTTCTGAGAAACTTCTTTGTGTTCTGTGACATCATCTCACAGAGTTACAGCTATTCCCCCAAGAAGCCTTTCACTAAGACAGTTGTTGTGGAATTGTCAAAGTGATATTTGGAAGCCCATAGAGGGCTATAGTGAAAAAGGAAATATCCTCAGATGAAATCTGGAAAGAAGCTTTCTGAGAAACTGCTCTGTGATGTGTGACTTCCACTCACAGAGTTACATCTGTGTTTCGTGGATCTCTTTTCGAGCCTTACTTCCGTGGAATCTGAGAACAAATATTTCGTATCCCTTTGAAGACAATAGGGCCAAAGGAAATATCCTCCGATAACAAAGAGAAAGAAGCTTTCTGAGAAACTTCTTTGTGTTCTTGAAATCATCTCACAGAGTTAAAGCTTTCCCCTCAAGAAGTCTTTCGCTAAGACAGTTCTTGTGGAATTGGCAAAGTGATATTTGGAAGCCCATAGAGGGCTATTGTGAAAAAGGAAATATCCACAGATGAAATCTGGAAGGAAGCTTTCTGAGAAACTGCTCTGGTATGTGTGACTACAACTCACGGAGTTACATCTGTATTTCGTGGATCTGTTTGCTAGCCTTATTTCTGTGGAATCTGAGAACAGATATTTCCAATCCCTTTGAAGACTACAGGGCCAAAGGAAATATCCTCCGATAACAAAGAGAAAGAAGCTTTCTGAGAAACTTCTTTGTGTTCTGTGAAATCATCTCACAGAGTTACAGGTTTCCCCTCAAGAAGCCTTTCGCTAAAACAGTACTTGTGGAATTGGCAAGGTGATATTTGGAAGCCCATAGAGGGCTATGGTGAAAAAGGAAATATCCTCAGATGAAATCTGGAAAGAAGATTTCTGAGGAACTGCTTAGTGTTGTGTTAATTCATCTCACAGAGTTACATCTGTATTTCGTGGATGTCTTTGCTAGCCTTATTTCTGTGCAATCTGAGAACAGATATTTCGGATCCCTTTGAAGACTATAGGGCCAAAGGAAATATCCTCCGATAACAAAGAGAAAAAAGCTTTCTGAGAAACTTCTTTGTGTTCTGTGAAATCATCTCACAGAGTTACAGCTATTCCCCCAAGAAGCCTTTCACTAAGACAGTTGTTGTGGAATTGGCAAAGTGATATTTGGAAGCCCACAGAGGGCTATGGTGAAAAAGGAAATATCCTCAGATGAAATCGGGAAAGAAGCTTTCTGAGAAACTACTCTGTGATGTGTGACTTCCACTTACAGGGTTACATCTGTATTTCGTGGATCTCTTTACGAGCCTTATTTCTGTGGAATCTGAGAACAGATATTTCGGATCCCTTTGAAGACTATAGGGCCAAAGGAAATATCCTCCGATAAGAAAGAGAAAGAAGGTTTTTGAGAAACTTCTTTGTGTTCTTGAAATCATCTCCCAGAGTTAAAGCTTTCCCCTCAAGAACTCTTTCGCTAAGACAGTTCTTGTGGAATTGGCAAAGTGATATTTGGAAGCCCATAGAGGGCTATGTTGAAAAAGGAAATATCCTCAGATGAAATCTGGAAAGAAGCTTTCTGAGAAACTGCTTAGTGTTCGGTTAATTAATCTCACAGAGTTACATCTGTATTTCATGGATCTCTTTGATAGCCTTATTTCTGTGGAATCTGAGAACAGATATTTCGGATCCCTTTGAAGACTATAGGGGCAAAGGAAATATCCTCTGATAACAAAGAGAAAGAAGCTTTCTGAGAAACTTCTTTGTGTTCTGTTAAAACATCTCACAGAGTTACATCTTTCCCTTCAAGAAGCCTTTCGCTAAGACAGTTCTTTTGGAATTGGCAAAGTGATATTTGGAAGCCCATAGAGGTCTATGGTGAAAAAGGAAATATCCTCAGATGAAATCTGGAAAGAAGATTTCTCAGGAACTGCTTAGTGTTCTGTTAATTCATCTCACAGAGTTACATCTGTATTTCGTGGATCTCTTTGCTAGCCTTATTTCTGTGCAATCTGAGAGCAGATCATTCGGATCCCTTTGAAGACTATAGGGCCAAAGGAAATATCCTCCGATAACAAAGAGAAAAAAGCTTTCTGAGAAACTTCTTTGTGTTCTGTGACATCATCTCACAGAGTTACAGCTATTCCCCCAAGAAGCCTTTCACTAAGACAGTTGTTGTGGAATTTTCAAAGTGACATTTGGAAGCCCATAGAGGGCTATAGTGAGAATGGAAATATCCTCAGATGAAATCTGGAAAGAACCTTTCTGAGAAACTGCTTTGTGATGTGTGACTTCCACTCACAGAGTTACTTCTGTATTTCGTGGATCTCTTTGCTAGCCTTAATTCTGTGGAATGTGAGAACAGATATTTCGGATCCCTTTGAAGACTATAGGGCCAAAGGAAATATCCTCCGATAACAAAGAGAAAAAAGCTTTCTGAGAAACTTCTTTGTGTTCTGTGAAATCATCTCACAGAGTTACAGCTATTCCCCCAAGAAGCCTTTCACTAAGACAGTTGTTGTGGAATTGGCAAAGTGATATTTGGAAGCCCATAGAGGGCTATGGTGAAAAAGGATATATCCTCCGATGAAATCTGGAAAGAAGCTTTCTGAGAAACTGCTTAGAGTTCTGTTAATTCATCTCACAGAGTTACATCTGTATTTCGTGGATCACTTTGCTAGCCTTATTTCTGTGGAATCTGAGAACAGATATTTCGGATCCCTTTGAAGACTATGGGAAAAAAGGAAATATCCTCCGATAACAAAGAGAAAGAAGCTTTCTGAGAAACTTCTTTGTGTTCTGTGAAATCATCTCACAGAGTTACAGCTATTCCCTCAAGAAGCCTTTCACTAAGACAGTTGTTGTGGAATTGGCAAAGTGATATTTGGAAGCCCATAGAGGGCTATGCTGAAAAAGGAAATATCCTCAGATGAAATCTGGAAAGAAGCTTTCTGAGAAACTGCTCTGTGATGTGTGACTTCCACTCACAGAGTTACATCTGTGTTTCGTGGATCTCTTTGTGAGCCTTATTTCTGTGGAATCTGAGAACAGATATTTCGGATCCCTGTGAAGACTATATTGCCAAAGGAAATATCCTCCGATAACAAAGAGAAAGAAGCTTTCTGAGAAACTTCTTTGTGTTCTTGAAATCATCTCACAGAGTTAAAGCTTTCCCCCCAAGAAGTCTTTCGCTAAGACTGTTCTTGTGTAATTGGCAAAGTGATATTTGGAAGCCCATAGAGGGCTATGTTGAAAAAGGAAATATCCTCAGATGAAATCTGGAAAGAAGCTTTCTGAGAAACTGCTTAGTGTTCTGTTAATTCATCTCACAGAGTTACATCTGCATTTCGTGGATCTCTTTGATAGCCTTATTTCTGTGGAATCTGAGAACAGATATTTCGGATCCCTTTGAAGACTATAGGGGCAAAGGAAATATCCTCTGATAACAAAGAGAAAGAAGCTTTCTGAGAAACTTCTTTGTGTTCTGTTAAAACATCTCACAGAGTTACATCTTTCCCTTCAAGAAGCCTTTCGCTAAGACAGTTCTTGTGGAATTGGCAAAGTGATATTTGGAAGCCCATAGAGGGCTATGCTGAAAAAGGAAATATCCTGAGATGAAATCTGGAAATAAGCTTTCTGAGAAAATGCTTAGTGTTCTGTTAATTCATCTCACAGAGTTACATCAGGATTTCGTGGATCTCTTTGCTAGCCTTATTTCTGGGGAATCTAAGAACAGATATTTCGGATCTCTTTGAAGACTATAGGAAAAAAGGAAATATCCTGCGATAACAAAGAGAAAGAAGCTTTGAGGGAAACTTCTTTGTGTTCTGTGAAATCATCTCACAGAGTTACAGCTTTCCCCTCAAGAAGGCTTTCGCTAAGAGAGTTCTTGTGTAATTGGCAAAGTGAAATTTGAAGGCCATAGAAGGCTATGGTGAAAAAGGAAATATCCTCAGATGAAATCTGGAAAGAAGATTTCTCAGGAACTGCTTAGTGTTCTGTTAATTCATCTCACAGAGTTACATCTGTATTTCGTGGATCTCTTTGCTAGCCTTATTTCTGTGCAATCTGAGAGCAGATCATTCGGATCCTTTTGAAGACTATAGGGCCAAAGGAAATATCCTCCGATAACAAAGAGAAAAAAGCTTTCTGAGAAACTTCTTTGTGTTCTGTGACATCATCTCACAGAGTTACAGCTATTCCCCCAAGAAGCCTTTCACTAAGACAGTTGTTGTGGAATTTTCAAAGTGACATTTGGAAGCCCATAGAGGGCTATAGTGAGAATGGAAATATCCTCAGATGAAATCTGGAAAGAACCTTTCTGAGAAACTGCTTTGTGATGTGTGACTTCCACTCACAGAGTTACATCTGTATTTCGTGGATCTCTTTGCTAGCCTTAATTCTGTGGAATGTGAGAACAGATATTTCGGATCCCTTTGAAGACTATAGGGCCAAAGGAAATATCCTCCGATAACAAAGAGAAAAAAGCTTTCTGAGAAACTTCTTTGTGTTCTGTGAAATCATCTCACAGAGTTACAGCTATTCCCCCAAGAAGCCTTTCACTAAGACAGTTGTTGTGGAATTGGCAAAGTGATATTTGGAAGCCCACAGAGTTCTATGGTGAAAAAGGAAATATCCTCAGATGAAATCTGGAAAGAAGCTTTCTGAGAAACTGCTCTGTGATGTGTGACTTCCACTCACAGAGTTACATCGGTGTTTCGTGGATCTCTTTGGTAGACTTATTTCTGTGGAATCTGAGAACAGATATTTCGGATCCCTTTGAAGAATATAGGGCCAAAGGAAATATCCTCCGATAACAAAGAGAAAGATGCTTTCTGAGAAACTTCTTTGTGTTCTTGAAATCATCTCACAGTGTTAAAGCTTTCCCCTCAAGAAGTCTTTCGCTAAGACAGTTCTTGTGGAATTGGCAAAGTGATATTTGGAAGCCCATAGAGCGCTATGGTGAAAAAGGAAATATCCTCAGATGAAATCTGGAAAGAAGCTTTCTGAGAAACTGCTTAGTGTTCTGTTAATTCATCTCACAGAGTTACATCTGTATTTCGTGGATCTCTTTGCTAGCCTTATTTCTGTGGAATCTGAGAACAGATATTTCTGATCCCTTTGAAGACTATAGGGCCAACGGAAATATCCTCCGATAACAAAGAGAAAGAAGCTTTCTGAGAAACTTCTTTGTGTTCTGTGAAATCATCTCACAGAGTTACAGCTTTCCCCTCAAGAAGCTTTTCGCTAAGACAGTTCTTGTGGAATTGTCAAAGTGATATTTAGAAGCCCATAGAGGGCTATGGTGAAAAAGGAAATATCCTCAGATGAAATCTGGAAAGAAGCTTTCTGAGAAACTGCTCTGTGATGTGTGCCTTCCACGCACAGAGTTACATCTGTATTTCGTGGATCTCTTTGCTAGTCTTATTTCTGTGGAATCTGAGATCAGACATTTCGGATCCCTTTGAAGACTATAGGGCCAAAGGAAATATCCTCCGATAACAAAGAGAAAGAAGCTTTCTGAGAAACTTCTTTGTGTTCTGTGAAATCATCTCACAGAGTTACAGCTTTCCCCTCAAGAAGCCTTTCGCTAAGACAGTTCTTGTGGAATTGGCAAAGTGATATTTGGAAGCCCCTAGAAGGCTATGGTGAAAAAGGAAATATCCTCAGATGAAATCTGGAAAGAAGATTTCTGAGGAACTGCTTAGTGTTCTGTTAATTCATCTCACAGAGTTACATCTGTATTTCGTGGATCTCTTTGCTAGCCCTATTTATGTGCAATCTGAGAACAGATATTTCGGATCCCTTTGAAGACTATAGGGCCAAAGGAAATATCCTCCGATAACAAAGAGAAAAAAGCTTTCTGAGAAACTTCTTTGTGTTCTGTGAAATCATCTCACAGAGTTACAGCTATTCCCGCAAGACGCCTTTCACTAAGACAGTTGTTGTGGAATTGGAAAGTGGTATTTGGAAGCCCACAGAGGGCTATGGTGAAAAAGGAAATATCCTCAGATGAAATCTGGAAAGAAGCTTTCTGAGAAACTGCTCTGTGATGTGTGACTTCCACTCACAGAGTTACATCTGTGTTTCGTGGATCTCTTTGCGAGCCTTATTTCTGTGGAATCTGAGAACATATATTTCGGATCCCCTTGAAGACTATAGGGCCAAAGGAAATATCCTCCGATAACATAGAGAAAGAAGCTTTGTGAGAAACTTCTTTGTGTTCTTGAAATCATCTCACAGAGCTAAAGCTTTCCCCTCAAGAAGTCTTTCGCTAAGACAGTTCTTGTGGAATTGGCAAAGTGATATTTGGAAGCCCATAGAGGGCTATGGTGAAAAAGGAAATATCCTCAGATGGAATATGAAAAGAAGCTTTCTGAGAAACTGCTTAGTGTTCTGTTAATTCATCTCACAGAGTTCCATCTGTATTTCGTGGATCTCTTTGCTAGCCTTATTTCTGTGGAATCTGAGAACAGATATTTCGGATCGCTTTGAAGACTATAGGGCCAAAGGAAATATCCTCTGATAACAAAGAGAAAGAAGCCTTCTGAGAAAATTCTTTGTGTACTGTGAAATCATCTCACAGAGTTACAGCTATTCCCCCAAGAAGCCTTTCACTAAGACAGTTGTTGTGGAATTGGCAAAGTGATATTTGGAAGCCCATAGAGGGCTATGGTGAAAAAGGAAATATCCTCAGATGAAATCTGGAAAGAAGCTTTCTGAGAAACTGCTCTGTGATGTGTGACTTCCACTCACAGAGTTACATCTGTGTTTCGTGGATCTCTTTGCGAGCCTTATTTCTGTGGAATCTGAGAACAGATATTTCGAATCCCTTTGAACACTTCAGGGCCAAAGGAAATATCCTCAGAAAACAAAGAAAAGAAGCTTTCTGAGAAACTTCTTTGTGTTCCTGAAATCATCTCACAGAGTTAAAGCTTTCCCCTCAAGAAGTCTTTCGCTAAGACAGTTCTTGTATAATTGGCAAAGTGATATTTGGAAGCCCATAGAGGGCTATGGTGAAAAAGGAAATATCCTCAGATGAAATCTGGAAAGAATCTTTCTGAGGATCTGCTTAGTGTTCTGTTAATTCATCTCACAGAGTTACATCTGTATTTCGAGGATCTCTTTGCTAGCCTTATTTCTTTGGAATCTGAGAACAGATAATTCGGATCCCTTTGAAGACTATAGAGCCAAAGGAAATATCCTCCGATAACATAGAGAAAGAAGCTTTCTGAGGAACTTCTTTGTGTTCTGTGAAATCATCTCACAGAGTTACAGCTTTCCCCTCCAGAAGCCTATCGCTAAGACAGTTCTTGTGGAATTGTCAAAGTGATATTTGGAAGCCCATAGAGGTCTATGGTGAAAAAGGAAATATCCTCAATTGAAATCTGTAAAGAATCTTTCTGAGAAACGGCTCTGTGATGTGTGACTTCCACGCACAGAGTTACACCTGTATTTCGTGGATCCCTTTGCTAGCCTTATTTCTGTGGAATCTGAGAACAGATATTTCGGATCCCTTTGAAGACAATAGGGCCAAAGGAAATATCCTCCGATAACAAAGAGAAAGAAGCTTTCTGAGAAACTTCTTTGTGTTCTGTGAAATCATCTCACAGAGTTACAGCTTTCCCCTCAAGAAGCCTTTCCCTAAGACAGTTCTTGTGGAATTGTCAAAGTGATATTTGGAAGCCCATAGAGGGCTATGCTGAAAAAGGAAATATCCTGAGATGAAATCTGGAAAAAAGCTTTACGAGAAAATGCTTAGTGTTCTGCTAATTCATCTCACAGAGTTACATCAGGATTTCGTGGATCTCTTTGCTAGCCTTATTTCTGTGGAATCTAAGAACAGATATTTCGGATCTCTTTGAAGACTATAGGAAAAAAGGAAATATCCTCTGATAACAAAGAGAAAGAAGTTTGAGAGAAACTTCTTTGTGTTCTGTGAAATCATCTCACAGAGTTACAGCTTTCCCCTCAAGAAGCCTTTCGCTAAGACAGTTCTTGTGGAATTGGCAAAGTGATATTTGGAAGCCCATAGAGGGCTATTGTGAAAAAGGAAATATCCTCAGATGAAATATGGAAGGAAGCTTTCTGAGAAACTGCTCTGGGATGTGTGACTACCACTCACGGAGTTACATCTGTATTTCGTGGATCTGTTTGCTAGCCTTATTTCTGTGGAATCTGAGAACAGATATTTCCGATCCCTTTGAAGACTACAGGGCCAAAGGAAATATCCTCTGATAACAAAGAGAAAGAAGCTTTCTGAGAAACTTCTTTGTGTTCTGTGAAATCATCTCACAGAGTTACAGGTTTCCCCTCAAGAAGCCTTTCGCTAAAACAGTACTTGTGGAATTGGCAAGGTGATATTTGGAAGCCCATAGAGGGCTATGGTGAAAAAGGAAATATCCTCAGATGAAATCTGGAAAGAAGATTTCTGAGGAACTGCTTAGTGTTCTGTTAATTCATCTCAGAGAGTTACATCTGTATTTCGTGGATCTCTTTGCTAGCCTTATTTCTGTGCAATGTGAGAGCAGATATTTCGGATCCCTTTGAAGACTATAGGGCCAAAGGAAATATCCTCCGATAACAAAGAGAAAAAAGCTTTCTGAGAAACTTCTTTGTGTTCTGTGACATCATCTCACAGAGTTACAGCTATTCCCCCAAGAAGCCTTTCACTAAGACAGTTGTTGTGGAATTGTCAAAGTGATATTTGGAAGCCCATAGAGGGCTATAGTGAAAAAGGAAATATCCTCAGATGAAATCTGGAAAGAAGCTTTCTGAGAAACTGCTCTGTGATGTGTGACTTCCACTCACAGAGTTACATCTGTGTTTCGTGGATGTCTTTTCGAGCCTTACTTCCGTGGAATCTGAGAACAAATATTTCGTATCCCTTTGAAGACAATAGGGCCAAAGGAAATATCCTCCGATAACAAAGAGAAAGAAGCTTTCTGAGAAACTTCTTTGTGTTCTTGAAATCATCTCACAGAGTTAAAGCTTTCCCCTCAAGAAGTCTTTCGCTAAGACAGTTCTTGTGGAATTGGCAAAGTGATATTTGGAAGCCCATAGAGGGCTATTGTGAAAAAGGAAATATCCACAGATGAAATCTGGAAGGAAGCTTTCTGAGAAACTGCTCTGGTATGTGTGACTACAACTCACGGAGTTACATCTGTATTTCGTGGATCTGTTTGCTAGCCTTATTTCTGTGGAATCTGAGAACAGATATTTCCAATCCCTTTGAAGACTACAGGGCCAAAGGAAATATCCTCCGATAACAAAGAGAAAGAAGCTTTCTGAGAAACTTCTTTGTGTTCTGTGAAATCATCTCACAGAGTTACAGGTTTCCCCTCAAGAAGCCTTTCGCTAAAACAGTACTTGTGGAATTGGCAAGGTGATATTTGGAAGCCCATAGAGGGCTATGGTGAAAAAGGAAATATCCTCAGATGAAATCTGGAAAGAAGATTTCTGAGGAACTGCTTAGTGTTGTGTTAATTCATCTCACAGAGTTACATCTGTATTTCGTGGATGTCTTTGCTAGCCTTATTTCTGTGCAATCTGAGAACAGATATTTCGGATCCCTTTGAAGACTATAGGGCCAAAGGAAATATCCTCCGATAACAAAGAGAAAAAAGCTTTCTGAGAAACTTCTTTGTGTTCTGTGAAATCATCTCACAGAGTTACATCTTTCCCTTCAAGAAGCCTTTCGCTAAGACAGTTCTTGTGGAATTGGCAAAGTGATATTTGGAAGCCCATAGAGGGCTAAGGTGAAAAAGGAAATATCCTGAGATGAAATCTGGAAAGAAGCTTTCTGAGAAAATGCTTAGTGTTCTGTTAATTCATCTCACAGAGTTACATCCGTATTTCGTGGATCTCTTTGCTAGCCTTATTTCTGTGGAATCTGAGAACAGATATTTCGGATCCCTTAGAAGACTATAGGAAAAAAGGAAATATCCTCCGATAACAAAGAGAAAGAAGCTTTCTGAGAAACTTCTTTGTGTTCTGTGAAATCATCTCACAGAGTTACATCTTTCCCATCCAGAAGCCTTTCGCTAAGACAGTTCTTGTGGAATTGGCTAAGTGATGTTTGGAAGCCCATAGAGGGCTCTGGTGAAAAAGGAAATATCCTGAGATGAAATCTGGAAAGAAGCGTTCTGAGAAAATGCTTAGTGTTCTGTTAATTCATGTCACAGAGTTACATCAGTATTTCGTGGATCTCTTTGCGAGCCTTATTTCTGTGGAATCTGAGAACATATATTTCGGATCCCCTTGAAGACTATAGGGCCAATGGAAATATCCTCCGATAACATAGAGAAAGAAGCTTTGTGAGAAACTTCTTTGTGTTCTTGAAATCATCTCACAGAGCTAAAGCTTTCCCCTCAAGAAGTCTTTCGCTAAGACAGTTCTTGTGGAATTGGCAAAGTGATATTTGGAAGCCCATAGAGGGCTATGGTGAAAAAGGAAATATCCTCAGATGGAATATGAAAAGAAGCTTTCTGAGAAACTGCTTAGTGTTCTGTTAATTCATCTCACAGAGTTCCATCTGTATTTCGTGGATCTCTTTGCTAGCCTTATTTCTGTGGAATCTGAGAACAGATATTTCGGATCGCTTTGAAGACTATAGGGCCAAAGGAAATATCCTCTGATAACAAAGAGAAAGAAGCCTTCTGAGAAAATTCTTTGTGTACTGTGAAATCATCTCACAGAGTTACAGCTATTCCCCCAAGAAGCCTTTCACTAAGACAGTTGTTGTGGAATTGGCAAAGTGATATTTGGAAGCCCATAGAGGGCTATGGTGAAAAAGGAAATATCCTCAGATGAAATCTGGAAAGAAGCTTTCTGAGAAACTGCTCTGTGATGTGTGACTTCCCCTCAGAAAGTTACATCTGTGTTTCGTGGATCTCTTTGCGAGCCTTATTTCTGTGGAATCTGAGAACAGATATTTCGAATCCCTTTGAACACTACAGGGCCAAAGGAAATATCCTCAGATAACAAAGAAAAGAAGCTTTCTGAGAAACTTCTTTGTGTTCCTGAAATCATCTCACAGAGTTAAAGCTTTCCCCTCAAGAAGTCTTTCGCTAAGACAGTTCTTGTGTAATTGGCAAAGTGATATTTGGAAGCCCATAGAGGGCTATGGTGAAAAAGGAAATATCCTCAGATGAAATCTGGAAAGAATCTTTCTGAGGATCTGCTTAGTGTTCTGTTAATTCATCTCACAGAGTTACATCTGTATTTCGAGGATCTCTTTGCTAGCCTTATTTCTTTGGAATCTGAGAACAGATAATTCGGATCCCTTTGAAGACTATAGAGCCAAAGGAAATATCCTCTGATAACATAGAGAAAGAAGCTTTCTGAGGAACTTCTTTGTGTTCTGTGAAATCATCTCACAGAGTTACAGCTTTCCCCTCCAGAAGCCTATCGCTAAGACAGTTCTTGTGGAATTGTCAAAGTGATATTTGGAAGCCCATAGAGGTCTATGGTGAAAAAGGAAATATCCTCAATTGAAATCTGTAAAGAATCTTTCTGAGAAACGGCTCTGTGATGTGTGACTTCCACGCACAGAGTTACACCTGTATTTCGTGGATCTCTTTGCTAGCCTTATTTCTGTGGAATCTGAGAACAGATATTTCGGATCCCTTTGAAGACTATAGGGCCAAAGGAAATATCCTCCGATAACAAAGAGAAAGAAGCTTTCTGAGAAACTTCTTTGTGTTCTGTGAAATCATCTCACAGAGTTACAGCTTTCCCCTCAAGAAGCCTTTCCCTAAGACAGTTCTTGTGGAATTGTCAAAGTGATATTTGGAAGCCCATAGAGGGCTAGGCTGAAAAAGGAAATATCCTGAGATGAAATCTGGAAAAAAGCTTTACGAGAAAATGCTTAGTGTTCTGCTAATTCATCTCACAGAGTTACATCAGTATTTCGTGGATCTCTTTGCTAGCCTTATTTCTGTGGAATCTAAGAACAGATATTTCGGATCTCTTTGAAGACTATAGGAAAAAAGGAAATATCCTCTGATAACAAAGAGAAAGAAGTTTGAGAGAAACTTCTTTGTGTTCTGTGAAATCATCTAACAGAGTTACAGCTTTCCCCTCAAGAAGCCTTTCGCTAACACAGTTCTTGTGGAATTGGCAAAGTGATATTTGGAAGCCCATAGAGGGCTATTGTGAAAAAGGAAATATCCTCAGATGAAATATGGAAGGAAGCTTTCTGAGAAACTGCTCTTGGATGTGTGACTACCACTCACGGAGTTACATCTGTATTTCGTGGATCTGTTTGCTAGCCTTATTTCTGTGGAATCTGAGAACAGATATTTCCGATCCCTTTGAAGACTACAGGGCCAAAGGAAATATCCTCCGATAACAAAGAGAAAGAAGCTTTCTGAGAAACTTCTTTGTGTTCTGTGAAATCATCTCACAGAGTTACAGGTTTCCCCTCAAGAAGCCTTTAGCTAAAACAGTACTTGTGGAATTGGCAAGGTGATATTTGGAAGCCCATAGAGGGCTATGGTGAAAAAGGAAATATCCTCAGATGAAATCTGGAAAGAAGATTTCTGAGGAACTGCTTAGTGTTCTGTTAATTCATCTCAGAGAGTTACATCTGTATTTCGTGGATCTCTTTGCTAGCCTTATTTCTGTGCAATGTGAGAGCAGATATTTCGGATCCCTTTGAAGACTATAGGGCCAAAGGAAATATCCTCCGATAACAAAGAGAAAAAAGCTTTCTGAGAAACTTCTTTGTGTTCTGTGACATCATCTCACAGAGTTACAGCTATTCCCCCAAGAAGCCTTTCACTAAGACAGTTGTTGTGGAATTGTCAAAGTGATATTTGGAAGCCCATAGAGGGCTATAGTGAAAAAGGAAATATCCTCAGATGAAATCTGGAAAGAAGCTTTCTGAGAAACTGCTCTGTGATGTGTGACTTCCACTCACAGAGTTACATCTGTGTTTCGTGGATCTCTTTTCGAGCCTTACTTCCGTGGAATCTGAGAACAAATATTTCGTATCCCTTTGAAGACAATAGGGCCAAAGGAAATATCCTCCGATAACAAAGAGAAAGAAGCTTTCTGAGAAACTTCTTTGTGTTCTTGAAATCATCTCACAGAGTTAAAGCTTTCCCCTCAAGAAGTCTTTCGCTAAGACAGTTCTTGTGGAATTGGCAAAGTGATATTTGGAAGCCCATAGAGGGCTATTGTGAAAAAGGAAATATCCACAGATGAAATCTGGAAGGAAGCTTTCTGAGAAACTGCTCTGGTATGTGTGACTACAACTCACGGAGTTACATCTGTATTTCGTGGATCTGTTTGCTAGCCTTATTTCTGTGGAATCTGAGAACAGATATTTCCAATCCCTTTGAAGACTACAGGGCCAAAGGAAATATCCTCCGATAACAAAGAGAAAGAAGCTTTCTGAGAAACTTCTTTGTGTTCTGTGAAATCATCTCACAGAGTTACAGGTTTCCCCTCAAGAAGCCTTTCGCTAAAACAGTACTTGTGGAATTGGCAAGGTGATATTTGGAAGCCCATAGAGGGCTATGGTGAAAAAGGAAATATCCTCAGATGAAATCTGGAAAGAAGATTTCTGAGGAACTGCTTAGTGTTGTGTTAATTCATCTCACAGAGTTACATCTGTATTTCGTGGATGTCTTTGCTAGCCTTATTTCTGTGCAATCTGAGAACAGATATTTCGGATCCCTTTGAAGACTATAGGGCCAAAGGAAATATCCTCCGATAACAAAGAGAAAAAAGCTTTCTGAGAAACTTCTTTGTGTTCTGTGAAATCATCTCACAGAGTTACAGCTATTCCCCCAAGAAGCCTTTCACTAAGACAGTTGTTGTGGAATTGGCAAAGTGATATTTGGAAGCCCACAGAGGGCTATGGTGAAAAAGGAAATATCCTCAGATGAAATCGGGAAAGAAGCTTTCTGAGAAACTACTCTGTGATGTGTGACTTCCACTTACAGAGTTACATCTGTATTTCGTGGATCTCTTTACGAGCCTTATTTCTGTGGAATCTGAGAACAGATATTTCGGATCCCTTTGAAGACTATAGGGCCAAAGGAAATATCCTCCGATAAGAAAGAGAAAGAAGGTTTTTGAGAAACTTCTTTGTGTTCTTGAAATCATCTCCCAGAGTTAAAGCTTTCCCCTCAAGAACTCTTTCGCTAAGACAGTTCTTGTGGAATTGGCAAAGTGATATTTGGAAGCCCATAGAGGGCTATGGTGAAAAAGGAAATATCCTCAGATGAAATCTGGAAAGAAGCTTTCTGAGAAACTGCTTAGTGTTCTGTTAATTCATGTCACAGAGTTACATCTGTATTTCGTGGATCTCTTTGCTAGCCTTATTTCTGTGGAATCTGAGAACAGATATTTCGGACCCCTTTGAAGACTATAGGGCCAATGGAAATATCCTCCGATAACAAAGAGAAAGAAGCCTTCTGAGAAAATTCTTTGTGTACTGTGAAATCATCTCACAGAGTTACAGCTATTCCCCCAAGAAGCCTTTCACTAAGACAGTTGTTGTGGAATTGGCAAAGTGATATTTGGAAGCCCATAGAGGGCTATGAGGAAAAAGGAAATACCCTCAGATGAAATCTGGAAAGAAGCTTTCTGAGAAACTGCTCTGTGATGTGTGACTTCCACTCACAGAGTTACATCTGTGTTTCGTGGATCTCTTTGCGAGCCTTATTTCTGTGGAATCTGAGAACAGATATTTCGAATCCCTTTGAACACTACAGGGCCAAAGGAAATATCCTCAGATAACAAAGAAAAGAAGCTTTCTGAGAAACTTCTTTGTGTTCCTGAAATCATCTCACAGAGTTAAAGCTTTCCCCTCAAGAAGTCTTTCGCTAAGACAGTTCTTGTGTAATTGGCAAAGTGATATTTGGAAGCCCATAGAGGGCTATGGTGAAAAAGGAAATATCCTCAGATGAAATCTGGAAAGAATCTTTCTGAGGATCTGCTTAGTGTTCTGTTAATTCATCTCACAGAGTTACATCTGTATTTCGAGGATCTCTTTGCTAGCCTTATTTCTTTGGAATCTGAGAACAGATAATTCGGATCCCTTTGAAGACTATAGAGCCAAAGGAAATATCCTCCGATAACATAGAGAAAGAAGCTTTCTGAGGAACTTCTTTGTGTTCTGTGAAATCATCTCACAGAGTTACAGCTTTCCCCTCCAGAAGCCTATCGCTAAGACAGTTCTTGTGGAATTGTCAAAGTGATATTTGGAAGCCCATAGAGGTCTATGGTGAAAAAGGAAATATCCTCAATTGAAATCTGTAAAGAATCTTTCTGAGAAACGGCTCTGTGATGTGTGACTTCCACGCACAGAGTTACACCTGTATTTCGTGGATCTCTTTGCTAGCCTTATTTCTGTGGAATCTGAGAACAGATATTTCGGATCCCTTTGAAGACTATAGGGCCAAAGGAAATATCCTCCGATAACAAAGAGAAAGAAGCTTTCTGAGAAACTTCTTTGTGTTCTGTGAAATCATCTCACAGAGTTACAGCTTTCCCCTCAAGAAGCCTTTCCCTAAGACAGTTCTTGTGGAATTGTCAAAGTGATATTTGGAAGCCCATAGAGGTCTAGGCTGAAAAAGGAAATATCCTGAGATGAAATCTGGAAAAAAGCTTTACGAGAAAATGCTTAGTGTTCTGCTAATTCATCTCACAGAGTTACATCAGTATTTCGTGGATCTCTTTGCTAGCCTTATTTCTGTGGAATCTAAGAACAGATATTTCGGATCTCTTTGAAGACTATAGGAAAAAAGGAAATATCCTCTGATAACAAAGAGAAAGAAGTTTGAGAGAAACTTCTTTGTGTTCTGTGAAATCATCTCACAGAGTTACAGCTTTCCCCTCAAGAAGCCTTTCGCTAAGACAGTTCTTGTGGAATTGGCAAAGTGATATTTGGAAGCCCATAGAGGGCTATTGTGAAAAAGGAAATATCCTCAGATGAAATATGGAAGGAAGCTTTCTGAGAAACTGCTCTGGGATGTGTGACTACCACTCACGGAGTTACATCTGTATTTCGTGGATCTGTTTGCTAGCCTTATTTCTGTGGAATCTGAGAACAGATATTTCCGATCCCTTTGAAGACTACAGGGCCAAAGGAAATATCCTCTGATAACAAAGAGAAAGAAGCTTTCTGAGAAACTTCTTTGTGTTCTGTGAAATCATCTCACAGAGTTACAGGTTTCCCCTCAAGAAGCCTTTCGCTAAAACAGTACTTGTGGAATTGGCAAGGTGATATTTGGAAGCCCATAGAGGGCTATGGTGAAAAAGGAAATATCCTCAGATGAAATCTGGAAAGAAGATTTCTGAGGAACTGCTTAGTGTTCTGTTAATTCATCTCAGAGATTTACATCTGTATTTCGTGGATCTCTTTGCTAGCCTTATTTCTGTGCAATGTGAGAGCAGATATTTCGGATCCCTTTGAAGACTATAGGGCCAAAGGAAATATCCTCCGATAACAAAGAGAAAAAAGCTTTCTGAGAAACTTCTTTGTGTTCTGTGACATCATCTCACAGAGTTACAGCTATTCCCCCAAGAAGCCTTTCACTAAGACAGTTGTTGTGGAATTGTCAAAGTGATATTTGGAAGCCCATAGAGGGCTATAGTGAAAAAGGAAATATCCTCAGATGAAATCTGGAAAGAAGCTTTCTGAGAAACTGCTCTGTGATGTGTGACTTCCACTCACAGAGTTACATCTGTGTTTCGTGGATCTCTTTTCGAGCCTTACTTCCGTGGAATCTGAGAACAAATATTTCGTATCCCTTTGAAGACAATAGGGCCAAAGGAAATATCCTCCGATAACAAAGAGAAAGAAGCTTTCTGAGAAACTTCTTTGTGTTCTTGAAATCATCTCACAGAGTTAAAGCTTTCCCCTCAAGAAGTCTTTCGCTAAGACAGTTCTTGTGGAATTGGCAAAGTGATATTTGGAAGCCCATAGAGGGCTATTGTGAAAAAGGAAATATCCACAGATGAAATCTGGAAGGAAGCTTTCTGAGAAACTGCTCTGGTATGTGTGACTACAACTCACGGAGTTACATCTGTATTTCATGGATCCGTTTGCTAGCCTTATTTCTGTTGAATCTGAGAACAGATATTTCCAATCCCTTTGAAGACTACAGGGCCAAAGGAAATATCCTCCGATAACAAAGAGAAAGAAGCTTTCTGAGAAACTTCTTTGTGTTCTGTGAAATCATCTCACAGAGTTACAGGTTTCCCCTCAAGAAGCCTTTCGCTAAAACAGTACTTGTGGAATTGGCAAGGTGATATTTGGAAGCCCATAGAGGGCTATGGTGAAAAAGGAAATATCCTCAGATGAAATCTGGAAAGAAGATTTCTGAGGAACTGCTTAGTGTTGTGTTAATTCATCTCACAGAGTTACATCTGTATTTCGTGGATGTCTTTGCTAGCCTTATTTCTGTGCAATCTGAGAACAGATATTTCGGATCCCTTTGAAGACTATAGGGCCAAAGGAAATATCCTCCGATAACAAAGAGAAAAAAGCTTTCTGAGAAACTTCTTTGTGTTCTGTGAAATCATCTCACAGAGTTACAGCTATTCCCCCAAGAAGCCTTTCACTAAGACAGTTGTTGTGGAATTGGCAAAGTGATATTTGGAAGCCCACAGAGGGCTATGGTGAAAAAGGAAATATCCTCAGATGAAATCGGGAAAGAAGCTTTCTGAGAAACTACTCTGTGATGTGTGACTTCCACTTACAGAGTTACATCTGTATTTCGTGGATCTCTTTACGAGCCTTATTTCTGTGGAATCTGAGAACAGATATTTCGGATCCCTTTGAAGACTATAGGGCCAAAGGAAATATCCTCCGATAAGAAAGAGAAAGAAGGTTTTTGAGAAACTTCTTTGTGTTCTTGAAATCATCTCCCAGAGTTAAAGCTTTCCCCTCAAGAACTCTTTCGCTAAGACAGTTCTTGTGGAATTGGCAAAGTGATATTTGGAAGCCCATAGAGGGCTATGGTGAAAAAGGAAATATCCTCAGATGAAATCTGGAAAGAAGCTTTCTGAGAAACTGCTTAGTGTTCTGTTAATTCATGTCACAGAGTTACATCTGTATTTCGTGGATCTCTTTGCTAGCCTTATTTCTGTGGAATCTGAGAACAGATATTTCGGACCCCTTTGAAGACTATAGGGCCAATGGAAATATCCTCCGATAACAAAGAGAAAGAAGCCTTCTGAGAAACTTCTTTGTGTTCTGTGAAATCATCTCACAGAGTTACAGCTTTTCCCTCAAGAAGCCTTTCGCTAAGACAGTTCTTGTGGAATTGTCAAAGTGATATTTGGAAGCCCATAGAGGGCTACGCTGAAAAAGGAAATATCCTGAGATGAAATCTGTAATAAAGCTTTCCGAGAAAATGCTTAGTGTTCTGTTAAGTCATCTCACAGAGTTACATCAGTGTTTCGTGGATCTCTTTGCGAGCCTTATTTCTGTGGAATCTGAGAACAGATATTTCGGATCCCTTTGAAGACTACAGGGCCAAAGAAATATCCTGCGATAACAAAGAGAAAGAAGCTTTCTGAGAAACTTCTTTGTGTTCTTGAAATCATCTCACAGAGTTAAAGCTTTCCCCCCAAGAAGTCTTTCGCTAAGACAGTTCTTGTGTAATTGGCAAAGTGATATTTGGAAGCCCATAGAGGGCTATGTTGAAAAAGGAAATATCCTCAGATGAAATCTGGAAAGAAGCTTTCTGAGAAACTGCTTAGTGTTCGGTTAATTAATCTCACAGAGTTACATCTGTATTTCATGGATCTCTTTGATAGCCTTATTTCTGTGGAATCTGAGAACAGATATTTCGGATCCCTTTGAAGACTATAGGGGCAAAGGAAATATCCTCTGATAAAAAAGAGAAAGAAGCTTTCTGAGAAACTTCTTTGTGTTCTGTTAAAACATCTCACAGAGTTACATCTTTCCCTTCAAGAAGCCTTTCGCTAAGACAGTTCTTTTGGAATTGGCAAAGTGATATTTGGAAGCCCATAGAGGTCTATGGTGAAAAAGGAAATATCCTCAGATGAAATCTGGAAAGAAGATTTCTCAGGAACTGCTTAGTGTTCTGTTAATTCATCTCACAGAGTTACATCTGTATTTCGTGGATCTCTTTGCTAGCCTTATTTCTGTGCAATCTGAGAGCAGATCATTCGGATCCCTTTGAAGACTATAGGGCCAAAGGAACTATCCTCCGATAACAAAGAGAAAAAAGCTTTCTGAGAAACTTCTTTGTGTTCTGTGACATCATCTCACAGAGTTACAGCTATTCCCCCAAGAAGCCTTTCACTAAGACAGTTGTTGTGGAATTTTCAAAGTGACATTTGGAAGCCCATAGAGGGCTATAGTGAGAATGGAAATATCCTCAGATGAAATCTGGAAAGAACCTTTCTGAGAAACTGCTTTGTGATGTGTGACTTCCACTCACAGAGTTACTTCTGTATTTCGTGGATCTCTTTGCTAGCCTTAATTCTGTGGAATGTGAGAACAGATATTTCGGATCCCTTTGAAGACTATAGGGCCAAAGGAAATATCCTCCGATAACAAAGAGAAAGAAGCTTTCTGAGAATCTTCTTTGTGTTCTGTGTAATCATCTCTCAGAGTTACAGCTTTCCCCTCAAGAAGCCTTTCGCTAAGACAGTTCTTGTGGAAATGGCAAAGTGATATTTGGAAGCCCATAGAGGGCTACGGTGAAAAAGGAAATATCCTCAGACGAAATCTAGAAAGAAGCTTTCTGAGAAACTGCTTAGTGTTCTGTTAATTCATCTCACAGAGTTACATCTGTATTTCGTGGATCTCTTTGCAAGCCTTATTTCTGTGGAATCTGAGAACAGATATTTCGGATCCCTTTGAAGACTATAGGAACAAAGGAAATATCCTCCGATAACAAATAGAAAGAAGCTTTCTGAGAAACTTCTTTGTGTTCTGTGAAATCATCTCACAGAGTTACAGCTTTCCCCTCAAGAATCCTTTCACTAACACAGTTCTTGTGTAATTGGCAAAGTAATATTTGAAAGCCCAATGAGGGCTACGGTGAAAAAGGAAATATCCTCAGATGAAATCTGGAAAGAAGCCCTCTCAGAAACTGCTCTGTGATGTGTGACTTCCACTCACAGAGCTACATCTGTATTTCGTGGATCTCTTTGCGAGCCTTATTTCTGTGGAATCTGAGAACAGATATTTCGGATCCCTTTGAAGACTATAGGGCCAAAGGAAATATCCTCCGATAACAAAGTGAAACAAGCTTTCTGAGAAACTTCTTAGTGTTCTGTGAAATCATCTCACAGAGTTACAGCTTTCTCCTCAAGAAGCCTTTCGCTAAGACAGTTCTTGTGGAATTGGCCAAGTGATATTTGGAAGCCCATAGAGGGCTATGGTGAAAAAGGAAATATCCTCACATGAAATCTGGAAAGAAGCTTTCTGAGAAGCTGCTTAGTGTTCTGTCAATTCATCTCCCAGAGTTACATCTGTATTTCGTGGGTCTCTTTGCTAGCCTCATTTCTGTGGAATCTGAGAACAGATATTTCGGATCCCTTTGAAGACTATAGGGCCAAAGGAAATATCCTCCGATAACAAAGAGAAAGAAGCTTTCTGAGAAACTTCTTTGTGTTCTGTGAAACCATCTCACAGAGTTACAGCTTTCCCCTCAAAAAGCTTTTCGCTAAGACAGTTCTTGTGGAATTGTCAAAGTGATAATCGGAAGCCCATAGAGGGCTACAGTGAAAAAGGAAATATCCTCAGATGAAATCTGGAAAGTAGCTTTCTGAGAAACTGCTCTATGATGTGTGACTTCCACTCAAGGAGTTACATCTGTATTTCCTGGATCACTTTGCTAGCCTTATTGCTGTGGAATCTGAGAACAGATATTTGGGATCCCTTTGAAGACTATAGGGCCAAAGGAAATATCCTCCGATAACAAAGAGAAAGAAGCTTTCTGATGAACTTCTTTGTGTTCTGTGAAATCATCTCACAGAGTTACAGCTTTCCCTTCAAGAAGCCTTTCGCTAAGACAGTTCTTGTGGAATTGGCAAAGTGATATTTGGAAGCCCATAGAGGCCTATGGTGAAAAAGGAAATATCCTCCGATGAAATCTGAAAAGAAGCTTTCTGAGAAACTGCTTAGTGTTCTCTTAATTCATCTCACAGAGTTACATCTGTATTTCCTGGTTCTCTTTGCTAGCCTTATTTCTGTGGAATCTGAGAACAGATATTTCGGATGCCGTTGAAGACTATAGGGCTAAAGGAAATATCCTCCGATAACAAAGAGAAAGAAGCTTTGTGAGAAACTTTTTGTGTTCTGTGAAATCAACTCAGAGAGTTACAGCTTACCCCTCAAGAAGCGTTTCGCTAAGACTGTTCTTGTGGAATTGGCAAAGTGATATTTGGAAGCCCATACATGGCTATGGTTAAAAAGGGAAATATCCTCAGATGAAATCTGGAAAGAAGCTTTCTGAGAAACTGCTTAGTGTTATTTGAATCCATCTCACAGAGTTACATCTGTATGTCGTGGATCTCTTTGCTTGCCTTATTTCTGTGGAATTTGAGAACAGATATTTCGGATCCCTTTGAACACTATAGGGCTAAAGGAAATATCCTCCGATAACAAAGAGAAAGAAGCTTTCTGAGAAACTCCTTTGTGTTCTGTGAAATCATCTCACAGTGTTACAGCTTTCCCCTCAAGAAGCCTTTGGCTAAGACAGTTCTTGTGGAATTGGCAAAGTGATATTTAGAAGCCCATAGAGGGCTATGGTGAAAAAGGAAATATCCTCCGATGAAATCTGGAAAGAAGCTTTCTGAAAAACTGCTTAGTGTTCTATTAATTCATCTAACAGAGTTACATCTGTATTTCGTGGATCTCTTTGCTAGCCTTATTTCTGTGGAATCTGAGAACAGATATTTCCGATCCCTTTGAAGACTAAAGGGCCAAAGGAAATATCCTCCGATAATAAAGAGAAAGAAGCTTTCTGAGAAACTTCTTTGTGTTCTGTGTAATCATCTCACAGAGTTACAGCTTTCCCCTCAAGAAGCCTTTTGCTAAGACAGTTCTTCTGGAATTGGCAAAGTGATATTTGGAAGCCCATTGAGGGCTATGGTGAAAAAGGAAATATCCTCATTTGAAATCTAGAAAGAAGCTTTCTGAGAAACTGCTTAGTGTTCTGTTAATTCATTTCACAGAGTTACATCTGTATTTCGTGGATCTCTTTGCTAGCCTTATTTCTGTGGAATCTGAGAACAGATATTTCGGATCCCTTTGAAGACTATAGGGCTTAAGGAAATATCCTCCGATAACAAACAGAAAGAAGCTTTCTGAGAAACTCCTTTGTGTTCTGTGAAATCATCTCACAGAGTTACAGCTTTCCCCTCAAGAAGCCTTTCGCTAAGACAGTTCTTGTGGAATTGGCAAAGTGATATTTAGAAGCCCATAGAGAGCTATGGTGAAAAAGGAAATATCCTCAGATGAAATCTGGAAATAAGCCTTCTGAGAAACTGCTTAGTGTTCTGTTAATTCATCTCACAGAGTTACATCTGTATTTCGTGGATCTCTTTGCTAGCCTTATTTCTCTGGAATGTGAGAACAGATATTTCGGATCCCTTTGAAGACTATAGGGCCAAAGCAAATATCCTCCGATAACAAAGAGAAAGAAACTTTGTGAGAAACTTCTTTGTGTTTTGTGAAATCATCTCAGAGAGTTACAGCTTACCCCTCAAGAAGCGTTTCGCTAAGACAGTTCTTGTGGAATTGGCAAAGTGATATTTGGAAGCCCATAGAGAGCTATGGTGAAAAAGGAAATATCCTCCGATGAAATCTGGAAAGAAGTTTCTGAGAAACTGCTTAGTGTTCTGTGAATTCATCTCACAGAGTTACATCAGTATTTCGTGGATTTCTTTGTTAGGCTTATTTCTGTGGAATCTGAGAACAGATATTTCGGATTCCTTTGAGAACTATAGGGTCAAAGGAATTATCCTCCGATAACAAAGAGAAAGAAGCTTTCTGAAAAACTTCTTTCTATTCTGTGAAATAATCTCACAGAGGTACAGCTTTCCCCTCAAGAAGCCTTTCGCTAAGACAGTTCTTGTGGAATTGACAAAGAGATATTCGGAAGCCCACAGAGGGCTATGGAGAAAAAGGGTATATCCTCAGATGAAATCTGGAAGGAAGCTTTCTGTGAAACTACTTAGTGTTCTGTTAATTCATCTCACAGCGTTACATCTGTATTTCGTGGATCTCTTTGCTAGCCTTATTCCTGTGGAATCTGAGAACAGATATTTCGGATCCCTTTGAAGACTGTAGGGCCAAAGGAAATATCCTCCGATAACAAAGAGAAAGAAGCTTTCTGAGAAACTCCTTTGTGTTCTGTGAAATCATCTCACAGAGGTACAGCTTTCCCCTCAAGAAGCCTTTCGCTAAGACAGTTCTTGTGGAATTGGCAAAGTGATATTTGGAAGCCCATAGAGGGCTATGGTGAAAAAGGATATATCCTCCGATGATATCTGAAAAGAAGCTTTCTGAGAAACTGCTCTGTGATGTGTGACTTCCACTCACAGAGTTACATCTGTATTCCGTGGAACTCTTTCTTAGCCTTATTTCTGTGGAATCTGAGAAGAGATATTTCGGATCCCTTTGAAGACTATAGGGAAAAGGAAATATCCTCCGATTACAAAGATAGAGAAGCTTTCTGATAAACTTCTTTGTGTTCTGTGAAATCACGTCATAGGCTTACAGCTTTCCCCTCAAGAAGCCTTTCGCTAAGACAGTTCTTGTGGAATTGGGAAAGTGATATTTGGAAGCCCTTAGAGGGCTATGTTGAAAAAGGAAATATCCTCAGATGAAATCTGGAAAGAAGCTTTCTGAGAAACTGCTCTGTGATGTGTGACTTCCACTCACAGAGTTACATCTGTATATCGTGGCTCTCTTTGCTAGCCTTATTTCTGGGGAATCTGAGAACAGATATTGCGGATCCCTTTGCAGACTATAGGGCCTAAGGAAATATCCTCCGATAACAAAGAGAAAGAAGCTTTCTGAGAAACTTCTTTGTGTTCTGTGTAATCATCTCACAGAGTTACAGCTTTCCTATCAAGAAGCCTTTTGCTAAGACAGTTCTTCTGCAATTAGCAAAGTGATATTTGGTAGCCCATAGAGGGCTATGGTTAAAAAGGAAATATCCTCAGATGAAATCTGGAAAGAAGCTTTCTGAGAAACTGCTCTGTGATGTGTGACTTCCACTCACAGAGTTACATCTGTATTTCGTGGATCTCTTTGCTAGCCTTATTTCTGTGGAATCTGCTAACAGATATTACAAATCGCTTTGAAGACTGTAGGGCCAAAGGAAATATCCTCCGATAACAAACAGAAAGAAGCTTTCTGAGAAACTTCTTTGTGTTCTGTGAAATCATCTCACAGAGTTACAGCTTTCCCCTCAAGAAGCCTTTCGCTAAGACAGTTCTTGTGGAATAGGCAAAGTGACATTTGAAAACCCAAAGAGGGCTATGGTGAAAAAGGAAATATCCTCAGATGAAATCTGGAAAGAAGCTTTCTGAGAAACTGCTTAGTGTTCTGTTAATTCATCTCACAGAGTTACATCTGTATTTCGTGGATCTCTTTTCTAACCTTATTTCTGTGGAATCTGAGAACAGATATTGCGGATCCCTTTGAAGACTATAGGGCCGAAGGAAGAATCCTCCGATAACAAACAGAAAGAAGCTTTCTGAGAAACTTCTTTGTGTTCAGTGAAATCATCTCACAGAGTTACAGCTTTCCCCTAAAGAAGCGTTTCGCTAAGACAGTTCTTGTGGAATTGGCAAAGTGATATATTCAAGCCCAAAGAGGGCTATGGTGAAAAAGGAAATATCCTCAGATGAAATCTGGAAAGAAGCTTTCTGACAAACTGCATTGTGATGTGTGACTTCCATTCACAGAGTTACATCTGTATTTCGTGGATCTCTTTTCTCGCCTTATTTCTGTGGAATCTGAGAACAGATGTTTCGTATCCCTTTGAAGACTATAGGGCCAAAGGAAGTATCCTCCGAAAACAAAGAGAAAGAAGCTTTCTGAGAAACTCCTTTGTGTTCTGTGAAATCATCTCACAGAGTTACAGCTTTCCCCTCAAGAAGCCTTTCGCTAAGACAGTTCTTCTGGAATTGGCAAAGTGATATTTGGAAGCCCATAGAGGGCTATGGTGAAAAAGGAAATATCCTCAGGTGAAATCTGGAAAGAAGCTTTCTGGGAAACTGCTTAGTGTTCTGTTAATTCATCTCACAGAGTTACATCTGTATTTCGTGAATCTCTTTTCTAGCCTTATTTCTGTGGAATCTGAAAACAGATATTTCGGATCCCTTTAAGACTGTAGGCCAAAGGAAATATCCTCCGATAACAAAGAGAAAGAAGCTTTCTGAGAAACTTATTTGTGTTCTGTGAAATCATCTCACAGAGTTACAGCTTTCCCCTCAATAAGCCTTTCGCTCAGACAGTTCTTGTGGAATTGGCAAAGTGATATTTGAAAACCCAAAGAGGGCTGTGGTGAAAAAGGAAATATCCTCAGATGAAATCTGGAAAGAAGGTTTCTGAGGAACTGCTTAGTGTTCTGTTAATTCATCTCACAGAGTTACATCTGTATTTCGTGAATCTCTTTTCTAGCCTTATTTCTGTGGAATCTGAGAACAGATATTTCGTATCCCTTTGAAGACTATAAGGCCAAAGGAAGTTTCCTCCGAAAACAAAGAGAAAGAAGCTTTCTGAGAAACTTCTTTGTGTTCTGTGAAATCATGTCACAAAGTTACAGCTTTCCCCTCAAGAAGCCTTTCGCTAAGACAGTTTTTGTGGAATTGGCAAAGTGATATTTGGAAGCCCATAGAGGGCTATGGTGAAAAAGGAAATATCCACAGATGAAATCTGGAAAGAAGCTTTCTGAGAAACTGCTCTGTGATATGTGACTTCCACTCACTGAGTTACATCTGTATTTCGTGGATCTCTTTGCTAGCCTTATTTCTGTGGAATCTGAGAACAGATATTTCGGATCCCTTTGAAGACTATAGGGCCAAAGGAAGTATCCTCCGATAACAAAGAGAAAGAAGCTTTCTGAGAAACTTCTTTGTGTTCTGTGTAATCATCTCACAGAGTTACAGCTTTCCCCTCAAGAAGCATTTCGCTAAGACAATTCTTGTGGAATTGGCAAAGTGATATTTGGAAGCCCATGGAGGGCTATGGTGAAAAAGGAAATATCCTCAGATGAAATCTGGAAAGAAGCTTTCTGAGAAACTGCTTAATGTTCTGTTAATTCATCTCACAGAGTTACATCTGCATTTCCTGGATCTCTTTGCTAGCCTTATTTCTGTGGAATCTGAGAACAGATATTTCGGATCCCTTTGAAGAGTATAGGGCCAAAGGAAATATCCTCCGATAACAAAGAGAATGAAGCTTTCTGAGAAACTTCTTAGTGTTCTGTGAAATCATCTCACAGAGTTACAGCTTTCCCCTAAAGAAGCCTTTCGCTAAGACAGTTCTTGTGGAATTGGCAAAGTGATATTTGGAAGTCCGTAGAGAGCTATGGTGAAAAAGGAAATATCCTCAGATGAAATCTGGAAAGAAGCTTTCTGAGAAACTGCTCTGTGATGTTGACCTCCACTCACGGAGTTACAACTCTATTTCGTGGATCTCTTTGCTAGCCTTATTTTTGTGGAATCTGAGAACAGATATTTCGGATCCCTTTGATGACTATAGGGACAAAGGAAATATCCTCCGATAATAAAGAGAAAGAAGCTTACTAAGAAACTTATTTGTGTTCAGAGAAATCATCTCACAGAGTTACAGCTTTCCCCTCAAGTAGCCTTTCGCTAAGACAGTTCTTGTGGAATTGGCAAAGTGATATTTGGAAGCCCCTAGAGGGCTATGGTGAAAAAGGAAATATCCTCAGATGAAATCTGGAAAGAAGCTTTCTGAGAAACTGCTTAGTGTTCTGTTAATTCATCTCACAGAGTTACATCTGTATTTCGTGGATCTCTTTGCTAGCCTTATTTCTGTGGAATCTGATAGGAGATATTTCGAATCCCTTTGAAGACTACAGTGCCAAAGGAAATATTCTCCGATAACAAAGAGAAAGAAGCTTTCTGAGAAACTTCTTTGTGTTCTGTGAAATCATCTCACAGAGTTATAGCTTTCCCCTCAAGAAGCCTTTCGCTAAGACAGTTATTGTGGAATTGGCAAAGTGATATTTGGAAGACCATAGAGGGCTATGGTGAAAAAGGAAATATCCTCAGATGAAATCTGGAAAGAAGCTTTCTGAGAAACTGCTCTGTGATATGTGACTTCCACTCACAGAGTTACATCTGTATTTCGTGGATCTCTTTGCTAGCCTTATTTCTGTGGAATCTGAGAACAGATATTTCGGATCCCTTTGAAGACTATAGGGCCAAAGGAAATATCCTCTGATAACAAAGAGAAAGAAGCTTTCTGAGAAACTTCTTTGTCTTCTGTGAAAACATCTCACAGAGTTACAGCTTTCCCATCAAGAAGCCTTTCGCTAAGACAGTTGTTATGGAATTGGCAAAGTGATATTTCGAAGCCCAAAGAGGGCTATGGTGAAAAAGGAAATATCCTCAGATGAAATCTGGAAAGAAGTTTTCTGAGAAACTGCTTAGTGTTCTGTTAATTCATCTCACAGAGTTACATCTGCATTTCGTGGATCTCTTTGCTAGCCTTATTTCTGTGGAATCTTAGAACAGATATTTCGCATCCCTTTGAAGACTATAGGGCCAAAGGAAATATCCTCCTATAACAAAGAGAAAGAAGCATTCTCAGAAACTTCTTTGTGTTCTGTGAAATCATCTCACAGAGTTACAGCTTTCCCCTCAAGAAGCATTTCGCTAAGACAGTTCTTGTTGAATAGGCAAAGTGATATTTGGAAGCCCATAGAGGGCTATGGTGAAAAAGGAAATATCCTCCGATGAAATCTGGAAAGAAGCTTTCTGAGAAACTGCTTAGTGTTCTGTTAATTCATCTCACAGAGTTACATCTGTATTTCGTGGATCTCTTTTCTAACCTTATTTCTGTGGAATCTGAGAACAGATATTGCGGATTCCTTTGAAGACTATAGGGCCGAAGGAAGAATCCTCCGATAACAAAGAGAAAGAAGCTTTCTGAGAAACTTCTTTGTGTTCTGTGAAATCATCTCACAGAGTTACAGCTTTCCCCTAAAGAAGCGTTTCGCTAAGACAGTTCTTGTGGAATTGGCAAAGTGATATATTCAAGCCCAAAGAGGGCTATGGTGAAAAAGGAAATATCCTCAGATGAAATCTGGAAAGAAGCTTTCTGAGAAACTGCTCTGTGATGT
Organism: Macaca fascicularis; assembly: GCF_037993035.2. Lineage (NCBI taxonomy): Eukaryota > Metazoa > Chordata > Mammalia > Primates > Cercopithecidae > Macaca > Macaca fascicularis. The sequence continues at coordinate 52,527,582 of NC_088380.1, forward strand.
GTGACTTCCACTTACAGAGTTACATCTGTGTTTCGTGGATCTCTTTGCGAGCCTTATTTCTGTGGAATTTGAGAACAGATATTTCGGATCCCTTTGAAGACTATAGGGCCAAAGGAAATATCCTCCGATAACAGAGAGAAAAAAGCTTTTTGAGAAACTTCTTTGTGTTCTTGAAATCATCTCACCAAGGTAAAGCTTTCCCCTCAAGAAGTCTTTCGCTAAGACAGTTCTTGTGGAATTGGCAAAGTGATATTTGGAAGCCCATAGAGGGCTATGGTGAAAAAGGAAATATCCTCAGATGAAATCTGGAAAGAAGCTTTCTGAGAAACTGCTTAGTGTTCTGTTAATTCATCTCACAGAGTTACATCTGTATTTCGTGGATCTCTTTGCTAGCCTTATTTCTGTGGAGTCTGAGAACAGATATTTCGAATCCCTTTGAAGACTAGAGGGCCAAAGGAAATATCCTCCGATAACAAAGAGAAAGAAGCTTTCTGAGAAACTTCTTTGTGTTCTGTGAAATCATCTCACAGAGTTACAGCTTTCCCCTCCAGAAGCCTTTCGCTAAGTCAGTTCTTGTGGAATTTTCAAGGTGATATTTGGAAGCCCATAGAGGGCTACGGTGAAAAAGGAAATATCCTCAGATGAAATCTGGAAAGAAGCTTTCTGAGAAACTGCTCTGTGATGTGTGACTTCCACGCACAGAGTTACATCTGTATTTCGTGGATCTCTTTCCTAGCCTTATTTTTGTGGAATCTGAGAACAGATATTTCGGATCCCTTTGAAGACTATAGGGCTTAAGGAAATATCCTCTGATAACAAAGAGAAAGAAGCTTTCTGAGAAACTTCTTTGTGTTCTGTGAAATCATCTCACAGAGTTACAGCTTTCCCTTCAAGAAGCCTTTCGCTAAGACAGTTCTTGTCGAATTGGCAAAGTGGTATTTGTACGCCCATAGAGGGCTATGGTGAAAAAGGAAATATCCTCAGATGAAATCTGGAAAGAAGCTTTCTGAGAAAATGCTTAGTGTTCTGTTAATTCATCTCACAGAGTTACATCAGTATTTCGTGGATCTCTTTGCTAGCCTTATTTCTGTGGAATCTGAGAACAGATATTTCGGATCCCTTTGAAGACTATAGGGCCAAAGGAAATATCCTCCGATAAGAAAGAGAAAGAAGCTTTCTGAGAAACTTCTTTGTGTTCTGTGAAATCATCTCACAGAGTTACAGCTTTCCCCTCAAGAACCCTTTCGCTAAGACAGTTCTTGTGCAATTGGCAAAGTGATATTTGGAAGCCCATAGAGGGCTAAGGTGAAAAAGGAAATATCCTCAGATGAAATCTGGAGAGAAGATTTCTGAGGAACTGCTTAGTGTTCTGTTAATTCATCTCACAGAGTTACATCAGTATTTCGTGGATCTCTTTGATAGCCTTATTTCTGTGCAATCTGAGAGCAGATATTTCGGATCCCTTTGAAGACTATAGGGCCAAAGGAAATATCCTCCGATAACAAAGAGAAAAAAGCTTTCTGAGAAACTTCTTTGTGTTCTGTGACATCATCTCACAGAGTTACAGCTATTCCCCCAAGAAGCCTTTCACTAAGACAGTTGTTGTGGAATTGTCAAAGTGATATTTGGAAGCCCATGGAGGGTTATAGTGAAAAAGGAAATATCCTCAGATGAAATCTGGAAAGAAGCTTTCTGAGAAACTGCTCTGTGATGTGTGACTTCCACTCACAGAGTTACATCTGTGTTTCGTGGATCTCTTTTCGAGTCTTACTTCCGTGGAATCTGAGAACAAATATTTCGGATCCCTTTGAAGACAATAGGGCCAAAGGAAATATCCTCCGATAACAAAGAGAAAGAAGCTTTCTGAGAAACTTCTTTGTGTTCTGTGAAATCATCTCACAGAGTTAAAGCTTTCCCCTCAAGAAGTCTTTCGCTAAGACAGTTCCTGTGGAATTGGCAAAGTGATATTTGGAAGCCCATAGAGGGCTATTGTGAAAAAGGAAATATCCTCAGATGAAATCTGGAAGGAAGCTTTCTGAGAAACTGCTCTGGGATGTGTGACTACCACTCACGGAGTTACATCTGTATTTCGTGGATCTGTTTGCTAGCCTTATTTCTGTGGAATCTGAGAACAGATATTTCGGATCCCTTTGAAGACTGTAGGCCAAAAGAAATATCCTCCGATAACAAAGAGAAAGAAGCTTTCTGAGAAACTTCTTTGTGTTCTGTGAAATCATCTCACAGAGTTACAGCTTTCCCCTCAACAAGCCTTTCGCACAGACAGTTCTTGTGGAATTGGCAAAGTGATATTTGAAAACCCAAAGAGGGCTATGGTGAAAAAGGAAATATCCTCAGATGAAATCTGGAAAGAAGGTTTCTGAGGAAGTGCTTAGTGTTCTGTTAATTCATCTCACAGAGTTACATCTGTATCTCGTGGATCTCTTTGCTAGCCTTATTTCTGTGGAATCTGAGAACAGATATTTCGGATCCCTTTGAAGACTATAGGGCCAAAGGAAATATCCTCCGATAACAAAGAGAGTGAAGCTTTCTGAGAAACTTCTTAGTGTTCTGTGAAATCATCTCACAGAGTTACAGCTTTTCCCTCAAGAAGCCTTTCGCTAAGACAGTTCTTGTGGAATTTTCAAAGTGATATTTGGAAGCCCATAGAGGGCTATGGTGAAAAAGGAAATATCCTCAGATGAAATCTGGAAAGAAGCCTTCTGAGAAACTGCTCTGTGATGTGTGACTTCGACTCACAGAGTTACATCTGTATTTCGTGGATCTCTTTGCTAGCCTTATTTCTGTGGAATCTGAGAACAGATATTTCGGATCCCTTTGAAGACTATAGGGCCAAAGGAAATATCCTCCGATAACAAAGAGAAAGAAGCTTTCTGAGAAACTTCTTTGTGTTCTGTGAAATCATCTCACAGAGTTACAGCTTTCCCCTCAAGAAGCCTTTCGCTAAGACAGTTCTTGTGGAATTGGCAAAGTGATATTTGGAAGTCCGTAGAGAGCTATGGTGAAAAAGGAAATATCCTCAGATGAAATCTGGAAAGAGGCTTTCTGAGAAACGGCTTAGTGTTCTGTTAATTCATCTCACAGAGTTACATCTGTATTTCGTAGATCTCCTCGCTAGCCTTATTTCTGTGGAATGTGAGAAGAAATATTTCGGATCCCTTTGAACACCATAGGGCCAAAGGAAATATCCTCCGATAACAAAGAGAAAGAAGCTTTCTGAGAAACTTCTTTGTCTTCTGTGAAAACATCTCACAGAGTTACAGCTTTCCCCAAAGAAGCCTTTCGCTAAAACACTTCCTGTGGAATTGGCATTGTGATATTTGGAAGCCCTTAGAGGACTATGGTGAAAAAGGAATTATCCTCAGATGAAATCTGGAAAGAAGCTTTCTGAGAAACTGCTTAGTGTTCTGTTAATTCATCTCACAGGGTTACATCTGTATTTCGTGGATCTCTTTGCTAGCCTTATTTCTGTGGAATCTGGGAACAGATATTTGGGATCCCTTTGAAGACTATAGGGCCAAAGGAAATGTCCTGCTATACAAAGAGAATGTAGCTTTCTGAGAAACCTCTTTGTGTTCTGTGAAATCATCTCACAGAGTTACAGCTTTCCCCTCAAGAAGCCTTTGGCTAAGACAGTTCTTGTGGAATTGGCAAAGTGATATTTGGAAGCCCGTAGAGGGCTATGGTGAAAAAGGAAATATCCTCAGGTGAAAACTGTAAAGAAGTTTTCTGAGAAACTGCTCTGTGATGTGTGACTTCCACTCACAGAATTACATCTGTATTTCGTGGATCTCTTTGCTAGCCTTATTTCTGTGGAATCTGAGAACAGATATTTCGGATCCCTTTGAAGACTATAAGGCGAAAGGAAATATCCTCCGATAATAAAGAGAAAGAACCTTTCTGAGAAACTTCTTTGTATCTGTGAAATCATCTCACAGAGTTACAACTTTCCCCTCAAGAAGCCTTTCGCTAAGACAGTTGTTATGGAATTGGCAAAGTGATATTTGGAAGCCCATAGAGAGCTATGGTGAAAAAGGAAATATCCTCAGATGAAATCTGGAAAGAAGCTTTCTGAGAAACTGTTCTCTGATGTGTGACTTCCAATCACAAAGTTACATCTGTATTTCGTGGATATCTTTGCTAGCCTTATTTCTGTGGAATCTGAGAACAGATGTTTCTGATTCCTTTGAAGACTATAGGGCGAAAGAAATATCCTCCGTTATCAAAGAGAAAGAAGCTTTCTGAGAAACTTCTTTGTGTTCTGTGAAATCATCTCACAGAGTTACAGCTTTCCCCTCAAGAACCCTTTCGCTAAGACAGTTCTTGTGGAATTGGCAAAGTGATATTTGGAAGCCCATAGAGGGCTATGGTGAAAAAGGAAATATCCTCAGATGAAATCTGGAGAGAAGATTTCTGAGGAACTGCTTAGTGTTCTGTTAATTCATCTCACAGAGTTACATCTGTATTTCGTGGATCTCTTTGATAGCCTTATTTCTGTGCAATCTGAGAGCAGATATTTCGGATCCCTTTGAAGACTATAGGGCCAAAGGAAATATCCTCCGATAACAAAGAGAAAAAAGCTTTCTGAGAAACTTCTTTGTGTTCGGTGAAATCATCTCACAGAGTTACAGCTATTCCCCCAAGAAGCCTTTCACTAAGACAGTTGTTGTGGAATTGGCAAAGTGATATTTGGAAGCCTACAGAGGGCTATGGTGAAAAAGGAAATATCCTCAGATGAAATCTGGAAAGAAGCTTTCTGAGAAACTGCTCTGTGATGTGTGACTTCCACTTACAGAGTTACATCTGTGTTTCGTGGATCTCTTTGCGAGCCTTATTTCTGTGGAATTTGAGAACAGATATTTCGGATCCCTTTGAAGACTATAGGGCCAAAGGAAATATCCTCCGATAACAGAGAGAAAAAAGCTTTTTGAGAAACTTCTTTGTGTTCTTGAAATCATCTCACCAAGGTAAAGCTTTCCCCTCAAGAAGTCTTTCGCTAAGACAGTTCTTGTGGAATTGGCAAAGTGATATTTGGAAGCCCATAGAGGGCTATGGTGAAAAAGGAAATATCCTCAGATGAAATCTGGAAAGAAGCTTTCTGAGAAACTGCTTAGTGTTCTGTTAATTCATCTCACAGAGTTACATCTGTATTTCGTGGATCTCTTTGCTAGCCTTATTTCTGTGGAATCTGAGAACAGATATTTCGAATCCCTTTGAAGACTAGAGGGCCAAAGGAAATATCCTCCGATAACAAAGAGAAAGAAGCTTTCTGAGAAACTTCTTTGTGTTCTGTGAAATCATCTCACAGAGTTACAGCTTTCCCCTCAAGAAGCCTTTTGCTAAGACAGTTCTTGTGGAATTTTCAAGGTGATATTTGGAAGCCCATAGAGGGCTACGGTGAAAAAGGAAATATCCTCAGATGAAAACTGGAAAGAAGCTTTCTGAGAAACTACTCTGTGATGTGTGACTTCCACGCACAGAGTTACATCTGTATTTCGTGGATCTCTTTCCTAGCCTTATTTTTGTGGAATCTGAGAACAGATATTTGGGATCCCTTTGAAGACTATAGGGCCAAGGAAATATCCTCTGATAACAAAGAGAAAGAAGCTTTCTGAGAAACTTCTTTGTGTTCTGTGAAATCATCTCACAGAGTTACAGCTTTCCCTTCAAGAAGCCTTTCGCTAAGACAGTTCTTGTGGAATTGGCAAAGTGGTATTTGTACGCCCATAGAGTTCTATGGTGAAAAAGGAAATATCCTGAGATGAAATCTGGAAAGAAGCTTTCTGAGAAACTGCTTAGTGTTCTGTTAATTCATCTCACAGAGTTACATCTGTGTTTCCTGGATCTCTTTGCCAGCCTTATTTCTGTGGAATCTGAGAACAGATATTTCGGATCCCTTTGAAGACTTTAGGAACAAAGGAAATATCCTCCGATAAAAATAGAAAGAAGCTTTCTGAGAAACTTCTTTGTGTTCTGTGAAATCATCTCACAGAGTTACAGCTTACCCCTCAAGAATCCTTTCACTAACACAGTTCTTGTGTAATTGGCAAAGTGATATTTGAAAGCCCATGGAGGGCTGTGGTGAAAAAGGAAATATCCTCAGATGAAATCTGGAAAGAGGCTTTCTGAGAAACTGCTCTGTGATGTGTGACTTACACTCACAGAGTTACATCTGTATTTCGTGGATCTCTTTGCTAGCCTTGTTTCTGTGGAATCTGAGAATAGATATTTCGGATCCTTTTGAAGACTATAGGGCCAAAGGAAATATCCTCCGATAACAAAGAGGAAGAAGTTTTCTGAGAAACTTCTTTGTGTTCTGTGAAATCATCTCACAGAGTTACAGCTTTCCCCTCAAGAAGCCTTTCGCTAAGACAGTTCTTGTGGAATTGGCAAAGTGATATTTGGAAGCCCATAGTGGGCTATGGTGAAAAAGGAAATATCCTCAGATGGAATCTGAAAAGAAGCTTTCTGAGAAACTGCTTAGTGTTCTGTTAATTTACCTCACAGAGTTATATCTGCATTTCGTTGATCTCTTTGCTAGCCTTATTTCTGTTCATTCTGAGAACAGATATTTCGGATCCCTTTGAAGACAATCGGGCCAAAAGAAATATCCTCCGATAACAAAGAGAAAGAAGCTCTGAGAAAATTCTTTGGGTTCCGTGAAATCATCTCACACAGTTACAGCTTTCCCCTCAGGAAGCCTTTCACTAAGACAGTTCATGTGGAATTGGCAAAGTGATATTTGGAAGCCCATAGAGGGCTATGGTGAAAAAGGAAATATCCTCAGATGAAATCTGGAAAGAAGGTTTCTGAGAAACTGCTTAGTGTTCTGTTAATTCATCTCACAGAGTTACATCTGTATTTCGTGGATCTCTTTGCTAGCCTTATTTCCGTGGAATCTGAGAACAGATATTTCGGATCCCTGTGAAGACTATAGGAACAAAGGAAATATCCTCCGATAACAAATAGAAAGAAGCTTTCTGACAAACTTCTTTGTGTTCTGTGAAATAATCTCACAGAGTTACAGCTTTCCCCTCAAGAATCCTTTCACTAACACAGTTCTTGTGTACTTGGCAAAGTGATATTTGAAAGCGCATAGAGGGCTATGGTGAAAAAGGAAATATCCTCAGATGAAATCTGGAAAAAAGCCCTCTCAGAAACTGCTCTGTGATGTGTGACTTCCACTCACAGAGTTACATCTGTATTTCGTGGATCTCTTTGCGAGACTTATTTCTGTGGAATCTGAGAACAGATATTTCGGATCCCTTTGAAGACTATAGGGCCAAAGGAAATATCCTCCGATAACAAAGAGAAAGAAGCTTTCTGAGAAACTTCTTTGTGTTCTGTGAAATCATCTCACAGAGTTACGGCTTTCCCCTCAAGAACCCTTTCGCTAAGACAGTTCTTGTGGAATTGGCAAAGTGATATTTGGAAGCCCATAGAGGGCTAAGGTGAAAAAGGAAATATCCTCAGATGAAATCTGGAGAGAAGATTTCTGAGGAACTGCTTAGTGTTCTGTTAATTCATCTCACAGAGTTACATCTGTATTTCGTGGATCTCTTTGATAGCCTTATTTCTGTGCAATCTGAGAGCAGATATTTCGGATCCCTTTGAAGACTATAGGGCCAAAGGAAATATCCTCCGATAACAAAGAGAAAAAAGCTTTCTGAGAAACTTCTTTGTGTTCTGTGACATCATCTCACAGAGTTACAGCTATTCCCCCAAGAAGCCTTTCACTAAGACAGTTGTTGTGGAATTGTCAAAGTGATATTTGGAAGCCCATGGAGGGCTATAGTGAAAAAGGAAATATCCTCAGATGAAATCTGGAAAGAAGCTTTCTGAGAAACTGCTCTGTGATGTGTGACTTCCACTCACAGAGTTACATCTGTGTTTCGTGGATCTCTTTTCGAGTCTTACTTCCGTGGAATCTGAGAACAAATATTTCGGATCCCTTTGAAGACAATAGGGCCAAAGGAAATATCCTCCGATAACAAAGAGAAAGAAGCTTTCTGAGAAACTTCTTTGTGTTCTGTGAAATCATCTCACAGAGTTAAAGCTTTCCCCTCAAGAAGTCTTTCGCTAAGACAGTTCCTGTGGAATTGGCAAAGTGATATTTGGAAGCCCATAGAGGGCTATTGTGAAAAAGGAAATATCCTCAGATGAAATCTGGAAGGAAGCTTTCTGAGAAACTGCTCTGGGATGTGTGACTACCACTCACGGAGTTACATCTGTATTTCGTGGATCTGTTTGCTAGCCTTATTTCTGTGGAATCTGAGAACAGATATTTCCGAACCCTTTGAAGACTACAGGGCCAAAGGAAATATCCTCCGATAACAAAGAGAAAGAAGCTTTCTGAGAAACTTCTTTGTGTTCTGTGAAATCATCTCACAGAGTTACAGGTTTCCCCTCAAGAAGCCTTTCGCTAAAACAGTACTTGTGGAATTGGCAAGGTGATATTTGGAAACCCATAGAGGGCTATGTTGAAAAAGGAAATATCCTCAGATGAAATATGGAAAGAAGCTTTCTGAGAAACTGCTTAGTGTTCTGTTAATTCATCTCACAGAGTTACATCTGTATTTCGTGGATCTCTTTGCTAGCCTTATTTCTGTGGAATCTGAGAACAGATATTTCGGATCCCTTTGAAGACTAGAGGGCCAAAGGAAATATCCTCCGATAACAAAGAGAAAGAAACTTTCTGAGAAACTTCTTTGTGTTCTGTGAAATCATCTCACAGAGTCACAGCTTTCCCCAAAAAAGCTTTTCGCTAAGACAGTTCTTGTGGAATTGTCAAAGTGATAATCGGAAGCCCATAGAGGGCTACAGTGAAAAAGGAAATATCCTCAGATGAAATCTGGAAAGAAGCTTTCTGAGAAACAGCTCTGTGATGTGTGACTTCCACTCAAAGAGTTACATCTGTATTTCCTGGATCACTTTGCTAGCCTTATTTCTGTGGAATCTGAGAACAGATATTTCGGATCCCTTTGAAGACTATAGGGCCAAAGGAAATATCCTCCGATAACAAAGAGAAAGAAGCTTTCTATAAACTTCTTTTTATTCTGTGAAATCATCTCACAGAGATACAGCTTTCCCTTCAAAAAGCCTTTCGCTAAGCTAGTTCTTGTGGAATTGGCAAAGTGATATTTGGAAGCCCATAGAGGGCTATGGTGAAAAAGGAAATATCCTCCGAGGAAATCTGAAAAGAAGCTTTCTGAGAAACTGCTTAGTGTTCTGTTAATTCATCTCACAGAGTTACATCTGTGTTTCCTGGATCTCTTTGCCAGCCTTATTTCTGTGGAATCTGAGAACAGATATTTCGGATCCCTTTGAAGACTTTAGGAACAAAGGAAATATCCTCCGATAAAAATAGAAAGAAGCTTTCTGAGAAACTTCTTTGTGTTCTGTGAAATCATCTCACAGAGTTACAGCTTTCGCCTCAAGAATCCTTTCACTAACACAGTTCTTGTGTAATTGGCAAAGTGATATTTGAAAGCCCATGGAGGGCTGTGGTGAAAAAGGAAATATCCTCAGATGAAATCTGGAAAGAGGCTTTCTGAGAAACTGCTCTGTGATGTGTGACTTACACTCACAGAGTTACATCTGTATTTCGTGGATCTCTTTGCTAGCCTTGTTTCTGTGGAATCTGAGAATAGATATTTCGGATCCCTTTGAAGACTATAGGGCCAAAGGAAATATCCTCCGATAACAAAGAGGAAGAAGTTTTCTGAGAAACTTCTTTGTGTTCTGTGAAATCATCTCACAGAGTTACAGCTTTCCCCTCAAGAAGCCTTTCGCTAAGACAGTTCTTGTGGAATTGGCAAAGTGATATTTGGAAGCCCATAGTGGGCTATGGTGAAAAAGAAAATATCCTCAGATGGAATCTGAAAAGAAGCTTTCTGAGAAACTGCTTAGTGTTCTGTTAATTTACCTCACAGAGTTATATCTGCATTTCGTTGATCTCTTTGCTAGCCTTATTTCTGTTCATTCTGAGAACAGATATTTCGGATCCCTTTGAAGACAATCGGGCCAAAAGAAATATCCTCCGATAACAAAGAGAAAGAAGCTCTGAGAAAATTCTTTGGGTTCCGTGAAATCATCTCACACAGTTACAGCTTTCCCCTCAGGAAGCCTTTCACTAAGACAGTTCATGTGGAATTGGCAAAGTGATATTTGGAAGCCCATGGAGGGCTATGGTGAAAAAGGAAATATCCTCAGATGAAATCTGGAAAGAAGGTTTCTGAGAAACTGCTTAGTGTTCTGTTAATTCATCTCACAGAGTTACATCTGTATTTCGTGGATCTCTTTGCTAGCCTTATTTCCGTGGAATCTGAGAACAGATATTTCGGATCCCTGTGAAGACTATAGGAACAAAGGAAATATCCTCCGATAACAAATAGAAAGAAGCTTTCAGAGAAACTTCTTTGTGTTCTGTGAAATCATCTCACAGAGTTACAGCTTTCCCCTCAAGAATCCTTTCACTAACACAGTTCTTGTGTACTTGGCAAAGTGATATTTGAAAGCGCATAGAGGGCTATGGTGAAAAAGGAAATATCCTCAGATGAAATCTGGAAAAAAGCCCTCTCAGAAACTGCTCTGTGATGTGTGACTTCCACTCACAGAGTTACATCTGTATTTCGTGGATCTCTTTGCGAGACTTATTTCTGTGGAATCTGAGAACAGATATTTCGGATCCCTTTGAAGACTATATGGCCAAAGGAAATATCCTCCGATAACAAAGAGAAAGAAGCTTTCTGAGAAACTTCTTTGTGTTCTGTGAAATCAATTCACAGAGTTACAGCTTTCCCCTCAAGAAGCCTTTCGCTAAGACAGTTCTTTTGGAAATGGGAAAGTGATATTTGGAAGCCCATAGAGGGCTATGGTGAAAAAGGAAATATCCTCAGATGAAATCTGGAAAGAAGATTTCTAAGGAACTGCTGTATGACGTGTTACTTCCACTCACAGAGTTACATCTGTATTTCGTGGAACTCTTTGCTAGCCTTATTTCTGTGGTATCTGAGAACAGATATTTCGGATCCCTGTGAAGACTATAGGGCCAAAGGAAATATCCTCCGATAACAAAGAGAAAGAAGCTTTCTGAGAAATTTCTTTGTGTTCTGTGAAATCATCTCACAGAGTTACAGCTTTCCCCTCACGAAGCCTTTCGCTAAGACAGTTCTTGTGGAATTGGGAAAGTGATATTTGGAAGCCCATAGAGGGCTATGGTGAAAAAAAAATATCCTCCGATGAAAACTGGAAAGAAGTTTTCTGAGAAACTGCTTAGTGTTCTGTTAATTCATCTCACAGAGTTACATCAGTATTTCGTGGATCTCTTTGGGAGGCTTATTTCTGTGGAATCTGAGAACAGATATTTCGGAGCCCTTTGAAGACTATAGGAACAAAGGAAATATCCTCCGATAACAAAGAGAAAGAAGCTTTCTGAGAAACTTGTTTGTGTTCTGTGAAATCATCTCACAGAGTTACAGCTTTCCCCTCAAGTAGCCTTTCGCTAAGACAGTTCTTGTGGAATTGGCAAAGTGAAATTTGGCAGCCCATAGAGGGCTGTGGTGAAAAAGGAAATATCCTCAGATGAAATCTGGAAAGAAGCTTTCTGAGAAACTGCTTAGTGTTCTCTTAATTCATCTCACAGAGTTACATCTGTATTTCATGGATATCTTTGCTAGCCTTATTTCTGTGGAATCTGAGAACAGATATTTCGGATCCCTTTTAAGACTATAGGGCCAAAGGAAATATCCTCCAATAACAAAGAGAAAGAAGCTTTCTGAGAAACTTCTTTGTGTTCTTTGAAATCATCTCATAGAGTTACAGCTTTCCCCTCAAAAAGCTTTCCGCTACGACAGTTCTTTGGAATTCTCAAAGTGATAATCGGAAGCTCATACACGGCTACGTTGAAAAAGGAAATATCCTCAGATGAAATCTGGAAAGAAGCTTTCTGAGAAACTGCTCTGTGATGTGTGACTTCCACTCACAGAGTTACATCTGTATTTCGTGGATCCCTTTGCAAGCCTTATTTCTGTGGAATATGAAAACAGATGTTTCGGATCCCTTTGAAGACTATAGGGCCAAAGGAAATATCCTCCGATAACAAAGAGAAAGAAGCTTTCTGAGAAACTTCTTTGTGTTCTGTGAAATCATCTCACAGAGGTACACCTTTCTGCTAAAGAAGCCTTTCGCTAAGACAGTTCTTGTGGAATTGGAAAAGTGATATTTGGAAGCCCATAGTGGGCTATGGTGAAAAAGGAAATATCCTCAGATGGAATCTGGAAAGAAGCTTTCTGAGAAACTGCTTAGTGTTCTGTTAATTCACCTCACAGTGTTACATCTGTATTTCGTGGATCTCTTTGCTAGCCTTATTTCTGTGCAATCTGAGAACAGATATTTCGGATCCCTTTGAAGACTATAGGGCCAAAGGAAATATCCTCCGATAACAAAGAGAAAGAAGCTTTCTGAGAATCTTCTTTGTGTTCTGTGTAATCATCTCTCAGAGTTACAGCTTTCCCCTCAAGAAACCTTTCGCTAAGACAGTTCTTGTGGAAATGGCAAAGTGATATTTGGAAGCCCATAGAGGGCTACGGTGAAAAAGGAAATATCCTCAGACGAAATCTAGAAAGAAGCTTTCTGAGAAACTGCTTAGTGTTCTGTTAATTCATCTCACAGAGTTACATCTGTATTTCGTGGATCTCTTTGCAAGCCTTATTTCTGTGGAATCTGAGAACAGATATTTCGGATCCCTTTGAAGACTATAGGAACAAAGGAAATATCCTCCGATAACAAATAGAAAGAAGCTTTCTGAGAAACTTCTTTGTGTTCTGTGAAATCATCTCACAGAGTTACAGCTTTCCCCTCAAGAATCCTTTCACTAACACAGTTCTTGTGTAATTGGCAAAGTGATATTTGAAAGCCCAATGAGGGCTACGGTGAAAAAGGAAATATCCTCAGATGAAATCTGGAAAGAAGCCCTCTCAGAAACTGCTCTGTGATGTGTGACTTCCACTCACACAGTTACATCTGTATTTCGTGGATCTCTTTGCGAGCCTTATTTCTGTGGAATCTGAGAACAGATATTTCGGATCCCTTTGAAGACTATAGGGCCAAAGGAAATATCCTCCGATAACAAAGTGAAACAAGCTTTCTGAGAAACTTCTTAGTGTTCTGTGAAATCATCTCACAGAGTTACAGCTTTCCCCTCAAGAAGCCTTTCGCTAAGACAGTTCTTGTGGAATTGGCCAAGTGATATTTGGAAGCCCATAGAGGGCTATGGTGAAAAAGGAAATATCCTCACATGAAATCTGGAAAGAAGCTTTCTGAGAAACTGCTTAGTGTTCTGTTAATTCATCTCCCAGAGTTACATCTGTATTTCGTGGATCTCTTTGCTAGCCTCATTTCTGTGGAATCTGAGAACAGATATTTCGGATCCCTTTGAAGACTATAGGGCCAAAGGAAATATCCTCCGATAACAAAGAGAAAGAAGCTTTCTGAGAAACTTCTTTGTGTTCTGTGAAACCATCTCACAGAGTTACAGCTTTCCCCTCAAAAAGCTTTTCGCTAAGACAGTTCTTGTGGAATTGTCAAAGTGATAATCGGAAGCCCATAGAGGGCTACAGTGAAAAAGGAAATATCCTCAGATGAAATCTGGAAAGTAGCTTTCTGAGAAACTGCTCTATGATGTGTGACTTCCACTCAAGGAGTTACATCTGTATTTCCTGGATCACTTTGCTCGCCTTATTGCTGTGGAATCTGAGAACAGATATTTGGGATCCCTTTGAAGACTATAGGGCCAAAGGAAATATCCTCCGATAACAAAGAGAAAGAAGCTTTCTGATGAACTTCTTTGTGTTCTGTGAAATCATCTCACAGAGTTACAGCTTTCCCCTCAAGAAGCCTTTCGCTAAGACAGTTCTTGTGGAATTGGCAAAGTGATATTTGGAAGCCCATAGCGGCCTATGGTGAAAAAGGAAATATCCTCCGATGAAATCTGAAAAGAAGCTTTCTGAGAAACTGCTTAGTGTTCTCTTAATTCATCTCACAGAGTTACATCTGTATTTCCTGGTTCTCTTTGCTAGCCTTATTTCTGTGGAATCTGAGAACAGATATTTCGGATCCCGTTGAAGACTATAGGGCTAAAGGAAATATCCTCCGATAACAAAGAGAAAGAAGCTTTCTGAGAAACTCCTTTGTGTTCTGTGAAATCATCTCACAGAGTTACAGCTTTCCCCCACAAGAAGCCTTTCGCTAAGACAGTTCTTGTGGAATTGGCAAAGTGATATTTAGAAGCCCATAGAGGGCTATGGTGAAAAAGGAAATATCCTCAGATGACATCTGGAAAGAAGCTTTCTGAGAAACTGCTTAGTGTTATTTGAATCCATCTCACAGAGTTACATCTGTATGTCGTGGATCTCTTTGCTTGCCTTATTTCTGTGGAATTTGAGAACAGATATTTCGGATCCCTTTGAACACTATAGGGCTAAAGGAAATATCCTCCGATAACAAAGAGAAAGAAGCTTTCTGAGAAACTCCTTTGTGTTCTGTGAAATCATCTCACAGTGTTACAGCTTTCCCCTCAAGAAGCCTTTGCCTAAGACAGTTCTTGTGGAATTGGCAAAGTGATATTTAGAAGCCCATAGAGGGCTATGGTGAAAAAGGAAATATCCTCAGATGAAATCTGGAAAGAAGCTTTCTGAAAAACTGCTTAGTGTTCTGTTAATTCATCTAACAGAGTTACATCTGTATTTCGTGGATCTCTTTGCTAGCCTTATTTCTGTGGAATCTGAGAACAGATATTTCCGATCCCTTTGAAGACTAAAGGGCCAAAGGAAATATCCTCCGATAATAAAGAGAAAGAAGCTTTCTGAGAAACTTCTTTGTGTTCTGTGAAATCATCTCACAGAGTTACAGCTTTCCCCTCAAGAAGCCTTTTGCTAAGACAGTTCTTCTGGAATTGGCAAAGTGATATTTGGAAGCCCATTGAGGGCTATGGTGAAAAAGGAAATATCCTCATTTGAAATCTAGAAAGAAGCTTTCTGAGAAACTGCTTAGTGTTCTGTTAATTCATTTCACAGAGTTACATCTGTATTTCGTGGATCTCTTTGCTAGCCTTATTTCTGTGGAATCTGAGAACAGATATTTCGGATCCCTTTGAAGACTATAGGGCTTAAGGAAATATCCTCCGATAACAAACAGAAAGAAGCTTTCTGAGAAACTCCTTTGTGTTCTGTGAAATCATCTCACAGAGTTACAGCTTTCCCCTCAAGAAGCCTTTCGCTAAGACAGTTCTTGTGGAATTGGCAAAGTGATATTTAGAAGCCCATAGAGGGCTATGGTGAAAAAGGAAATATCCTCAGATGAAATCTGGAAAGAAGCCTTCTGAGAAACTGCTTAGTGTTCTGTTAATTCATCTCACAGAGTTACATCTGTATTTCGTGGATCTCTTTGCTAGCCTTATTTCTGTGGAATGTGAGAACAGATATTTCGGATCCCTTTGAAGACTATAGGGCCAAAGCAAATATCCTCCGACAACAAAGAGAAAGAAACTTTGTGAGAAACTTCTTTGTGTTTTGTGAAATCATCTCAGAGAGTTACAGCTTACCCCTCAAGAAGCGTTTCGCTAAGACAGTTCTTGTGGAATTGGCAAAGTGATATTTGGAAGCCCATAGAGGGCTATGGTGAAAAAGGAAATATCCTCCGATGAAATCTGGAAAGAAGCTTTCTGAGAAACTGCTCTGTGATGTGTGACTTCCACTCACAGAGTTACATCGGTGTTTCGTGGATCTCTTTGGTAGACTTATTTCTGTGGAATCTGAGAACAGATATTTCGGATCCCTTTGAGAACTATAGGGTCAAAGGAATTATCCTCCGATAACAAAGAGAAAGAAGCTTTCTGAAAAACTTCTTTCTATTCTGTGAAATAATCTCACAGAGGTACAGCTTTCCCCTCAAGAAGCCTTTCGCTAAGACAGTTCTTGTGGAATTGGCAAAGAGATATTCGGAAGCCCACAGAGGGCTATGGAGAAAAAGGGTATATCCTCAGATGAAATCTGGAAAGAAGCTTTCTGTGAAACTACTTAGTGTTCTGTTAATTCATCTCACAGCGTTACATCTGTATTTCGTGGATCTCTTTGCTAGCCTTATTTCTGTGGAATCTGAGAACAGATATTTCGGATCCCTTTGAAGACTATAGGGCCAAAGGAAATATCCTCCGATAACAAAGAGAAAGAAGCTTTCTGAGAAACTCCTTTGTGTTCTGTGAAATCATCTCACAGAGGTACAGCTTTCCCCTCAAGAAGCCTTTCGCTAAGACAGTTCTTGTGGAATTGGCAAAGTGATATTTGGAAGCCCATAGAGGGCTATGGTGAAAAAGGATATATCCTCCGATGATATCTGAAAAGAAGCTTTCTGAGAAACTGCTCCGTGATGTGTGACTTCCACTCACAGAGTTACATCTGTATTCCGTGGAACTCTTTGTTAGCCTTATTTCTGTGGAATCTGAGAAGAGATATTTCGGATCCCTTTGAAGACTATAGGGAAAAGGAAATATCCTCCGATTACAAAGATAGAGAAGCTTTCTGATAAACTTCTTTGTGTTCTGTGAAATCACGTCATAGGCTTACAGCTTTCCCCTCAAGAAGCCTTTCGCTAAGACAGTTCTTGTGGAATTGGGAAAGTGATATTTGGAAGCCCATAGAGGGCTATGTTGAAAAAGGAAATATCCTCAGATGAAATCTGGAAAGAAGCTTTCAGAGAAACTGTGCACTGTTCTGTTAATTCATCTCACAGAGTTACATCTGTTTTTCGTGGATCTATTTGCTAGCCTTATTTCTGTGGAATCTGAGAACAGATATTTCGGATCCCTTTGAAGACTATACGGCCAAAGGAATTATCCTCCGATAACAAAGAGAAAGAAGCTTTCTGAGAAACTTCTTTGTGTTCTGTGAAATCATCTCACAGAGTTACAGCTTTCCCCTCAAGAAGCCTTTCGCTAAGACAGTTCTTGTGGAATTGGCAAAGTGATATTTGGAAGCCTATAGAGGGCAAAGTTGAAAAAGGAAATATCCTCAGATGAAATCTGGAAAGAAGCTTTCTGAGAAACTGCTCAGTGTTATGTTAATTCATCGCACAGAGATACATCTGAATTTCATCGATCTCTTTGCTACCCTTATTTCTGTGGAATCTGAGAACACATATTTCGGGTTCCTTTGAAGACTATAGTTCTGAAGGAAATATCCTCCGATAACAAAGAGAAAGAAGCTTTCTGAGAGACTTCCTTGTGTTCTGTGAAATCATCTCAAAGAGTTACAGCTTTCCCCTCAAGAAGCCTTTCGTTAAGACATTCTTGTGGAAATGGCAAAGTGATATTTGGAAGCCCCTAGAGGACTGTCGTGAAAAAGGAAATATCCTCAGATGAAATTTTAAAAGAAGCTTTCTGAGAAACTGTTTACTGTTCTGTTAATTCATCTCACAGAGTTACATCTGTATTTCATGGAACTCTTTGCTAGCCTTGTTTCTGTGGAATCTGAGAACAGATATTTCGGATCCCTTTGAAGACTATAGGGCCAGAGGAAATATCCTCCGATAACAAAGAGAAAGAAACTTTCTGAGAAACTTCTTTTTTTCTGTGAAATTATCTCACATAGTTACAGCTTTCCCCTTAAGAAGCCTTTCGCTGAGACAGTTCTTGTGGAATTGGCAAAGTGATATTTGGAAGCCCATAGAGGACTATAGTGAAAAAGGAAATATCCTGAGATGAAATCTGTAAAGAAGCTTTCTGAAAACCTACTTAGTGTACTGTTAATTCAACTCACAGAGTTACATCTCTATTTCGTGGATCTCTTTGCTAGCCTTATTTCTGTGGAATCTGAGAACAGATATTTCGGGTCCCTTTGAAGACTATAGGGCCAAAGGAAATATCCTACGATAACAAAGAGAAAGAAGCTTTCTGATAAACTTCTTTGTGTTTTGTGAAATCATCTGACAGAGTTACAGCTTTCCCCTCAAGAAGCCTTTCGCAAAGACAGTTCTTGTGGAATGGGCAAAGTGATATTTGGATGCCCATAGAGGGCTATGGTGAAAAAGGAAATATCCTCAGATGAAATCTGAAAAGAAGCTTTCTGAGAAACTGCTCTGTGATGTGTGACTTCCACTCACAGAGTTACATCTGCGTTTCGTGGATCTCTATGCTAGCCTTATTTCTGTGGAATCTGAGAGCAGATATCTCGGATCCCTTTGAGGCTATGGGGCCTAAGCGAATATCCTCAGATAACAAAGAGGAACAAGCTTTCTGAGAAACTTCTTTGTGTTCTTTGAAATCATCTCACAGAGTTACAGCTTTACCCTCAAGAAGTCTTTCGCTAAGACAGTTCTTGTGGAATTGGCAAAGTGATATTTCGAAGCCCATAGAGGGCTATGGTGAAAAAGGAAATATCCTCCGATGAAATCTGGAAAGAAGCTTTCTTAGAAACTGCTTAGTGTTCTGTTAATTCATCTCACAGAGTTACATCTATATTTCCTGGATCACTTTGCTAGACTTATTTCTGTGGAATCTGAGAACAGATATTTCGGATCCCTTTGAAGACTAGTGGAACAAAGGAAATACCGTCCGATAACAAATAGAAATAAGCTTTCTGAGAAACTTCTTTGTGTTCCGTGAAATCATCTCACAGAGTTACAGCTTTCCCCTCAAGAAGCCTTTCGCTAAGACAGTTCTTGTGGAATTGGCAAAGTGATATTTGGAAGCCCATAGAGGGCTATGGTGAAAAAGGAACTATCCTCAGATGAAATATGGAAAGAAGCTTTCTGAGAAACTGCTCTGTGATGTGTGACTTCCACTCACAGAGTTACATCTTTATTTTGTGGATCTCTATGCTAGCCTTATTTCTGTGGAATCTGAGAACAGGTATTTCCGATCACTTTGAGCTATAGGGCCAAAGGAAATATCCTCCGATAACAAAGAGAAAGAAGCTTTCTGAGAAACTTCTTTGTGTTCTGTGAAATCATCTCACAGAGTTACAGCTTTCCCCTCAAGAAGCCTTTCTCTAAGACAGTTCTTGTGGAATTGGCAAAGTGATATTTGGAAGCCGATAGAGGGCTATGGTGAAAAAGGAAATATCCTCAGATGAAATCTGGGAAGAAGCTTTCTGAGAAACTGCTTAGTGTTCTGTTAATTCATCTCACAGAGTTACATCTGCATTTCGTGGATCTCTTTGCTAGCCTAATTTCTGTGGAATCTGAGAACAGATATTTCAGATCCCTTTGAAGACTATAGGGCCAAAGGAAATATCCTCCGATAACAAAGAGAAAGAAGCTTTCTGAGAAACTCCTTGTGTTCTCTGAAATCATATCACAGAGTTACAGCTTTCCCCTTAGGAAACCTTTCGCTAAGACAGTTCTTGTGGAATTGGGAAAGTGATATTTGGAAGCCCATAGAGGGCTGTGGTGAAAAAGGAAATATCCTCAGATGAAATCTTGAAAGAAGTTTTCTGAGAAACTGCTTAGTGTTCAGATAATTCATCTCACAGAGTTACTTCTGTATTTCGTGGATCTCTTTGCTAGCCTTATTTCAGTGGAATCTGAGAACAGATATTTCGGATGACTTTGAAGACTATAGAGCCAAAGGAAATATTCTCCGATAACAAAGAGAAAGAAGCTTTCTGAGAAACTACTCTGTGTTCTGTGAAATCATCTCACAGAGTTAGAGCTTTCCACTCAAGGAGCCTTTCGCTAAGACAGTTCTTGTGGAATTGGCAAAGTGATATTTGGAAGCCCGTAGAGGGCTATGGTGAAAAAGGAAATATCCTCAGATGAAATCTGTAAAGAAGTTTTCTGAGAAACTGCTCTGTGATGTGTGACTTCCACTCACAGAATTACATCTGTATTTCGTGGATCTGTTTGCTAGCCTTATTTCTGTTTAATCTGAGAACAAATATTTCGGATCCCTTTGAAGACTATAGGGCCAAAGGAAATATCCTCCGATAATAAAGAGAAAGAACCTTTCTGAGAAACTTCTTTGTATTCTGTGAAATCATCTCACAGAGTTACAACTTTCCCCTCAAGAAGCCTTTCGCTAAGACAGTTGTTATGGAATTGGCAAAGTGATATTTGGAAGCCCATAGAGAGCTATGGTGAAAAAGGAAATATCCTCAGATGAAATCTGGAAAGAAGCTTTCTGAGAAACTGCACTGTGATGTGTGACTTCCAATCACATAGTCACATCTGTATTTCGTGGATATCTTTGCTAGCCTTATTTCTGTGGAATCTGAGAACAGATGTTTCTGATTCCTTTGAAGACTATAGGGCGAAAGAAATATCCTCCGTTATCAAAGAGAAAGAAGCTTTCTGAGAAACTTCTTTGTGTTCTGTGAAATCATCTCACAGAGTTACTGCTTTCCCCTCAAGAAACCTTTCGCTAAGACAGTTCTTGTGGAATTGGCAAAGTGATATTTGGAAGCCCATAGAGGGCTATGGTGAAAAAGGAAATATCCTCAGATGAAATCTGGAAAGAAGCTTTCTGAGAAACTGCTCTGTGATGTGTGACTTCCACTCACAGAGTTACATCTGTATTTCGTGGATCTCTTTTCTAGCCTTATTTCTGTGGAATCTGCTAACAGATAATACAAATCGCTTTGAAGACTGTAGGGCCAAAGGAAATATCCTCCGATAACAAACAGAAAGAAGCTTTCTGAGAAACTTCTTTGTGTTCTGTGAAATCATCTCACAGAGATACAGCTTTCCCCTCAAGAAGCCTTTCGCTAAGACAGTTCTTGTGGAATAGGCAAAGTGACATTTGAAAACCCAAAGAGGGCTATGGTGAAAAAGGAAATATCCTCAGATGAAATCTGGAAAGAAGCTTTCTGAGAAACTGCTTAGTGTTCTGTTAATTCATCTCACAGAGTTACATCTGTATTTCGTGGATCTCTTTTCTAACCTTATTTCTGTGGAATCTGAGAACAGATATTGCGGATCCCTTTGAAGACTATAGGGCCGAAGGAAGAATCCTCCGATAACAAACAGAAAGAAGCTTTCTGAGAAACTTCTTTGTGTTCAGTGAAATCATCTCACAGAGTTACAGCTTTCCCCTAAAGAAGCGTTTCGCTAAGACAGTTCTTGTGGAATTGGCAAAGTGATATATTCAAGCCCTAAGAGGGCTATGGTGAAAAAGGAAATATCCTCAGATGAAATCTGGAAAGAAGCTTTCTGACAAACTGCTCTGTGATGTGTGACTTCCATTCACAGAGTTACATCTGTATTTCGTGGATCTCTTTTCTAGCCTTATTTCTGTGGAATCTGAGAACAGATGTTTCGTATCCCTTTGAAGACTATAGGGCCAAAGGAAGTATCCTCCGAAAACAAAGAGAAAGAAGCTTTCTGAGAAACTCCTTTGTGTTCTGTGAAATCATCTCACAGAGTTACAGCTTTCCCCTCAAGAAGCCTTTCGCTAAGACAGTTCTTCTGGAATTGGCAAAGTGATATTTGGAAGCCCATAGAGGGCTATGGTGAAAAAGGAAATATCCTCAGGTGAAATCTGGAAAGAAGCTTTCTGGGAAACGGCTTAGTGTTCTGTTAATTCATCTCACAGAGTTACATCTGTATTTCGTGAATCTCTTTTCTAGCCTTATTTCTGTGGAATCTGAGAACAGATATTTCGGATCCCTTTAAGACTGTAGGCCAAAGGAAATATCCTCCGATAACAAAGAGAAAGAAGCTTTCTGAGAAACTTCTTTGTGTTCTGTGAAATCATCTCACAGAGTTACAGCTTTCCCCTCAATAAGCCTTTCGCTCAGACAGTTCTTGTGGAATTGGCAAAGTGATATTTGAAAACCCAAAGAGGGCTGTGGTGAAAAAGGAAATATCCTCAGATGAAATCTGGAAAGAAGGTTTCTGAGGAACTGCTTAGTGTTCTGTTAATTCATCTCACAGAGTTACATCTGTATTTCGTGAATCTCTTTTCTAGCCTTATTTCTGTGGAATCTGAGAACAGATATTTCGTATCCCTTTGAAGACTATAAGGCCAAAGGAAGTATCCTCCGAAAACAAAGAGAAAGAAGCTTTCTGAGAAACTTCTTTGTGTTCTGTGAAATCATGTCACAAAGTTACAGCTTTCCCCTCAAGAAGCCTTTCGCTAAGACAGTTTTTGTGGAATTGGCAAAGTGATATTTGGAAGCCCATAGAGGGCTATGGTGAAAAAGGAAATATCCACAGATGAAATCTGGAAAGAAGCTTTCTGAGAAACTGCTCTGTGATATGTGACTTCCACTCACTGAGTTACATCTGTATTTCGTGGATCTCTTTGCTAGCCTTATTTCTGTGGAATCTGAGAACAGATATTTCGGATCCCTTTGAAGACTATAGGGCCAAAGGAAGTATCCTCCGATAACAAAGAGAAAGAAGCTTTCTGAGAAACTTCTTTGTGTTCTGTGTAATCATCTCACAGAGTTACAGCTTTCCCCTCAAGAAGCATTTCGCTAAGACAATTCTTGTGGAATTGGCAAAGTGATATTTGGAAGCCCATAGAGGGCTATGGTGAAAAAGGAAATATCCTCAGATGAAATCTGGAAAGAAGCTTTCTGAGAAACTGCTTAATGTTCTGTTAATTCATCTCACAGAGTTACATCTGCATTTCCTGGATCTCTTTGCTAGCCTTATTTCTGTGGAATCTGAGAACAGATATTTCGGATCCCTTTGAAGAGTATAGGGCCAAAGGAAATATCCTCCGATAACAAAGAGAATGAAGCTTTCTGAGAAACTTCTTTGTGTTCTGTGAAATCATCTCACAGAGTTACAGCTTTCCCCTCAAGAAGCCTTTCGCTAAGACAGTTCTTGTGGAATTGGCAAAGTGATATTTGGAAGTCCATAGAGGGCTATGGTGAAAAAGGAAATATCCTCAGATGAAATCTGGAAAGAAGCTGTCTGGGAAACTGCTTAGTGTTCTGTTAATTCATCTCACAGATTTACATCTGTATCTCGTGGATCTCTTTGCTAGCCTTATTTCTGTGGAATCTGAGAACAGATATTTCGGATCCCTTTGAAGACTATAGGGCCAAAGGAAATATCCTCCGATAACAAAGAGAGTGAAGCTTTCTGAGAAACTTCTTAGTGTTCTGTGAAATCATCTCACAGAGTTACAGCTTTCCCCTCAAGAAGCCTTTCGCTAAGACAGTTCTTGTGGAATTTTCAAAGTGATATTTGGAAGCCCATAGAGGGCTATGGTGAAAAAGGAAATATCCTCAGATGAAATCTGGAAAGAAGCTTTCTGAGAAACTGCTCTGTGATGTGTGACTTCGACTCACAGAGTTACATCTGTATTTCGTGGATCTCTTTGCTAGCCTTATTTCTGTGGAATCTGAGAACAGATATTTCGGATCCCTTTGAAGACTATAGGGCCAAAGGAAATATCCTCCGATAACAAAGAGAAAGAAGCTTTCTGAGACACTTCTTTGTGTTCTGTGAAATCATCTCACAGAGTTATAGCTTTCCCCTCAAGAAGCCTTTCGCTAAGACAGTTCTTGTGGAATTGGCAAAGTGATATTTGGAAGTCCGTAGAGAGCTATGGTGAAAAAGGAAATATCCTCAGATGAAATCTGGAAAGAAGCTTTCTGAGAAACGGCTTAGTGTTCTGTTAATTCATCTCACAGAGTTACATCTGTATTTCGTAGATCTCCTCGCTAGCCTTATTTCTGTGGAATGTGAGAAGAAATATTTCGGATCCCTTTGAACACCATAGGGCCAAAGGAAATATCCTCCGATAACAAAGAGAAAGAAGCTTTCTGAGAAACTTCTTTGTCTTCTGTGAAAACATCTCACAGAGTTACAGCTTTCCCCAAAGAAGCCTTTTGCTAAGACACTTCCTGTGGAATTGGCATTGTGATATTTGGAAGCCCTTAGAGGACTATGGTGAAAAAGGAATTATCCTCAGATGAAATCTGGAAAGAAGCTTTCTGAGAAACTGCTTAGTGTTCTGTTAATTCATCTCACAGGGTTACATCTGTATTTCGTGGATCTCTTTGCTAGCCTTATTTCTGTGGAATCTGGGAACAGATATTTGGGATCCCTTTGAAGACTATAGGGCCAAAGGAAATGTCCTGCTATACAAAGAGAATGTAGCTTTCTGAGAAACCTCTTTGTGTTCTGTGAAATCATCTCACAGAGTTACAGCTTTCCCCTCAAGAAGCCTTTGGCTAAGACAGTTCTTGTGGAATTGGCAAAGTGATATTTGGAAGCCCGTAGAGGGCTATGGTGAAAAAGGAAATATCCTCAGATGAAAACTGTAAAGAAGTTTTCTGAGAAACTGCTCTGTGATGTGTGACTTCCACTCACAGAATTACATCTGTATTTCGTGGATCTCTTTGCTAGCCTTATTTCTGTGGAATCTGAGAACAGATATTTCGGATCCCTTTGAAGACTATAAGGCGAAAGGAAATATCCTCCGATAATAAAGAGAAAGAACCTTTCTGAGAAACTTCTTTGTATCTGTGAAATCATCTCACAGAGTTACAACTTTCCCCTCAAGAAGCCTTTCGCTAAGACAGTTGTTATGGAATTGGCAAAGTGATATTTGGAAGCCCATAGAGAGCTATGGTGAAAAAGGAAATATCCTCAGATGAAATCTGGAAAGAAGCTTTCTGAGAAACTGTTCTGTGATGTGTGACTTCCAATCACAAAGTTACATCTGTATTTCGTGGATATCTTTGCTAGCCTTATTTCTGTGGAATCTGAGAACAGATGTTTCTGATTCCTTTGAAGACTATAGGGCGAAAGAAATATCCTCCGTTATCAAAGAGAAAGAAGCTTTCTGAGAAACTTCTTTGTGTTCTGTGAAATCATCTCACAGAGTTACAGCTTTCCCCTCAAGAAGCCTTTCGCTAAGACAGTTCTTGTGGAATTGGCAAAGTGATATTTGGAAGCCCATAGAGGGCTATGGTGAAAAAGAAAATATCCTCAGATGAAATCTGGAAAGAAACTTTCTGAGAAACTGCTTAGTGTTCTCTTAATTCATCTCACAGAGTTACATCTGTATTTCGTGGATCTCTTTTCTAGCCTTATTTCTGTGGAATCTGAGAACAGATATTTCGGATCCCTTTGAAGACTATAGGGCCAAAGGAAGTATCCTCCGATAACAAAGAGAAAGAAGCTTTCTGAGAAACTTCTTTGTGTTCTGTGAAATCATCTCACAGAGATACAGCTTTCCCCTCAAGAAGCCTTTCGCTAAGACAGTTCATGTGGAATTGGCAAAGTGATGTTTGGAAGCCCATAGAGGGCTATGGTGAAAAAGGAAGTATCCTCAGATGAAATCTGGAAAGAAGCTTCCTGAGAAACTGCTTAGTGTTCTGTTAATTCATCTCACAGAGTTACATCTGCATTTCGTGGATCTCTTTGCTAGCCTTATTTCTGTGGAATCTGAGAACAGATATTTCGGATATCTTTGAAGACTATAGGGCCAAAGGAAATATCCTCCGATAACAAAGAGAAAGAAGCTTTCTGAGAAACTTCTTAGTGTTCTGTGAAATCATCTCACAGAGTTACTGCTTTCCCCTCAAGAAGCCTTTTGCTAAGACAGTTCTTGTGGAATTGGCAAAGTGATATTTGGAAGCCCATAGAGGGCTATGGTGAAAAAGGAAATATCCTCAGATGAAATCTGGAAAGAAGCTTTCTGAGAAACTGCTTAGTGTTCTGTTAATTCACCTCACAGAGTTATATGTGCATTTCGTGGATCTCTTTGCTAGCCTTATTTCTGTGGAATCTGAGAACAGAGAGTTTGGATCCCTTTGAAGACTATAGGCCAAAGGAAATATCCTCCAATAACAAAGAGAAAGAAGCTTTCTGAGAAACTTCTTTGTGTTTTGTGAAATTGTCTCACAGAGTTACAACTTTCCCCTCAAGAAGCATTTCGCTAATACAATTCTTGTGGAATTGGCAAAGTGATATTTGGAAGCCCATAGAGGGCTATGGAGAAAAAGGAAATATCCCTAGATGAAATCTGGAAAGAAGCTTTCTGAGAAACTGCTTAGTGTTCTGTTAATTCATCTCACAGAGTTACATCTGTATTTCGTGGATCTCTTTGCTAGCCTTATTTCTGTGGAATCTGAGAACAGATATTTCGGATCCCTTTGAAGACTATAGGGCCAAAGGAAATATCCTCCGATAACAAAGAGAAAAAAGCTTTCTGAGAAACTTCTTTGTGTTCTGTGAAATCATCTCACAGAGTTACAGCTTTCCCCTCAAGAAGCCTTTCGCTAACACAGTTGTTATGGAATTGGCAAAGTGATATTTGGAAGCCCAAAGAGGGCTATTGTGAAAAAGGAAATATCCTCCGATGAAATCTGGAAAGAAGTTTTCTGAGAAACTGCTTAGTGTCCTGTGAAATCATCCCACAGAGTTACAGCTTTCCCCTTAAGAAGCCTTTCGCTAAGACAGTTCTTGTGGAATTGGCAAAGTGATATTTGGAAGCCCATAGAGGGCTATGCTGAAAAAGGAAATATCCTCCGATGAAATCTGGAAAGAAGCTTTCTGAGAAACTGCTCTGTGATGTGTGCCTTCCACTCACAGAGTTACATCGGTATTTCGTGGATCTCTTTGCTAGCCTTATTTCTGTGGAATCTGAGAACAGATATTTCGGATATCTTTGAAGACTATAGGGCCAAAGGAAATATCCTCTGATAACAAAGAGAAAGAAGCTTTCTGAGAAACTTCTTTGTCTTCTGTGAAATCATCTCACAGAGTTACAGCTTTTCCCTCAAGAAGCCTTTCGCTAAGACAGTTGTTATGGAATTGGCAAAGTGATATTTGGAAGCCCAAAGAGGGCTATGGTGAAAAAGGAAATATCCTCAGATGAAATCTGGAAAGTAGCTTTCTGAGAAACTGCTTAGTGTCCTGTGAAATCATCTCACAGAGTTACAGCTTTCCCCTCAAGAAGGCTTTCGCTAAGATAGGTGTTGTGGAATTGGCAAAGTGATATTTGGAAGCCCATAGAGGGCTATGGTGAAAAAGGAATTATCCTCAGATGAAATCTGGAAAGAAGCTTTCTGAGAAACTACTTAGTGTTCTGTTAATTCATCTCACAGAGTTACTACTGTTTTTCGTGGATCTCTTTGCTAGCCTTATTTCGGTGGAATCTGAGAACAGATATTTCGGATCCCTTTGAAGACTATAGGGCCAAAGGAGATATCCTCCGATAACAAAGAGAAAGAAGCTTTCTGAGAAACTTCTTTCTCTTCTGTGAAATCATCTCAGAAAGTTACAGCTTGCCCTTCAAGAAGCCTTTCGCTAAGACAGTTCTTGTAGAATTGTCAAAGTAATATTTGGAAGCCCATAGAGGGCTATGGTGAAAAGGAAATATCCTCAGATGAAATCTGGAAAGAAGCTTTCTGAGAAACTGCTCTGTGATGTGTGACTTCCACTCACAGAGTTACATCTATATTTTGTGGATCTCTTTGCTAGCCTTATTTCTGTGGAATCTGAGAACAGATATTTCGGATCCCTTTGAAGACCATAGGAACAAAGGAAATATCCTCCAATAACAAATAGAAAGAAGCTTTCTGAGAAACTTCTTTGTGTCTGTGAAATCATCTCACAGAGTTACAGCTTTCCCCTCAAGAAGCTTTTCGCTAACACAGTTCTTGTGTAATTGGCAAAGTGATATTTGAAAGCCCATAAAGGGCTATGGTGAATAAGGAAATATCTTCAGATGAAGTGTGGAAAGAAGATTTCTGAGAAAATGCTTAGTGTTCTGTTAATTCATCTCACCGAGTTACCTCTGTATTTCGTGGATCTCTTTGCTAGCCTTATTTCTGGGGAATCTGAGAACAGATATTTCGTATGCCTTTGAAGACTATAGGGCCAAAGGAAATATACTCCGATAACAAAGAGAAAGAAGCTCTCTGAGAAACTTCTTTGTGTTCTGTGAAATTATCTCACAGAGTTACAGCTTTCCCATCAAGAAGCCTTTTGCAAGACAGTTCTTCTGCAATTAGTAAAGTAATATTTGGTAGCCCATAGAGGGCTATGGTGAAAAAGGAAATATCCTCAGATGAAATCTGGAAAGAAGCTTTCTGAGAAACTGCTTACTGTTCTGTTAATTCATCTCACAGAGTTACATCTGTATTTCGTGGTTCTCTTTGCTAGCCTTATTTCTGGGGAATCTGAGAACAGATATTTTGGATCCCTTTGAAGACTATAGGGCCTAAGGAAATATCCTCCGATAATAAAGAGAAAGAACCTCTCTGAGAAACTTCTTGGTGTACTGTGAAATCATCTCACTGAGTTACAACTTTCACCTCAAGAAGCCTTTCGCTAAGACACTTCCTGTGGAATTGGCATAGTGATATTTGGAAGCCCTTAGAGGACTATGGTGAAAAAGGAAATATCCTCAGATGAAATCTGGAGAGCAGCTTTCTGAGAAACTGCTCTGTGATGTGAGACTTCCACTCACAGAGTTACATGTGTATTTCGTGAATCTCTTTGCTAGCCTTATTTTTGTGGAATCTGAGGACAGATATTTCGGAACCCTTTGAAGTCTATAGAGCCAAAGGAAATATCCTCCGATAACAAAGAGAAAGAAGCTTTCTGAGAAACGTCTTTGTGTTCTGTGAAATCATCTCACAGAGTTACAGCTTTCCCCAAAGAAGCCTTTCGCTAAGACACTTCCTGTGGAATTGGCATAGTGATATTTGGAAGCCCTTAGAGGACTATGGTGAAAAAGGAAATATCCTCAGATGAAATCTGGAAAGAAGCTTTCTGAGAAACTGCTTAGTGTTCTCTTAATTCATCTCACAGAGTTACATCTGTATTTCGTGGATCTCTTTGCTAGCCTTATTTCTGTGGAATCTGGGAACAGATATTTGGGATCCCTTTGAAGACTATAGGGCCAAAGGAAATGTCCTGCTATAAAAAGAGAAAGTAGCTTTCTGAGAAACCTCTTTGTGTTCTGTGAAATCATCTCACAGAGTTACAGCTTTCCCCTCAAGAAGCCTTTGGCTAAGACAGTTCTTGTGGAACTGGCAAAGTGATATTTGGAAGCCCGTAGAGGGCTATGGTGAAAAAGGAAATATCCTCAGATGAAATCTGTAAAGAAGTTTTCTGAGAAACTGCTCTGTGATGTGTGACTTCCACTCACAGAATTACATCTGTATTTCGTGGATCTCTTTGCTAGCCTTATTTCTGTTTAATCTGAGAACAGATATTTCGGATCCCTTTGAAGACTATAGGGCCAAAGGAAATATCCTCCGATAATAAAGAGAAAGAACCTCTCTGAGAAACTTCTTGGTGTACTGTGAAATCATCTCACTGAGTTACAACTTTCACCTCAAGAAGCCTTTCGCCAAGACAGTTCTTGTGGAATTGGCAAAGTGATATTTGGAAGCCCATAGAGGGCTATGGTGAAAAAGGAAATATCCTCAGATGAAATCTGGAAAGAAGCTTTCTGAGAAACTGCTCTGTGATGTGTGACTTCCAATCACAGAGTTACATCTGTATTTCGTGGATATCTTTGCTAGCCTTATTTCTGTGGAATCTGAGAACAGATGTTTCTGATTCCTTTGAAGACTATAGGGCGAAAGAAATATCCTCCGTTATCAAAGAGAAAGAAGCTTTCTGAGAAACTTCTTTGTGTTCTGTGAAATCATCTCACAGAGTTACAGCTTTCCCCTCAAGAACCCTTTCGCTAAGAGAGTTCTTGTGGAATTGGCAAAGTGATATTTGGAAGCCCATAGAGGGCTATGGTGAAAAAGAAAATATCCTCAGATGAAATCTGGAAAGAAGCTTTCTGAGAAACTGCTTAGTGTTCTCTTAATTCATCTCACAGAGTTACATCTGTATTTCGTGGATCTCTTTTCTAGCCTTACTTCTGTGGAATCTGAGAACAGATATTTCGGATCCCTTTGAAGACTATAGGGCCAAAGGAAGTATCCTCCGATAACAAAGAGAAAGAAGCTTTCTGAGAACCTTCTTTGTGTTCTGTGAAATCTTCTCACAGAGTTACAGCTTTCCCCTCAAGAAGCCTTTCGCTAAGACAATTCGTGTGGAATTGGCAAAGTGATATTTGGAAGCCCATAGAGGGCTATGGTGAAAAAGGAAGTATCCTCAGATGAAATCTGGAAAGAAGCTTCCTGAGAAACTGCTTAGTGTTCTGTTAATTCATCTCACAGAGTTACATCTGCATTTCGTGGATATCTTTGCTAGCCTTATTTCTGTGGAATCTGAGAACAGATATTTCGGATCCCTTTGAAGATTATAGGGACAAAGGAAATATCCTCCGATAACAAAGAGAAAGAAGCTTTCTGAGAAACTTCTTAGTGTTCTGTGAAATCATCTCACAGAGTTACAGCTTTCCCCTCAAGAAGCCTTTCGCTAAGACAGTTCTGTTGGAATTGGCAAAGTGATATTTGGAAGCCCATAGAGGGCTATGGTGAAAAAGGAAATATCCTCAGATGAAATCTGGAAAGAAGCTTTCTGGGAAACTGCTTAGTGTTCTGTTAATTCACCTCACAGAGTTACATCTGTATTTCGTGAATCTCTTTTCTAGCCTTATTTCAGTGGAATCTGAGAACAGATATTTCGGATAACTTTGAAGACTATAGGGCCAAAGGAAATATCCTCCGATAACAAAGAGAAAGAAGCTTTCTGAGAAACTTCTTTGTGTTCTGTGAAATCATCTCACAGAGTTACAGCTTTCCCCTCAAGAAGCCTTTCGCTAAGACAGTTCTTGTGGAATTGGCAAAGTGATATTTGGAAGCCCATAGAGGGCTATGGTGAAAAAGGAAATATCCTCAGATGAAATCTGGAAAGAAGCTTTCTGAGAAAGTGCTTAGTTTTCTTTTAATTCCTCTCACAGACTTACATCTGTATTTCGCGGATCTCTTTGGTAGCCTTATTTCTGTGGAATCTGAGAACAGATATTTCGGATACCTTTGAAGACTATAGGACCAAAGGAAGTATCCTCCGATAACAAAGAGAAAGAAGCTTGCTGAGAAACTTCTTTGTGTTCTGTGAAATCATCTCACAGAGTTACACCTTTCCCCTCAAGAAGCCTTTCGCTAAGACAATTCTTGTGGAATTGGCAAAGTGATATTTGGAAGCCCATAGAGGGCTATGGTGAAAAAGGAAGTATCCTCAGATGAAATCTGGAAAGAAGCTTTCTGAGAAACTGCTTAGTGTTCTGTTAATTCATCTCACCGAATAACATCTGCATTTCGTGGATCTCTTTGCTAGCCTTATTTCTGTGGAATCTGAGAACAGATATTTCGGATCCCTTTGAAGACTATAGGGCCAAAGGAAATATCCTCCGATAACAAAGAGAAAGAAGTTTTCTGAGAAACTTCTTAGTGTTCTGTGAAATCATCTCACAGAGTTACAGCTTATCCCTCAAGAAGCCTTTCGCTAAGACAGTTCTTGTGGAATTGGCAAAGTGATATTTGGAAGCCCATAGAGGGCTATGGTGAAAAAGGAAATATCCTCAGATGAAATCTGGAAAGAAGGTTTCTGAGAAACTGCTTAGTGTTCTGTTAATTCATCTCACAGAGTTATATCTGCATTTCGTGGATCTCTTTGCTAGCCTTATTTCTGTAATCTGAGAACAGATATTTCGGATCCCTTTGAAGACTGTAGGCCAAAGGAAATATCCTCCGATAACAAAGAGAAAGAAGCTTTCTGAGAAACTTCTTTGTGTTCTGTGAAATCATCTCACAGAGTTACAGCTTTCCCCTCAAGAAGCCTTTCGCTCAGACAGTTCTTGTGGAATTGGCAAAGTGATATTTGAAAACCCAAAGAGGGCTATGGTGAAAAAGGAAATATCCTCAAATGAAATCTGGAAAGAAGGTTTCTGAGGAAGTGCTTAGTGTTCTGTTAATTCATCTCACAGAGTTACATCTGTATTTCGTGGATCTCTTTTCTAGCCTTATTTCTGTGGAATCTGAAAACAGATGTTTCGTATCCCTTTGAAGACTATAGGGCCAAAGGAAGTATCCTCCGAAAACAAAGAGAAAGAAGCTTTCTGAGAAACTTCTTTGTGTTCTGTGAAATCATCTCACAGAGTTACAGCTTTCCCCTCAAGAAGCCTTTCGCTAAAACAGTTCTTGTGGAATTGGCAAAGTGATATTTGGAAGCCCATAGAGGGCTACGGTGAAAAAGGAAATATCCTCAGATGAAATCTGGAAGGAAGCTTTCTGTGAAACTGCTTAGTGTTCTGTTAATTCATCTCACAGAGTTACATCTGTATTTCGTGAATCTCTTTTCTAGCCTTATTTCAGTGGAATCTGAGAACAGATATTTCGGATAACTTTGAAGACTATAGGGCCAAAGGAAATATCCTCCGATAACAAAGAGAAAGAAGCTTTCTGAGAAACTTCTTTGTGTTCTGTGAAATCATCTCACAGAGTTACACCTTTCCCCTCAAGAAACCTTTCGCTAAGACAATTCTTGTGGAATTGGCAAAGTGATATTTGGAAGCCAATAGAGGGCTATGGTGAAAAAGGAAATATCCTCAGATGAAATCTGGAAAGAAGTTTTCTGAGAAACTGCTTAGTGTTCTGTTAATTCATCTAACAGAGTTACATCTGTATTTCGTAGATCTCCTCGCTAGCCTTATTTCTGTGGAATGTGAGAAGAAATATTTCGGATCCCTTTGAACAGCATAGGGCCAAAGGAAATATCCTCCGATAACAAAGAGAAAGAAGCTTTCTGAGAAACTTCTTTGTCTTCTGTGAAAACATCTCATAGAGTTACAGCTTTCCCCAAAGAAGCCTTTGGCTAAGACACTTCCTGTGGAATTGGCATAGTGATATTTGGAAGCCCATAGAGGGCTATGGTGAAAAAGGAAATATCCTCAGATGAAATCTTGGAAGAAGCTTTCTAAGAAACTGCTTAGTGTTCTGTTAATTCATCTCACAGAGTTACATCTGTATTTCGTGGATCTCTTTGCTAGCCTTATTTCTGTGGAATCTGAGAACAGATATTTCGGATCCCTTTGAAGACTAAAGGGCCAAAGTAAATATCCTCCGATAACAAAGAGAAAGAAGACCTCTGAGAAACTTCTTTGTGTTCTGTGAAATCATCTCAGAGAGTTACAGCTTTCCCCTCAAGAAGTCTTTCGCTAAGACAGTTCTTGTGGAATTGGCAAAGTGATATTTGGAAGCCCATAGAGGGCTATGGTGAAAAAGGAAATATCCTCAGATGAAATCTGGAAAGAAGGTTTCTGAGAAACTGCTTAGTGTTCTGTTAATTCATCTCACATAGTTACATCTGCATTTCGTGGATCTCTTTGCTAGCCTTATTTCTGTGGAATCTGAGAACAGATATTTCGGATCCCTTTGAAGACTATAGGGCCAAAGGAAATATCCTCCGATAACAAAGAGAAAGAAGCTTTCTGAGAAACTTCTTTGTGTTCTGTGAAATCATCTCACAGAGTTACAGCTTTCCCCTCAAGAAGCCTTTCGATAGGACAGTTCTTGTGGAATTGGCAAAGTGATATTTGGAAGCCCATAGAGGGCTATGGTGAAAAAGGAAATATCCTCAGATGAAATCTGGAAAGAAGCTTTCTGAGAAACTGCTTAGTGTTCTGT
Source organism: Macaca fascicularis (assembly GCF_037993035.2). Taxonomy (NCBI): domain Eukaryota; kingdom Metazoa; phylum Chordata; class Mammalia; order Primates; family Cercopithecidae; genus Macaca; species Macaca fascicularis. Next base: position 52,561,157 of record NC_088380.1, read on the forward strand.
TAATTCATCACACAGAGTTACATCTGTATTTCGTAGATCTCCTCGCTAGCCTTATTTCTGTGGAATGGGAGAAGAAATATTTCGGATCCCTTTGAACACCATAGGGCCAAAGGAAATATCCTCCGATAACAAAGAGAAAGAAGGTTTCTGAGAAACTTCTTTGTCTTCTGTGAAAACATCTCACAGAGTTACAGCTTTCCCCAAAGAAGCCTTTCGCTAAGACACTTCCTGTGGAATTGGCATAGTGATATTTGGAAGCACTTAGAAGACTATGGTGAAAAAGGAAATATCCTCAGATGAAATCTGGAAAGAAGCTTTCTGAGAAACTGCTTAGTGTTCTCTTAATTCATCTCACAGAGTTACATCTGTATTTCGTGGATCTCTTTGCTAGCCTTATTTCTGTGGAATCTGAGAACAGATATTTCGGATCCCTTTGAAGACTATAGGGCCAAAGGAAATATCCTCCGATAACAAAGAGAAAGAAGCTTTCTGAGAAACTCCTTTGTGTTCTGTGAAATCATCTCACAGAGGTACAGCTTTCCCCTCAAGAAGCCTTTCGCTAAGACAGTTCTTGTGGAATTGGCAAAGTGATATTTGGAAGCCCATAGAGGGCTATGGTGAAAAAGGATATATCCTCCGATGATATCTGAAAAGAAGCTTTCTGAGAAACTGCTCCGTGATGTGTGACTTCCACTCACAGAGTTACATCTGTATTCCGTGGAACTCTTTGTTAGCCTTATTTCTGTGGAATCTGAGAAGAGATATTTCGGATCCCTTTGAAGACTATAGGGAAAAGGAAATATCCTCCGATTACAAAGATAGAGAAGCTTTCTGATAAACTTCTTTGTGTTCTGTGAAATCACGTCATAGGCTTACAGCTTTCCCCTCAAGAAGCCTTTCGCTAAGACAGTTCTTGTGGAATTGGGAAAGTGATATTTGGAAGCCCATAGAGGGCTATGTTGAAAAAGGAAATATCCTCAGATGAAATCTGGAAAGAAGCTTTCAGAGAAACTGTGCACTGTTCTGTTAATTCATCTCACAGAGTTACATCTGTTTTTCGTGGATCTATTTGCTAGCCTTATTTCTGTGGAATCTGAGAACAGATATTTCGGATCCCTTTGAAGACTATACGGCCAAAGGAATTATCCTCCGATAACAAAGAGAAAGAAGCTTTCTGAGAAACTTCTTTGTGTTCTGTGAAATCATCTCACAGAGTTACAGCTTTCCCCTCAAGAAGACTTTCGCTAAGACAGTTCTTGTGGAATTGGCAAAGTGATATTTGGAAGCCTATAGAGGGCAAAGTTGAAAAAGGAAATATCCTCAGATGAAATCTGGAAAGAAGCTTTCTGAGAAACTGCTCAGTGTTATGTTAATTCATCGCACAGAGATACATCTGAATTTCATCGATCTCTTTGCTACCCTTATTTCTGTGGAATCTGAGAACACATATTTCGGGTTCCTTTGAAGACTATAGTTCTGAAGGAAATATCCTCCGATAACAAAGAGAAAGAAGCTTTCTGAGAGACTTCCTTGTGTTCTGTGAAATCATCTCAAAGAGTTACAGCTTTCCCCTCAAGAAGCCTTTCGTTAAGACATTCTTGTGGAAATGGCAAAGTGATATTTGGAAGCCCCTAGAGGACTGTCGTGAAAAAGGAAATATCCTCCGATGAAATTTTAAAAGAAGCTTTCTGAGAAACTGTTTACTGTTCTGTTAATTCATCTCACAGAGTTACATCTGTATTTCATGGAACTCTTTGCTAGCCTTGTTTCTGTGGAATCTGAGAACAGATATTTCGGATCCCTTTGAAGACTATAGGGCCAGAGGAAATATCCTCCGATAACAAAGAGAAAGAAACTTTCTGAGAAACTTCTTTTTTTCTGTGAAATTATCTCACATAGTTACAGCTTTCCCCTTAAGAAGCCTTTCGCTGAGACAGTTCTTGTGGAATTGGCAAAGTGATATTTGGAAGCCCATAGAGGACTATGGTGAAAAAGGAAATATCCTGAGATGAAATCTGTAAAGAAGCTTTCTGAAAAACTACTTAGTGTACTGTTAATTCAACTCACAGAGTTACATCTCTATTTCGTGGATCTCTTTGCTAGCCTTATTTCTGTGGAATCTGAGAACAGATATTTCGGGTCCCTTTGAAGACTATAGGGCCAAAGGAAATATCCTACGATAACAAAGAGAAAGAAGCTTTCTGATAAACTTCTTTGTGTTTTGTGAAATCATCTGACAGAGTTACAGCTTTCCCCTCAAGAAGCCTTTCGCAAAGACAGTTCTTGTGGAATGGGCAAAGTGATATTTGGATGCCCATAGAGGGCTATGGTGAAAAAGGAAATATCCTCAGATGAAATCTGAAAAGAAGCTTTCTGAGAAACTGCTCTGTGATGTGTGACTTCCACTCACAGAGTTACATCTGCGTTTCGTGGATCTCTATGCTAGCCTTATTTCTGTGGAATCTGAGAGCAGATATCTCGGATCCCTTTGAGGCTATGGGGCCTAAGCGAATATCCTCAGATAACAAAGAGGAACAAGCTTTCTGAGAAACTTCTTTGTGTTCTTTGAAATCATCTCACAGAGTTACAGCTTTACCCTCAAGAAGTCTTTCGCTAAGACAGTTCTTGTGGAATTGGCAAAGTGATATTTCGAAGCCCATAGAGGGCTATGGTGAAAAAGGAAATATCCTCCGATGAAATCTGGAAAGAAGCTTTCTTAGAAACTGCTTAGTGTTCTGTTAATTCATCTCACAGAGTTACATCTATATTTCCTGGATCACTTTGCTACACTTATTTCTGTGGAATCTGAGAACAGATATTTCGGATCCCTTTGAAGACTAGTGGAACAAAGGAAATACCGTCCGATAACAAATAGAAATAAGCTTTCTGAGAAACTTCTTTGTGTTCCGTGAAATCATCTCACAGAGTTACAGCTTTCCCCTCAAGAAGCCTTTCGCTAAGACAGTTCTTGTGGAATTGGCAAAGTGATATTTGGAAGCCCATAGAGGGCTATGGTGAAAAAGGAACTATCCTCAGATGAAATATGGAAAGAAGCTTTCTGAGAAACTGCTCTGTGATGTGTGACTTCCACTCACAGAGTTACATCTTTATTTTGTGGATCTCTATGCTAGCCTTATTTCTGTGGAATCTGAGAACAGGTATTTCCGATCACTTTGAGCTATAGGGCCAAAGGAAATATCCTCCGATAACAAAGAGAAAGAAGCTTTCTGAGAAACTTCTTTGTGTTCTGTGAAATCATCTCACAGAGTTACAGCTTTCCCCTCAAGAAGCCTTTCTCTAAGACAGTTCTTGTGGAATTGGCAAAGTGATATTTGGAAGCCGATAGAGGGCTATGGTGAAAAAGGAAATATCCTCAGATGAAATCTGGGAAGAAGCTTTCTGAGAAACTGCTTAGTGTTCTGTTAATTCATCTCACAGAGTTACATCTGCATTTCGTGGATCTCTTTGCTAGCCTAATTTCTGTGGAATCTGAGAACAGATATTTCAGATCCCTTTGAAGACTATAGGGCCAAAGGAAATATCCTCCGATAACAAAGAGAAAGAAGCTTTCTGAGAAACTCCTTGTGTTCTCTGAAATCATATCACAGAGTTACAGCTTTCCCCTTAGGAAACCTTTCGCTAAGACAGTTCTTGTGGAATTGGGAAAGTGATATTTGGAAGCCCATAGAGGGCTGTGGTGAAAAAGGAAATATCCTCAGATGAAATCTTGAAAGAAGTTTTCTGAGAAACTGCTTAGTGTTCAGATAATTCATCTCACAGAGTTACTTCTGTATTTCGTGGATCTCTTTGCTAGCCTTATTTCAGTGGAATCTGAGAACAGATATTTCGGATGACTTTGAAGACTATAGAGCCAAAGGAAATATTCTCCGATAACAAAGAGAAAGAAGCTTTCTGAGAAACTACTCTGTGTTCTGTGAAATCATCTCACAGAGTTAGAGCTTTCCACTCAAGGAGCCTTTCGCTAAGACAGTTCTTGTGGAATTGGCAAAGTGATATTTGGAAGCCCGTAGAGGGCTATGGTGAAAAAGGAAATATCCTCAGATGAAATCTGTAAAGAAGTTTTCTGAGAAACTGCTCTGTGATGTGTGACTTCCACTCACAGAATTACATCTGTATTTCGTGGATCTGTTTGCTAGCCTTATTTCTGTTTAATCTGAGAACAAATATTTCGGATCCCTTTGAAGACTATAGGGCCAAAGGAAATATCCTCCGATAATAAAGAGAAAGAACCTTTCTGAGAAACTTCTTTGTATTCTGTGAAATCATCTCACAGAGTTACAACTTTCCCCTCAAGAAGCCTTTCGCTAAGACAGTTGTTATGGAATTGGCAAAGTGATATTTGGAAGCCCATAGAGAGCTATGGTGAAAAAGGAAATATCCTCAGATGAAATCTGGAAAGAAGCTTTCTGAGAAACTGCACTGTGATGTGTGACTTCCAATCACATAGTCACATCTGTATTTCGTGGATATCTTTGCTAGCCTTATTTCTGTGGAATCTGAGAACAGATGTTTCTGATTCCTTTGAAGACTATAGGGCGAAAGAAATATCCTCCGTTATCAAAGAGAAAGAAGCTTTCTGAGAAACTTCTTTGTGTTCTGTGAAATCATCTCACAGAGTTACTGCTTTCCCCTCAAGAAACCTTTCGCTAAGACAGTTCTTGTGGAATTGGCAAAGTGATATTTGGAAGCCCATAGAGGGCTATGGTGAAAAAGGAAATATCCTCAGATGAAATCTGGAAAGAAGCTTTCTGAGAAACTGCTCTGTGATGTGTGACTTCCACTCACAGAGTTACATCTGTATTTCGTGGATCTCTTTTCTAGCCTTATTTCTGTGGAATCTGCTAACAGATATTACAAATCGCTTTGAAGACTGTAGGGCCAAAGGAAATATCCTCCGATAACAAACAGAAAGAAGCTTTCTGAGAAACTTCTTTGTGTTCTGTGAAATCATCTCACAGAGTTACAGCTTTCCCCTCAAGAAGCCTTTCGCTAAGACAGTTCTTGTGGAATAGGCAAAGTGACATTTGAAAACCCAAAGAGGGCTATGGTGAAAAAGGAAATATCCTCAGATGAAATCTGGAAAGAAGCTTTCTGAGAAACTGCTTAGTGTTCTGTTAATTCATCTCACAGAGTTACATCTGTATTTCGTGGATCTCTTTTCTAACCTTATTTCTGTGGAATCTGAGAACAGATATTGCGGATCCCTTTGAAGACTATAGGGCCGAAGGAAGAATCCTCCGATAACAAACAGAAAGAAGCTTTCTGAGAAACTTCTTTGTGTTCAGTGAAATCATCTCACAGAGTTACAGCTTTCCCCTAAAGAAGCGTTTCGCTAAGACAGTTCTTGTGGAATTGGCAAAGTGATATATTCAAGCCCTAAGAGGGCTATGGTGAAAAAGGAAATATCCTCAGATGAAATCTGGAAAGAAGCTTTCTGACAAACTGCTCTGTGATGTGTGACTTCCATTCACAGAGTTACATCTGTATTTCGTGGATCTCTTTTCTAGCCTTATTTCTGTGGAATCTGAGAACAGATGTTTCGTATCCCTTTGAAGACTATAGGGCCAAAGGAAGTATCCTCCGAAAACAAAGAGAAAGAAGCTTTCTGAGAAACTCCTTTGTGTTCTGTGAAATCATCTCACAGAGTTACAGCTTTCCCCTCAAGAAGCCTTTCGCTAAGACAGTTCTTCTGGAATTGGCAAAGTGATATTTGGAAGCCCATAGAGGGCTATGGTGAAAAAGGAAATATCCTCAGGTGAAATCTGGAAAGAAGCTTTCTGGGAAACGGCTTAGTGTTCTGTTAATTCATCTCACAGAGTTACATCTGTATTTCGTGAATCTCTTTTCTAGCCTTATTTCTGTGGAATCTGAGAACAGATATTTCGGATCCCTTTAAGACTGTAGGCCAAAGGAAATATCCTCCGATAACAAAGAGAAAGAAGCTTTCTGAGAAACTTCTTTGTGTTCTGTGAAATCATCTCACAGAGTTACAGCTTTCCCCTCAATAAGCCTTTCGCTCAGACAGTTCTTGTGGAATTGGCAAAGTGATATTTGAAAACCCAAAGAGGGCTGTGGTGAAAAAGGAAATATCCTCAGATGAAATCTGGAAAGAAGGTTTCTGAGGAACTGCTTAGTGTTCTGTTAATTCATCTCACAGAGTTACATCTGTATTTCGTGAATCTCTTTTCTAGCCTTATTTCTGTGGAATCTGAGAACAGATATTTCGTATCCCTTTGAAGACTATAAGGCCAAAGGAAGTATCCTCCGAAAACAAAGAGAAAGAAGCTTTCTGAGAAACTTCTTTGTGTTCTGTGAAATCATGTCACAAAGTTACAGCTTTCCCCTCAAGAAGCCTTTCGCTAAGACAGTTTTTGTGGAATTGGCAAAGTGATATTTGGAAGCCCATAGAGGGCTATGGTGAAAAAGGAAATATCCACAGATGAAATCTGGAAAGAAGCTTTCTGAGAAACTGCTCTGTGATATGTGACTTCCACTCACTGAGTTACATCTGTATTTCGTGGATCTCTTTGCTAGCCTTATTTCTGTGGAATCTGAGAACAGATATTTCGGATCCCTTTGAAGACTATAGGGCCAAAGGAAGTATCCTCCGATAACAAAGAGAAAGAAGCTTTCTGAGAAACTTCTTTGTGTTCTGTGTAATCATCTCACAGAGTTACAGCTTTCCCCTCAAGAAGCATTTCGCTAAGACAATTCTTGTGGAATTGGCAAAGTGATATTTGGAAGCCCATAGAGGGCTATGGTGAAAAAGGAAATATCCTCAGATGAAATCTGGAAAGAAGCTTTCTGAGAAACTGCTTAATGTTCTGTTAATTCATCTCACAGAGTTACATCTGCATTTCCTGGATCTCTTTGCTAGCCTTATTTCTGTGGAATCTGAGAACAGATATTTCGGATCCCTTTGAAGACTATAGGGCCAAAGGAAATATCCTCCGATAACAAAGAGAATGAAGCTTTCTGAGAAACTTCTTTGTGTTCTGTGAAATCATCTCACAGAGTTACAGCTTTCCCCTCAAGAAGCCTTTCGCTAAGACAGTTCTTGTGGAATTGGCAAAGTGATATTTGGAAGCCCATAGAGGGCTATGGTGAAAAAGGAAATATCCTCAGATGAAATCTGGAAAGAAGCTTTCTGAGAAAGTGCTTAGTTTTCTTTTAATTCCTCTCACAGACTTACATCTGTATTTCGCGGATCTCTTTGGTAGCCTTATTTCTGTGGAATCTGAGAACAGATATTTCGGATACCTTTGAAGACTATAGGACCAAAGGAAGTATCCTCCGATAACAAAGAGAAAGAAGCTTGCTGAGAAACTTCTTTGTGTTCTGTGAAATCATCTCACAGAGTTACACCTTTCCCCTCAAGAAGCCTTTCACTAAGACAATTCTTGTGGAATTGGCAAAGTGATATTTGGAAGCCCATAGAGGGCTATGGTGAAAAAGGAAGTATCCTCAGATGAAATCTGGAAAGAAGCTTTCTGAGAAACTGCTTAGTGTTCTGTTAATTCATCTCACCGAATAACATCTGCATTTCGTGGATCTCTTTGCTAGCCTTATTTCTGTGGAATCTGAGAACAGATATTTCGGATCCCTTTGAAGACTATAGGGCCAAAGGAAATATCCTCCGATAACAAAGAGAAAGAAGTTTTCTGAGAAACTTCTTAGTGTTCTGTGAAATCATCTCACAGAGTTACAGCTTATCCCTCAAGAAGCCTTTCGCTAAGACAGTTCTTGTGGAATTGGCAAAGTGATATTTGGAAGCCCATAGAGGGCTATGGTGAAAAAGGAAATATCCTCAGATGAAATCTGGAAAGAAGGTTTCTGAGAAACTGCTTAGTGTTCTGTTAATTCATCTCACAGAGTTATATCTGCATTTCGTGGATCTCTTTGCTAGCCTTATTTCTGTAATCTGAGAACAGATATTTCGGATCCCTTTGAAGACTGTAGGCCAAAGGAAATATCCTCCGATAACAAAGAGAAAGAAGCTTTCTGAGAAACTTCTTTGTGTTCTGTGAAATCATCTCACAGAGTTAGAGCTTTCCACTCAAGGAGCCTTTCGCTAAGACAGTTCTTGTGGAATTGGCAAAGTGATATTTGGAAGCCCGTAGAGGGCTATGGTGAAAAAGGAAATATCCTCAGATGAAATCTGTAAAGAAGTTTTCTGAGAAACTGCTCTGTGATGTGTGACTTCCACTCACAGAATTACATCTGTATTTCGTGGATCTGTTTGCTAGCCTTATTTCTGTTTAATCTGAGAACAAATATTTCGGATCCCTTTGAAGACTATAGGGCCAAAGGAAATATCCTCCGATAATAAAGAGAAAGAACCTTTCTGAGAAACTTCTTTGTATTCTGTGAAATCATCTCACAGAGTTACAACTTTCCCCTCAAGAAGCCTTTCGCTAAGACAGTTGTTATGGAATTGGCAAAGTGATATTTGGAAGCCCATAGAGAGCTATGGTGAAAAAGGAAATATCCTCAGATGAAATCTGGAAAGAAGCTTTCTGAGAAACTGCACTGTGATGTGTGACTTCCAATCACATAGTCACATCTGTATTTCGTGGATATCTTTGCTAGCCTTATTTCTGTGGAATCTGAGAACAGATGTTTCTGATTCCTTTGAAGACTATAGGGCGAAAGAAATATCCTCCGTTATCAAAGAGAAAGAAGCTTTCTGAGAAACTATTGTGTTCTGTGAAATCATCTCACAGAGTTACTGCTTTCCCCTCAAGAAACCTTTCGCTAAGACAGTTCTTGTGGAATTGGCAAAGTGATATTTGGAAGCCCATAGAGGGCTATGGTGAAAAAGGAAATATCCTCAGATGAAATCTGGAAAGAAGCTTTCTGAGAAACTGCTCTGTGATGTGTGACTTCCACTCACAGAGTTACATCTGTATTTCGTGGATCTCTTTTCTAGCCTTATTTCTGTGGAATCTGCTAACAGATATTACAAATCGCTTTGAAGACTGTAGGGCCAAAGGAAATATCCTCCGATAACAAACAGAAAGAAGCTTTCTGAGAAACTTCTTTGTGTTCTGTGAAATCATCTCACAGAGTTACAGCTTTCCCCTCAAGAAGCCTTTCGCTAAGACAGTTCTTGTGGAATAGGCAAAGTGACATTTGAAAACCCAAAGAGGGCTATGGTGAAAAAGGAAATATCCTCAGATGAAATCTGGAAAGAAGCTTTCTGAGAAACTGCTTAGTGTTCTGTTAATTCATCTCACAGAGTTACATCTGTATTTCGTGGATCTCTTTTCTAACCTTATTTCTGTGGAATCTGAGAACAGATATTGCGGATCCCTTTGAAGACTATAGGGCCGAAGGAAGAATCCTCCGATAACAAACAGAAAGAAGCTTTCTGAGAAACTTCTTTGTGTTCAGTGAAATCATCTCACAGAGTTACAGCTTTCCCCTAAAGAAGCGTTTCGCTAAGACAGTTCTTGTGGAATTGGCAAAGTGATATATTCAAGCCCTAAGACGGCTATGGTGAAAAAGGAAATATCCTCAGATGAAATCTGGAAAGAAGCTTTCTGACAAACTGCTCTGTGATGTGTGACTTCCATTCACAGAGTTACATCTGTATTTCGTGGATCTCTTTTCTAGCCTTATTTCTGTGGAATCTGAGAACAGATGTTTCGTATCCCTTTGAAGACTATAGGGCCAAAGGAAGTATCCTCCGAAAACAAAGAGAAAGAAGCTTTCTGAGAAACTCCTTTGTGTTCTGTGAAATCATCTCACAGAGTTACAGCTTTCCCCTCAAGAAGCCTTTCGCTAAGACAGTTCTTCTGGAATTGGCAAAGTGATATTTGGAAGCCCATAGAGGGCTATGGTGAAAAAGGAAATATCCTCAGGTGAAATCTGGAAAGAAGCTTTCTGGGAAACGGCTTAGTGTTCTGTTAATTCATCTCACAGAGTTACATCTGTATTTCGTGAATCTCTTTTCTAGCCTTATTTCTGTGGAATCTGAGAACAGATATTTCGGATCCCTTTAAGACTGTAGGCCAAAGGAAATATCCTCCGATAACAAAGAGAAAGAAGCTTTCTGAGAAACTTCTTTGTGTTCTGTGAAATCATCTCACAGAGTTACAGCTTTCCCCTCAATAAGCCTTTCGCTCAGACAGTTCTTGTGGAATTGGCAAAGTGATATTTGAAAACCCAAAGAGGGCTGTGGTGAAAAAGGAAATATCCTCAGATGAAATCTGGAAAGAAGGTTTCTGAGGAACTGCTTAGTGTTCTGTTAATTCATCTCACAGAGTTACATCTGTATTTCGTGAATCTCTTTTCTAGCCTTATTTCTGTGGAATCTGAGAACAGATATTTCGTATCCCTTTGAAGACTATAAGGCCAAAGGAAGTATCCTCCGAAAACAAAGAGAAAGAAGCTTTCTGAGAAACTTCTTTGTGTTCTGTGAAATCATGTCACAAAGTTACAGCTTTCCCCTCAAGAAGCCTTTCGCTAAGACAGTTTTTGTGGAATTGGCAAAGTGATATTTGGAAGCCCATAGAGGGCTATGGTGAAAAAGGAAATATCCACAGATGAAATCTGGAAAGAAGCTTTCTGAGAAACTGCTCTGTGATATGTGACTTCCACTCACTGAGTTACATCTGTATTTCGTGGATCTCTTTGCTAGCCTTATTTCTGTGGAATCTGAGAACAGATATTTCGGATCCCTTTGAAGACTATAGGGCCAAAGGAAGTATCCTCCGATAACAAAGAGAAAGAAGCTTTCTGAGAAACTTCTTTGTGTTCTGTGTAATCATCTCACAGAGTTACAGCTTTCCCCTCAAGAAGCATTTCGCTAAGACAATTCTTGTGGAATTGGCAAAGTGATATTTGGAAGCCCATAGAGGGCTATGGTGAAAAAGGAAATATCCTCAGATGAAATCTGGAAAGAAGCTTTCTGAGAAACTGCTTAATGTTCTGTTAATTCATCTCACAGAGTTACATCTGCATTTCCTGGATCTCTTTGCTAGCCTTATTTCTGTGGAATCTGAGAACAGATATTTCGGATCCCTTTGAAGAGTATAGGGCCAAAGGAAATATCCTCCGATAACAAAGAGAATGAAGCTTTCTGAGAAACTTCTTTGTGTTCTGTGAAATCATCTCACAGAGTTACAGCTTTCCCCTCAAGAAGCCTTTCGCTAAGACAGTTCTTGTGGAATTGGCAAAGTGATATTTGGAAGCCCATAGAGGGCTATGGTGAAAAAGGAAATATCCTCAGATGAAATCTGGAAAGAAGCTTTCTGAGAAAGTGCTTAGTTTTCTTTTAATTCCTCTCACAGACTTACATCTGTATTTCGCGGATCTCTTTGGTAGCCTTATTTCTGTGGAATCTGAGAACAGATATTTCGGATACCTTTGAAGACTATAGGACCAAAGGAAGTATCCTCCGATAACAAAGAGAAAGAAGCTTGCTGAGAAACTTCTTTGTGTTCTGTGAAATCATCTCACAGAGTTACACCTTTCCCCTCAAGAAGCCTTTCGCTAAGACAATTCTTGTGGAATTGGCAAAGTGATATTTGGAAGCCCATAGAGGGCTATGGTGAAAAAGGAAGTATCCTCAGATGAAATCTGGAAAGAAGCTTTCTGAGAAACTGCTTAGTGTTCTGTTAATTCATCTCACCGAATAACATCTGCATTTCGTGGATCTCTTTGCTAGCCTTATTTCTGTGGAATCTGAGAACAGATATTTCAGATCCCTTTGAAGACTATAGGGCCAAAGGAAATATCCTCCGATAACAAAGAGAAAGAAGTTTTCTGAGAAACTTCTTAGTGTTCTGTGAAATCATCTCACAGAGTTACAGCTTATCCCTCAAGAAGCCTTTCGCTAAGACAGTTCTTGTGGAATTGGCAAAGTGATATTTGGAAGCCCATAGAGGGCTATGGTGAAAAAGGAAATATCCTCAGATGAAATCTGGAAAGAAGGTTTCTGAGAAACTGCTTAGTGTTCTGTTAATTCATCTCACAGAGTTATATCTGCATTTCGTGGATCTCTTTGCTAGCCTTATTTCTGTAATCTGAGAACAGATATTTCGGATCCCTTTGAAGACTGTAGGCCAAAGGAAATATCCTCCGATAACAAAGAGAAAGAAGCTTTCTGAGAAACTTCTTTGTGTTCTGTGAAATCATCTCACAGAGTTACAGCTTTCCCCTCAAGAAGCCTTTCGCTCAGACAGTTCTTGTGGAATTGGCAAAGTGATATTTGAAAACCCAAAGAGGGCTATGGTGAAAAAGGAAATATCCTCAAATGAAATCTGGAAAGAAGGTTTCTGAGGAAGTGCTTAGTGTTCTGTTAATTCATCTCACAGAGTTACATCTGTATTTCGTGGATCTCTTTTCTAGCCTTATTTCTGTGGAATCTGAAAACAGATGTTTCGTATCCCTTTGAAGACTATAGGGCCAAAGGAAGTATCCTCCGAAAACAAAGAGAAAGAAGCTTTCTGAGAAACTTCTTTGTGTTCTGTGAAATCATCTCACAGAGTTACAGCTTTCCCCTCAAGAAGCCTTTCGCTAAAACAGTTCTTGTGGAATTGGCAAAGTGATATTTGGAAGCCCATAGAGGGCTACGGTGAAAAAGGAAATATCCTCAGATGAAATCTGGAAGGAAGCTTTCTGTGAAACTGCTTAGTGTTCTGTTAATTCATCTCACAGAGTTACATCTGTATTTCGTGAATCTCTTTTCTAGCCTTATTTCAGTGGAATCTGAGAACAGATATTTCGGATAACTTTGAAGACTATAGGGCCAAAGGAAATATCCTCCGATAACAAAGAGAAAGAAGCTTTCTGAGAAACTTCTTTGTGTTCTGTGAAATCATCTCACAGAGTTACACCTTTCCCCTCAAGAAACCTTTCGCTAAGACAATTCTTGTGGAATTGGCAAAGTGATATTTGGAAGCCAATAGAGGGCTATGGTGAAAAAGGAAATATCCTCAGATGAAATCTGGAAAGAAGTTTTCTGAGAAACTGCTTAGTGTTCTGTTAATTCATCTAACAGAGTTACATCTGTATTTCGTAGATCTCCTCGCTAGCCTTATTTCTGTGGAATGTGAGAAGAAATATTTCGGATCCCTTTGAACAGCATAGGGCCAAAAGAAATATCCTCCGATAACAAAGAGAAAGAAGCTTTCTGAGAAACTTCTTTGTCTTCTGTGAAAACATCTCATAGAGTTACAGCTTTCCCCAAAGAAGCCTTTGGCTAAGACACTTCCTGTGGAATTGGCATAGTGATATTTGGAAGCCCATAGAGGGCTATGGTGAAAAAGGAAATATCCTCAGATGAAATCTTGGAAGAAGCTTTCTAAGAAACTGCTTAGTGTTCTGTTAATTCATCTCACAGAGTTACATCTGTATTTCGTGGATCTCTTTGCTAGCCTTATTTCTGTGGAATCTGAGAACAGATATTTCGGATCCCTTTGAAGACTAAAGGGCCAAAGTAAATATCCTCCGATAACAAAGAGAAAGAAGACCTCTGAGAAACTTCTTTGTGTTCTGTGAAATCATCTCAGAGAGTTACAGCTTTCCCCTCAAGAAGTCTTTCGCTAAGACAGTTCTTGTGGAATTGGCAAAGTGATATTTGGAAGCCCATAGAGGGCTATGGTGAAAAAGGAAATATCCTCAGATGAAATCTGGAAAGAAGGTTTCTGAGAAACTGCTTAGTGTTCTGTTAATTCATCTCACATAGTTACATCTGCATTTCGTGGATCTCTTTGCTAGCCTTATTTCTGTGGAATCTGAGAACAGATATTTCGGATCCCTTTGAAGACTATAGGGCCAAAGGAAATATCCTCCGATAACAAAGAGAAAGAAGCTTTCTGAGAAACTTCTTTGTGTTCTGTGAAATCATCTCACAGAGTTACAGCTTTCCCCTCAAGAAGCCTTTCGATAGGACAGTTCTTGTGGAATTGGCAAAGTGATATTTGGAAGCCCATAGAGGGCTATGGTGAAAAAGGAAATATCCTCAGATGAAATCTGGAAAGAAGCTTTCTGAGAAACTGCTTAGTGTTCTGTTAATTCATCACACAGAGTTACATCTGTATTTCGTAGATCTCCTCGCTAGCCTTATTTCTGTGGAATGGGAGAAGAAATATTTCGGATCCCTTTGAACACCATAGGGCCAAAGGAAATATCCTCCGATAACAAAGAGAAAGAAGGTTTCTGAGAAACTTCTTTGTCTTCTGTGAAAACATCTCACAGAGTTACAGCTTTCCCCAAAGAAGCCTTTCGCTAAGACACTTCCTGTGGAATTGGCATAGTGATATTTGGAAGCACTTAGAAGACTATGGTGAAAAAGGAAATATCCTCAGATGAAATCTGGAAAGAAGCTTTCTGAGAAACTGCTTAGTGTTCTCTTAATTCATCTCACAGAGTTACATCTGTATTTCGTGGATCTCTTTGCTAGCCTTATTTCTGTGGAATCTGAGAACAGATATTTCGGATCCCTTTGAAGACTATAGGGCCAAAGGAAATATCCTCCGATAACAAAGAGAAAGAAGCTTTCTGAGAAACTCCTTTGTGTTCTGTGAAATCATCTCACAGAGGTACAGCTTTCCCCTCAAGAAGCCTTTCGCTAAGACAGTTCTTGTGGAATTGGCAAAGTGATATTTGGAAGCCCATAGAGGGCTATGGTGAAAAAGGATATATCCTCCGATGATATCTGAAAAGAAGCTTTCTGAGAAACTGCTCCGTGATGTGTGACTTCCACTCACAGAGTTACATCTGTATTCCGTGGAACTCTTTGTTAGCCTTATTTCTGTGGAATCTGAGAAGAGATATTTCGGATCCCTTTGAAGACTATAGGGAAAAGGAAATATCCTCCGATTACAAAGATAGAGAAGCTTTCTGATAAACTTCTTTGTGTTCTGTGAAATCACGTCATAGGCTTACAGCTTTCCCCTCAAGAAGCCTTTCGCTAAGACAGTTCTTGTGGAATTGGGAAAGTGATATTTGGAAGCCCATAGAGGGCTATGTTGAAAAAGGAAATATCCTCAGATGAAATCTGGAAAGAAGCTTTCAGAGAAACTGTGCACTGTTCTGTTAATTCATCTCACAGAGTTACATCTGTTTTTCGTGGATCTATTTGCTAGCCTTATTTCTGTGGAATCTGAGAACAGATATTTCGGATCCCTTTGAAGACTATACGGCCAAAGGAATTATCCTCCGATAACAAAGAGAAAGAAGCTTTCTGAGAAACTTCTTTGTGTTCTGTGAAATCATCTCACAGAGTTACAGCTTTCCCCTCAAGAAGCCTTTCGCTAAGACAGTTCTTGTGGAATTGGCAAAGTGATATTTGGAAGCCTATAGAGGGCAAAGTTGAAAAAGGAAATATCCTCAGATGAAATCTGGAAAGAAGCTTTCTGAGAAACTGCTCAGTGTTATGTTAATTCATCGCACAGAGATACATCTGAATTTCATCGATCTCTTTGCTACCCTTATTTCTGTGGAATCTGAGAACACATATTTCGGGTTCCTTTGAAGACTATAGTTCTGAAGGAAATATCCTCCGATAACAAAGAGAAAGAAGCTTTCTGAGAGACTTCCTTGTGTTCTGTGAAATCATCTCAAAGAGTTACAGCTTTCCCCTCAAGAAGCCTTTCGTTAAGACATTCTTGTGGAAATGGCAAAGTGATATTTGGAAGCCCCTAGAGGACTGTCGTGAAAAAGGAAATATCCTCCGATGAAATTTTAAAAGAAGCTTTCTGAGAAACTGTTTACTGTTCTGTTAATTCATCTCACAGAGTTACATCTGTATTTCATGGAACTCTTTGCTAGCCTTGTTTCTGTGGAATCTGAGAACAGATATTTCGGATCCCTTTGAAGACTATAGGGCCAGAGGAAATATCCTCCGATAACAAAGAGAAAGAAACTTTCTGAGAAACTTCTTTTTTTCTGTGAAATTATCTCACATAGTTACAGCTTTCCCCTTAAGAAGCCTTTCGCTGAGACAGTTCTTGTGGAATTGGCAAAGTGATATTTGGAAGCCCATAGAGGACTATGGTGAAAAAGGAAATATCCTGAGATGAAATCTGTAAAGAAGCTTTCTGAAAAACTACTTAGTGTACTGTTAATTCAACTCACAGAGTTACATCTCTATTTCGTGGATCTCTTTGCTAGCCTTATTTCTGTGGAATCTGAGAACAGATATTTCGGGTCCCTTTGAAGACTATAGGGCCAAAGGAAATATCCTACGATAACAAAGAGAAAGAAGCTTTCTGATAAACTTCTTTGTGTTTTGTGAAATCATCTGACAGAGTTACAGCTTTCCCCTCAAGAAGCCTTTCGCAAAGACAGTTCTTGTGGAATGGGCAAAGTGATATTTGGATGCCCATAGAGGGCTATGGTGAAAAAGGAAATATCCTCAGATGAAATCTGAAAAGAAGCTTTCTGAGAAACTGCTCTGTGATGTGTGACTTCCACTCACAGAGTTACATCTGCGTTTCGTGGATCTCTATGCTAGCCTTATTTCTGTGGAATCTGAGAGCAGATATCTCGGATCCCTTTGAGGCTATGGGGCCTAAGCGAATATCCTCAGATAACAAAGAGGAACAAGCTTTCTGAGAAACTTCTTTGTGTTCTTTGAAATCATCTCACAGAGTTACAGCTTTACCCTCAAGAAGTCTTTCGCTAAGACAGTTCTTGTGGAATTGGCAAAGTGATATTTCGAAGCCCATAGAGGGCTATGGTGAAAAAGGAAATATCCTCCGATGAAATCTGGAAAGAAGCTTTCTTAGAAACTGCTTAGTGTTCTGTTAATTCATCTCACAGAGTTACATCTATATTTCCTGGATCACTTTGCTACACTTATTTCTGTGGAATCTGAGAACAGATATTTCGGATCCCTTTGAAGACTAGTGGAACAAAGGAAATACCGTCCGATAACAAATAGAAATAAGCTTTCTGAGAAACTTCTTTGTGTTCCGTGAAATCATCTCACAGAGTTACAGCTTTCCCCTCAAGAAGCCTTTCGCTAAGACAGTTCTTGTGGAATTGGCAAAGTGATATTTGGAAGCCCATAGAGGGCTATGGTGAAAAAGGAACTATCCTCAGATGAAATATGGAAAGAAGCTTTCTGAGAAACTGCTCTGTGATGTGTGACTTCCACTCACAGAGTTACATCTTTATTTTGTGGATCTC
This sequence comes from Macaca fascicularis, assembly GCF_037993035.2. Classification (NCBI taxonomy): domain Eukaryota; kingdom Metazoa; phylum Chordata; class Mammalia; order Primates; family Cercopithecidae; genus Macaca; species Macaca fascicularis. The sequence continues at coordinate 52,578,320 of NC_088380.1, forward strand.
TATGCTAGCCTTATTTCTGTGGAATCTGAGAACAGGTATTTCCGATCACTTTGAGCTATAGGGCCAAAGGAAATATCCTCCGATAACAAAGAGAAAGAAGCTTTCTGAGAAACTTCTTTGTGTTCTGTGAAATCATCTCACAGAGTTACAGCTTTCCCCTCAAGAAGCCTTTCTCTAAGACAGTTCTTGTGGAATTGGCAAAGTGATATTTGGAAGCCGATAGAGGGCTATGGTGAAAAAGGAAATATCCTCAGATGAAATCTGGGAAGAAGCTTTCTGAGAAACTGCTTAGTGTTCTGTTAATTCATCTCACAGAGTTACATCTGCATTTCGTGGATCTCTTTGCTAGCCTAATTTCTGTGGAATCTGAGAACAGATATTTCAGATCCCTTTGAAGACTATAGGGCCAAAGGAAATATCCTCCGATAACAAAGAGAAAGAAGCTTTCTGAGAAACTCCTTGTGTTCTCTGAAATCATATCACAGAGTTACAGCTTTCCCCTTAGGAAACCTTTCGCTAAGACAGTTCTTGTGGAATTGGGAAAGTGATATTTGGAAGCCCATAGAGGGCTGTGGTGAAAAAGGAAATATCCTCAGATGAAATCTTGAAAGAAGTTTTCTGAGAAACTGCTTAGTGTTCAGATAATTCATCTCACAGAGTTACTTCTGTATTTCGTGGATCTCTTTGCTAGCCTTATTTCAGTGGAATCTGAGAACAGATATTTCGGATGACTTTGAAGACTATAGAGCCAAAGGAAATATTCTCCGATAACAAAGAGAAAGAAGCTTTCTGAGAAACTACTCTGTGTTCTGTGAAATCATCTCACAGAGTTAGAGCTTTCCACTCAAGGAGCCTTTCGCTAAGACAGTTCTTGTGGAATTGGCAAAGTGATATTTGGAAGCCCGTAGAGGGCTATGGTGAAAAAGGAAATATCCTCAGATGAAATCTGTAAAGAAGTTTTCTGAGAAACTGCTCTGTGATGTGTGACTTCCACTCACAGAATTACATCTGTATTTCGTGGATCTGTTTGCTAGCCTTATTTCTGTTTAATCTGAGAACAAATATTTCGGATCCCTTTGAAGACTATAGGGCCAAAGGAAATATCCTCCGATAATAAAGAGAAAGAACCTTTCTGAGAAACTTCTTTGTATTCTGTGAAATCATCTCACAGAGTTACAACTTTCCCCTCAAGAAGCCTTTCGCTAAGACAGTTGTTATGGAATTGGCAAAGTGATATTTGGAAGCCCATAGAGAGCTATGGTGAAAAAGGAAATATCCTCAGATGAAATCTGGAAAGAAGCTTTCTGAGAAACTGCACTGTGATGTGTGACTTCCAATCACATAGTCACATCTGTATTTCGTGGATATCTTTGCTAGCCTTATTTCTGTGGAATCTGAGAACAGATGTTTCTGATTCCTTTGAAGACTATAGGGCGAAAGAAATATCCTCCGTTATCAAAGAGAAAGAAGCTTTCTGAGAAACTTCTTTGTGTTCTGTGAAATCATCTCACAGAGTTACTGCTTTCCCCTCAAGAAACCTTTCGCTAAGACAGTTCTTGTGGAATTGGCAAAGTGATATTTGGAAGCCCATAGAGGGCTATGGTGAAAAAGGAAATATCCTCAGATGAAATCTGGAAAGAAGCTTTCTGAGAAACTGCTCTGTGATGTGTGACTTCCACTCACAGAGTTACATCTGTATTTCGTGGATCTCTTTTCTAGCCTTATTTCTGTGGAATCTGCTAACAGATATTACAAATCGCTTTGAAGACTGTAGGGCCAAAGGAAATATCCTCCGATAACAAACAGAAAGAAGCTTTCTGAGAAACTTCTTTGTGTTCTGTGAAATCATCTCACAGAGTTACAGCTTTCCCCTCAAGAAGCCTTTCGCTAAGACAGTTCTTGTGGAATAGGCAAAGTGACATTTGAAAACCCAAAGAGGGCTATGGTGAAAAAGGAAATATCCTCAGATGAAATCTGGAAAGAAGCTTTCTGAGAAACTGCTTAGTGTTCTGTTAATTCATCTCACAGAGTTACATCTGTATTTCGTGGATCTCTTTTCTAACCTTATTTCTGTGGAATCTGAGAACAGATATTGCGGATCCCTTTGAAGACTATAGGGCCGAAGGAAGAATCCTCCGATAACAAACAGAAAGAAGCTTTCTGAGAAACTTCTTTGTGTTCAGTGAAATCATCTCACAGAGTTACAGCTTTCCCCTAAAGAAGCGTTTCGCTAAGACAGTTCTTGTGGAATTGGCAAAGTGATATATTCAAGCCCTAAGAGGGCTATGGTGAAAAAGGAAATATCCTCAGATGAAATCTGGAAAGAAGCTTTCTGACAAACTGCTCTGTGATGTGTGACTTCCATTCACAGAGTTACATCTGTATTTCGTGGATCTCTTTTCTAGCCTTATTTCTGTGGAATCTGAGAACAGATGTTTCGTATCCCTTTGAAGACTATAGGGCCAAAGGAAGTATCCTCCGAAAACAAAGAGAAAGAAGCTTTCTGAGAAACTCCTTTGTGTTCTGTGAAATCATCTCACAGAGTTACAGCTTTCCCCTCAAGAAGCCTTTCGCTAAGACAGTTCTTCTGGAATTGGCAAAGTGATATTTGGAAGCCCATAGAGGGCTATGGTGAAAAAGGAAATATCCTCAGGTGAAATCTGGAAAGAAGCTTTCTGGGAAACGGCTTAGTGTTCTGTTAATTCATCTCACAGAGTTACATCTGTATTTCGTGAATCTCTTTTCTAGCCTTATTTCTGTGGAATCTGAGAACAGATATTTCGGATCCCTTTAAGACTGTAGGCCAAAGGAAATATCCTCCGATAACAAAGAGAAAGAAGCTTTCTGAGAAACTTCTTTGTGTTCTGTGAAATCATCTCACAGAGTTACAGCTTTCCCCTCAATAAGCCTTTCGCTCAGACAGTTCTTGTGGAATTGGCAAAGTGATATTTGAAAACCCAAAGAGGGCTGTGGTGAAAAAGGAAATATCCTCAGATGAAATCTGGAAAGAAGGTTTCTGAGGAACTGCTTAGTGTTCTGTTAATTCATCTCACAGAGTTACATCTGTATTTCGTGAATCTCTTTTCTAGCCTTATTTCTGTGGAATCTGAGAACAGATATTTCGTATCCCTTTGAAGACTATAAGGCCAAAGGAAGTATCCTCCGAAAACAAAGAGAAAGAAGCTTTCTGAGAAACTTCTTTGTGTTCTGTGAAATCATGTCACAAAGTTACAGCTTTCCCCTCAAGAAGCCTTTCGCTAAGACAGTTTTTGTGGAATTGGCAAAGTGATATTTGGAAGCCCATAGAGGGCTATGGTGAAAAAGGAAATATCCACAGATGAAATCTGGAAAGAAGCTTTCTGAGAAACTGCTCTGTGATATGTGACTTCCACTCACTGAGTTACATCTGTATTTCGTGGATCTCTTTGCTAGCCTTATTTCTGTGGAATCTGAGAACAGATATTTCGGATCCCTTTGAAGACTATAGGGCCAAAGGAAGTATCCTCCGATAACAAAGAGAAAGAAGCTTTCTGAGAAACTTCTTTGTGTTCTGTGTAATCATCTCACAGAGTTACAGCTTTCCCCTCAAGAAGCATTTCGCTAAGACAATTCTTGTGGAATTGGCAAAGTGATATTTGGAAGCCCATAGAGGGCTATGGTGAAAAAGGAAATATCCTCAGATGAAATCTGGAAAGAAGCTTTCTGAGAAACTGCTTAATGTTCTGTTAATTCATCTCACAGAGTTACATCTGCATTTCCTGGATCTCTTTGCTAGCCTTATTTCTGTGGAATCTGAGAACAGATATTTCGGATCCCTTTGAAGAGTATAGGGCCAAAGGAAATATCCTCCGATAACAAAGAGAATGAAGCTTTCTGAGAAACTTCTTTGTGTTCTGTGAAATCATCTCACAGAGTTACAGCTTTCCCCTCAAGAAGCCTTTCGCTAAGACAGTTCTTGTGGAATTGGCAAAGTGATATTTGGAAGTCCATAGAGGGCTATGGTGAAAAAGGAAATATCCTCAGATGAAATCTGGAAAGAAGCTGTCTGGGAAACTGCTTAGTGTTCTGTTAATTCATCTCACAGAGTTACATCTGTATCTCGTGGATCTCTTTGCTAGCCTTATTTCTGTGGAATCTGAGAACAGATATTTCGGATCCCTTTGAAGACTATAGGGCCAAAGGAAATATCCTCCGATAACAAAGAGAGTGAAGCTTTCTGAGAAACTTCTTAGTGTTCTGTGAAATCATCTCACAGAGTTACAGCTTTCCCCTCAAGAAGCCTTTCGCTAAGACAGTTCTTGTGGAATTTTCAAAGTGATATTTGGAAGCCCATAGAGGGCTATGGTGAAAAAGGAAATATCCTCAGATGAAATCTGGAAAGAAGCTTTCTGAGAAACTGCTCTGTGATGTGTGACTTCGACTCACAGAGTTACATCTGTATTTCGTGGATCTCTTTGCTAGCCTTATTTCTGTGGAATCTGAGAACAGATATTTCGGATCCCTTTGAAGACTATAGGGCCAAAGGAAATATCCTCCGATAACAAAGAGAAAGAAGCTTTCTGAGACACTTCTTTGTGTTCTGTGAAATCATCTCACAGAGTTATAGCTTTCCCCTCAAGAAGCCTTTCGCTAAGACAGTTCTTGTGGAATTGGCAAAGTGATATTTGGAAGTCCGTAGAGAGCTATGGTGAAAAAGGAAATATCCTCAGATGAAATCTGGAAAGAAGCTTTCTGAGAAACGGCTTAGTGTTCTGTTAATTCATCTCACAGAGTTACATCTGTATTTCGTAGATCTCCTCGCTAGCCTTATTTCTGTGGAATGTGAGAAGAAATATTTCGGATCCCTTTGAACACCATAGGGCCAAAGGAAATATCCTCCGATAACAAAGAGAAAGAAGCTTTCTGAGAAACTTCTTTGTCTTCTGTGAAAACATCTCACAGAGTTACAGCTTTCCCCAAAGAAGCCTTTTGCTAAGACACTTCCTGTGGAATTGGCATTGTGATATTTGGAAGCCCTTAGAGGACTATGGTGAAAAAGGAATTATCCTCAGATGAAATCTGGAAAGAAGCTTTCTGAGAAACTGCTTAGTGTTCTGTTAATTCATCTCACAGGGTTACATCTGTATTTCGTGGATCTCTTTGCTAGCCTTATTTCTGTGGAATCTGGGAACAGATATTTGGGATCCCTTTGAAGACTATAGGGCCAAAGGAAATGTCCTGCTATACAAAGAGAATGTAGCTTTCTGAGAAACCTCTTTGTGTTCTGTGAAATCATCTCACAGAGTTACAGCTTTCCCCTCAAGAAGCCTTTGGATAAGACAGTTCTTGTGGAATTGGCAAAGTGATATTTGGAAGCCCGTAGAGGGCTATGGTGAAAAAGGAAATATCCTCAGATGAAAACTGTAAAGAAGTTTTCTGAGAAACTGCTCTGTGATGTGTGACTTCCACTCACAGAATTACATCTGTATTTCGTGGATCTCTTTGCTAGCCTTATTTCTGTGGAATCTGAGAACAGATATTTCGGATCCCTTTGAAGACTATAAGGCGAAAGGAAATATCCTCCGATAATAAAGAGAAAGAACCTTTCTGAGAAACTTCTTTGTATCTGTGAAATCATCTCACAGAGTTACAACTTTCCCCTCAAGAAGCCTTTCGCTAAGACAGTTCTTCTGGAATTGGCAAAGTGATATTTGGAAGCCCATAGAGAGCTATGGTGAAAAAGGAAATATCCTCAGATGAAATCTGGAAAGAAGCTTTCTGAGAAACTGTTCTGTGATGTGTGACTTCCAATCACAAAGTTACATCTGTATTTCGTGGATATCTTTGCTAGCCTTATTTCTGTGGAATCTGAGAACAGATGTTTCTGATTCCTTTGAAGACTATAGGGCGAAAGAAATATCCTCCGTTATCAAAGAGAAAGAAGCTTTCTGAGAAACTTCTTTGTGTTCTGTGAAATCATCTCACAGAGTTACAGCTTTCCCCTCAAGAAGCCTTTCGCTAAGACAGTTCTTGTGGAATTGGCAAAGTGATATTTGGAAGCCCATAGAGGGCTATGGTGAAAAAGAAAATATCCTCAGATGAAATCTGGAAAGAAACTTTCTGAGAAACTGCTTAGTGTTCTCTTAATTCATCTCACAGAGTTACATCTGTATTTCGTGGATCTCTTTTCTAGCCTTATTTCTGTGGAATCTGAGAACAGATATTTCGGATCCCTTTGAAGACTATAGGGCCAAAGGAAGTATCCTCCGATAACAAAGAGAAAGAAGCTTTCTGAGAAACTTCTTTGTGTTCTGTGAAATCATCTCACAGAGATACAGCTTTCCCCTCAAGAAGCCTTTCGCTAAGACAGTTCATGTGGAATTGGCAAAGTGATGTTTGGAAGCCCATAGAGGGCTATGGTGAAAAAGGAAGTATCCTCAGATGAAATCTGGAAAGAAGCTTCCTGAGAAACTGCTTAGTGTTCTGTTAATTCATCTCACAGAGTTACATCTGCATTTCGTGGATCTCTTTGCTAGCCTTATTTCTGTGGAATCTGAGAACAGATATTTCGGATATCTTTGAAGACTATAGGGCCAAAGGAAATATCCTCCGATAACAAAGAGAAAGAAGCTTTCTGAGAAACTTCTTAGTGTTCTGTGAAATCATCTCACAGAGTTACTGCTTTCCCCTCAAGAAGCCTTTTGCTAAGAGAGTTCTTCTGGAACTGGCAAAGTGATATTTGGAAGCCCATAGAGGGCTATGGTGAAAAAGGAAATATCCTCAGATGAAATCTGGAAAGAAGCTTTCTGAGAAACTGCTTAGTGTTCTGTTAATTCACCTCACAGAGTTATATGTGCATTTCGTGGATCTCTTTGCTAGCCTTATTTCTGTGGAATCTGAGAACAGAGAGTTTGGATCCCTTTGAAGACTATAGGCCAAAGGAAATATCCTCCAATAACAAAGAGAAAGAAGATTTCTGAGAAACTTCTTTGTGTTTTGTGAAATTGTCTCACAGAGTTACAACTTTCCCCTCAAGAAGCATTTCGCTAATACAATTCTTGTGGAATTGGCAAAGTGATATTTGGAAGCCCATAGAGGGCTATGGAGAAAAAGGAAATATCCCTAGATGAAATCTGGAAAGAAGCTTTCTGAGAAACTGCTTAGTGTTCTGTTAATTCATCTCACAGAGTTACATCTGTATTTCGTGGATCTCTTTGCTAGCCTTATTTCTGTGGAATCTGAGAACAGATATTTCGGATCCCTTTGAAGACTATAGGGCCAAAGGAAATATCCTCCGATAACAAAGAGAAAAAAGCTTTCTGAGAAACTTCTTTGTGTTCTGTGAAATCATCTCACAGAGTTACAGCTTTCCCCTCAAGAAGCCTTTCGCTAACACAGTTGTTATGGAATTGGCAAAGTGATATTTGGAAGCCCAAAGAGGGCTATTGTGAAAAAGGAAATATCCTCCGATGAAATCTGGAAAGAAGTTTTCTGAGAAACTGCTTAGTGTCCTGTGAAATCATCCCACAGAGTTACAGCTTTCCCCTTAAGAAGCCTTTCGCTAAGACAGTTCTTGTGGAATTGGCAAAGTGATATTTGGAAGCCCATAGAGGGCTATGCTGAAAAAGGAAATATCCTCCGATGAAATCTGGAAAGAAGCTTTCTGAGAAACTGCTCTGTGATGTGTGCCTTCCACTCACAGAGTTACATCGGTATTTCGTGGATCTCTTTGCTAGCCTTATTTCTGTGGAATCTGAGAACAGATATTTCGGATATCTTTGAAGACTATAGGGCCAAAGGAAATATCCTCTGATAACAAAGAGAAAGAAGCTTTCTGAGAAACTTCTTTGTCTTCTGTGAAATCATCTCACAGAGTTACAGCTTTTCCCTCAAGAAGCCTTTCGCTAAGACAGTTGTTATGGAATTGGCAAAGTGATATTTGGAAGCCCAAAGAGGGCTATGGTGAAAAAGGAAATATCCTCAGATGAAATCTGGAAAGTAGCTTTCTGAGAAACTGCTTAGTGTCCTGTGAAATCATCTCACAGAGTTACAGCTTTCCCCTCAAGAAGGCTTTCGCTAAGATAGGTGTTGTGGAATTGGCAAAGTGATATTTGGAAGCCCATAGAGGGCTATGGTGAAAAAGGAATTATCCTCAGATGAAATCTGGAAAGAAGCTTTCTGAGAAACTACTTAGTGTTCTGTTAATTCATCTCACAGAGTTACTACTGTTTTTCGTGGATCTCTTTGCTAGCCTTATTTCGGTGGAATCTGAGAACAGATATTTCGGATCCCTTTGAAGACTATAGGGCCAAAGGAGATATCCTCCGATAACAAAGAGAAAGAAGCTTTCTGAGAAACTTCTTTCTCTTCTGTGAAATCATCTCAGAAAGTTACAGCTTACCCTTCAAGAAGCCTTTCGCTAAGACAGTTCTTGTAGAATTGTCAAAGTAATATTTGGAAGCCCATAGAGGGCTATGGTGAAAAGGAAATATCCTCAGATGAAATCTGGAAAGAAGCTTTCTGAGAAACTGCTCTGTGATGTGTGACTTCCACTCACAGAGTTACATCTATATTTTGTGGATCTCTTTGCTAGCCTTATTTCTGTGGAATCTGAGAACAGATATTTCGGATCCCTTTGAAGACCATAGGAACAAAGGAAATATCCTCCAATAACAAATAGAAAGAAGCTTTCTGAGAAACTTCTTTGTGTCTGTGAAATCATCTCACAGAGTTACAGCTTTCCCCTCAAGAAGCTTTTCGCTAACACAGTTCTTGTGTAATTGGCAAAGTGATATTTGAAAGCCCATAAAGGGCTATGGTGAATAAGGAAATATCTTCAGATGAAGTGTGGAAAGAAGATTTCTGAGAAAATGCTTAGTGTTCTGTTAATTCATCTCACCGAGTTACCTCTGTATTTCGTGGATCTCTTTGCTAGCCTTATTTCTGGGGAATCTGAGAACAGATATTTCGTATGCCTTTGAAGACTATAGGGCCAAAGGAAATATACTCCGATAACAAAGAGAAAGAAGCTCTCTGAGAAACTTCTTTGTGTTCTGTGAAATTATCTCACAGAGTTACAGCTTTCCCATCAAGAAGCCTTTTGCAAGACAGTTCTTCTGCAATTAGTAAAGTAATATTTGGTAGCCCATAGAGGGCTATGGTGAAAAAGGAAATATCCTCAGATGAAATCTGGAAAGAAGCTTTCTGAGAAACTGCTTACTGTTCTGTTAATTCATCTCACAGAGTTACATCTGTATTTCGTGGTTCTCTTTGCTAGCCTTATTTCTGGGGAATCTGAGAACAGATATTTTGGATCCCTTTGAAGACTATAGGGCCTAAGGAAATATCCTCCGATAATAAAGAGAAAGAACCTCTCTGAGAAACTTCTTGGTGTACCGTGAAATCATCTCACTGAGTTACAACTTTCACCTCAAGAAGCCTTTCGCTAAGACACTTCCTGTGGAATTGGCATAGTGATATTTGGAAGCCCTTAGAGGACTATGGTGAAAAAGGAAATATCCTCAGATGAAATCTGGAGAGCAGCTTTCTGAGAAACTGCTCTGTGATGTGAGACTTCCACTCACAGAGTTACATGTGTATTTCGTGAATCTCTTTGCTAGCCTTATTTTTGTGGAATCTGAGGACAGATATTTCGGAACCCTTTGAAGTCTATAGAGCCAAAGGAAATATCCTCCGATAACAAAGAGAAAGAAGCTTTCTGAGAAACGTCTTTGTGTTCTGTGAAATCATCTCACAGAGTTACAGCTTTCCCCAAAGAAGCCTTTCGCTAAGACACTTCCTGTGGAATTGGCATAGTGATATTTGGAAGCCCTTAGAGGACTATGGTGAAAAAGGAAATATCCTCAGATGAAATCTGGAAAGAAGCTTTCTGAGAAACTGCTTAGTGTTCTCTTAATTCATCTCACAGAGTTACATCTGTATTTCGTGGATCTCTTTGCTAGCCTTATTTCTGTGGAATCTGGGAACAGATATTTGGGATCCCTTTGAAGACTATAGGGCCAAAGGAAATGTCCTGCTATAAAAAGAGAAAGTAGCTTTCTGAGAAACCTCTTTGTGTTCTGTGAAATCATCTCACAGAGTTACAGCTTTCCCCTCAAGAAGCCTTTTGCTAAGACGGTTCCCCTGAATTGGCAAAGTGATATTTGGTAGCCCATAGAGGGCTATGGTGAAAAAGGAAATATCCTCGGATGAAATCTGGAAAGAAGCTTTCTGAGAAACTTCTTTGTGTTCTGTGAAATTATCTCACAGAGTTACAGCTTTCCCATCAAGAAGCCTTTTGCTAAGACAGTTCTTCTGCAATTAGTAAAGTGATATGTGGTAGCCCTTAGAGGGCTATGGTGAAAAAGGAAATATCCTCAGATGAAATCTGGAAAGAAGCTTTCTGAGAAACTGCTCTGTGATGTATGACTTCCACTCACAGAGTTACATCTGTATTTCGTGGATCTCTTTGCTAGCCTTATTTCTGTGGAATCTGAGAACAGATATTTCGGAACCCTTTGAAGACTATAGGGCCAAAGGAAATATCCTCCGATAACTAAGAGAAAGAAGCTTTCTGAGAAACTTCTTTGTGTTCTGTGAAATCATCTCACAGAGGTACAGCTTTCCCCTCAAGAAGCCTTTCGCTAAGACAGTTCTTGTGGAATTGGCAAAGTGATATTTGGAAGCCCGTAGAGGGCTATGGTGAAAAAGGAAATATCCTCAGATAAATTTCTGGAAAGAAGGTTTCTGAGAAACTGCTTACTTTTCTGTTAATTCATCTCACAGAGTTACATCTGTATTTCGTGGATCTCTTTGCTAGCCTTATTTCTGGGGAATCTCAGAACAGATATTTCGGATCCCTTTGAAAACTATAGGGCCAAAGGAAGTATACTCCGATAACAAAGAGAAAGAAGCTTTCTGAGAAACTTCTTTGTGTTCTGTGAAATTATCTCACAGAGTTACAGCTTTCCCATCAAGAAGCCTTTTGCTAAGACAGTTCTTCTGCAATTAGTAAAGTGATATTTGGTAGCCCTTAGAGAGCTATGGTGAAAAAGGAAATATCCTCAGATGAAATCTGGAAAGAAGCTTTCTGAGAAACTGCTCTGTGATGTGTGCCTTCCACTCACAGAGTTACATCTGTATTTCGTGGATCTCTTTGCTAGCCTTATTTCTGTGGAATCTTAGAAAAGATATTTCGGATCCCTTTGAAGACTATAGGGCCAAAGGAAATATCCTCCGATAACAAAGAGAAAGAAGATTTCTGAGGAACTTCTTGTTGTTCAATGAAATCATCTCACAGAGTTACATCTTTCCCCTCAAGAAATCTTTGTGTAAGACAGTTCTTGTGGAATTGGCAAAGTGATATTTGGAAGCCCATAGAGGGCTATGGTGAAAAAGGAATTATCCTCAGATGAAATCTGGAAAGAAGCTTTCTGAGAAACTGCTTAGTGTTCTGTTAATTCATCTCACAGAGTTACATCTGTGTTTCGTGGATCTCTTTGCTAGCCTTATTTCTGTGGAATCTGAGAAGAGATATTTCGGATCCCTTTGAAGACTTTAGGGCCAAAGGAAATATCCTCCGATAACAAAGAGATAGAAGCTTTCTGAGAAACTTCTTTGTGTTCTGTGAAATCATCTCACAGAGTTACAGCTTTCTCCTCAAGAATCCTTTTGCTAAGACAGTTCTTCTGGAGTTGGCAAAGTGATATTTGGTAGCCCATAGAGGGCAAGGTGAAAAAGGAAATATCCTCAGATGAAATCTGGAAAGAAGCTATCTGAGAAACTGCTCTGTGATGTGTGACTTCCACTCACAGAGTTACATCTGTATTTCGTGGATCTCTTTGCTAGCCTTATTTCTGGGGAATCTGAGAACAGATATTTCGGATCCTTTTGAAGACTATAGGACCAAAGGAAATATCCTCCGATAAGAAAGAGAAAGAAGCTTTCTGAGAAACTTCTTTGTCTTCTGTGAAATCATCTCACCGAGTTACAGCTTTCTCCTCAAGAAGCCTTTCGCTAAGACAGTTGTTTTTGAATTGGCAAAGTGGTATTTGGAAGCCCATAGAGGGCTATGGTGGAAAAGGAAATATCCTCAGATGAAATCTGGAAAGAAGCTTTCCGAGAAACTGCTTAGTGTTCTGTTAATTCATCTCACAGAGTTACATCTGTATTTCGTGGATCTCTTTGCTAGCCTTATTTCTGTGGAATCTGAGAACAGATATTTCGGATCCCTTTGAAGACTATAGGCCAAAGGAAATATCCTCAAGACGCCTTTCGCTAAGACAGGTCTTGTGGAATTGGCAAAGTGATATTTGGAAGCCCATAGAGGGCTATGGTGAAAAAGGAAATATCCTCCGATGAAATCTGGAAAGAAGCTTTCTGAGAAACTGATGTGTGATGTGTGACTTCCACTCACAGAATTACATCTGTATTTCGTGGATCTCTTTGCTAGCCTTATTGCTGTGGAATCAGAGAACAGATATTTCGGATCCCTTTGAAGACTATAGGGCCAAAGGAAATATCCTCCGATAACAAAGAGAAAGAAGCTTTCTGAGAAACTTCTTTGTGTTCTGTGAAATCATCTCACAGACTTTCAGCTTTCCCCTCAAGAAGCCTTTCGGTAAGACAGTTCTTGTGGAATTGGCAAAGTGATATTTGGAAGCCCATAGGGGCCTACGGTGAAAAAGGAAATATCCTCAGATGAAATCTGGAAAGAAACTTTCTGAGAAACTGCTCTGTGATGTGTGACTTCCACTCACAGAGTTACATCTGTATTTCGTGGATTTCTTTGCTAGCCTTATTTCTGTGGAATCTGAAAACAGATATTTCGGATCCCTTTGAAGACTGTAGGGCCAAAGGAAATCCCCCGATAACAAAGAGAAAGAAGCTTTCTGAGAAACTTCGTTGTGTTCTGTGAAATCATCTCACAGAGTTACAGCTTTGCCCTCCAGAAGCATTTCGCTAAGACAGTTCTTGTGGAATTGGCAAAGAGATATTTGTAAGCCCAGAGAGGGCTATGGTGAAAAAGGAAATATTCTCAGATAAAATCTGGAAAGAAGCTTTCTTAATAACTGCTTAGTGTTCTGTTAATTCATCTCAAAGAGTTACATCTGTTTTTCGTGGATCTCTTTGCTAGCCTTATTCCTGTGGAATCTGAGAACACATATTTCGGATCCCTTTGAAGACTATAGTGTCAAAGGAAATATCCTTCGATAACAAAGAGAAAGAAGGTTTCTGAGAAACTTCTTTGTGTTCTGTGAAATCATCTCAGAGAGCTACAGCTTTCCGCTCAAGAAGCCTTTCGCTAAGACAGTTCTTGTGGAATTGGAAAAGTGATATTTGGAAGCCCATAGTGGGCTATGGTGAAAAAGGAAATATCCTCAGATGAAATCTGTAAAGAAGCTTTCTGAGAAACTGCTTAGTGTTCTGTTAACTCATCTCACAGAGTTATATCTGTATTTCGTGGATCTCATTGCTAGCCTTATTTCTCTGCAATCTGAGAACAGATATTTGGGATCCCTTTGAAGACTATAGGGCCAAAGGAAATATCTTCCGATAACAAAGAGAAAGAAGCTTTCTGAGAAACTTCTTTGTGTTCTGTGAATTCATCTCACAGAGTTACAGCTTTCCCCTCAAGAAGCCTTCCGCTAAGACAGTTCTTGTGGAAATGGAAAAGTGATATTTGGAAGCCCATAGAGGACTATGGTGAAAAAGGAAATATCCTCAGATGAAATCTGGAAAGAAGCTTTCTGAGAAACTGCTTAGTGTTCTGTTAATTCATCTCACAGAGTTACATCTATATTTCATGGATCTCTTCGCTAGCCTTATTTCTGTGGAATCTGAGAACAGATATTTCGGATCCCATTGAAGACTATAGGGCCAAAGGAAATATCCTCCGATAACAAAGAGAAAGAAGCTTTCTGAGAAACTTCTTTGTGTTCTGTGTAATCATCTCACAGAGTTACAGCTTTCCCCTCAAGAAGCCTTTCGCAAAGCAGTTCTTCTGGAGTTGGCAAAGTGATATTTGGAAGCCCATAGAGGGCTATGGTGAAAAAGGAAATATCCTCAGATGAAATCTGGAAAGAAGCTTTCTGAGAAACTGCTCTGTGATGTGTGACTTCCACTCACAGTGTTACATCTGTATTTCGTGGATCTCTTTGCTAGCCTTATTTCTGGGGAATCTGAGAACAGATATTTCGGATCCCTTTGATGACTATAGGACCAAAGGAAATATCCTCCGATAACAAAGAGAAAGAAGCTTTCTGAGAAACTTCTTTGTCTTCTGTGAAATCATCTCACCGAGTTACAGCTTTCCCCTCAAGAAACCTTTCGCTAAGACAGTTGTTGTTGAATTGGCAAAGTGATATTTGGAAGCCCATAGAGGGCTACGGTGAAAATGGAAATATCCTCAGATGAAATCTGGAAAGAAGCTTTCCGAGAAACTGCTTAGTGTTCTGTTAATTCATCTCACAGAGTTACATCTGTATTTCGTGGATCTCTTTGCTAGCCTTATTTCTGTGGAATCTGAGAACAGATATTTCGGATCCCTTTGAAGACTATAGGCCAAAGGAAATATCCTCAAGACGCCTTTCGCTAAGACAGGTCTTGTGGAATTGGCAAAGTGATATTTGGAAACCCATAGAGGGCTATGGTGAAAAAGGAAATATCCTCCGATGAAATCTGGAAAGAAGCTTTCTGAGAAACTGCTGTGTGATGTGTGACTTCCACTCACAGAATTACATCTGTATTTCGTGGATCTCTTTGCTAGCCTTATTTCTGTGGAATCAGAGAACAGATATTTCGGATCCCTTTGAAGACTATAGGGCCAAAGGAAATATCCTCCGATAACAAAGAGAAAGAAGCTTTCTGAGAAACTTCTTTGTGTTCTGTGAAATCATCTCACAGACTTACAGCGTTCCCCTCAAGAAGCCTTTCGGTAAGACAGTTCTTGTGGAATTGGCAAAGTGATATTTGGAAGCCCATAGGGAGCTACGGTGAAAAAGGAATTATCCTCAGATGAAATCTGGAAAGAAGCTTTCTGAGAAACTGCTCTGTGATGTGTGACTTCCACTCACAGAGTTACATCTGTATTTCGTGGATCTCTTTGCTAGCCTTATTTCTGTGGAATCTGAAAACAGATATTTCGGATCCCTTTGAAGACTGTAGGGCGAAAGGAAATCCTCCGATAACAAAGAGAAAGAAGCTTTCTGAGAAACTTCCTTGTGTTCTGTGAAATCATCTCACACAATTACAGCTTTGCCCTCCAGAAGCCTTTCGCTAAGACAGTTCTTGTGGAATTGGCAAAGTGATATTTGGAACCCATAGAGGGCTATGGTGAAAAAGGAAATATCCTCAGGTGAAATCTGTAAAGAAGCTTTCTGAGAAACTGCTTAGTGTTCTGTTAATTCATCTAACAGAGTTATATCTGTATTTCGTGGATCTCATTGCTAGCTTTATTTCTCTGCAATCTGAGAACAGATATTTCGGATCCCTTTGAAGACTATAGGGCCAAAGGAAATATCCTCCGATAACAAAAGGAAAGAAGCTTTCTGAGAAACTTCCTTGTTTTCTCTGAAATCATCTCACAGAGTTACAGCTTTCCCCTCAAGAAGCCTTTTGCTAAGACGGTTCCCCTGAATTGGCAAAGTGATATTTGGTAGCCCATAGAGGGCTATGGTGAAAAAGGAAATATCCTCGGATGAAATCTGGAAAGAAGCTTTCTGAGAAACTGCTCTGTGATGTGTGACTTCCACTCACAGAGTTATATCTGTATTTCGTGGATCTCTTTGCTAGCCTTATTTCTGTGGAATCTGAGAACAGATATTTCGGATCCCTTTGAAGACTATAGGGACAAAGGAAATATCCTCCGATAACAAAGAGAAAGAAGCTTTCTGAGAAACTTCTTTGTGTTCTGTGAAATTATCTCACAGAGTTACAGCTTTCCCATCAAGAAGCCTTTTGCTAAGACAGTTCTTCTGCAATTAGTAAAGTGATATGTGGTAGCCCTTAGAGGGCTATGGTGAAAAAGGAAATATCCTCAGATGAAATCTGGAAAGAAGCTTTCTGAGAAACTGCTCTGTGATGTATGACTTCCACTCACAGAGTTACATCTGTATTTCGTGGATCTCTTTGCTAGCCTTATTTCTGTGGAATCTGAGAACAGATATTTCGGAACCCTTTGAAGACTATAGGGCCAAAGGAAATATCCTCCGATAACTAAGAGAAAGAAGCTTTCTGAGAAACTTCTTTGTGTTCTGTGAAATCATCTCACAGAGGTACAGCTTTCCCCTCAAGAAGCCTTTCGCTAAGACAGTTCTTGTGGAATTGGCAAAGTGATATTTGGAAGCCCGTAGAGGGCTATGGTGAAAAAGGAAATATCCTCAGATAAATTTCTGGAAAGAAGGTTTCTGAGAAACTGCTTACTTTTCTGTTAATTCATCTCACAGAGTTACATCTGTATTTCGTGGATCTCTTTGCTAGCCTTATTTCTGGGGAATCTCAGAACAGATATTTCGGATCCCTTTGAAAACTATAGGGCCAAAGGAAGTATACTCCGATAACAAAGAGAAAGAAGCTTTCTGAGAAACTTCTTTGTGTTCTGTGAAATTATCTCACAGAGTTACAGCTTTCCCATCAAGAAGCCTTTTGCTAAGACAGTTCTTCTGCAATTAGTAAAGTGATATTTGGTAGCCCTTAGAGAGCTATGGTGAAAAAGGAAATATCCTCAGATGAAATCTGGAAAGAAGCTTTCTGAGAAACTGCTCTGTGATGTGTGCCTTCCACTCACAGAGTTACATCTGTATTTCGTGGATCTCTTTGCTAGCCTTATTTCTGTGGAATCTTAGAAAAGATATTTCGGATCCCTTTGAAGACTATAGGGCCAAAGGAAATATCCTCCGATAACAAAGAGAAAGAAGATTTCTGAGGAACTTCTTGTTGTTCAGTGAAATCATCTCACAGAGTTACATCTTTCCCCTCAAGAAATCTTTGTGTAAGACAGTTCTTGTGGAATTGGCAAAGTGATATTTGGAAGCCCATAGAGGGCTATGGTGAAAAAGGAATTATCCTCAGATGAAATCTGGAAAGAAGCTTTCTGAGAAACTGCTTAGTGTTCTGTTAATTCATCTCACAGAGTTACATCTGTGTTTCGTGGATCTCTTTGCTAGCCTTATTTCTGTGGAATCTGAGAAGAGATATTTCGGATCCCTTTGAAGACTTTAGGGCCAAAGGAAATATCCTCCGATAACAAAGAGATAGAAGCTTTCTGAGAAACTTCTTTGTGTTCTGTGAAATCATCTCACAGAGTTACAGCTTTCTCCTCAAGATTCCTTTTGCTAAGACAGTTCTTCTGGAGTTGGCAAAGTGATATTTGGTAGCCCATAGAGGGCAAGGTGAAAAAGGAAATATCCTCAGATGAAATCTGGAAAGAAGCTATCTGAGAAACTGCTCTGTGATGTGTGACTTCCACTCACAGAGTTACATCTGTATTTCGTGGATCTCTTTGCTAGCCTTATTTCTGGGGAATCTGAGAAGAGATATTTCGGATCCTTTTGAAGACTATAGGACCAAAGGAAATATCCTCCGATAAGAAAGAGAAAGAAGCTTTATGAGAAACTTCTTTGTCTTCTGTGAAATCATCTCACCGAGTTACAGCTTTCTCCTCAAGAAGCCTTTCGCTAAGACAGTTGTTTTTGAATTGGCAAAGTGGTATTTGGAAGCCCATAGAGGGCTATGGTGGAAAAGGAAATATCCTCAGATGAAATCTGGAAAGAAGCTTTCCGAGAAACTGCTTAGTGTTCTGTTAATTCATCTCACAGAGTTACATCTGTATTTCGTGGATCTCTTTGCTAGCCTTATTTCTGTGGAATCTGAGAACAGATATTTCGGATCCCTTTGAAGACTATAGGCCAAAGGAAATATCCTCAAGACGCCTTTCGCTAAGACAGGTCTTGTGGAATTGGCAAAGTGATATTTGGAAGCCCATAGAGGGCTATGGTGAAAAAGGAAATATCCTCCGATGAAATCTGGAAAGAAGCTTTCTGAGAAACTGATGTGTGATGTGTGACTTCCACTCACAGAATTACATCTGTATTTCGTGGATCTCTTTGCTAGCCTTATTGCTGTGGAATCAGAGAACAGATATTTCGGATCCCTTTGAAGACTATAGGGCCAAAGGAAATATCCTCCGATAACAAAGAGAAAGAAGCTTTCTGAGAAACTTCTTTGTGTTCTGTGAAATCATCTCACAGACTTTCAGCTTTCCCCTCAAGAAGCCTTTCGGTAAGACAGTTCTTGTGGAATTGGCAAAGTGATATTTGGAAGCCCATAGGGGCCTACGGTGAAAAAGGAAATATCCTCAGATGAAATCTGGAAAGAAACTTTCTGAGAAACTGCTCTGTGATGTGTGACTTCCACTCACAGAGTTACATCTGTATTTCGTGGATTTCTTTGCTAGCCTTATTTCTGTGGAATCTGAATACAGATATTTCGGATCCCTTTGAAGACTGTAGGGCCAAAGGAAATCCCCCGATAACAAAGAGAAAGAAGCTTTCTGAGAAACTTCGTTGTGTTCTGTGAAATCATCTCACAGAGTTACAGCTTTGCCCTCCAGAAGCATTTCGCTAAGACAGTTCTTGTGGAATTGGCAAAGAGATATTTGTAAGCCCAGAGAGGGCTATGGTGAAAAAGGAAATATTCTCAGATAAAATCTGGAAAGAAGCTTTCTTAATAACTGCTTAGTGTTCTGTTAATTCATCTCAAAGAGTTACATCTGTTTTTCGTGGATCTCTTTGCTAGCCTTATTCCTGTGGAATCTGAGAACACATATTTCGGATCCCTTTGAAGACTATAGTGTCAAAGGAAATATCCTTCGATAACAAAGAGAAAGAAGGTTTCTGAGAAACTTCTTTGTGTTCTGTGAAATCATCTCAGAGAGTTACAGCTTTCCGCTCAAGAAGCCTTTCGCTAAGACAGTTCTTGTGGAATTGGAAAAGTGATATTTGGAAGCCCATAGTGGGCTATGGTGAAAAAGGAAATATCCTCAGATGAAATCTGTAAAGAAGCTTTCTGAGAAACTGCTTAGTGTTCTGTTAATTCATCTCACAGAGTTATATCTGTATTTCGTGGATCTCATTGCTAGCCTTATTTCTCTGCAATCTGAGAACAGATATTTGGGATCCCTTTGAAGACTATAGGGCCAAAGGAAATATCTTCCGATAACAAAGAGAAAGAAGCTTTCTGAGAAACTTCTTTGTGTTCTGTGAATTCATCTCACAGAGTTACAGCTTTCCCCTCAAGAAGCCTTCCGCTAAGACAGTTCTTGTGGAAATGGAAAAGTGATATTTGGAAGCCCATAGAGGACTATGGTGAAAAAGGAAATATCCTCAGATGAAATCTGGAAAGAAGCTTTCTGAGAAACTGCTTAGTGTTCTGTTAATTCATCTCACAGAGTTACATCTATATTTCATGGATCTCTTCGCTAGCCTTATTTCTGTGGAATCTGAGAACAGATATTTCGGATCCCATTGAAGACTATAGGGCCAAAGGAAATATCCTCCGATAACAAAGAGAAAGAAGCTTTCTGAGAAACTTCTTTGTGTTCTGTGTAATCATCTCACAGAGTTACAGCTTTCCCCTCAAGAAGCCTTTCGCAAAGCAGTTCTTGTGGAGTTGGCAAAGTGATATTTGGAAGCCCATAGAGGGCTATGGTGAAAAAGGAAATATCCTCAGATGAAATCTGGAAAGAAGCTTTCTGAGAAACTGCTCTGTGATGTGTGACTTCCACTCACAGAGTTACATCTGTATTTCGTGGATCTCTTTGCTAGCCTTATTTCTGGGGAATCTGAGAACAGATATTTCGGATCCCTTTGATGACTATAGGACCAAAGGAAATATCCTCCGATAACAAAGAGAAAGAAGCTTTCTGAGAAACTTCTTTGTCTTCTGTGAAATCATCTCACCGAGTTACAGCTTTCCCCTCAAGAAACCTTTCGCTAAGACAGTTGTTGTTGAATTGGCAAAGTGATATTTGGAAGCCCATAGAGGGCTACGGTGAAAATGGAAATATCCTCAGATGAAATCTGGAAAGAAGCTTTCCGAGAAACTGCTTAGTGTTCTGTTAATTCATCTCACAGAGTTACATCTGTATTTCGTGGATCTCTTTGCTAGCCTTATTTCTGTGGAATCTGAGAACAGATATTTCGGATCCCTTTGAAGACTATAGGCCAAAGGAAATATCCTCAAGACGCCTTTCGCTAAGACAGGTCTTGTGGAATTGGCAAAGTGATATTTGGAAACCCATAGAGGGCTATGGTGAAAAAGGAAATATCCTCCGATGAAATCTGGAAAGAAGCTTTCTGAGAAACTGCTGTGTGATGTGTGACTTCCACTCACAGAATTACATCTGTATTTCGTGGATCTCTTTGCTAGCCTTATTTCTGTGGAATCAGAGAACAGATATTTCGGATCCCTTTGAAGACTATAGGGCCAAAGGAAATATCCTCCGATAACAAAGAGAAAGAAGCTTTCTGAGAAACTTCTTTGTGTTCTGTGAAATCATCTCACAGACTTACAGCGTTCCCCTCAAGAAGCCTTTCGGTAAGACAGTTCTTGTGGAATTGGCAAAGTGATATTTGGAAGCCCATAGGGAGCTACGGTGAAAAAGGAATTATCCTCAGATGAAATCTGGAAAGAAGCTTTCTGAGAAACTGCTCTGTGATGTGTGACTTCCACTCACAGAGTTACATCTGTATTTCGTGGATCTCTTTGCTAGCCTTATTTCTGTGGAATCTGAAAACAGATATTTCGGATCCCTTTGAAGACTGTAGGGCGAAAGGAAATCCTCCGATAACAAAGAGAAAGAAGCTTTCTGAGAAACTTCCTTGTGTTCTGTGAAATCATCTCACACAATTACAGCTTTGCCCTCCAGAAGCCTTTCGCTAAGACAGTTCTTGTGGAATTGGCAAAGTGATATTTGGAACCCATAGAGGGCTATGGTGAAAAAGGAAATATCCTCAGGTGAAATCTGTAAAGAAGCTTTCTGAG
Source organism: Macaca fascicularis (assembly GCF_037993035.2). Taxonomy (NCBI): domain Eukaryota; kingdom Metazoa; phylum Chordata; class Mammalia; order Primates; family Cercopithecidae; genus Macaca; species Macaca fascicularis. Next base: position 52,599,341 of record NC_088380.1, read on the forward strand.
AAACTGCTTAGTGTTCTGTTAATTCATCTAACAGAGTTATATCTGTATTTCGTGGATCTCATTGCTAGCTTTATTTCTCTGCAATCTGAGAACAGATATTTCGGATCCCTTTGAAGACTATAGGGCCAAAGGAAATATCCTCCGATAACAAAAGGAAAGAAGCTTTCTGAGAAACTTCCTTGTTTTCTCTGAAATCATCTCACAGAGTTACAGCTTTCCCCTCAAGAAGCCTTTTGCTAAGACGGTTCCCCTGAATTGGCAAAGTGATATTTGGTAGCCCATAGAGGGCTATGGTGAAAAAGGAAATATCCTCGGATGAAATCTGGAAAGAAGCTTTCTGAGAAACTGCTCTGTGATGTGTGACTTCCACTCACAGAGTTATATCTGTATTTCGTGGATCTCTTTGCTAGCCTTATTTCTGTGGAATCTGAGAACAGATATTTCGGATCCCTTTGAAGACTACAGGGCCAAAGGAAATATCCTCCGACAACTAAGTGAAAGAAGCTTTCTGAGAAACTCCTTTGTGTTCTTTGAAATCATCTCACAGAGTTACAGCTTTCCCCTCAAGAAGCCTTTCGCTAAGACTGTTCTTGTGGAATTGGCAAAGTGATATTTGGAAGCCCATAGAGGACTATGGTGAAAAAGGAAATATCCTCAGATGAAATCTGGAAAGAAGCTTTCTGAGAAACTGCTTAGTGTTCTGTTAATTCATCTCACAGAGTTACATCTATATTTCGTGAATCTCTTTGCTAGCCTTATTTCTGTGGAATCTGAGAACAGATATTTCGGATCCCTTTGAAGACTATAGGGCCAAAGGAAATATCCTCCGATAACAAAGAGAAAGAAGCTTTCTGAGAAACTTCTTTGTGTTCTGTGAAATCATCTCACAGAGTTACAGCTTTCCCCTCAAGAAGTCTTTCTGTAAGACAGTTCTTATGGAATTGGCAAAGTGATATTTGGAAGCGCATAGAGGGCTATGGTGAAAAAGGAATTATCCTCAGATGAAATCTGGAAAGAAGATTTCTGAGAAACTGCTTAGTGTTCTGTTAATTCATCTCACAGAGTTACATCTGTATTTCGTGGATCTCTTTGCTAGCCTTATTTCTGGGGAATCTGAGAACAGATATTTTGGTTCCCTGTGAAGACTATAGGGCCTAAGGAAATATCCTCCGATAATAAAGAAAAAGAAGCTTTCTGAGAAACTTCTTTGTGTTCTGTGTAATCATCTCACAGAGTTACAGCTTTCCCCTCAAGAAGCCTTTCGCTAAGACAGTTCTTGTGGAAATGGCAAAGTGATATTTCGAAGCCCATAGAGGACTATGGTGAAAAAGGAAATATCCTCAGATGAAATCTGGAGAGAAGCTTTCTGAGAAACTGCTCTGTTATGTGTGACTTCCACTTACAGAGTTACATCTGTATTTCTTGGATCTCTTTGCTAGCCTTATTTCTGTGGAATCTGAGAACAGATATTTCGGATGCCTTTGAAGACTATAGGGCCAAAGTAAATATCCTCCGATAACAAAGAGAAAGAAGCTTTCTGAGAAACTTCTTCGTGTTCTGTGAAATCATCTCACAGAGTTACAGCTTTCCCCGCAAGAAGCCTTTCACTAAGACAGTTCTTGTGGAATTGGCAAAGTGATATTTGGAAGCCCATAGAGGGCTAAGGTGAAAAAGGAAATATCCTCAGATGAAATCTGGAAAGAAGCTTTCTGAGAAACTGCTTAGTGTTCTGTTAATTCATCTCACAGAGTTACATCTGTGTTTCGTCGATCTCTTTGCTAGCCTTATTTTGAGGAATCTGAGAACAGATATTTCGGATCCCTTTGAAGACTACAGGGCCAAAGGAAATATCCTCCGATAACAAAGAGAAAGAAGGTTTCTGAGAAACTTCTTTGTGTTCTGTGAAAACATCTCACAGAGTTACAGCTTTCTCCTCAACAATCCTTTCTGTAAGACAGTTCTTGTGAAATTGGCAAAGTGATATTTGGAAGCCCGTAGAGAGCTATGGTGAAAAAGGAAATATCCTCTGGTGAAATCTTGAAAGAAGCTTTCTGAGAAAATGCTTAGTGTTCTGTTAATTCATCTCACGGAGTTACATCTATATTTCGTGGATCTCTTTGCTAGCCTTATTTCTGTGGAATCTGAGAACAAATATTTCGGATCCCCTGAAGACTATAGGGCCAAAGGAAATATCTTCCGATAACAAAGAGAAAGAAGCTTTCTGAGAAACTTCTTTGTGTTCTGTGAAATCATCTCACAGAGTTACAGTTTCTCCTCAAGAAGCCTTTTGCTAAGACAGTTCTTCTGGAGTTGGCAAAGTGATATTTGGTAGCCCTTAGAGGGCTATGGTGAAAAAGGAAATATCCTCAGATGAAATCTGGAAAGAAGCTTTCTGAGAAACTGCTCTGTGATGTGTGACTTCCACTCACAGAGTTACATCTGTATTTCGTGGATCTCTTTGCTAGCCTTATTTCTGTGGAATCTGAGAACAGATATTTCGGATCCCTTTGAAGACTATAGGCCAAAGGAAATATCCTCAAGACGCCTTTCGCTAAGACAGGTCTTGTGGAATTGGCAAAGTGATATTTGGAAACCCATAGAGGGCTATGGTGAAAAAGGAAATATCCTCCGATGAAATCTGGAAAGAAGCTTTCTGAGAAACTGCTGTGTGATGTGTGACTTCCACTCACAGAATTACATCTGTATTTCGTGGATCTCTTTGCTAGCCTTATTTCTGTGGAATCAGAGAACAGATATTTCGGATCCCTTTGAAGACTATAGGGCCAAAGGAAATATCCTCCGATAACAAAGAGAAAGAAGCTTTCTGAGAAACTTCTTTGTGTTCTGTGAAATCATCTCACAGACTTACAGCGTTCCCCTCAAGAAGCCTTTCGGTAAGACAGTTCTTGTGGAATTGGCAAAGTGATATTTGGAAGCCCATAGGGAGCTACGGTGAAAAAGGAATTATCCTCAGATGAAATCTGGAAAGAAGCTTTCTGAGAAACTGCTCTGTGATGTGTGACTTCCACTCACAGAGTTACATCTGTATTTCGTGGATCTCTTTGCTAGCCTTATTTCTGTGGAATCTGAAAACAGATATTTCGGATCCCTTTGAAGACTGTAGGGCGAAAGGAAATCCTCCGATAACAAAGAGAAAGAAGCTTTCTGAGAAACTTCCTTGTGTTCTGTGAAATCATCTCACACAATTACAGCTTTGCCCTCCAGAAGCCTTTCGCTAAGACAGTTCTTGTGGAATTGGCAAAGTGATATTTGGAACCCATAGAGGGCTATGGTGAAAAAGGAAATATCCTCAGGTGAAATCTGTAAAGAAGCTTTCTGAGAAACTGCTTAGTGTTCTGTTAATTCATCTAACAGAGTTATATCTGTATTTCGTGGATCTCATTGCTAGCTTTATTTCTCTGCAATCTGAGAACAGATATTTCGGATCCCTTTGAAGACTATAGGGCCAAAGGAAATATCCTCCGATAACAAAAGGAAAGAAGCTTTCTGAGAAACTTCCTTGTTTTCTCTGAAATCATCTCACAGAGTTACAGCTTTCCCCTCAAGAAGCCTTTTGCTAAGACGGTTCCCCTGAATTGGCAAAGTGATATTTGGTAGCCCATAGAGGGCTATGGTGAAAAAGGAAATATCCTCGGATGAAATCTGGAAAGAAGCTTTCTGAGAAACTGCTCTGTGATGTGTGACTTCCACTCACAGAGTTATATCTGTATTTCGTGGATCTCTTTGCTAGCCTTATTTCTGTGGAATCTGAGAACAGATATTTCGGATCCCTTTGAAGACTACAGGGCCAAAGGAAATATCCTCCGACAACTAAGTGAAAGAAGCTTTCTGAGAAACTCCTTTGTGTTCTTTGAAATCATCTCACAGAGTTACAGCTTTCCCCTCAAGAAGCCTTTCGCTAAGACTGTTCTTGTGGAATTGGCAAAGTGATATTTGGAAGCCCATAGAGGACTATGGTGAAAAAGGAAATATCCTCAGATGAAATCTGGAAAGAAGCTTTCTGAGAAACTGCTTAGTGTTCTGTTAATTCATCTCACAGAGTTACATCTATATTTCGTGGATCTCTTTGCTAGCCTTATTTCTGTGGAATCTGAGAACAGATATTTCGGATCCCTTTGAAGACTATAGGGCCAAAGGAAATATCCTCCGATAACAAAGAGAAAGAAGCTTTCTGAGAAACTTCTTTGTGTTCTGTGAAATCATCTCACAGAGTTACAGCTTTCCCCTCAAGAAGTCTTTCTGTAAGACAGTTCTTATGGAATTGGCAAAGTGATATTTGGAAGCGCATAGAGGGCTATGGTGAAAAAGGAATTATCCTCAGATGAAATCTGGAAAGAAGATTTCTGAGAAACTGCTTAGTGTTCTGTTAATTCATCTCACAGAGTTACATCTGTATTTCGTGGATCTCTTTGCTAGCCTTATTTCTGGGGAATCTGAGAACAGATATTTTGGTTCCCTGTGAAGACTATAGGGCCTAAGGAAATATCCTCCGATAATAAAGAAAAAGAAGCTTTCTGAGAAACTTCTTTGTGTTCTGTGTAATCATCTCACAGAGTTACAGCTTTCCCCTCAAGAAGCCTTTCGCTAAGACAGTTCTTGTGGAAATGGCAAAGTGATATTTCGAAGCCCATAGAGGACTATGGTGAAAAAGGAAATATCCTCAGATGAAATCTGGAGAGAAGCTTTCTGAGAAACTGCTCTGTTATGTGTGACTTCCACTTACAGAGTTACATCTGTATTTCTTGGATCTCTTTGCTAGCCTTATTTCTGTGGAATCTGAGAACAGATATTTCGGATGCCTTTGAAGACTATAGGGCCAAAGTAAATATCCTCCGATAACAAAGAGAAAGAAGCTTTCTGAGAAACTTCTTCGTGTTCTGTGAAATCATCTCACAGAGTTACAGCTTTCCCCGCAAGAAGCCTTTCACTAAGACAGTTCTTGTGGAATTGGCAAAGTGATATTTGGAAGCCCATAGAGGGCTAAGGTGAAAAAGGAAATATCCTCAGATGAAATCTGGAAAGAAGCTTTCTGAGAAACTGCTTAGTGTTCTGTTAATTCATCTCACAGAGTTACATCTGTGTTTCGTCGATCTCTTTGCTAGCCTTATTTTGAGGAATCTGAGAACAGATATTTCGGATCCCTTTGAAGACTACAGGGCCAAAGGAAATATCCTCCGATAACAAAGAGAAAGAAGGTTTCTGAGAAACTTCTTTGTGTTCTGTGAAAACATCTCACAGAGTTACAGCTTTCTCCTCAACAATCCTTTCTGTAAGACAGTTCTTGTGAAATTGGCAAAGTGATATTTGGAAGCCCGTAGAGAGCTATGGTGAAAAAGGAAATATCCTCTGGTGAAATCTTGAAAGAAGCTTTCTGAGAAAATGCTTAGTGTTCTGTTAATTCATCTCACGGAGTTACATCTATATTTCGTGGATCTCTTTGCTAGCCTTATTTCTGTGGAATCTGAGAACAAATATTTCGGATCCCCTGAAGACTATAGGGCCAAAGGAAATATCTTCCGATAACAAAGAGAAAGAAGCTTTCTGAGAAACTTCTTTGTGTTCTGTGAAATCATCTCACAGAGTTACAGTTTCTCCTCAAGAAGCCTTTTGCTAAGACAGTTCTTCTGGAGTTGGCAAAGTGATATTTGGTAGCCCTTAGAGGGCTATGGTGAAAAAGGAAATATCCTCAGATGAAATCTGGAAAGAAGCTTTCTCAGAAACTCCTTACTGTTCTCTTCATTAATCTCACAGAGTTACATCTGTATTTCGTGGTTCTGTTTGCTAGCCTTATTTCTGTGGAATCTGAGAATAGATATTTCGCATGCCTTTGAAGACTATAGGGCCAAAGGAAATATCCTCTGATAACTAAGAGAAAGAAGCTCTGAGTAACTTCTTTGTGTTCTGTGAAATCATCTCACAGAGTTACAGCTTTCCCCTCAAGAAGTCTTTCTGTAAGACAGTTCTTATGGAATTGGCAAAGTGATATTTGGAAGCGCATAGAGGGCTATGGTGAAAAAGGAATTATCCTCAGATGAAATCTGGAAAGAAGATTTCTGAGAAACTGCTTAGTGTTCTGTTAATTCATCTCACAGAGTTACATCTGTATTTCGTGGATCTCTTTGCTAGCCTTATTTCTGGGGAATCTGAGAACAGATATTACGGATCCCTTTGAAGACTATAGGGCCAAAGGAAATATCTTCCGATAACAAAGAGAAAGAAGCTTTCTGAGAAACTTCTTTGTGTTCTGTGAATTCATCTCACAGAGTTACAGCTTTCCCCTCAAGAAGCCTTTCGCTAAGACAGTTCTTGTGGAAATGGCAAAGTGAAATTTAGAAGCCCATAGAGGACTATGGTGAAAAAGGAAATATCCTCAGATGAAATCTGGAGAGAAGCTTTCTGAGAAACTGCTCTGTTATGTGTGACTTCCACTTACAGAGTTACATCTGTATTTCGTGGATCTCTTTGCTAGCCTTATTTCTGTGGAATCTGAGAACAGATATTTCGGATCCCTTTGAAGACTATAGGAACAAAGGAAATATCCTCCGATAACAAAGAAAAAGAAGCTTTCTGAGAAACTTCTTTGTGTTCTGTGAAATCATCTCACAGAGTTACAGCTTTCCCCGCAAGAAGCCTTTCACTAAGACAGTTCTTGCGGAATTGGCAAAGTGATATTTGGAAGCCCTTAGAGGGCTAAGGTGAAAAAGGAAATATCCTCAGATGAAATCTGGAAAGAAGCTTTCTGAGAAACTGCTTAGTGTTCTGTTAATTCATCTCACAGAGTTACATCTGTGTTTCGTCGATCTCTTTCCTAGCCTTATTTTGAGGAATCTGAGAACAGATATTTCGGATCCCTTTGAAGACTACAGGGCCAAAGGAAATATCCTCCGATAACAAAGAGAAAGAAGCTTTCTGAGAAACTTCTTTGTGTTCTGTGAAAACATCTCACAGAGTTACAGCTTTCTCCTCAACAATCCTTTCTCTAAGACAGTTCTTGTGAAATTGGCAAAGTGATATTTGGAAGCCCGTAGAGAGCTATGGTGAAAAAGGAAATATCCTCTGGTGAAATCTTGAAAGAAGCTTTCTGAGAAAATGCTTAGTGTTCTGTTAATTCATCTCACGGAGTTACGTCTATATTTCGTGGATCTCTTTCCTAGCCTTATTTCTGTGGAATCTGAGAACAAATATTTCGGATCCCCTGAAGACTATAGGGCCAAAGGAAATATCTTCCGATAACAAAGAGAAAGAAGCTTTCTGAGAAACTTCTTTGTGTTCTGTGAAATCATCTCACAGAGTTACAGTTTCTCCTCAAGAATCCTTTTGCTAAGACAGTTCTTCTGGAGTTGGCAAAGTGATATTTGGTAGCCCTTAGAGGGCTATGGTGAAAAAGGAAATATCCTCAGATGAAATCTGGAAAGAAGCTTTCTGAGAAACTGCTCTGTGATGTGTGACTTCCACTCACAGATTTACATCTGTATTTCGTGGATCTCTTTGCTAGCCTTATTTCTGGGGAACCTGAGAACAGATATTTCGGATCCCTTTGAAGACTATAGGGCCAAAGGAAATATCCTCCGATAACTAAGAGAAAGAAGCTTTCTGAGAAACTTCTTTGTCTTCTGTGAAATCATCTCACAGAGTTACAGCTTTCCCCTCAAGAAGCCTTTCGCGAAGACAGTTCTTGTGGAATTGGCAAAGTGATATTTGGAAGCCCATAGAGGGCTATGGTGAAAAAGGAAATATCCTCAGATGAAATCTGGAAAGAAGATTTCTGAGAAACTGCTTACTTTTCTGTTATTTCATCTCACAGAGTTACATCTGTATTTCGTGGATCTCTTTGCTAGCCTTTTTCTGGGGAATCTGAGAAGAGATATTTCGGATCCCTTTGAAGAATATAGGGCCAAAGGAAATATCTTCCGATAACAAAGAGAAAGAAGCTTTCTGAGAATCTTCTTTGTGTTCTGTGAAATTATCTCACAGAGTTACTGCTTTCCCATCAAGAAGCCTTTTGCTAAGACAGTTCTTCTGCAATTAGTAAAGTGATATTTGGTAGCCCATAGAGGGCTATGGTGAAAAAGGAAATATCCTCAGATGAAATCTGGAAAGAAGCTTTCTGAGAAACTGCTCTGTGATGTGTGACTTCCGCTCACAGAGTTACATCTGTATTTCGTGGATCTCTTTGCTAGCCTTATTTCTGTGGAATCTGAGAACAGATATTTCTGATCCCTTTGAAGACTATAGGGCCAAAGGAAATATCCTCTGATAACTAAGAGAAAGAAGCTCTGAGTAACTTCTTTGTGTTCTGTGAAATCATCTCACAGAGTTACAGCTTTCCCCTCAAGAAGTCTTTCTGTAAGACAGTTCTTATGGAATTGGCAAAGTGATATTTGGAACCCCATAGAGGGCTATGGTGAAAAAGGAATTATCCTCAGATGAAATCTGGAAAGAAGCTTTCTGAGAAACTGCTTAGTGTTCTGTTAATTCATCTCACAGAGTTACATCTGTATTTCGTGGATCTCTTTGCTAGCCTTATTTCTGGGGAATCTGAGAACAGATATTTTGGATCCCTTTGAAGACTATAGGGCCTAAGGAAATATCCTCCGATAATAAAGAAAAAGAAGCTTTCGGAGAAACTTCTTGTGTTCTGTGTAATCATCTCACAGAAGTACAGCTTTCCCTTCTAGAAGCCTTACGCTAAGACAGTTCTTGTGGAAATGGCAAAGTGATATTTCGAAGCCCATAGAGGACTATGGTGTAAAAGGAAATATCCTCAGATGAAATCTGGAGAGAAGCTTTCTGAGAAACTGCTCTGTTATGTGTGACTTCCTCTCACAGAGTTACATCTGTATTTCGTGGATCTCTTTGCTAGCCTTATTTCTGTGGAATCTGAGAACAGATATTTCGGATCCCTTTGAAGACTATAGGGCCAAAGGAAATATCCTCCGATAACAAAGAGAAAGAAGCTTTCTGAGAAACTTCTTTGTGTTCTGTGAAATCAACTCACAGAGTTACAGCTTTCCCCGCAAGAAGCCTTTCACTAAGACAGTTCTTGTGGAATAGGCAAAGTGATATTTGGAAGCCCATAGAGGGCTAAGGTGAAAAAGGAAATATCCTCAGATGAAATCTGGAAAGAAGCTTTCTGAGAAACTGCTTAGTGTTCTGTTAATTCATCTCACAGAGTTACATCTGTGTTTCGTCGATCTCTTTGCTAGCCTTATTTTGAGGAATCTGAGAACAGATATTTCTTATCCCTTTGAAGACTACAGGGCCAAAGGAAATATCCTCCGATAACAAAGAGAAAGAAGCTTTCTGAGAAACTTCTTTGTGTTCTGTTAAAACATCTCACAGAGTTACAGCTTTCTCCTCAACAATCCTTTCTCTAAGACAGTTCTTTTGAAATTGGCAAAGTGATATTTTGAAGCCCATAGAGAGCTATGGTGAAAAAGGAAATATCCTCTGGTGAAATCTTGAAAGAAGCTTTCTGAGAAAATGCTTAGTGTTCTGTTAATTCATCTCACGGAGTTACATCTATATTTCGTGGATCTCTTTGCTAGACTTATTTCTGTGGAATCTGAGAACAAATATTTCGGATCCCCTGAAGACTATAGGGCCAAAGGAAATATCCTCCGATAACAAAGAGAAAGAAGCTTTCTGAGAAACTTCTTTGTGTTCTGTGAAATCATCTCACAGAGTTACAGTTTCTCCTCAAGAAGCCTTTTGCTAAGACAGTTCTTCTGGAGTTGGCAAAGTGATATCTGGTAGCCCTTAGAGGGCTATGGTGAAAAAGGAAATATCCTCAGATGAAATCTGGAAAGAAGCTTTCTGAGAAACTGCTCAGTGATGTGTGACTTCCACTCACAGATTTACATCTGTATTTCGTGGATCTCTTTGCTAGCCTTATTTCTGGGGAATCTGAGAACAGATATTTCGGATCCCTTTGAAGACTATAGGGCCAAAGGAAATATCCTGCGATAACTAAGAGAAAGAAGCTTTCTGAGAAACTTCTTTGTCTTCTGTGAAATCATCTCACAGAGTTACAGCTTTTCCCTCAAGAAGCCTTTCGCTAAGACAGTTCTTGTGGAATTGGCAAAGTGATATTTGGAAGCCCATAGAGGGCTATGCTGAAAAAGGAAATATCCTCAGATGAAATCTGGAAAGAAGATTTCTGAGAACCTGCTTACTTTTCTGTTATTTCATTTCACAGAGTTACATCTGTATTTCGTGGATCTCTTTGCTAGCCTTTTTCTGGGGAATCTGAGAAGAGATATTTCGGATCCCTTTGAAGAATATAGGGCGAAAGGAAATATCTTCCGATAACAAAGAGAAAGAAGCTTTCTGAGAATCTTCTTTGTGTTCTGTGAAATTATCTCACAGAGTTACAGCTTTCCCATCAAGAAGCCTTTTGCTAAGACAGTTCTTCTGCAATTAGTAAAGTGATATTTGGTAGCCCATAGAGGGCTATGGTGAAAAAGGAAATATCCTCAGATGAAATCTGGAAAGAAGCTTTCTGAGAAACTGCTCTGTGATGTGTGATTTCCACTCACAGAGTTACATCTGTATTTCGTGGATCTCTTTGCTAGCCTTATTTCTGTGGAATCTGAGAACAGATATTTCGGATCCCTTTGAAGACTATAGGGCCAAAGGAAATATCCTCCGATAACTAAGAGAAAGAAGCTCTGAGTAACTTCTTTGTGTTCTGTGAAATCATCTCACAGAGTTACAGCTTTCCCCTCAACAAGTCTTTCTCTAAGACAGTTCTTGTGGAATTGGCAAAGTGATATTTGGAAGCCCATTGAGGGCTATGGTGAAAAAGGAATTATCCTCAGATGAAATCTGGAAAGAAGCTTTCTGAGAAACTGCTTAGTGTTCTGCTAATTCATCTCACAGACTTACATCTGTATTTCGTGGATCTCTTTGCTAGCCTTATTTCTGTGGAATCTGAGAACAGATATTTCGGATCCCTTTGAAGACTATAGGGCCAAAGGAAATGTCCTCCGATAACAAAGAGAAAGAAGGTTTCTGAGAAACTTCTTTGTGTTCTGTGAAATCATCTCAAAGAGTTACAGCTTTTCCCTCAAGAAGCCTTTCGCTAAGACAGTTCTTGTGGAATTGGCAAAGTGATATTTGGAAGCCCATAGAGGGCTATGTTGAAAAAGGAAATATCCTCAGATTAAATCTGTAAAGAAGCTTTCTGAGAAACTGCTCGGTGGTGTGTGACTTCCACTCACAGAGTTACATCTGTATTTCGTGGATCTCTTTGCTAGCCTTATTTCTGTGGAATCTGAGAACAGATATTTCAGATCCCTTTGAAGACTATAGGGCCAAAGGAAATATCCTCCGATAACTAAGAGAAAGAAGCTTTCTGAGAAACTTCTTTGTGTTCTGTGAAATCATCACACAGAGTTACAGCTTTCCCCTCAAGAAGCCTTTCGCTAAGACAGTTCTTGTGGAATTGGCAAAGTGATATTTGGAAGCCCATAGAGGGCTCTGGTCAAAAAGGAAATATCCTCAGATGAAATCTGGAAAGAGGCTTTCTGAGAAACTGCTCTGTGATGTGTGACTATCACTCACAGAGTTATATCTGTATTTCATGGATCTCTTTGCTAGCCTTATTTCTGTGGAATCTGAGAACAGATATTTCGGATCCCTTTGAAGACTATAGGGCCAAAGGAAATATCCTCCGAAAACTAAGAGAAAGAAGCTTTCTCAGAAACTTCTTTGTGTTCTGTGAAATCATCTCACAGAGTTACAGCTTTCCCCTCAAGAAGCCTTTCGCTAAGACAGTTCTTGTAGAAATGGCAAAGTGATATTTGGAAGCCCATAGAGGGCTATGGTGAAAAAGGAAATATCCTCAGATGAAATCTGGAAAGAAGCTTTCTGAGAAACTGCTCTGTGGTGTGTGACTTCCACTCACAGAGTTACATCTGTTTTTCTTGGATCTCTTTGCTAGCCTTATTTCTGTGGAATCTGAGAACAGATATTTCGGATCCCTTTGAAGATTATAGGGCCAAAGGAAATATCCTCCGATAACAAAGAGAAAGAAGCTTTCTGAGAAACTTCTTTGTGTTCTTTGAAATCATCTCACAGAGTTACAGCTTTCCCCTCAAGAAGGCTTTTGCTAAGACAGTTCTTCTGGAATTGGCAAAGTGATATTTGGTAGCCCATAGAGGGCTATGGTGAAAAAGGAAATATCCTCAGATGAAATCTGGAAAGAAGCTTTCTGAGAAACTACTCTGTGATGTGTGACTTCCACTCACAGAGTTACATCTGTATTTCGTGGATCTCTTTGCTAGCCTTATTTCTGTGGAATCTGAGAACAGATATTTGGGATGCCTTTGTAGACTATAGGGCCAAAGGAAATATCCTATGATAACTAAGAGAAAGAAGGTTTCTGAGAAACTTCTTTGTGTTCTGTGAAATCATCTCACAGAGTTACAGCTTTCCCCTCAAGAAGCCTTTCGCTAAGACAGTTCTTGTGGAATTGGCAAAGTGATATTTGGAAGCCCATAGAGGGCTATGTTGAAAAAGGAAATATCCTCAGATGAAATCTGGAAAGAAGGTTTCTGAGAAACTGCTTACTGTTCTGTTATTTCATCTCACAGAGTTACATCTGTATTTCGTGGATCTCTTTGCTAGCCTTATTTCTGGGGAATTTGAGAACAGATATTACGGATCCCTTTGAAGACTATAGGGCCAAAGGAAATATCTTCCGATAACAAAGAGAAAGAAGCTTTCTGAGAAACTTCTTTGTGTTCTGTGAAATCATTTCACAGAGTTACAGCTTTCCCCTCAAGAAGCCTTTCGCAAAGACAGTTCTTGTGGAATTGGCAAAGTGATATTTGGAAGCCCACAGAGGGCTATGGTCAAAAAGGAAATATCCTCAGATGAAATCTGGAAAGAGGCTTTCTGAGAAACTGCTCTGTGATGTGTGACTTCCACTCACAGAGTTATATCTGTATTTCATGGATCTCTTTGCTAGCCTTATTTCTGTAGAATCTGAGAACAGATATTCCGGATCCCTATGTAGACTATAGGGCCAAAGGAAATATCTTCCGATAACAAAGAGATAGAAGCTTTCTGAGAAACTTCTTTGTGTTCTGTGAAATGATCTCACAGAGTTACAGCTTTCCCCTCAAGAAGACTTTCGCTAAGACAGTTCTTGTGGAATTGGCAAAGTGATATTTGGTAGCCCATAGAGGGCTATGGTGAAAAAGGAAATATCCTCAGGTGAAATCTTGAAAGAAGCTTTCTGAGAAACTGCTTAGTGTTCTGGTAATTCATCTCACAGAGTTACATCTATATTTCGTGGATCTCTTTGCTGGCCTTATTTCTGTGGAATCTGAGTACAGATATTTCGGATCCCTTTGAAGACTATAGGACCAAAGGAAATATCCTCCGATAACAAAGAGAAAGAAGCTTTCTGAGAAACTTCTTTGTGTTCTGTGAAGTCATCTCACAGAGTTACAGATTTCTCCTCAAGAAGCCTTTTGCTAAGACAGTTCTTCTGGAGTTGGCAAAGTGATATTTGGTAGCCCATAGAGGGCTATGGTGAAAAAGGAAATATCCTCAGATGAAATCTGGAAAGAAGCTTTCTGAGAAACTGCTCTGTGATGTGTGACTTCCACTCACAGAGTTACATCTGTATTTCGTGGATTTCTTTGCTAGCCTTATTTCTGTGGAATCTGAGAACAGTTGTTTCGGATCCCTTTGAAGACTGTAGGGCCAAAGAAAATATCCTCCGATAACTAAGAGAAAGAAGCTTTCTGAGAAACTTCTTTGTGTTCGGTGAAATCATCTCACAGAGTTACAGCTTTCCCCTCAAGAAGCCTTTCGCTAAGACAGTTCTTGTGGAATTGGCAAAGTGATATTTGGAAGCCCATAGAGGGCTATGTTGAAAAAGGAAATATCCTCCGATGAAATCTGGAAAGAAGCTTTCTGAGAAACTGCTTAGTGTTCTGTTAATTCATCTCACAGAGTTACATCTATATTTCGTGGATCTCTTTGCTAGCCTTATTTCTGTGGAATCTGAGAACAGATATTTCGGATCCCTTTGAAGACTATAGCGCCAAAGGAAATATCCTCCGATAACAAAGAGAAAGAAACTTTCTGAGAAACTTCTTTGTGTTCTGTGAAGTCATCTCACAGAGTTACAGATTTCTCCTCAAGAAGCCTTTTGCTAAGACAGTTCTTCTGGAGTTGGCAAAGTGATATTTGGTAGCCCATAGAGGGCTATGGTGAAAAAGGAAATATCCTCAGATGAAATCTGGAAAGAAGCTTTCTGAGAAACTGCTCTGTGATGTGTGACTTCCACTCACAGAGTTACATCTGTATTTCGTGGATTTCTTTGCTAGCCTTATTTCTGTGGAATCTGAGAACAGTTGTTTCGGATCCCTTTGAAGACTGTAGGGCCAAAGAAAATATCCTCCGATAACTAAGAGAAAGAAGCTTTCTGAGAAACTTCTTTGTGTTCTGTGAAATTATCTCACAGAGTTACAGCTTTCCCCTCAAGAAGCCTTTCGCTAAGACAGTTCTTGTGGAATTGGCAAAGTGATATTTGGAAGCCCATAGAGGGCTATGTTGAAAAAGGAAATATCCTCCGATGAAATCTGGAAAGAAGCTTTCTGAGAAACTGCTTACTGTTCTGTTATTTCATCTCACAGAGTTACATCTGTATTTCGTGGATCTCTTTGCCAGCCTTATTTCTGGGGAATTTGAGAACAGATATTACGGATCCCTTTGAAGACTATAGGGCCGAAGGAAATATCTTCCGATAACAAAGAGAAAGAGGCTTTCTGAGAAACTTCTTTGTGTTCTGTGAAATCATCTCACAGAGTTACAGCTTTCCCCTCAAGAAGCCTTTCGCTAACACAGTTCTTGTGGAATTGCCAAAGTGATATTTGGAAGCCCATAGAGGGCTCTGGTCAAAAAGGAAATATCCTCAGATGAAATCTGGAAAGAGGCTTTCTGAGAAACTGCTCTGTGATGTGTGACTTCCACTCACAGAGTTATATCTGTATTTCGTGGATCTTTTTGCTAGCCTTATTTCTGTGGAATCTGAGAACAGATATTTCGGATCCCTTTGAAGACTATAGGGCCAAAGGAAATATCCTCCGAAAACTAAGAGAAAGAAGCTTTCTGAGAAACCTCTTTGTGTTCTGTGAAATCATCTCACAGAGTTACAGCTTTCCCCTCAAGAAGCCTTCCGCTAAGACAGTTCTTGTGGAAATGGCAAAGTGATAATTGGAAGCCCATAGAGGACTATGGTGAAAAAGGAAATATCCTCAGATGAAATCTGGAAAGAAGCTTTCTGAGAAACTGCCTGGTGATCTTTGACTTCCACTCAAAGTGTTACATCTGTATTTCGTGGATCTCTTTGCTAGCCGTATTTCTGTGGAATCTGAGTACAGATATTTCGGATCCCTTTGAAGACTATAGGGCCAAAGGAAATATCCTCCGATAACAAAGAGAAAGAAGCTTTCTGAGAAACTTCTTTGTGTTCTGTGAAATCATCTCACAGAGTTACAGATTTCTCCTCAAGAAGCCTTTTGCTAAGACAGTTGTTCTGGAGTTGGCAAAGTGATATTTGGTAGCCCATAGAGGGCTATGGTGAAAAAGGAAATATCCTCAGATGAAATCTGGAAAGAAGCTTTCTGAGAAACTGCTCTGTGATGTGTGACTTCCACTCACAGAGTTACTTCTGTATTTCGTGGATTTCTTTGCTAGCCTTATTTCTGTGGAATCTGAGAACAGATGTTTCGGATCCCTTTGAAGACTGTAGGGCCAAAGAAAATATCCTCCGATAACTAAGAGAAAGAAGCTTTCTGAGAAACTTCTTTGTGTTCTGTGAAATCATCTCACAGAGTTACAGCTTTCCCCTCAAGAAGCCTTTCGCTAAGACAGTTCTTGTGGAATTGGCAAAGTGATATTTGGAAGCCCATAGAGGGCTATGTTGAAAAAGGAAATATCCTCAGATGAAATCTGGAAAGAAGGTTTCTGAGAAACTGCTTACTGTTCTGTTATTTCATCTCACAGAGTTACATCTGTATTTCGTGGATCTCTTTGCCAGCCTTATTTCTGGGGAATTTGAGAAGAGATATTACGGATCCCTTTGAAGACTATAGGGCCGCAGGAAATACGTTCCGATAACAAAGAGAAAGAAGCTTTCTGAGAAACGTCTTTGTGTTCTGTGAAATCATCTCACAGAGTTACAGCTTTCCCCTCAAGAAGCCTTTCGCTAAGACAGTTCTTGTGGAATTGGCAAAGTGATATTTGGAAGCCCATAGAGGGCTCTGGTCAAAAAGGAAATATCCTCAGATGAAATCTGGAAAGAGGCTTTCTGAGAAACTGCTCTGTGATGTGTGACTTCCACTCACAGAGTTATATCTGTATTTCATGGATCTCTTTGCTAGCCTTATTTCTGTGGAATCTGAGAACAGATATTTCGGATCCCTTTGAAGACTATAGGGCCAAAGGAAATATCCTCCGAAAACTAAGAGAAAGAAGCTTTCTGAGAAACTTCTTTGTATTCTGTGAAATCATCTCACAGAGTTACAACTTTCCCCTCAAGAAGCCTTTCGCTACGACAGTTCTTGTGGATTTGGCAAAGTGATATTTGGAAGCCCATAGAGGGCTATGGTGAAAAAGGAAATATCCTCAGGTGAAATCTTGAAAGAAGCTTTCTGAGAAACGGCTTAGTGTACTGTTAATTCGTCTCACAGAGTTACATCTATATTTCGTGGATCTCTTTGCTAGCCTTATTTCTGTGGAATCTGAGAACAGATATTTCGGATCCCTTTGAAGACTATAGGGCCAAAGGAAATATCCTCCGATAACAAAGAGAAAGAAGCTTTCTGAGAAACTTCTTTGTGTTCTGTGAAATCATCTCACAGAGTTACAGCTTTCCCCTCAAGAAGCCTTCCGCTAAGACAGTTCTTGTGGAAATGGCAAAGTGATATTTGGAAGCCCATAGAGGACTACGGTGAAAAAGGAAATATCCTCAGATGAAATCTGGAAAGAAGCTTTCTGAGAAACTGCTTAGTGTTCTGTTAATTCATCTCACAGAGTTACATCTATATTTCGTGGATCTCTTTGCTAGCCTTATTTCTGTGGAATCTGAGAACAGATATTTCGGATCCCTTTGAAGACTATAGGGCCAAAGGAAATATCCTCCGATAACAAAGAGAAAGAAACTTTCTGAGAAACTTCGTTCTGTTCTGTGAAATCATCTCACAGAGTTACAGCTTTCCCCTCAAGAAGCCTTCCGCTAAGACAGTTCTTGTGGAAATGGCAAAGTGATATTTGGAAGCCCATAGAGGACTATGGTGAAAAAGGAAATATCCTCAGATGAAATCTGGAAAGAAGCTTTCTGAGAAACTGCTCTGTGATGTGTGACTTCCACTCACAGAGTTACATCTGTATTTCGTGGATTTCTTTGCTAGCCTTATTTCTGTGGAATCTGAGAACAGTTGTTTCGGATCCCTTTGAAGACTGTAGGGCCAAAGAAAATATCCTCCGATAACTAAGAGAAAGAAGCTTTCTGAGAAACTTCTTTGTGTTCTGTGAAATCATCTCGCAGAGTTACAGCTTTCCCCTCAAGAAGCCTTTCGCTACGACAGTTCTTGTGGAAATGGCAAAGTGATATTTGGAAGCCCATAGAGGACTATGGTGAAAAAGGAAATATCCTCAGATGAAATCTGGAAAGAAGCTTTCTGAGAAACTCCTTAGTGTTCTGTTAATTCATCTCACAGAGTTACATCTATATTTCGTGGATCTCTTTGCTAGCCTTATTTCTGTGGAATCTGAGAACAGATATTTCGGATCCCTTTGAAGACTATAGGGCCAAAGGAAATATCCTCCGATAACAAAGAGAAAGAAACTTTCTGAGAAACTTCTTTCTGTTCTGTGAAATCATCTCACAGAGTTACAGCTTTCCCCTCAAGAAGCCTTCCGCTAAGACAGTTCTTGTGGAAAAGGCAAAGTGATATTTGGAAGCCCATAGAGGACTATGGTGAAAAAGGAAATATCCTCAGATGAAATCTGGAAAGAAGCTTTCTGAGAAACTGCTCTGTGATGTGTGACTTCCACTCACAGAGTTACATCTGTATTTCGTGGATCTCTTTGCTACCCGTATTTCTGTGGAATCTGAGAACAGATATTTCGGATCCCTTTGAAGACTATAGGACCAAAGGAAATATCCTCCGATAACAAATAGAAAGAAGCTTTCTGAGAAACTTCTTTCTGTTCTGTGAAATCATCTCTCAGAGTTACAGCTTTCCCCTCAAGAAGCCTTTCGCTAAGACAGTTCTTGTGGAATTGGCAAAGTGATATTTGGAAGCCCATAGAGAGCTATGGTGAAAAAGGAAATATCCTCAGGTGAAATCTTGAAAGAAGCTTTCTGAGAAAATGCTTAGTGTTCTGTTAATTCATCCCACGGAGTTACATCTATATTTCGTGGATCTCTTTGCTAGCCTTTTTTCTGTGGAATCTGAGAACAGATATTTCGGATCCCTTTGAAGACTATAGGGCCAAAGGAAATATCCTCCGATAACAAAGAGAAAGAAGCTTTCTGAGAAACTTCTTGTTGTTCAGTGAAATCATCTCACAGTTACAGCTTTCCCCTCAAGAAGTCTTTCTGTAAGACAGTTCTTGTGGAATTGGCAAAGTGATATTAGGAAGCCCATAGAGGGCTATGGTGAAAAAGGAATTATCCTCAGATGAAATCTGGAAAGAAGCTTTCTGAGAAACTGCTTAGTGTTCTGTTAATTCATCTCAAAGAGTTACATCTGTATTTCGTGGATCTCTTTGCTAGCCTTATTTCTGGGTAATCTGAGAACATATATTTTGGATCCCTTTGAAGACTATAGGGCCTAAGGAAATATCCTCCGATAACAAAGAGAAAGAAGCTTTCTGAGAAACTTCTTTGTGTTCTGTGTAATCATCTCACAGAGTTACAGCTTTCCCCTCAAGAAGCCTTTCGCTAAGACAGTTCTTGTGGAAATGGCAAAGTGATATTTGGAAGCCCGTAGAGGACTATGGTCAAAAAGGAAATATCCTCAGATGAAATCTGGAAAGAGGCGTTCTGATAAACTGCTCTGTGATGTGTGACTTCCACTCACAGAGTTATATCTGTATTTCATGGATCTCTTTGCTAGCCTTATTTCTGTGGAATCTGAGAACAGATATTTCGGATCCCTTTGAAGACTATAGGGCCAAAGGAAATATCCTCCGAAAACTAAGAGAAAGAAGCTTTCTGAAAAACTTCTTTGTGTTCTGTGAAATCATCTCACAGAGTTACAGCTTTCCCCTCAAGAAGCCTTTCACGAAGACAGTTCTTGTGGAATTGGCAAAGTGATATTTGGAAGCCCTTAGAGGGCTATGGTGAAAAAGGAAATATCCTCAGATGAAATCTGGAAAGAAGCTTTCTGAGAAACTGCTTACTGTTCTATTAATTCATCTCACAGAGTTACATCTGTATTTCGTGGATCTCTTTGCTAGCCATATTTCTGTGGAATCTGAGAACAGATATTCCGGATCCCTATGTAGACTATAGGGCCAAAGGAAATATCTTCCGATAACAAAGAGAAAGAAGCTTTCTGAGAAACTTCTTTGTGTTCTGTGAAATCATCTCACAGAGTTACATCTTTCCCTTCAAGAAGCCTTTCGCTAAGACAGTTCTTGTGGAATTGGCAAAGTGATATTTGGAAGCCCATAGAGGGCTATGGTGAAAAAGGAAATATCCTCAGGTGAAATCTTGAAAGAAGCTTTCTGAGAAACTGCTTAGTGTTCTGTTAATTCATCTCACAGAGTTACATCTATATTTCGTTGATCTCTTTGCTAGCCTTATTTCTGAGGAATCTGAGAACAGATATTTCGGATCCCTTTGAAGACTATAGGGCCAATGGAAATATCCTCCGATAACAAAGAGAAAGAAGCTTTCTGAGAAACTTCTTTGTGTTCTGTGAAATGATCTCACAGAGTTACAGCTTTCCCCTCAAGAAGCCTTCCGCTAAGACATCTCTTGTGGAAATGGCAAAGTGATATTTGGAAGCCCATAGAGGACTATGGTGAAAAAGGAAACATCCTCAGATGAAATCTGGAAAGAAGCTTTCTGAGAAACTGCTCTGTGATGTGTGACTTCCACTCACAGAGTTACATCTGTATTTCGTGGATGTCTTTGCTAGCCGTATTTCTGTGGAATGTGAGAACAGATATTTCGGATCCCTTTGAAGACTATAGGACCAAAGGAAATATCCTCCGATAACAAAGAGAAAGAAGCTTTCTGAGAAACTTCTTTGTGTTCTGTGAAATCATCTCACAGAGTTACAGCTTTCCCCTCAAGAAGCCTTTCGCTAAGACAGTTCTTGTGGAATTGGCAAAGTGATATTTGGAAGCCCATAGAGGGCTCTGGTCAAAAAGAAAATATCCTCAGATGAAATCTGGAAAGAGGCTTCCTGAGAAACTGCTCTGTGATGTCTGACTTCCACTCACAGAGTTATATCTGTATTTCATGGATCTCTTTGCTAGCCTTATTTCTGTGGAATCTGAGAACAGATATTTCGGATCCCTTTGAAGACTATTGGGCCAAAGGAAATATCCTCCGAAAACTAAGAGAAAGAAGCTTTCTGAGAAACTTCTTTGTGTTCTGTGAAATCATCTCACAGAGTTACAGCTTTCTCCTCAAGAAGCCTTTTGCTAAGACAGTTCTTCTGGAGTTGGCAAAGTGATATTTGGTAGCCCTTAGAGGGCTATGGTGAAAAAGGAAATATCCTGAGATGAAATCTGGAAAGAAGCTTTCTGAGAAACTGCTCTGTGATGTGTGACTTCCACTCACAGAGTTACATCTGTATTTCGTGGATCTCTTTGCTAGTCTTATTTCTGGGGAATCTGAGAACAGATATTTCGGATCCCTTTGAAGACTATAGGACCAAAGGAAATATCCTCCGATAACTAAGAGAAAGAAGCTTTCTGAGAAACTTCTTTGTGTTCTGTGAAATCATCTCACAGAGTTACAGCTTTCCCCTCAAGAAGCCTTTCGCTAAGACAGTTCTTGTGGAATTGGCAAAGTGATATTTGGAAGCCCATAGAGGGCTATGTTGAAAAAGGAAATATCCTCAGATGAAATCTGGAAAGAGGCTTTCTGAGAAACTGCTCTGTGATGTGTGACTTCCACTCACAGAGTTATATCTGTATTTCATGGATCTCTTTGCTAGCCTTATTTCTGTGGAATCTGAGAACAGATATTTCGTATCCCTTTGAAGACTATAGGGCCAAAGGAAATATCCTCCGAAAACTAAGAGAAAGAAGCTTTCTGAGAAACTTCTTTGTGTTCTGTGAAATCATCTCACAGAGTTACAGCTTTCCCCTCAAGAAGCCTTCCGATAAGACAGTTCTTGTGGAAATGGCAAAGTGATATTTGGAATCCCATAGAGGACCATGGTGAAAAAAGAAATATCCTCAGATGAAATCTGGAAAGAAGCTTTCTGAGAAACTGCTTAGTGTTCTGTTAATTCATCTCACAGAATTACATCTCTATTTCGTGGATCTCTTTGCTAGCCTTATTTCTGTGGAATCTAAGAACAGATATTTCAGATCCCTTTGAAGACTATAGGGCCAAAGGAATTATCCTCCGATAACAAAGAGAAAGAAACTTTCTGAGAAACTTCTTTGTGTTTTGTGAAATCATCTCACACAGTTACAGCTTTCCCCTCAAGAAGCCTTCCGCTAAGACAGTTCTTGTGGAAATGGCAAAATGATATTTGGAAGCCCGTAGAGGACTATGGTGAAAAAGGAAATATCCTCAGATGAAATCTGGAAAGAAGCTTTCTGAGAAACTGCTCTGTGATGTGTGACTTCCACTCACAGAGTTACATCTGTATTTCGTGGATCTCTTTGCTAGCCTTATTTCTGGGGAATCTGAGAACAGATATTTCGGATCCCTTTGAAGACTATAGGACCAAAGGAAATATCCTCCGATAATAAAGAGAAAGAAGCTTTCTGAGAAACTTCTTTGTGTTCTGTGAAATCATCTCACAGAGTTACAGCTTTCCCCTCAAGTAGCCTTTCGCTAAGACAGTTCTTGTGGAAATGGCAAAGTGATATTTGGAAGCCCAAAGAGGGCTATGGTGAAAAAGGAAATATCCTCAGATGAAATCTGGAAAGAAGCTTTCTGAGAAACTGCTATTTAATGTGTGACTTCCACTCACAGAATTATATCTGTATTTCGTGGATCTCTTTGCTAGCCTTATTTCTGTGGAATCTGAGAACAGATATTTCGGATCCCTTTGAAGACTATAGGGCCAAAGGAAATATCCTCCGATAACAAAGAGAAAGAAGTTTTCTGAGAAACTTCTTTGTGTTCTGTGAAATCATCTCACAGAGTTACCGCTTTCCCCTCAAGAAGCCTTCCGCTAAGACAGTTCTTGTGGAAAGGGCAAAGTGATATTTGGAATCCCATAGAGGACTATGGTGAAAAAGGAAATATCCTCACATGAAATCTGGAAAGAAGCTTTCTGAGAAACTGCTTAGTGTTCTGTTAATTCATCTCACAGAGTTACATCTATATTTCGTGGATCTCTTTGCTAGCCTTATTTCTGTGGAATCTAAGAACAGATATTTCGGATCCCTTTGAAGACTATAGGGCCAAAGGAAATATCTTCCGATAACAAAGAGAAAGAAGCTTTCTGAGAAACTTCTTTGTGTTCTGTGAAATCATCTCACAGACTTACAGCTTTCCCCTCAAGAAGCCTTTCGCTAAGACAGTTCTTGTGGAATTGGCAAAGTGATATTTGGAAGCCCAGAGGGCTATGGTGAAAAAGGAAATATCCTCAGGTGAAATCTTGAAAGAAGTTTTCTGAGAAAATGCTTAGTGTTCTGTTAATTCATCTCACAGAGTTACATCTATATTTCGTGGATCTCTTTGCTAGCCTTATTTCTGTGGAATCTGAGAACAGATATTTCGGATCCCTTTGAAGACTATAGGGCCAACGGAAATATCCTCCGATAACAAAGAGAAAGAAGCTTTCTGAGAAACTTCTTTGTGTTCTGTGAAATCATCTCACAGAGTTACAGCTTTCCCCTCAAGAAGCCTTCCGCTAAGACAGTTCTTGTGGAAATGGCAAAGTGATATTTGGAAGCCCATAGAGGACTATGGTGAAAAAGGAAATATCCTCAGATGAAATCTGGAAAGAAGCTTTCTGAGAAACTGTTTAGTGTTCTGTTAATTCATCTCACATAGTTACATCTATATTTCGTGGATCTCTTTGCTAGCCTTATTTCTGTGGAATCTGAGAACAGATATTTCGGATCCCTTTGAAGACTATAGGGCCAAAGGAAATATCCTCCGATAACAAAGAGAAAGAAACTTTCTGAGAAACTTCTTTGTGTTCTGTGAAATCATCTCACAGAGTTACAGCTTTCCTCTCTAGAAGCCTTCCGCTAAGACAGTTCTTGTGGAAATGGCAAAGTGATATTTGAAAGCCCATAGAAGACTATGGTGAAAAAGGAAATATCCTCAGATGAAATCTGGAAAGAAGCTTTCTGAGAAACTGCTCTGTGATCTGTGACTTCCACTCACAGAGTTACATCTGTATTTCGTGGATCTCTTTGCTAGCCGTATTTCTGTGGAATCTGAGAACAGATATTTCGGATCCCTTTGAAGACTATAGGACCAAAGGAAATATCCTCCGATAACAAAGAGAAAGAAGCTTTCTGAGAAACTTCTTTGTGTTCTGTGAAATCATCTCACAGAGTTACAGATTTCTCCTCAAGAAGCCTTTTGCTAAGACAGTTCTTCTGGAGTTGGCAAAGTGATATATGGTAGCCCATACAGGGCTATGCTGAAAAAGGAAATATCCTCAGATGAAATCTGGAAAGAAGCTTTCTGAGAAACTCCTCTGTGATGTGTGACTTCCACTCACAGAGTTACATCTGTATTTCGTGGATCTCTTTGCTAGCCTTATTTCTGTGGAATCTGAGAACAGATATTTCGGATCCCTTTGAAGACTGTAGGGCCAAAGAAAATATCCTCCGATAACTAAAAGAAAGAAGCTTTCTGAGAAACTTCTTTGTATTCTGTGAAATCATCTCACAGAGTTACAGCTTTCCCCTCAAGAAGCCTTTCGCTAAAACAGTTCTTGTGGAATTGGCAAAGTTATATTTGAAAGCCCATAGTGGGCTATGGTGAAAAGGGAAATATCCTCTGATGAAATCTGGAAAGAAGATTTCTGAGAAACTGCTTAGTGTTCTGTTAATTCATCTCACAGAGTTACATCTGTATTTCGTGGATCTCTTTGCTAGCCTTATTTCTGGGGAATATGAGAACAGATATTTTGGATCCCTTTGAAGATTATAGGGCCTAAGGAAGTATCCTCCGATAACAAAGAGAAAGAAGCTTTCTGAGAAACTTGTTTGTGTTCTGTGTAATCATCTCACAGAGTTACAGCTTTCCCCTCAAGAAGCCTTTCGCTAAGACAGTTCTTGTGGAAATGGCAAAGTGATATTTGGAAGCCCATAGAGGGCTAAGGTGAAAAAGGAAATATCCTCAGATGAAATCTGGAAAGAAGCTTTCTGAGAAAGTGCTTAGTGTTCTGTTATTTCATCTCACAGAGTTACATCTATATTTCGTGGATCTCTTTGCTAGCCTTATTTCTGTGGAACCTAAGAACAGATATTTCGGATCCCTTTGAAGACTATAGGGCCAAAGGAAATATCCTCCGAAAACAAAGAGAAAGAAACTTTCTGAGAAACTTCTTTGTGTTCTGTGAAATCATCTCACAGAGTTACAGCATTCCCCTCAAGAAGCCTTCCGCTAAGACAGTTCTTGTGGAAATGGCAAAGTAATATTTGGAAGCCCATACAGGACTATGGTGAAAAAGGAAATATCCTCAGATGAAATCTGGAAAGAAGCTTTCTGAGAAACTGCTCTGTGATGTGTGACTTCCACTCACAGAGTTACATCTGTATTTCGTGGATCTCTTTGCTATCCTTATTTCTGTGGAATCTGAGAACAGATATTTCGGATCCCTTTGAAGACTATAGGACCACAGTAAATATCCTCCGATAACAAAGAGAAAGAAGCTTTCTGAGAAACTTCTTTGTGTTGTGTGAAATCATCTCACAGACTTACAGCTTTCCACTCAAGAAGCCTTTCGCTAAGACAGTTCTTGTGGAATTGGCAAAGTGATATTTGGAAGACCAGAGGGCTATGGTGAAAAAGGAAATATCCTCAGGTGAAATCTTGAAAGAAGTTTTCTGAGAAAATGCTTAGTGTTCTGTTAATTCATCTCAC
Source organism: Macaca fascicularis (assembly GCF_037993035.2). Lineage (NCBI taxonomy): Eukaryota > Metazoa > Chordata > Mammalia > Primates > Cercopithecidae > Macaca > Macaca fascicularis. The sequence continues at coordinate 52,624,641 of NC_088380.1, forward strand.
AGAGTTACATCTATATTTCGTGGATCTCTTTGCTAGCCTTATTTCTGTGGAATCTGAGAACAGATATTTCGGATCCCTTTGAAGACTATAGGGCCAAAGGAAATATCCTCCGATAACAAAGAGAAAGAAGCTTTCTGAGAAACTTCTTTGTGTTCTGTGAAATCATCTCACAGAGTTACAGCTTTCCCCTCAAGAAGCCTTCCGCTAAGACCGTTCTTGTGGAAATGGCAAAGTGATATTTGGAAGCCCATAGAGGACTATGGTGAAAAAGGAAATATCCTCAGATGAAATCTGGAAAGAAGCTTTCTGAGAAACTGCTCTGTGATGTGTGACTTCCACTCACAGAGTTACATCTGTATTTCGTGGATCTCTTTGCTAGCCTTATTTCTGGGGAATCTGAGAACAGGTATTTCGGATCCCTTTGAAGACTATAGGGCCAAAGGAAATATCCTCCGATAACTAAGAGAAAGAAGCTTTCTGAGAAACTTCTTTGTGTTCTGTGAAATCATCTCACAGAGTTACAGCTTTCCCCTCAAGAAGCCTTTCGCTAAGACAGTTCTTGTGGAATTGGCAAAGTGATATTTGGAAGCCCATAGAGGGCTATGGTGAAAAAGGAAATATCCTCAGTTGAAATCTGGAAAGAAGCTTTCTGAGAAACTGCTCTGTGATGTGTGACTTCCACTCACCGAGTTACATCTGTATTTCGTGGATCTCTTTGCTAGCCTTATTTCTGGGGAATCTGAGAACAGATATTCCGGATCCCTTTGAAGACTATAGGGCCAAAGGAAATATCCTCCGATAACAAAGAGAAAGAAGCTTTCTGAGAAACTTCTTTGTGTTCTGTGTAATCGTCTCACAGAGTTACAGCTTTCCCCTTAGGATGCCTTTGCTAAGACAGTTCTTGTGGAAATGGCAAATTGATATTTGGAAGCCCCTAGAGGGCTATGGTGAAAAAGGAAATATCCTCCGATGAAATCCGGAAAGAAGCTTTCTGAGAAACTGCTCTGTGATGTATGACTTCCACTCACAGAGTTACATCTCTATTTCGTGGTTCTCTTTGCTAGCCTTATTTCTGTGGAATCTGAGAACAGATATTTCGGATCCCTTTGTAGACTATAGGAAGAAAGGAAATATCCTCCAATAACAAATAGAAAGAAGCTTTCTGAGAAACTTCTTTGTGTCTGTGAAATCATTTCACAGAGTTACAGCTTTCCCCTCAAGAAGACTTTCGCTAACACAGTTCTTGTGTAATTGGCAAAGTGATATTTGAAAGCCCATAGAGGGCTATGGTGAATAAGGAAATATCCTCAGATGAAATCTGGAAAGAAGATTTCTGAGAAACTGCTTAGTGTTCTGTTAATTCATCTCACAGAGTTATATCTGTATTTCGTGGATCTATTTGCTAGCCTTATTTCTGTGGAATCTGAGAACAGATATTTCGGATCCCTTTGAAGACTATAGGGCCAAAGGAAATATACTCCGATAACAAAGAGAAAGAAGCTTTCTGAGAAACTTCTTTGTGTTCTGTGAAATTATCTCACAGAGTTACAGCTTTCCCATCAAGAAGCCTTTTGCTAAGACAGTTCTTCTGCAATTAGCAAAGTGATATTTGGTAGCCCATACAGGGCTATGGTGAAAAAGGAAATATCCTCAGATGAAATCTGGAAAGAAGCTTTCTGAGAAACTGCTTAGTGTTCTGTTAATTCATCTCACAGAGTTACATCTGTGTTTCGTGGATCTCTTTGCTAGCCTTATTTCTGAGGAATGTGAGAACAGATATTTCGGATCCCTTTGAAGACTGTAGGGCCAGGGGAAATATCCTCCGATAACAAAGCGAAAGAAGGTTTCTGAGAAACTTCTTTGTGTTCTGCCAAATCATCTCACAGAGTTACAGCTTTCGCCTCAAGAAGCCTTTCTCTAAGACAGTTCTTGTGGAATTGGCAAAGTGATATTTGGAAGCCCATAGAGGGCTATGGTGAAAAAGGAAATATACTCAGATGAAATCTGGAAAGAAGCTTTCTGAGAAACTGCTTACTGTTCTGTTATTTCATCTCACAGAGTTACATCTGTATTTCGTGGATCTCTTTGCTAGCCTTATTTCTGGGGAATCTGAGAACAGATATTTCGGATCCCTATGAAGGCTATAGGGCCAAAGGAAATATCTTCCGATAAAAAAGAGAAAGAAGCTTTCTGAGAAACTTCTTTGCGTTCTGTGAAATCATCTCATAGAGTTACAGCTTTCCCCTCAAGAAGCCTTTCCCAAAGACAGTCTTGTGGAATTGGCAAAGTGATATTTGGAAGCCCATAGAGGGCTATGGTGAAAAAGGAAATATCCTCAGTTGAAATCTGGAAAGAAGCTTTCTGAGAAACTGCTCTGTGATGTGTGACTTCTACTCACAGAGTTACATCTATATTTCGTGGATCTCTTTGCTAGCCTTATTTCTGTGGAATCTGAGAACAGATATTTCGGATCCCTTTGAAGACTATAGGAACAAAGGAAATATCCTCCAATAACAAATAGAAAGAAGCTTTCTGAGAAACTTCTTTGTGTCTGTGAAATTATCTCACAGAGTTACAGCTTTCCCCTCAAGAAGCCTTTCGCTAACACAGTTCTTGTGTAATTGGCAAAGTGATATTTGAAAGCCCATAGCGGGCTATGGTGAATAAGGAAATATCCTCAGATGAAATCTGGAAATAAGATTTCTGAGAAACTGCTTAGTGTTCTGTTAATTCATCTCACAGAGTTACATCTGTATTTCGTGGATCTCTTTGCTAGCATTATTTCTGTGGAATCTGAGAACAGATATTTCGGATCCCTTTGAAGACTATAGGGCCAAAGGAAATATACTCCGATAACAAAGAGAAAGAAGCTTTCTGAGAAACTTCTTTGTGTTCTGTGAAATTATCTCACAGAGTTACAGCTTTCCCATCAAGAAGCCTTTTGCTAAGACAATTCTTCTGCAATTAGCAAAGTGATATTTGGTAGCCCCTAGAGGGCTATGGTTAAAAAGGAAATATCCTCAGATGAAATCTGGAAAGAAGCTGTCTTAGAAACTGCTCTGTGATGTGTGACTTCCACTCACAGAGTTACATCTGTATTTCGTGGATCTCTTTGCTAGCCTTATTTCTGTGGAATCTGAGAACAGATATTTCGGATCCTTTTGAAGACTACTGGGCAAAAGGAAATATCCTCCGGTAACTAAGAGAAAGTAGCTTTCTGAGAAACATCTTTGTGTTCTGTGAAATCATCTCACAGAGTTACAGCTTTCCCCTCAAGAAGTCTTTCTCTAAGACAGTTCTTGTGGAATTGGCAAAGTGATATTTGGAAGCCCATAGAGGGCTATGGTGAAAAAGGAATTATCCTCAGATGGAATCTGGAAAGAAGCTTTCTGAGAAACTGCTTAGTGTTCTGTTAATTCATCTCACAGAGTTACATCTGTTTTTCGTGGATCTCTTTGCTAGCCTTATTTCTGGGGAATCTGAGAACAGATATTTTGGATCCCTTTGAAGACTATAGGGCCTAAGGAAATATCCTCCGATAACAAAGAGAAAGAAGCTTTCTGAGAAACTTCTTTGTGTACTGTGTAATCATCTCACAGAGTTACAGCTTTCCCCTCAAGAAGCCTTTCGCTAAGACAGTTCTTGTGGAATTGGCAAAGTGATATTTGGAAACCCATAGGGTGCTGCGGTGAAAAAGGAAATATCCTCAGATGAAATCTGGAAAGAAGCTTTCTGAGAAAGTGCCCTGTTATGTGTGACTTCCACTCACAGAGTTACATCTGTATTTCGTGGATCTCTTTGCTAGCCTTATTTCTGTGGAATCTGAGAACAGATATTTCGGATCCCTTTGAAGACTATAGGGCCAAAGGAAATATCCTCCGATAACTAAGAGAAAGAAGCTTTCTGAGAAACTTCTTTGTGTTCTGTGAAATCATCTCACAGAGTTACAGCTTTCCCCTCAAGAAGCCTTTCGCTAAGACAGTTCTTGTGGAATTAGCAAAGTGATATTTGGAAGCCCATAGAGGGCTATGGTGAAAAAGGAAATATCCTCAGATGAAATCTGGAAAGAAGCTTTCTCAGAAACTGCTTACTGTTCTGTTATTTCACCTCAGAGAGTTACATCTGTATTTCGTGGATCTCTTTGCTAGCCTTATTTCTGGGGAATTTGAGAACAGATATTACGGATCATTGTGAATACTATAGGGCCGAAGGAAATGTCTTCCGATAACAAAGAGAAAGAAGCTTTCTGAGAAACTTCTTTGTGTTCTGTGAAATCATCTCACAGAGTTACAGCTTTCTCCTCAAGAAGCCTTTTGCTAAGACAGTTCTTCTGGAGTTTTCAAAGTGGTATTTGGTAGCCCTTAGAGGGGTATGGTGAAAAAGGAAATATCCTCAGATGAAATCTGGAAAGAAGCTTTCTGAGAAACTGCTCTGTGATGTGTGACTTCCACTCACAGAGTTACATCTGTATTTCGTGGATCTCTTTGCTAGCCTTATTTCTGGGGAATCTGAGAACAGATATTTCGGATCCGTTTGAAGACTATAGGGCCAAAGAAAATATCCTCCGATAACTAAGAGAAAGAAGCTTTCTGAGAAACTTCTTTGTGTTCTCTGAAATCATCTCACAGATTTACAGCTTTCCCCTAAAAAAGCCTTTCGCTAAGACAGTTCTTGTGGAATTGGCAAAGTGATATTTGGAAGCCCATAGAGGGCTATGGTGAAAAAGGAAATATCCTCAGTTGAAATCTGGAAAGAAGCTTTCTGAGAAACTGCTTACTGTTCTGTTATTTCATCTCACAGAGTTACATCTGTATTTCGTGGATCTCTTTGCTAGCCTTATTTCTGGGGAATCTGAGATCAGATATTTCGGATCCCTTTGAAGAATATAGGGCCAAACGAAATATCTTCCAATAACAAAGAGAAAGAAGCTTTCTGAGAAACTTCTTTGGGTTCTGTGAAATCATCTCACAGAGTTACAGCTTTCCCCTCAAGAAGCCTTTCGCTAAGACAGTTCTTGTGGAAATGGCAAAGTGATATTTGGAAGCCCAAAGAGGGCTATGGTGAAAAAGGAAATATCCTAAGATGAAATCTGGAAAGAAGCTTTCTGAGAAACTGCTCTGTGATGTGTGACTTCCACTCGCAGAATTATATCTGTATTTCGTGGATCTCTTTGCTAGCCTTATTTCTGTGGAATCTGAGGACAGATATTTCGGATCCCTTTGAAGACTATAGGGCCAAAGGAAATATCGTCCGATAACTAAGAGAAAGAAGCTTTCTGAGAAACTTCTTTTTGTTCTGTGAAATCATCTCACAGAGTTACAGCTTTCCCCTCAAGAAGCCTTTCGCTAAGAGAGTTCTTGTGGAATTGGCAAAGTGATATTTGGAAGCCCATGGAGGGCTATGGTGAAAAAGGAAATATCCTCAGATAAATTTCTGGAAAGAAGCTTTCTGAGAAACTGCTTACTGTTCTGTTAATTCATCTCCCAGAGTTACATCTGTATTTCGTGGATCTCTTTGCTAGCCTTATTTCTGGGGAATCTGAGAACAGATATTTCGGATCCCTATGAAGTCTATAGGGCCAAAGGAAATATCCTCCGAAAACTAAGAGAAAGAAGCTTTCTGAGAAACTTCTTTGTGTTCTGTGAAATCATCTCACAGAGTTACAGCTTTCCCCTCAAGAAGCCTTTCGCTAAGACAGTTCTTGTGGAATTGGCAAAGTGATATTTGGAAGCCGATAGAGGGCTATGGTGAAAAAGGAAATATCCTCAGGTGAAATCTTGAAAGAAGCTTTCTGAGAACCTGCTTAGTGTTCTGTTAATTCATCTCACAGAGTTACATCTATATTTCGTGGATCTCTTGCTAGCCTTATTTCTGTGGAATCTGAGAACAGATATTTCGGATCCCTTTGAAGACTATAGGGCCAAAGGAAATATCCTCCGATAACAAAGAGAAAGAAGCTTTCTGAGAAACTTCTTTGTGTTCTGTGAAATCATCTCACAGAGTTACAGCTTTCCCATCAAGAAGCCTTCCGCTAAGACAGTTCTTGTGGAAAGGGCAAAGTGATATTTGGAATCCCATAGAGGACTATGGTGAAAAAGGAAATATCCTCAGATGAAATCTGGAAAGAAGCTTTCTGAGAAACTGCTTAGTGTTCTGTTAATTCATCTCACAGAGTTACATCTATATTTCGTGGATCTCTTTGCTAGCCTTATTTCTGTGGAATCTAAGAACAGATATTTCGGATCCCTTTGAAGACTATAGGGCCAAAGGAAATATCCTCCGATAACAAAGAGAAAGAAACTTTCTGAGAAACTTCTTTGTGTTCTGTGAAATCATCTCACAGAGTTACAGCTTTCCCCTCAAGAAGCCTTCCGCTAAGACAGTTCTTGTGGAAATGGCAAAGTGATATTTGGAAGAACATAGAGGACTATGGTGAAAAAGGAAATATCCTCAGATGAAATCTGGAAAGAAGCTTTCTCAGAAACTGCTTACTGTTCTGTTATTTCACCTCAGAGAGTTACATCTGTATTTCGTGGATCTCTTTGCTAGCCTTATTTCGGTGGAATCTGAGAACAGATATTTCGGATCCCTTTGAAGACTATAGGACCAACGGAAATATCCTCCGATAACAAAGAGAAAGAAGCTTTCTGAGAAACTTCTTTGTGTTCTGTGAAATCATCTCACAGAGTTACAGCTTTCTCCTCAAGAAGCCTTTTGCTAAGACAGTTCTTCTGGAGTTGGCAAAGTGATATTTGGTAGCCCATAGAGGGCTATGGTGAAAAAGGAAATATCATCAGATGAAATCTGGAAAGAAGCTTTCTGAGAAACTGCTCTGTGATGTGTGACTTCCACTCACAGAGTTACATCTGTATTTCGTGGATCTCTTTGCTAGCCTTATTTCTGGGGAATCTGAGAACAGATATTTCGGATCCCTTTGAAGACTATAGGGCCAAAGAAAATATCCTCCGATAACTAAGAGAAAGAAGCTTTCTGAGAAACTTCTTTGTGTTCTGTGAAATCATCTCACAGAGTTACAGCTTTCCCCTCAAGAAGCCTTTCGCAAAGACAGTTCTTGTGGAATTGGCAAAGTGATATTTGGAAGCCCATAGAGGGCTAGGGTGAAAAAGGAAATATCCTCAGTTGAAATCTGGAAAGCAGCTTTCTGAGAAACTGCTTACTGTTCTGTTATTTCATCTCACAGAGTTACATCTGTATTTCGTGGATCTCTTTGCTAGCCTTATTTCTGGGGAATCTGAGAACAGATATTTCTGATCCCTTTGAAGAATATAGGGCCAAACGAAATATCTTCCAATAACAAAGAGAAAGAAGCTTTATGAGAAATTTCTTTGTGTTCTGTGAAATCATCTCACAGAGTTACAGCTTTCCCCTCAAGAAGCCTTTCACTAAGACACTTCTTGTGGAAATGGCAAAGTGATATTTGGAAGCCCAAAGAGGGCTATGGTGAAAAAGGAAATATCCTCAGATGAAATCTGGAAAGAAGCTTTCTGAGAAACTGCTCTTTGATGTGTGACTTCCACTCACAGAATTATATCTGTATTTCGTGGATCTCTTTGCTAGCCTTATTTCTGTGGAATCTGAGAACAGATATTTCGGATCCCTTTGAAGACTATAGGGCCAAAGGAAATATCGTCCGATAACTAAGAGAAAGAAGCTTTCTGAGAAACTTCTTTGTGTTCTGTGAAATCATCTCACAGAGTTACAGCTCTCCCCTCAAGAAGCCTTTCGACACGAGAGTTCTTGTGGAATTGGCAAAGTGATATTTGGAAGCCCATAGAGGGCTATGGTGAAAAAGGAAATATCCTCCGATGAAATCCGGAAAGTAGCTTTCTGAGAAACTGCTCTGTGATGTGTGACTTCCACTCACAGAGTTACATCTATATTTCGTGGTTCTATTTGCTAGCCTTATTTCTGTGGAATCTGAGAACAGATATTTCGGATCCCTTTGTAGACTATAGGAACAAAGGAAATATCCTCCAATAACAAATAGAAAGAAGCTTTCTGAGAAACTTCTTTGTGTCTGTGAAATCATTTCACAGAGTTACAGCTTTCCCCTCAAGAAGACTTTCGCTAACACAGTTCTTGTGTAATTGGCAAAGTGATATTTGAAAGCCCATAGAGGGCTACGGTGAATAAGGAAATATCCTCAGATGAAATCTGGAAAGAAGCTTTCTGAGAAACTGCTTAGTGTTCTGTTAATTCATCTCACAGAGTTATATCTGTATTTCGTGGATCTCTTTGCTAGCCTTATTTCTGTGGAATCTGAGAACAGATATTTCGGATCCCTTTGAAGACTATAGGGCCAAAGGAAATATACTCGGATAACAAAGAGAAAGAAGCTTTCTGAGAAACTTATTTGTGTTCTGTGAAATTATCTCACAGACTTACAGCTTTCCCATCAAGAAGCCTTTTGCTAAGACAGTTCTTCTGCAATTATCAAAGTGATATTTGGTAGCCCATAGAGGGCTATGGTGAAAAAGGAAATATCCTCAGATGAAATCTGGAAAGAAGCTTTCTCAGAAACTGCTTAGTGTTCTGTTAATTCATCTCACAGAGTTACATCTGTGTTTCGTGGATCTCTTTGCTAGCCTTATTTCTGTGGAATCTGAGAACAGATATTTCGGATCCCTTTGAAGACTGTAGGGCCAAAGGAAATATCCTCCGATAACAAAGCGAAAGAAGCTTTCTGAGAAACTTCTTTGTGTTCTGCGAAATCTTCTCACAGAGTTACAGCTTTCCCCTCAAGAAGCCTTTCGCTAAGACAGTTCTTGTGGAATTGGCAAAGTGATATTTGGAAGCCCATAGAGGGCTATGGTGAAAAAGGAAACATGCTCCGATGAAATCCGGAAAGAAGCTTTCTGAGAAACTGCTCTGTGATGTGTGACTTCCACTCACAGAGTTACATCTATATTTCGTGGATCTCTTTGCTAGACTTATTTCTGTGGAATCTGAGAACAGATATTTCGGATCCCTTTGTAGACTATAGAAACAAAGGAAATATCCTCCAATAACAAATAGAAAGAAGCTTTCTGAGAAACTTCTTTGTGTCTGTGAAATCATCTCACAGAGTTACAGCTTTCCCCTCAAGAAGACTTTCGCTAACACAGTTCTTGTGTAATTGGCAAAGTGATATTTGAAAGTCCATAGAGGGCTACGGTGAATAAGCAAATATCCTCAGATGAAATCTGGAAAGAAGATTTCTGAGAAACTGCTTAGTGTTCTGTTAAATCGTCTCATAGAGTTATATCTATATTTCGTGGATCTCTTTGCTAGCCTTATTTCTGTGGAATCTGAGAACAGATATTTCGGATCACTTTGAAGACTATAGGGCCAAAGGAAATATACTCCGATAACAAAGAGAAAGAAGCTTTCTGAGAAACTTCTTTGTGTTCTGTGAAATTATCTCACAGAATTACAGCTTTCCCATCAAGAAGCCTTTTGCTAAGACAGTCCTTCTGCAATTAGCAAAGTGATATTTGGTATCCCATAGAGGGCTATGGTGAAAAAGGAAATATGCTCAGATGAAATCTGGAAAGAAGCTTTCTCAGAAAGTGCTTAGTGTTTTGTTAATTCATCTCACAGACTTACATCTGTATTTCGTGGATCTCTTTGCTAGCCTTATTTCTGTGGAATCTGAGAACAGATATTTCGCATCCCTTTGAAGACTATAGGGCCAAAGGAAATATCCTCCGATAACTAAGAGAAAGAAGCTTTCTGAGAAACTTCTTTGTGTTCTGTGAAATCATCTCACAGAGTTACAGCTTTCCCCTTAAGAAGTCTTTCGCTAAGACACTTCTTGTGGAATTGGCAAAGTGATATTTGGAAGCCCATAGAGGGCTATGTTGAAAAAGGAAATATACTCAGATGAAATCTGGAAAGAAGCTTTCTGAGAAACTGCTTACTGTTCTGTTATTTCATCTCACAGAGTTACATCTGTGTTTCGTGGATCTCTTTGCTAGCCTTATTTCTGGGGAATCTGAGAACAGATATTTCGGATCCCTATGAAGACTATAGGGCCAAAGGAAATATCTTCCGATAAAAAAGAGAAAGAAGCTTTCTGAGAAACTTCTTTGTGTTCTGTGAAATCATCTCACAGAGTTACAGCTTTCCCCTCAAGAAGCCTTTCCCTAAGACAGTTCTTGTGGAATTGGCAAAGTGATATTTGGAAGCCCATAGAGGGCTATGGTGAAAAAGGAAATATCCTCCGATGAAATCTGGAAAGAAGCTTTCTGAGAAACTGCTCTGTGATGTGTGACTTCCACTCACAGAGTTACATCTATATTTCGTGGATCTCTTTGGTAGCCTTACATCTGTGGAATCTGAGAACAGATATTTGGGATCCCTTTGAAGACTATAGGGCCAAAGGAAATATCCTCCGATAACAAAGAGAAAGAAGCTTTCTGAGAAACTTCTTTGTGTTCTGTGAAATCATCTCACAGAGTTACAGCTTTCCCCTCAAGAAGTCTTTCGCTAAGACAATTCTTGTGGAATTGGCAAAGTGACATTTGGAAGCCCTTAGAGGGTTATGGTGAAAAAGGAAATATCCTCCGATGAAATCTGGAAAGAAGCTTTCTGAGAAACTGCTTACTGTTCTGTTAATTCATCTCACAGAGTTACATCTGTATTTCGTGGATCTCTTTGCTAGCCTTATTTCTGTGGAATCTGAGAACAGATATTTCGGATCCCTTTGAAGACTATAGGGCCAACGGAAATATCCTCCGATAACTAAGAGAAAGAAGCTTTCTGAGAAACTTCTTTGTGTTCTGTGAAATCATCTCACAGAGTTACAGCTTTCCCCTTAAGAAGCCTTTCGCTAAGACAGTTCTTGTGGAATTGGCAAAGTGATATTTGGAAGCCCATAGAGGGCTCTGGTGAAAAAGGAAATATCCTCAGATGAAATCTGGAAAGAAGCTTTCTGAAAAACTGCTTAGTGTTCTGTTAATTCATCTCACAGAGTTACATCTGTGTTTCGTGGATCTCTTTGCTAGCCTTATTTCTTAGGAATCTGAGAGCAGATATTTCGGATCCCTTTGAAGACTGTAGGGCCAAGGGAAATATCCTCCGATAACAAAGCGAAAGAAGCTATCTGAGAAACTTCTTTGTGTTCTACGAAATCATCTCACAGAGTTACAGCTTTCCCCTCAAGAAGCCTTTCGCTAAGACAGTTCTTGTGGAATTGGCAAAGTGATATTTGGAAGCCCATAGAGGGCTATGGTGAAAAAGGAAATATCCTCAGATGAAATCTGGAAAGAAGCTTTCTGAGAAACTGCTTACTGTTCTGTTATTTCATCTCCCAGAGTTACATCTGTATTTCGTGTATCTCTTTGCTAGCCTTATTTCTGGGGAATCTGAGAACAGATATTTCGGATCCCTATGAAGACTATAGGGCCAAAGGAAATATCTTCCGATAAAAAAGAGAAAGAAGCTTTCTGAGAAACTTCTTTGTGTTCTGTGAAATCATCTCACAGAGTTACAGCTTTCCCCTCAAGAAGCCTTTCCCTAAGACAGTTCTTGTGGAATTGGCAAAGTGATATTTGGAAGCCCATAGAGGGCTATGGTGAAAAAGGAAATATCCTCCGATGAAATCTGGAAAGAAGCTTTCTGAGAAACTGCTCTGTGATGTGTGACTTCCACTCACAGAGTTACATCTATATTTCGTGGATCTCTTTGGTAGCCTTACATCTGTGGAATCTGAGAACAGATATTTGGGATCCCTTTGAAGACTATAGGGCCAAAGGAAATATCCTCCGATAACAAAGAGAAAGAAGCTTTCTGAGAAACTTCTTTGTGTTCTGTGAAATCATCTCACAGAGTTACAGCTTTCCCCTCAAGAAGTCTTTCGCTAAGACAATTCTTGTGGAATTGGCAAAGTGACATTTGGAAGCCCTTAGAGGGTTATGGTGAAAAAGGAAATATCCTCCGATGAAATCTGGAAAGAAGCTTTCTGAGAAACTGCTTACTGTTCTGTTAATTCATCTCACAGAGTTACATCTGTATTTCGTGGATCTCTTTGCTAGCCTTATTTCTGTGGAATCTGAGAACAGATATTTCGGATCCCTTTGAAGACTATAGGGCCAACGGAAATATCCTCCGATAACTAAGAGAAAGAAGCTTTCTGAGAAACTTCTTTGTGTTCTGTGAAATCATCTCACAGAGTTACAGCTTTCCCTTCAAGAAGCCTTTCGCTAAGACAGTTCTTGTGGAATTGGCAAAGTGATATTTGGAAGCCCATAGAGGGCTCTGGTGAAAAAGGAAATATCCTCAGATGAAATCTGGAAAGAAGCTTTCTGAAAAACTGCTTAGTGTTCTGTTAATTCATCTCACAGAGTTACATCTGTGTTTCGTGGATCTCTTTGCTAGCCTTATTTCTTAGGAATCTGAGAGCAGATATTTCGGATCCCTTTGAAGACTGTAGGGCCAAGGGAAATATCCTCCGATAACAAAGCGAAAGAAGCTATCTGAGAAACTTCTTTGTGTTCTACGAAATCATCTCACAGAGTTACAGCTTTCCCCTCAAGAAGCCTTTCGCTAAGACAGTTCTTGTGGAATTGGCAAAGTGATATTTGGAAGCCCATAGAGGGCTATGGTGAAAAAGGAAATATCCTCAGATGAAATCTGGAAAGAAGCTTTCTGAGAAACTGCTTACTGTTCTGTTATTTCATCTCCCAGAGTTACATCTGTATTTCGTGTATCTCTTTGCTAGCCTTATTTCTGGGGAATCTGAGAACAGATATTTCGGATCCCTATGAAGACTATAGGGCCAAAGGAAATATCTTCCGATAACAAAGAGAAAGAAGCTTTCTGAGAAACTTCTTGGTGTTCTGTGAAATCATCTCACAGAGTTACAGCTTTCCCCTCAAGAAGCCTTTCCCTAAGACAGTTCTTGTGGAATTGGCAAAGTGATATTTGGAAGCCCATAGAGGTCTATGGTGAAAAAGGAAGTATCATCAGATGAAATCTGAAAAGAAGCTTTCTGAGAAACTGCTTAGTGTTCTGTTAATTCATCTCACAGAGTTACATCTGTGTTTCGTGGATCTCTTTGCTAGCCTTATTTCTGTGGAATCTGAGAACAGATATTTCAGATCCCTTTTAAGACTGTAGGGCCAAAGGAAATATCCTCCGATAACAAAGCGAAAGAAGCTTTCTGAGAAACTTCTTTGTGTTCTGCGAAATCTTCTCACAGAGTTACAGCTTTCCCCTCAAGAAGCCTTTCGCTAAGACAGTTCTTGTGGAATTGGCAAAGTGATATTTGGAAGCCCAAAGAGGGCTACGGTGAAAAAGGATATATCCTCAGAAGAAATCTGGAAAGAAGCTTTCTGAGAAACTGCTTAGTGTTCTGTTAATTCATCTCACAGAGTTACATCTGTATTTCGTGGATCTCTTTGCTAGCCTTATTTCTGTGGAATCTGAGAACAGATATTTCGGATCCCTTTGTAGACTATAGGAACAAAGGAAATTTCCTCCAATAACAAATAGAAAGAAGCTTTCTGAGAAACTTCTTTGTGTCTGTGAAATCATCTCACAGAGTTACAGCTTTCCCCTCAAGAAGACTTTCGCTAACACAGTTCTTGTGTAATTGGCAAAGTGATATTTGAAAGCCCATAGAGGGCTATGGTGAATAAGGAAATATCCTCAGATGAAATCTGGAAAGAAGATTTCTGAGAAACTGCTTAGTGTTCTGTTAATTCATCTCACAGAGTTATATCTGTATTACGTGGATCTCTTTGCTAGCCTTATTTCTGTGGAATCTGAGAACAGATATTTCGGATCCCTTTGAAGACTATAGGGCCAAAGGAAATATACTCCGATAACAAAGAGAAAGAAGCTTTCTGAGAAACTTATTTGTGTTCTGTGAAATTATCTCACAGACTTACAGCTTTCCCATCAAGAAGCCTTTTGCTAAGACAGTTCTTCTGCAATTATCAAAGTGATATTTGGTAGCCCATAGAGGGCTATGGTGAAAAAGGAAATATCCTCAGATGAAATCTGGAAAGAAGCTTTCTCAGAAACTGCTTAGTGTTTTGTTAATTCATCTTACCGAGTTACATCTGTATTTCGTGGATCTCTTTGCTAGCCTTATTTCTGTGGAATCTGAGAACAGATATTTCGGATCCCTTTGAAGACTATAGAGCCAAAGGAAATATCCTCCGATATCAAAGCGAAAGAAGCTTTCTGAGAAACTTCTTTGTGTTCTGCCAAATCATCTCACAGAGTTACAGCTTTCCCCTCAAGAAGCCTTTCGCTAAGACAGTTCTTGTGGAATTGGCAAAGTGATATTTGGAAGCCCATAGAGGGCTATGGTGAAAAAGGAAATATACTCAGATGAAATCTGGAAAGAAGCTTTCTGAGAAACTGCTTACTGTTCTGTTATTTCATCTCACAGAGTTACATCTGTATTTCGTGGATCTCTTTGCTAGCCTTATTTCTGGGGAATCTGAGAACAGATATTTCGGATCCCTATGAAGACTATAGGGCCAAAGGAAATATCTTCCGATAAAAAAGAGAAAGAAGCTTTCTGAGAAACTTCTTTGTGTTCTGTGAAATCATCTCATAGAGTTACAGCTTTCCCCTCAAGAAGCCTTTCCCTAAGACAGTTCTTGTGGAATTGGCAAAGTGATATTTGGAAGCCCATAGAGGGCTATGGTGAAAAAGGAAATATCCTCCGATGAAATCTGGAAAGAAGCTTTCTGAGAAACTGCTCTGTTATGTGTGACTTCTACTCACAGAGTTACATCTATATTTCGTGGATCTCTTTGCTAGCCTTATTTCTGTGGAATCTGAGAACAGATATTTCGGATCCCTTTGAAGTCTATAGGAACAAAGGAAATATCCTCCAATAACAAATAGAAAGAAGCTTTCTGAGAAACTTCTTTGTGTCCGTGAAATTATCTCACAGAGTTACAGCTTTCCCCTCAAGAAGCCTTTCGCTAACACAGTTCTTGTGTAATTGGCAAAGTGATATTTGAAAGCCCATAGAGGGGTACGGAGAAAAAGGAAATATCCTCAGATGAAATCTGGAAAGAAGCTTTCTGAGAAAGTGCTCTGTCATGTGTGACTTCCACTCACAGAGTTACATCTGTATTTCGTGGATCTCTTTGCTAGCCTCATTTCTGTGGAATCTGAGAACAGATATTTCGGATCCCTTTGAAGACTATAGAGCCAAAGGAAATATCCTCCGATAACTAAGAGAAACAAGCTTTCTGAGAAACTTCTTTGTGTTCTGTGAAATCATCTCACAGAGTTGCAGCTTTCCCCTCAAGAAGCCTTTCGCTAAGACAGTTCTTGTGGAATTGGCTAAGTGATATTTGGAAGCCCATAGAGGGCTATGGTGAAAAAGGAAATATCCTCAGATGAAATCTGGAAAGAAGCTTTCTGAGATACTGCTTACTGTTCTGTTATTTCATCTCACAGACTTACATCTGTATTTCGTGGATCTCTTTGCTAGCCTTATTTCTGGGGAATCTGAGAACAGATATTTCGGATCCCTATGAAGACTATAGGGCCAAAGGAAATATCTTCCGATAAAAAAGAGAAAGAAGCTTTCTGAGAAACTTCTTTGTGTTCTGTGAAATCATCTCACAGAGTTACAGCTTTCCCCTCAAG
Organism: Macaca fascicularis; assembly: GCF_037993035.2. NCBI lineage: Eukaryota > Metazoa > Chordata > Mammalia > Primates > Cercopithecidae > Macaca > Macaca fascicularis. The sequence continues at coordinate 52,640,262 of NC_088380.1, forward strand.
AAGCCTTTCCCTAAGACAGTTCTTGTGGAATTGGCAAAGTGATATTTGGAAGCCCATAGAGGGCTATGGTGAAAAAGGAAATATCCTCCGATGAAATCTGGAAAGAAGCTTTCTGAGAAACTGCTCTGTGATGTGTGACTTCCACTCACAGAGTTACATCTATATTTCGTGGATCTCTTTGGTAGCCTTATTTCTGTGGAATCTGAGAACAGATATTTGGGATCCCTTTGAAGACTATAGGGCCAAAGGAAATATCCTCCGATAACAAAGAGAAAGAAGCTTTCTGAGAAACTTCTTTGTGTTCTGTGAAATCATCTCACAGAGTTATAGCTTTCCCCTCAAGAAGTCTTTCGCTAAGAGAATTCTTGTGGAATCGGCAAAGTGATATTTGGAATCCCATAGAGGGTTATGGTGAAAAAGGAAATATCCTCCGATGAAATCTGGAAAGAAGCTTTCTGAGAAACTGCTTAGTGTTCTGTTAATTCATCTCAAAGAGTTACATCTGTATTTCGTGGATCTCTTTGCTAGCCTTATTTCTGTGGAATCTGAGAACAGATATTTCGGATCCCTTTGAAGACTATAGGAACAAAGGAAATATCCTCCGATAACAAAGAGAAAGAAGCTTTCTGAGAAACTTCTTTGTGTTCTGTGAAATCATCTCACAGAGTTACAGCTTTCACCTTAAGAAGACTTTCCCTAACACAGTTCTTGTGTAATTGGCAAAGTGATATTTGAAAGCCCGTAGAGGGCTAAGGTGAAAAAGGAAATATCCTCAGATGAAATCTGGAAAGAAGCTTTCTGAGAAACTGCTTAGTGTTCTGTTAATTCATCTCACAGAGTTACATCTGTATTTCGTGGATATCTTTGCTAGCCTTATTTCTGTGGAATCTGAGAACAGATATTTCGGATCCCTTTGGAGACTACAGGGCCAAAGGAAATATCCTCCGATAACAAAGAGAAAGAAGCTTTCTGAGAAACTTCTTTGTGTTCTGTGAAATCATCTCACAGAGTTACAGCTTTCCCCTCAAGAAGTCTTTCGCTAAGACAGTTCTTGTGGACTTGGAAAAGTGATATTTGGAAGCCCATAGAGGGCTGTGGTGAAAAAGGAATTATTCTCAGATGAAATCTCGAAAGAAGCTTTCTGAGAAACTGCTTAGTGTTCTGTTAATTCATCTCACAGAGTTACATCTGTATTTCGTGGATCTCTTTGCTAGCCTTACTTCTGTGCAATATGAGAACAGATAATTCGGATCCCTTTGAAGACTACAGGGCCAAAGGAAATATCCTCCGATAACAAAGAGAAAGAAGCTTTCTGAGAAACTTCTTTGTGTTCTGTGAAATCATCTCACAGAGTTACAGCTTTCCCCTCAAGAAGCCTTTCGCTAAGACAGTTCTTGTGGAATTGGCAAAGTGTTATTTGGAAGCCCATAGAGGGCTATGGTGAAAAGGGAAATATCCTCAGATGAAATCTGGAAAGAAGCTTTCTGAGAAACTGCTTACTGTTCTGTTAATTCATCTCACAAAGTTACATCTGTATTTCGTGGATCTCTTTGCTAGCCTTATTTCTGTGGAATCTGAGAACAGATATTTCGGATCCCTTTGAAGACTGTAGGGCCAAAGGAAATATCCTCCGATAACAAAGGGAAAGAAGCTTTCTGAGAAACTTCTTTGTGTTCTGCGAAATCATCTCACAGAGTTACAGCTTTCCCATCAAGAAGCCTTTCGCTAAGACAGTTCTTGTGGAATTGGCAAAGTGATATTTGGAAGCCCATAGAGGGCTACGGTGAAAAAGGAAATATCCTCAGATGAAATCTGGAAAGAAGCTTTCTGAGAAACTGCTTAGTGTTCTGTTAATTCATCTCACAGAGTTACATCTGTATTTCGTGGATCTCTTTGCTAGCCTTATTTCTGTGCAATCTGAGAACAGATATTTTGGATCCCTTTGAAGACTATAGGGCCTAAGGAAATATCCTCCGATAACAAAGAGGAAGAAGCTTTCTGAGAAACTTCTTTATGTTCTGTGTAATCATCTCACAGATTTACAGCTTTCCCCTCAGGAAGCCTTTAGCTAAGACAGTTCTTGTGGAAATGGCAAATTGATATTTGGAAGCCCATAGAGGGCTATGGTGAAAAAGGAAATATTCTCCGATGAAATCTGGAAAGAAGATTTCTGAGAAACTGCTCTGTGATGTGTGACTTCTACTCACAGAGTTACATCTATATTTCGTGGATCTCTTTGCTAGCCTTATTTCTGTGGAATCTGAGAACAGATATTTCGGATCCCTTTGAAGACTATAAGAACAAAGGAAATATCCTCCAATAACAAATAGAAAGAAGCTTTCTTAGAAACTTCTTTGTGTCTGTGAAATCATCTCACAGAGTTACAGCTTTCCCCTCAGGAACCTTTCGCTAACACAGTTCTTGTGTAATTGGCAAAGTGATATTTGAAAGCCCATAGAGGGCTATGGTGAATAAGGAAATATCCTCAGATGAAATCTGGAAAGAAGATTTCTGAGAAACTGCTTAGTGTTCTGTTAATTCATCTCACAGAGTTACATCTGTATTTCGTGGATCTCTTTGCTAGCCTTATTTCTGTGGAATCTGAGAACAGATATTTCGGATCCCTTTGAAGACTATAGGTCCAAAGGAAATATACTCCGATAACAAAGAGAAAGAAGTTTCTGAGAAACTTCTTTGTGTTCTTTGAAATTATCTCACAGAGTTACAGCTTTCCCATCAAGAAGCCTTTTGCTATGACAGTTCTTCTGCAATTAGCAAAGTGATATTTGGTAGCCCATAGAGGGCTATGGTTAAAAAGGAAATATACTCAGATGAAATCTGGAAGGAAGCTTTCTGAGAAACTGCTCTGTGATGTGTGACTTCCACTCACAGAGTTACATCTGTATTTCGTGGATCTCTTTGCCAGCCTTATTTCTGAGGAATCTGAGAGCAGATATTTCGGATCCCTTTGAAGACTGTAGGGCCAAGGGAAATATCCTCCGATAACAAAGGGAAAGAAGCTTTCTGAGAAACTTCTTTGTGTTCTACGAAATCATCTCACAGAGTTACAGCTTTCCCCTCAAGAAGCCTTTCGCTAAGACAGTTCTTGTGGAATTGGCAAAGTGATATTTGGAAGCCCATAGAGGGCTATGGTGAAAAAGGAAATATACTCAGATGAAATCTGGAAAGAAGCTTTCTGAGAAACTGCTTACTGTTCTGTTATTTCATCTCACAGAGTTACATCTGTATTTCGTGGATCTCTTTGCTAGCCTTATTTCTGGGGAATCTGAGAACAGATATTTCGGATCCCTATGAAGACTATAGGGCCAAAGGAAATATCTTCCGATAAAAAAGAGAAAGAAGCTTTCTGAGAAACTTCTTTGTGATCTGTGAAATCATCTCACAGAGTTACAGCTTTCCCCTCAAGAAGCCTTTCCCTAAGACAGTTCTTGTGGAATTGGCAAAGTGATATTTGGAAGCCCATAGAGGGCTATGGTGAAAAAGGAAATATCCTCAGATGAAATCTGAAAAGAAGCTTTCTGAGAAACTGCTTAGTGTTCTGTTAATTCATCTCACAGAGTTACCTCTGTGTTTCGTGGATCTCTTTGCTAGCCTTATTTCTGTGGAATCTGAGAACAGATATTTCGGATCCCTTTTAAGACTGTACTGCCAAAGGAAATATCCTCCGATAACAAAGCGAAAGAAGCTTTCTGAGAAACTTCTTTGTGTTCTGCGAAATCTTCTCACAGAGTTACAGCTTTCCCCTCAAGAAGCCTTTCGCTAAGACAGTTCTTGTGGAATTGGCAAAGTGATATTTGGAAGCTCATAGAGGGCTACGGTGAAAAAGGATATATCCTCAGAAGAAATCTGGAAAGAAGCTTTCTGAGAAACTGCTTAGTGTTCTGTTAATTCATCTCACAGAGTTACATCTGTATTTCGTGGATCTCTTTGCTAGCCTTATTTCTGTGGAATCTGAGAAGAGATATTTCGGATCCCTTTGTAGACTATAGGAACAAAGGAAATATCCTCCAATAACAAATAGAAAGAAGCTTTCTGAGAAACTTCTTTGTGTCTGTGAAATCATCTCACAGAGTTACAGCTTTCCCCTCAAGAAGACTTTCGCTAACACAGTTCTTGTGTAATTGGCAAAGTGATATTTGAAAGCCCATAGAGGGCTATGGTGAATAAGGAAATATCCTCAGATGAAATCTGGAAAGAAGATTTCTGAGAAACTGCTTAGTGTTCTGTTAATTCATCTCACAGAGTTATATCTGTATTTCGTGGATCTCTTTGCTAGCCTTATTTCTGTGGAATCTGAGAACAGATATTTCGGATCCCTTTGAAGACTATAGGGCCAAAGGAAATATACTCCGATAACAAAGAGAAAGAAGCTTTCTGAGAAACTTATTTGCGTTCTGTGAAATTATCTCACAGAGTTACAGCTTTCCCATCAAGAAGCCTTTTGCTAAGACAGTTCTTCTGCAATTAGCAAAGAGATATTTGGTAGCCCATAGAGGGCTATGGTGAAAAAGGAAATATCCTCAGATGAAATCTGGAAAGAAGCTTTCTCAGAAACTGCTTAGTGTTTTGTTAATTCATCTCACCGGGTTACATCTGTATTTCGTGGATCTCTTTGCTAGCCTTATTTCTGTGGAATCTGAGAACAGATATTTCGGATCCCTTTAAAGACTATAGGGCCAAAGGAAATATCCTCCGATAACAAAGAGAAAGAAGCTTTCTGAGAAACTTCTTTGTGTCCCTTGAAATCATCTCACAGAGTTACAGCTTTCCCCTCAAGAAGCCTTTCGCTAAGACACTTCTTGTGGAATTGGCAAAGTGATATTCGGTAGCCCATAGAGGGCTATGGTGAAAAAGGAAATATCCTCAGATGAAATCTGGAAAGAAGCTTTCTGAGAAACTGCTTACTGTTCTGTTATTTCATCTCACAGAGTTACATCTGTATTTCGTGGATCTCTTTGCTAGCCTTATTTCTGGGGAATCTGAGAACAGATATTTCGGATCCCTATGAAGACTATAGGGCCAAAGGAAATATCTTCCGATAAAAAAAGAAAGAAGCTTTCTGAGAAACTTCGTTGTGTTCTGTGAAATCATCTCACAGAGTTACAGCTTTCCCCTCAAGAAGCCTTTCACTAAGACAGTTTTTGTGGAATTGGCAAAGTGATATTTGGAAGCCCATAGAGGGCTATGGTGAAAAAGGAAATATCCTCCGATGAAATCTGGAAAGAAGCTTTCTGAGAAACTGCTCTGTGATCTGTGACTTCTACTCACAGAGTTACATCTATATTTCGTGGATCTCTTTGGTAGCCTTATTTTTGTGGAATCTGAGAACAGATATTTGGGATCCCTTTGAAGACTATAGGGCCAAAGGAAATATCCTCCGATAACAAAGACAAAGAAGCTTTCTGAGAAACTTCTTTGTGTTCTGTGAAATCATCTCACAGAGTTACAGCTTTCCCCTCAAGAAGTATTTCGCTAAGACAATTCTTGTGGAATTGGCAAAGTGACATTTGGAAGCCCATAGAGGGTTATGGTGAAAAAGGAAATATCCTCCGATGAAATCTGGAAAGAAGCTTTCTGAGAAACTGCTTAGTGTTCTGTTAATTCATCTCACAGAGTTACATCTGTATTTCGTGGATCTCTTTGCTAGCCTTATTTCTGTGGAATCTGAGAACAGATATTTCGGATCCCTTTGAAGACTATAGGGCCAAAGGAAATATCCTCCCATAACTAAGAGAAAGAATCTTTCTGAGAAACTTCTTTGTGTTCTGTGAAATAATCTCACAGAGTTACAGCTTTCCCCTCAAGAAGCCTTTTGCTAAGACAGTTCTTCTGGAGTTGGCAAAGTGATATTTGGTAGCCCATAGAGGGCTATGGTGAAAAAGGAAATATCTTCAGATGAAATCTGGAAAGAAACTTTCTGAGAAACTGCTCTGTGATGTGTGACTTCCACTCACAGAGTTACATCTGTATTTCGTGGATCTCTTTGCTAGCCTTATTTCTGGGGAATCTGAGAACAGATATTTCGGATCCCTTTGAAGAGTATAGGGCCAAAGGAAATATCCTCCGATAACTAAGAGAAAGAAGCTTTCTGAGAAACTTCTTTGTGTTCTGTGTAATCATCTCACAGAGTTACAGCTTTCCCCTTAAGAAGCCTTTCCCTAACCCAGTTTTTGTGTAATTGGCAAAGTGATATTTGAAAGCCCATAGAGGGCTAAGGTGAAAAAGGAAATATCCTCAGATGAAATCTGGAAAGAAGCTTTCTGAGAAACTGCTCTGTGATGTGTGACTTCCACTCACAGAGTTACATCTGTATTTCGTGGATCTCTTTGCTAGCCTTATTTCTGTGGAATCTGAGAACAGATATTTCGGATCCCTTTGAAGACTGTAGGGCCAAAGGAAATATCCTCCGATAACAAAGGGAAAGAAGCTTTCTGAGAAACTTCTTTGTGTTCTGCGAAATCATCTCACAGAGTTACAGCTTTCCCATCAAGAAGCCTTTCGCTAAGACAGTTCTTGTGGAATTGGCAAAGTGATATTTGGAAGCCCATAGAGGGCTACGGTGAAAAAGGAAATATCCTCAGATGAAATCTGGAAAGAAGCTTTCTGAGAAACTGCTTAGTGTTCTGTTAATTCATCTCACAGAGTTACATCTGTATTTCGTGGATCTCTTTGCTAGCCTTATTTCTGTGCAATCTGAGAACAGATATTTTGGATCCCTTTGAAGACTATAGGGCCTAAGGAAATATCCTCCGATAACAAAGAGGAAGAAGCTTTCTGAGAAACTTCTTTGTGTTCTGTGTAATCATCTCACAGATTTACAGCTTTCCCCTCAGGAAGCCTTTAGCTAAGACAGTTCTTGTGCAAATGGCAAATTGATATTTGGAAGCCCATAGAGGGCTATGGTGAAAAAGGAAATATTCTCCGATGAAATCTGGAAAGAAGATTTCTGAGAAACTGCTCTGTGATGTGTGACTTCTACTCACAGAGTTACATCTATATTTCGTGGATCTCTTTGGTAGCCTTATTTCTGTGGAATCTGAGAACAGATATTTCGGATCCCTTTGAAGACTATAAGAACAAAGGAAATATCCTCCAATAACAAATAGAAAGAAGCTTTCTTAGAAACTTCTTTGTGTCTGTGAAATCATCTCACAGAGTTACAGCTTTCCCCTCAGGAACCTTTCGCTAACACAGTTCTTGTGTAATTGGCAAAGTGATATTTGAAAGCCCATAGAGGGTTATGGTGAATAAAGAAATATCCTCAGATGAAATTTGGAAAGAAGATTTCTGAGAAACTGCTTAGTGTTCTGTTAATTCATCTCACAGAGTTACATCTGTATTTCGTGGATCTCTTTGCTAGCCTTATTTCTGTGGAATCTGAGAACAGATATTTCGGATCCCTTTGAAGACTATAGGTCCAAAGGAAATATACTCCGATAACAAAGAGAAAGAAGTTTCTGAGAAACTTCTTTGTGTTCTTTGAAATTATCTCACAGAGTTACAGCTTTCCCATCAAGAAGCCTTTTGCTATGACAGTTCTTCTGCAATTAGCAAAGTGATATTTGGTAGCCCAGAGAGGGCTATGGTTAAAAAGGAAATATACTCAGATGAAATCTGGAAGGAAGCTTTCTGAGAAACTGCTCTGTGATGTGTGACTTCCACTCACAGAGTTACATCTGTATTTCGTGGATCTCTTTGCTAGCCTTATTTCTGTGGAATCTGTGAACAGATATTTCGGATCCCTTTGAAGACTATAGGGCCAATGGAAATATCCTCCGATAACTAAGAGAAAAAAGCTTTCTGAGAAACTTCTTTGTGTTCTGTGAAATCATCTCACAGAGTTACAGCTTTCCCCTCAAGAAGTCTTTCTCTAAGACAGTTCTTGTGGAATTGGCAAAGTGATATTTGGAAGCCCATAGAGGGCTATGCTGAAAAAGGAATTATCCTCAGCTGAAATCTGGAAAGAAGCTTTCTGAGAAACTGCTTAGTGTTCTGTTAATTCATCTCACAGAGTTACATCTGTATTTCGTGGATCTCTTTGCTCGCCTCATTTCTGTGGAATCTGAGAACAGATATTTCGGATCCCTTTGAAGACTATAGAGCCAAAGGAAATATCCTCCGATAACTAAGAAAAACAAGCTTTCTGAGAAACTTCTTTGTGTTCTGTGAAATCATCTCACAGAGTTGCAGCTTTCCCCTCAAGAAGCCTTTCGCTAAGACAGTTCTTGTGGAATTGGCTAAGTGATATTTGGAAGCCCATAGAGGGCTATGGTGAAAAAGGAAATATCCTCAGATGAAATCTGGAAAGAAGCTTTCTGAGATACTGCTTACTGTTCTGTTATTTCACCTCACAGACTTACATCTGTATTTCGTGGATCTCTTTGCTAGCCTTATTTCTGGGGAATCTGAGAACAGATATTTCGGATCCCTATGAAGACTATAGGGCCAAAGGAAATATCTTTCGATAAAAAAGAGAAAGAAGCTTTCTGAGAAACTTCTTTGTGTTCTGTGAAATCATCTCACAGAGTTACAGCTTTCCCCTCAAGAAGCCTTTCCCTAAGACAGTTCTTGTGGAATTGGCAAAGTGATACTTGGAAGCCCATAGAGGGCTATGGTGAAAAAGGAAATATCCTCCGATGAAATCTGGAAAGAAGCTTTCTGAGAAACTGCTCTGTGATGTGTGACTTCCACTCACAGAGTTACATCTATATTTCGTGGATCTCTTTGGTAGCCTTATTTCTGTGGAATCTGAGAACAGATATTTCGGATCCCTTTGAAGACTATAGGGCCAAAGGAAATATCCTCCGATAACAAAGAGAAAGAAGCTTTCTGAGAAACTTCTTTGTGTTCTGTGAAATCATCTCACAGAGTTACAGCTTTCCCCTCAAGAAGTCTTTCGCTAAGAGAATTCTTGTGGAATTGGCAAAGTGATATTTGGAATCCCATAGAGGGTTATGGTGAAAAAGGAAATATCCTCCGATGAAATCTGGAAAGAAGCTTTCTGAGAAACTGCTTAGTGTTCTGTTAATTCATCTCAAAGAGTTACATCTCTATTTCGTGAATCTCTTTGCTAGCCTTATTTCTGTGGAATCTGAGAACAGATATTTCGGATCCCTTTGAAGACTATAGGAACAAAGGAAATATCCTCCGATAACAAAGAGAAAGAAGCTTTCTGAGAAACTTCTTTGTGTTCTGTGAAATCATCTCACAGAGTTACAGCTTTCACCTTAAGAAGACTTTCCCTAACACAGTTCTTGTGTAATTGGCAAAGTGATATTTGAAAGCCCGTAGAGGGCTAAGGTGAAAAAGGAAATATCCTCAGATGAAATCTGGAAAGAAGCTTTCTGAGAAAATGCTTAGTGTTCTGTTAATTCATCTCACAGAGTTACATCTGTATTTCGTGGATCTCTTTGCTAGCCTTATTTCTGTGGAATCTGAGAACAGATATTTCGGATCCCTTTGAAGACTGTAGGGCCAAAGGAAATATCCTCCGATAACAAAGCGAATGAAGCTTTCTGAAAAACTTCTTTGCGTTCTGCGAAATCATCTCACAGAGTTACAGCTTTCCCGTCAAGAAGCCTTTCGCTACGACAGTTCTTGTGGAATTGGCAAAGTGATATTTGGAAGCCCATAGAGGGCTACGGTGAAAAAGGAAATATCCTCAGATGAAATCTGGGAAGAAGCTTTCTGAGAAACTGCTTAGTGTTCTGTTAATTCATCTCACAGAGTTACATCTGTATTTCGTCGATCTCCATACTAGCCTTATTTCTGTGCAATCTGAGAACAGATACTTTGGATCCCTTTGTAGACTATAGGGCCTAAGGAAATATCCTCCGATAACAAAGAGAAAGAAGCTTTCTGAGAAACTTCTTTGTGTTCTGTGTAATCATCTCACAGAGTTACAGCTTTCCCCTCAGGAAGCCTTTCGCTAAGACAGTTCTTGTGGAAATGGCAAATTGATATTTGGAAGCCCATAGAGGGCTATGGTGAAAAAGGAAATATCCTCCGATGAAATCTGGAAAGAAGCTTTCTGAGAAACTGCTCTGTGATGTGTGACTTCTACTCACAGAGTTACATCTATATTTCGTGGATCTCTTTGCTAGCCTTATTTCTGTGAAATCTGAGAACAGATATTTCGGATCCCTTTGAAGACTTTAGGAACAAAGGAAATATCCTCCAATAACAAATAGAAAGAAGCTTTCTGAGAAACTTCTGTGTGTCTGTGAAATCATCTCACAGAGTTACAGCTTTCCCCTCAAGAAGCCTTTCGCTAACACAGTTCTTGTGTAATTGGCAAAGTGATATTTGAAAGCCCATAGAGGGCTATGGTGAATAAGGAAATATCCTCAGATGAAATCTGGAAAGAAGATTTCTGAGAAACTGCTTAGTGTTCTGTTAATTCATCTCACAGAGTTACATCTGTGTTTCGTTGATCTCTTTGCTAGCCTTATTTCTGGGGAATCTGAGAACAGATATTTCGGATCCCTTTGAAGACTAAAGGGCCACAGGAAATATCCTCCGATAACTAAGAGAAAGAAGCTTTCTGTGAAACCTCTTTGTGTTCTGTGAAATCATCTCACAAAGTTACAGCTTTCGCCTCAAGAAGCCTTTCGCGAAGACAGTTCTTGTGGAATTGGCAAAGTGATATTAGGAAGCCCATAGAGGGCTATGGTGAAAAAGGAAATATCCTCAGATGAAATCTCGAAAGAAGCTTTCTGAGAAACTGCTTACTGTTCTGTTAATTCATCTCACAGAGTTACATCTGTATTTCGTGGATCTCTTTGCTAGCCTTATTTCTGTGGAATCTGAGAACAGATAGTTCGGATCCCTATGTAGACTATAGGGCCAAAGGAAATATCTTCCGATAACAAAGAGAAAGAAGCTTTCTGAAAAACTTCTTTGTGTTCTGTGAAATCATCTCACAGAGTTACAGCTTTCCCCTCAATAAGCCTTTCGCTAAGACAGTTCTTGTGGAATTGGCAAAGTGATATTTGGAAGCCCATAGAGGGCTACGGTGAAAAAGGAAATATCCTCAGGTGAAATCTTGAAAGAAGCTTTCTGAGAAACTGCTTAGTGTTCTGTGAATTCATCTCACAGAGTTACATCTATATTTCGTGGATCTCTTTGCTAGCCTTATTTCTGTGGAATCTGAGAACAGATATTTCGGATCCCTTTGAAGACTATAGGGCCAAAGGAAATATCCTCCGATAAAAAAGAGAAAGAAGCTTTCTGAGAAACTTCTTTGTGTTCTGTGAAATCATCTCATAGAGTTACAGCTTTCCCCTCAAGAAGCCTTTCGCTAAGACAGTTCTTGAGGAATTGGCAAAGTGATATTTGGAAGCCCTTAGAGAGCTATGGTGAAAAAGGAAATATCCTCCGATGAAATCTGGAAAGAAGCTGTCTGAGAAACTGCTCTGTGATGTGTGACTTCCACTCACGGAGTTACATCTATATTTCGTGGATCTCTTTGGTAGCCTTATTTTTGTGGAATCTGAGAACAGATATTTCGGATCCCTTTGAAGACTATAGGGCCAAAGGAAATATCCTCCGATAACAAAGAGAAAGAAGCTTTCTGAGAAACTTCGTTGTGTTCTGTGAAATCATCTCACAGAGTTACAGCTTTCCCCTCAAGAAGTCTTTCGCTAAGACAATTCTTGTGGAATTGGCAAAGTGACATTTGCAAGCCCATAGAGGGTTATGGTGAAAAAGGAAATATCCTCCGATGAAATCTGGAAAGAAGCTTTCTGAGAAACTGCTTAGTGTTCTGTTAATTCATCTCACAGAGTTACATCTGTATTTCGTGGATCTCTTTGCTAGCCTTATTTCTGTGGAATCTGAGAACAGATATTTCGGCTCCCTTTGAAGACTATAGGGCCAAAGGAAATATCCTCCGATACTAAGAGAAAGAAGCTTTCTGGGAAACTTCTTTGTGTTCTGTGAAATCATCTCACAGAGTTACAGCTTTCCCCTCAAGAAGCCTTTCGCTAAGACAGTTCTTGTGGAATTGGCAAAGTGATATTTGGAAGCCCATAGAGGGCTATGGTGAAAAAGGAAATATGCTCCGATGAAATCCGGAAAGAAGCTTTCTGAGAAACTGCTCTGTGATGTGTGACTTCCACTCACAGAGTTACATCTATATTTCGTGGATCTCCTTGCTAGCCTTATTTCTGTGGAATCTGAGAACAGATATTTCGGATCCCTTTGTAGACTATAGGAACAAAGGAAATATCCTCCAATAACAAATAGAAAGAAGCTTTCTGAGAAACTTCTTTGTGTCTGTGAAATCATCTCACAGAGTTACAGCTCTCCCCTCAAGAAGACTTTCGCTAACACAGTTCTTGTGTAATTGGCAAAGTGATATTTGAAAGCCCATAGAGGGCTACAGTGAATAAGGAAATATCCTCAGATGAAATCTGGAAAGAAGATTTCTGAGAAACTGCTTAGTGTTCTGTTAAATCATCTCACAGAGTTATATCTGTATTTCGTGTATCTCTTGGCTAGCCTTATTTCTGTGGAATCTGAGAACAGATATTTCGGATCACTTTGAAGACTATAGGGCCAAAGGAAATATACTCCGATAACAAAGAGAAAGAAGCTTTCTGAGAAACTTATCTGTGTTCTGTGAAATTATCTCACAGAGTTACAGCTTTCCTATCAAGAAGCCTTTTACTAAGACAGTCCTTCTGCAATTAGCAAAGTGATATTTGGTAGCCCATAGTGGGATATGGTGAAAAAGGAAATATGCTCAGATGAAATCTGGAAAGAAGCTTTCTCAGAAACTGCTTAGTGTTTTGTTAATTCATCTCACAGAGTTACATCTGTATTTCGTGGATCTCTTTGCTAGCCTTATTTCTGTGGAATCTGAGAACAGATATTTCGGATCCCTTTGAAGACTATAGGGCCAAAGGAAATATCCTCCGATAAATAAGAGAAAGAAGCTTTCTGAGAAACTTCTTTGTGTTCTACGAAATCATCTCACAGAGTTACAGCTTTCCCCTCAAGAAGCCTTTCGCTAAGACAGTTCTTGTGGAATTGGCAAAGTGATATTTGGAAGCCCATAGAGGGCTATGGTGAAAAAGGAAATATACTCAGTTGAAATCTGGAAAGAAGCTTTCTGAGAAACTGCTTACTGTTCTGTTATTTCATCTCACAGAGTTACATCTGTATTTCGTGGATCTCTTTGCTAGCCTTATTTCTGGGGAATCTGAGAACAGATATTTCGGATCTCTATGAAGACTATAGGGCCAAAGGAAATATCTTCCGATAAAAAAGAGAAAGAAGCTTTCTGAGAAACTTCTTTGTGTTCTGTGAAATCATCTCACAGAGTTACAGCTTTCCCCTCAAGAAGCCTTTCCCTAAGACAGTTCTTGTGGAATTGGCAAAGTGATATTTGGAAGCCCATAGAGGGCTATGGTGAAAAAGGAAATATCCTCAGATGAAATCTGAAAAGAAGCTTTCTCAGAAACTGCTTAGTGTTCTGTTAATTCATCTCACAGAGTTACCTCTGTGTTTCGTGGATCTCTTTGCTAGCCTTATTTCTGTGGAATCTGAGAACAGATATTTCGGATCCCTTTTAAGACTGTACTGCCAAAGGAAATATCCTCCGATAACAAAGCGAAAGAAGCTTTCTTAGAAACTTCTTTGTGTTCTGCGAAATCTTCTCACAGAGTTACAGCTTTCCCCTCAAGAAGCCTTTCGCTAAGACAGTTCTTGTGGAATTGGCAAAGTGATATTTGGAAGCTCATAGAGGGCTACGGTGAAAAAGGATATATCCTCAGAAGAAATCTGGAAAGAAGCTTTCTGAGAAACTGCTTAGTGTTCTGTTAATTCATCTCACAGAGTTACATCTGTATTTCGTGGATCTCTTTGCTAGCCTTATTTCTGTGGAATCTGAGAACAGATATTTCGGATCCCTTTGTAGACTATAGGAACAAAGGAAATATCCTCCAATAACAAATAGAAAGAAGCTTTCTGAGAAACTTATTTGCGTTCTGTGAAATTATCTCACAGAGTTACAGCTTTCCCATCAAGAAGCCTTTTGCTAAGACAGTTCTTCTGCAATTAGCAAAGAGATATTTGGTAGCCCATAGAGGGCTATGGTGAAAAAGGAAATATCCTCAGATGAAATCTGGAAAGAAGCTTTCTGAGAAACTGCTTAGTGTTTTGTTAATTCATCTCACCGGGTTACATCTGTATTTCGTGGATCTCTTTGCTAGCCTTATTTCTGTGGAATCTGAGAACAGATATTTCGGATCCCTTTAAAGACTATAGGGCCAAAGGAAATATCCTCCGATAACAAAGAGAAAGAAGCTTTCTGAGAAACTTCTTTGTGTCCTTTGAAATCATCTCACAGAGTTACAGCTTTCCCCTCAAGAAGCCTTTCGCTAAGACACTTCTTGTGGAATTGGCAAGGTGATATTCGGTAGCCCATAGAGGGCTATGGTGAAAAAGGAAATACCCTCAGATGAAATCTGGAAAGAAGCTTTCTGAGAAACTGCTTACTGTTCTGTTATTTCATCTCACAGAGTTACATCTGTATTTCGTGGATCTCTTTGCTAGCCTTATTTCTGGGGAATCTGAGAACAGATATTTCGGATGCCTATGAAGACTATAGGGCCAAAGGAAATATCTTCCGATAAAAAAGAGAAAGAAGCTTTCTGAGAAACTTCTTTGTGTTCTGTGAAATCATCTCACAGAGTTACAGCTTTCCCCTCAAGAAGCCTTTCACTAAGACAGTTTTTGTGGAATTGGCAAAGTGATATTTGGAAGCCCATAGAGGGCTATGGTGAAAAAGGAAATATCCTCCGATGAAATCTGGAAAGAAGCTTTCTGAGAAACTGCTCTGTGATGTGTGACTTCTACTCACAGAGTTACATCTATATTTCGTGGATCTCTTTGGTAGCCTTATTTCTGTGGAATCTGAGAACAGATATTTGGTATCCCTTTGAAGACTATAGGGCCAAAGGAAATATCCTCCGATAACAAAGACAAAGAAGCTTTCTGAGAAACTTCTTTGTGTTCTGTGAAATCATCTCACAGAGTTACAGCTTTCCCCTCAAGAAGTATTTCGCTAAGACAATTCTTGTGGAATTGGCAAAGTGACATTTGGAAGCCCATAGAGGGTTATGGTGAAAAAGGAAATATCCTCCGATGAAATCTGGAAAGAAGCTTTCTGAGAAACTGCTTAGTGTTCTGTTAATTCATCTCACAGAGTTACATCTGTATTTCGTGGATCTCTTTGCTAGCCTTATTTCTGTGGAATCTGAGAACAGATATTTCGGATCCCTTTGAAGACTATAGGGGCAATGGAAATATCCTCCCATAACTAAGAGAAAGAAGCTTTCTGAGAAACTTCTTTGTGTTCTCTGAAATCATCTCACAGAGTTACAGCTCTCCCCTCAAGAAGCCTTTCGCTAAGACAGTTCTTGTGGAATTGGCAAAGTGATATTTGGAAGCCCATAGAGGGCTATGGAGAAAAAGGAAATATCCTCAGATGAAATCTGGAAAGAAGCTTTCTGAGAAACTGCTCTCTGATGTGTGACTTCCACTCACAGAGTTACATCTATATTTCGTGGATCTCTTTGCTAGCCTTACTTCTGTGGAATCTGAGAACAGATATTTCGGATCCCTTTGAAGACTATGAGGCCAAAGGAAATATCCTCCGATAACTAAGAGAAAGAAGCTTTCTGAGAAACTTCTTTGTTTTCTGTGAAATTATCTCACAGAGTTACAGCTTTCCCCTCAAGAAGTCTTTCGCTAAGACAGTTCTTGTGGAATTGGCAAAGTGATATTTGGAAGCCCATAGAGGGTTGTGGTGAAAAAGGAATTATCCTCAGATGAAATCTGGAAAGAAGCTTTCTGAGAAACTGCTTAGTGTTCTATTAATTCATCTCACAGAGTTACATCTGTATTTCGTGTATCTCTTTGCTAGCCTTACTTCTGTGGAATCTGAGAACAGATATTTCGGATCCCTTTGAAGACTATAGGGCCAAAGGAAATATCCTCCGATAACAAAGAGAAAGAAGCTTTCTGAGAAACTTCTTTGTGTTCTATGAAATCATCTCACAGAGTTACAGCTTTCCCCTCAAGAAGCCTTTCGCTAAGACAGTTCTTGTGGAATAGGCAAAGTGATATTTGGTAGCCCTTAGAGGGCTAAGGTGAAAAAGGAAATATCCTCAGATGAAATCTGGAAAGAAGCTTTCTGAGAAACTGCTTAGTGTTCTGTTAATTCATCTCACAGAGTTACATCTGTATTTCGTGGATCTCTTTGCTAGCCTTATTTCTGTGGAATCTGAGAACACATATTTCGGATCCCTTTGAAGACTATAGGGCCAAAGGAAATACACTCCGATAACAAAGACAAAGAAGCTTTCTGAGAAACTTCTTTGTGTTCTGTGAATTCATGTCACAGAGTTACAGCTTTCCCATCAAGAAGCCTTTTGCTAAGACAGTTCTTCTGCAATTAGCAAAGTGATATTTGGTAGCCCATAGAGGGCTATGGTTAAAAAGGAAATATCCTCAGATGAAATCTGGAAAGAAGCTTTCTGAGAAACTGCTCTGTGATGTGTGACTTCCACTCAGAGAGTTACATCTGTATTTCACGGATCTCTTTGGTAGCCTCATTTCTGTGGAATCTGAGAACAGATATTTCGGATCCTTTTGAAGATTATAGGGCCAAAGGATATATCCTCCGGCAACTAAGAGAAAGAAGCTTTCTGAGAAACTTCTTTTTGTTCTGTGAAATCATCTCACAGAGTTACAGCTTTCCCCTCAAGAAGTCTTTCTCTAAGACAGTTCTTGAGGAATTGGCAAAGTGATATTTGGAAGCCCATAGAGGGCTATGGTGAAAAAGGAATTATCCTCAGATGAAATCTGGAAAGAAGCTTTCTGAGAAACTGCTTAGTGTTCTGTTAATTCATCTCACAGAGTTACATCTGTATTTCGTGGATCTCTTTGCCAGCCTTATTTCTGGGGAATCTGAGAACAGATATTTTGGATCCCTTTGAAGACTATAGGGCCTAAGGAAATATCCTCCGATAACAAAGAGAAAGAAGCTTTCTGAGAAACTTCTTTGTGTTCTGTGAAATTATCTCACAGAGTTACAGCTTTTCCATCAAGAAGCCTTTTGCTAAGACAGTTCTTCTGCAATTCTCAAAGTGATATTTGGTAGCCCATAGAGGGCTATGGTTAAAAAGGAAATATCCTCAGATGAAATCTGGAAAGAAACCTTCTGAGAAACTGCTCTGTGATGTGTGACTTCCACTCACAGAGTTACATCTGTATTTCGTGGATCTCTTTGCTAGCCTTATTTCTGTGGAATCTGAGAACAGATATTTCGGATCCTTTTGAAGACTATAGGGCCAAAGGAAATATCCTCCAGTAACTAAGAGAAAGAAGCTTTCTGAGAAACTTCTTTGTGTTCTGTGAAATCATCTCACAGAGTTACAGCTTTCCCCTCAAGAAGTCTTTCTCTAAGACAGTTCTTGTGGAATTGGCAAAGTGATATATGGAAGCCCATAGAGGACTATGGTGAAAAAGTAATTATCCTCATGAGAAATCTGGAAAGAAGCTTTCTGAGAAACTGCTTAGTGTTCTGTTAATTCATCTCACAGAGTTACATCTGTATTTCGTGGATCTCTTTGCTAGCCTTATTTCTGGGGTATCTGAGAGCAGATATTTTGGATCCCTTTGAAAACTATAGGGCCTAAGGAAATATCCTCCGATAACAAAGAGAAAGAAGCTTTCTGAGAAACTTCTTTGTGTTCTGTGTAATCATCTCACAGAATTACAGCTTTCACCTCAAGAAGCCTTTCGCTAAGACAGTTCTTGTGGAAATGGCAAAGTGATATTTGGAAGCCCATATGGTGCTGCGGTGAAAAAGGAAATATTCTCAGATGAAATCTGGAAAGAAGCTTTATGAGAAAGTGCTCTGTTATGTGTGACTTCCACTCACAGAGTTACATCTGTATTTCGTGGATCTCTTTGCTAGCCTTACTTCTGTGGAATCTGAGAACAGATATTTCGGATCCCTTTGAAGACTATGAGGCCAAAGGAAATATCCTCCGATAACTAAGAGAAAGAAGCTTTCTGAGAAACTTCTTTGTGTTCTGTGAAATTATCTCACAGAGTTACAGCTTTCCCCTCAAGAAGTCTTTCGCTAAGACAGTTCTTGTGGAATTGGCAAAGTGATATTTGGAAGCCCATAGAGGGTTGTGGTGAAAAAGGAATTATCCTCAGATGAAATCTGGAAAGAAGCTTTCTGAGAAACTGCTTAGTGTTCTATTAATTCATCTCACAGAGTTACATCTGTATTTCGTGTATCTCTTTGCTAGCCTTACTTCTGTGGAATCTGAGAACAGATATTTCGGATCCCTTTGAAGACTATAGGGCCAAAGGAAATATCCTCCGATAACAAAGAGAAAGAAGCTTTCTGAGAAACTTCTTTGTGTTCTGTGAAATCATCTCACAGAGTTACAGCTTTCCCCTCAAGAAGCCTTTCGCTAAGACAGTTCTTGTGGAATAGGCAAAGTGATATTTCGTAGCCCTTAGAGGGCTAAGGTGAAAAAGGAAATATCCTCAGATGAAATCTGGAAAGAAGCTTTCTGAGAAACTGCTTAGTGTTCTGTTAATTCATCTCACAGAGTTACATCTGTGTTTCGTGGATCTCTTTGCTGGCCTTAGTTCTGTGGAATCTGAGAACAGATATTTGGATCCCTTTGAAGACTGCAGGGCCAAAGGAAATATCCTCTGATAACAAAGCGAAAGAAGTTTTCTGGGAAACTTCTTTCTGTTCTACGAAATCATCTCACAGAGTTACAGCTTTCCCCTCAAGAAGCCTTTCGCTAAGACAGTTCTTGTGGAATTGGCACGGTGATATTTGGAAGCCCATAGAGGGCTAAGGTGAGAAAGGAAATATCCTCCGATGAAATCCGGAAAGAAGCTTTCTAAGAAACTGCTCTGTGATGTGTGACTTCCACTCACAGAGTTACATCTGTTTTCGCGGATCTGTTTGGTAGCCTTATTTCTGTGGAATCTGAGAACAGATATTTCGGATCCCTTTGAAGACTACAAGGCCAAAGGAAATATCCTCCGATAACTAAGGGAAAGAAGCTTTCTGAGAAACTTCTTTGTGTTCTGTGAAATCAACTCACAGAGTTACAGCTTTCCCCTCAAGAAGCCTTTCGCTAAGACAATTCTTGTGGAATTGGCAAAGTGCTATTTGGAAGCCTATAGAGGGCTATGGTGAAAAAGGAAGTATCCTCAGATGAAATCTGGAAAGAAGCTTTCTGAGAAAATGCTTAGTGTTCTGTTATTTCACCTCACAGAGTTACATCTGTATTAAGTGGACCTCTTTGCTAGCCTTATTTCTGTGGAATCTGAGAACAGATATTTCGGATCCCTATGAAGACTATAGGGCCAAAGGAAATATCTTCCGATAAAAAAGAGAAAGAAGCTTTCTGAGAAACTTCTTTGTGTTCTGTGAAATCATCTCAAAGAGTTACAGCTTTCCCTTCAAGAATCCTTTCGCTAAGACAGTTCTTGTGGAATTGGCAAAGTGATATTTGGAAGCCCATAGAGGGCTATGGTGAAAAAGGAAATATCCTCCGATGAAATCTGGAAAGAAGCTTTCTGAGAAACTGCTCTGTGATGTGTGACTTCCACTCACAGAGTTACATCTATATTTCGTGGATCTCTTTGGTAGCCTTATTTCTGTGGAAACTGAGAACAGATATTTGGGATCCCTTTGAAGACTATAGGGCCAAAGGAAATATCCTCCGATAACAAAGAGAAAGAAGCTTTCTGAGAAACTTCTTTGTGTTCTGTGAAATCATCTCACAGAGTTACAGCTTTCCCCTCAAGAAGTCTTTCGCTAAGACAGTTCTTGTGGAATTGGCAAAGTGATATTTGGAAGCCCATAGAGGGCTGTGATGAAAAAGGAATTATCCTCAGATGAAATCTGGAAAGAAGCTTTCTGAGAAACTGCTTAGTGTTCTGTTAATTCATCTCACGGAGTTACATCTGTATTTCGTGTATCTCTTTGCTAGCTTTACTTCTGTGGAATCTGAGAACAGATATTTCGGATCCCTTTGAAGACTGTAGGGCCAAAGGAAATATCCTCTGATAACAAAGCGAAAGAAGTTTTCTGAGATACTTCTTTCTGTTCTGCGAAATCACCTCACAGAGTTACAGCTTTCCCCTCAAGAAGCCTTTCGCTATGACAGTTCTTGTGGAATTGGCACAGTGATATTTGGAAGCCCATAGAGGGCTACGGTGAAAAAGGAAATATCCTCAGATGAAATCTGGAAAGAAGCTTTCTGAGAAACTGCTTAGTGTTCTGTTAATTCATCTCACAGAGTTACATCTGTATTTCTTGTATCTCTTTGCTAGCCTTATTTCTGTGCAATCTGAGAACAGGTATTTTGGATCCCTTTGAAGACTATAGGGCCTAAGGAAATATCCTCCGATAACAAAGAGAAAGAAGCTTTCTGAGAAACTTCTTTGTGTTCTGTGAAATTATCTCACAGAGTTACAGCTTTCCCATCAAGAAGCCTTTTGCTAAGACAGTTCTTCTGCAATTAGCAAAGTGATATTTGGTAGCCCATAGAGGGCTATGGTTAAAAAGGAAATATCCTCAGATGAAATCTGGAAAGAAGCTTTCTGAGAAACTGCTCGGTGATGTGTGGCTTCCACTCACAGAGATACATCTGTATTTCGTGGATCTCTTTGCTAGCCTTATTCCTGTGGAATCTGAGAACAGATATTTCGGATCCTTTTGAAGACTATAGGGCCAAAGGAAATATCCTCCGGTAACTAAGAGAAAGAAGCTTTCTGAGAAACTTCTTTGTGTTCTGTGAAATCATCTCACAGAGTTACAGCTTTCCCCTCAAGAAGTCTTTCTCTAAGACAGTTCTTGTGGAATTGGCAAAGTGATATTTGGAAGCCCATAGAGGGCTATGGTGAAAAAGGAATTATCCTCAGATGAAATCTGGAAAGAAGTTTTCTGAGAAACTGCTTAGTGTTCTGTTAATTCATCTCACAGAGTTACATCTGTATTTCGTGGATCTCTTTGCTAGCCTTATTTCTGGGGAATCTGAGAACAGATATTTTGGAACCCTTTGAAGACTATAGGGCCTAAGGAAATATCCTCCGATAACAAAGAGAAAGAAGCTTTCTGAGAAACTTCTTTGTGTTCTGTGTAATCATCTCACAGAGTTACAGCTTTCCCCTCAAGAAGCCTTTCGCTAAGACAGTTCTTGTGGAAATGGCAAAGTGATATTTGGAAGCCCATAGGGTGTTGCGGTGAAAAAGGAAATATCCTCAGATGAAATCTGGAAAGAAGCTTTCTGAGAAAGTGCTCTGTTATGTGTAACTTCCACTCACAGAGTTACATCTGTATTTCGTGGATCTCTTTGCTAGCCTTATTTCTGTGGAATCTGAGAACAGATATTTCGGATCCCTTTGAAGACTATAGGAACAAAGGAAATATCCTCCAATAACAAATAGAAAGAAGCTTTCTGAGAAACTTCTTTGTGTATGTGAAATCATCTCACAGAGTTACAGCTTTCCCCTCAAGAAGCCTTCGGCTAACACAGTTCTTGGGTAATTGGCAAAGTGATATTTGAAAGCCCATAGAGGGCCATGGTGAATAAGGAAATATCCTCAGATGAAATCTGGAAAGAAGATATCTGAGAAACTGCTTAGTGTTTTGTTAATTCATCTGACAGAGTTATATCTGTATTTCGTGGATCTCTTTGCTAGCCTTATTTCTGTGGAATCTGAGAACAGATATTTCGGATCCCTTTGAAGACTATAGGGCCAAAGGAAATATCCTCCGATAACAAAGCGAAAGAAGCTTTCTGAGAAACTTCTTTGTGTTCTGCGAAATCTTCTCACACAGTTACAGCTTTCCCCTCAAGAAGCCTTTGGCTAAGACAGTTCTTGTGGAATTGGCAAAGTGATATTTGGAAGCCCATAGAGGGCTACGGTGAAAAAGGATATATCCTCAGATGAAATCTGGAAAGAAGCTTTCTGAGAAACTGCTTACTGTTCTGTTATTTCATCTCACAGAGTTACATCTGTATTTCGTGGATCTCTTTGCTAGCCTTATTTCCGGGGGATCTGAGAACAGATATTTCGGATCCCTATGAAGACTATAGAGCCAAAGGAAATATCTTCCGATAAAAAAGAGAAAGAAGCTTTCTGAGAAACTTCTTTGTGTTTTGTGAAATCATCTCACAGAGTTACAGCTTTCCCCTCAAGAAGCCTTTCCCTAAGACAGTTCTTGTGGAATTGGCAAAGTGATATTTGGAAGCCCATAGAGGGCTATGGTGAAAAAGGAAATATCCTCCGATGAAATCTGGAAAGAAGCTTTCTGAGAAACTGCTCTGTGATGTGTGACTTCCACTCACCGAGTTTCATCTACATTTCGTGAATCTCTTTGGTAGCCTTATTTCTGTGGAATCTGAGAACAGATATTTGGGATCCCTTTGAAGCCTATAGGGCCAAAGGAAATATCCTCCGATAACAAAGAGAAAGAAGCTTTCTGAGAAACTTCTTTGTGTTCTGTGAAATCATCTCACAGAGTTACAGCTTTCCCCTCAAGAAGTCTTTCGCTAAGACAATTCTTGTGGAATTGGCAAAGTGACATTTGGAAGCCAATAGAGGGTTATGGTGAAAAAGGAAATATCCTCCGATGAAATCTGGAAAGAAGCTTTCTGAGAAACTGCTTAGTGTTCTGTTAATTCATCTCACAGAGTTACATCTGTATTTCGTGGATCTCTTTGCTAGCCTTATTTCTGTGGAATCTGAGAACAGATATTTCGGATCCCTTTGAAGACTATAGGAACAAAGGAAATATCCTCCGATAACAAAGAGAAAGAAGCTTTCTGAGAAAATTCTTTGTGTTCTGTGAAATCATCTCATAGAGTTACAGCTTTCCCCTTAAGAAGCCTTTCCCTAACACAGTTCTTGTGTAATTGGCAAAGTGATATTTGAAAGCCCGTAGAGGGCTAAGGTGAAAAAGGAAATATCCTCAGATGAAATCTGGAAAGAAGCTTTCTGAGAAACTGTTTACTGTTCTGTTAATTCATCTCACAGAATTACATCTGTATTTCGTTGATCTCTTTGCTAGCCTTGTTTCTGTGGAATCTGAGAACAGATATTTCGGATCCCTTTGAAGACTACAGGGCCAAAGGGAATATCCTCCGATAACAAAGAGAAAGAAGCTTTCTGAGAAACTTCTTTGTGTTCTGTGAAATCATCTCACAGAGTTATAGCTTTCCCCTCAAGAAGTCTTTCGCTAAGACAGTTCTTCTGGAATTGGGAAAGTGACATTTGGAAGCCCATAGAGGGCTGTGGTGAAAAAGGAATTATCCTCAGATGAAATCTGGAAAGAATCTTTCTGAGAAACTGCTTAGTGTTCTGTTAATTCATCTCACAGAGTTACATCTGTATTTCGTGGATCTCTTTGCTAGCCTTACTTCTGTGGAATCTGAGAACAGATATTTCGGATCCCTTTGAAGACTATAGGGCCAAAGGAAATATCCTCCCATAACTAGAGAAAGAAGCTTTCTGAGAAACTTCTTTGTGTTCTGTGAAATCATCTCACAGAGTTACAGCTTTCACCTCAAGAAGCCTTTCGCTAAGACAGTTCTTGTGGAATTGGCAAAGTGATATTTGGAAGCCCATAGAGGGCTATGGTGAAAAAGGAAATATCCTCAGATGAAATATGGAAAGAAGCTTTCTGAGAAACTGCTTAGTGTTCTGTTAATTCATCTCACAGAGTTACATCTGTATTTCTTGGATCTCTTTGCTAGCCTTATTTCTGTGCAATCTGAGAACAGATATATTGGATCCCTTTGAAGACTATAGGGCCTAAGGAAATATACTCCGATAACAAAGAGAAAGAAGCTTTCTGAGAAACTTCATTGTGTTCTGTGTAATCATCTCACAGAGTTACAGCTTTCCCCTTAGGAAGCTTTTCGCTAAGACAGTTCTTGTGGAAATGGCAAACTGATATTTGGAAGCCCATAGAGGGCTATGTTGAAAAAGGAAATATCCTCCGATGAAATCCGGAAAGAAGCTTTCTGAGAAACTGCTCTGTGATGTGTGACTTCCACTCACAGAGTTACATCTATATTTCGTGGATCTCTTTGCTAGCCTTATTTCTGTGGAATCTGAGAACAGATATTTCGGATCCCTTTGTTGACTATAGGAACAAAGGAAATATCCTCCAATATCAAATAGAAAGAAGCTTTCTGAGAAACTTCTTTGTGTCTGTGAAATCATCTCACAGAGTTACAGCTTTCCCCTCAAGAAGAGTTTCGCTAACACAGTTCTTGTGTAATTGGCAAAGTGATATTTGAAAGCCCATAGAGGGCTACGGTGAATAAGGAAATATATTCAGGTGAAATCTGGAAAGAAGATTTCTGAGAAACTGCTTAGTGTTCTGTTAATTCATCTCACAGAGTTATATCTGTATTTCCTGGATCTCTTTGCTAGCCTTATTTCTGTGGAATCTGAGAACAGATATTTCGGATCCCTTTGAAGACTATAGGGCCAAAGGAAATATCCTCCGATAACAAAGAGAAAGAAGCTTTCTGAGAAACTTCTTAGTGTTCTGTGAAATTATCTCACAGAGTTACAGCTTTCCCATCAAGAAGCCTTTTGCTAAGACAGTTCTTCTGCAATTAGCAAAGTGATATTTGGTAGCCCATAGAGGGCTATGTGAAAAAGGAAATATCCTCAGATGAAATCTGGAAAGAAGCTTTCTCAGAAACATCTTAGTGTTTTGTTAATTCATCTCACAGAGTTACATCTGTGTTTCGTGGATCTCTTTGCTAGCCTTATTTCTGTGGAATCTGAGAACAGATATTTCGGATCCCTTTGAAGACTGTAGGGCCAAGGGAAATATCCTCCGATAACAAAGCGAAAGAAGCTTTCTGAGAAACTTCTTTGTGTTCTGCGAAATCGTCTCACAGAGTTACAGCTTTCCCCTCAAGAAGCCTTTCGCTAAGACAGTTCTTGTGGAATTGGCAAAGTGATATTTGGAAGCCCATAGAGGGCTACGGTGAAAAAGGATATATCCTCAGATGAAATCTGGAAAGAAGCTTTCTGAGAAACTGCTTACTGTTCTGTTATTTCATCTCACAGAGTTACATCTGTATTTCGTGGATCTCTTTGCTAGCCTTATTTCCGGGGGATCTGAGAACAGATATTTCGGATCCCTATGAAGACTATAGAGCCAAAGGAAATATCTTCCGATAAAAAAGAGAAAGAAGCTTTCTGAGAAACTTCTTTGTGTTTTGTGAAATCATCTCACAGAGTTACAGCTTTCCCCTCAAGAAGCCTTTCCCTAAGACAGTTCTTGTGGAATTGGCAAAGTGATATTTGGAAGCCCATAGAGGGCTATGGTGAAAAAGGAAATATCCTCCGATGAAATCTGGAAAGAAGCTTTCTGAGAAACTGCTCTGTGATGTGTGACTTCCACTCACCGAGTTTCATCTACATTTCGTGAATCTCTTTGGTAGCCTTATTTCTGTGGAATCTGAGAACAGATATTTGGGATCCCTTTGAAGCCTATAGGGCCAAAGGAAATATCCTCCGATAACAAAGAGAAAGAAGCTTTCTGAGAAACTTCTTTGTGTTCTGTGAAATCATCTCACAGAGTTACAGCTTTCCCCTCAAGAAGTCTTTCGCTAAGACAATTCTTGTGGAATTGGCAAAGTGACATTTGGAAGCCAATAGAGGGTTATGGTGAAAAAGGAAATATCCTCCGATGAAATCTGGAAAGAAGCTTTCTGAGAAACTGCTTAGTGTTCTGTTAATTCATCTCACAGAGTTACATCTGTATTTCGTGGATCTCTTTGCTAGCCTTATTTCTGTGGAATCTGAGAACAGATATTTCGGATCCCTTTGAAGACTATAGGAACAAAGGAAATATCCTCCGATAACAAAGAGAAAGAAGCTTTCTGAGAAAATTCTTTGTGTTCTGTGAAATCATCTCATAGAGTTACAGCTTTCCCCTTAAGAAGCCTTTCCCTAACACAGTTCTTGTGTAATTGGCAAAGTGATATTTGAAAGCCCGTAGAGGGCTAAGGTGAAAAAGGAAATATCCTCAGATGAAATCTGGAAAGAAGCTTTCTGAGAAACTGTTTACTGTTCTGTTAATTCATCTCACAGAATTACATCTGTATTTCGTTGATCTCTTTGCTAGCCTTGTTTCTGTGGAATCTGAGAACAGATATTTCGGATCCCTTTGAAGACTACAGGGCCAAAGGGAATATCCTCCGATAACAAAGAGAAAGAAGCTTTCTGAGAAACTTCTTTGTGTTCTGTGAAATCATCTCACAGAGTTATAGCTTTCCCCTCAAGAAGTCTTTCGCTAAGACAGTTCTTCTGGAATTGGGAAAGTGACATTTGGAAGCCCATAGAGGGCTGTGGTGAAAAAGGAATTATCCTCAGATGAAATCTGGAAAGAATCTTTCTGAGAAACTGCTTAGTGTTCTGTTAATTCATCTCACAGAGTTACATCTGTATTTCGTGGATCTCTTTGCTAGCCTTACTTCTGTGGAATCTGAGAACAGATATTTCGGATCCCTTTGAAGACTATAGGGCCAAAGGAAATATCCTCCCATAACTAGAGAAAGAAGCTTTCTGAGAAACTTCTTTGTGTTCTGTGAAATCATCTCACAGAGTTACAGCTTTCACCTCAAGAAGCCTTTCGCTAAGACAGTTCTTGTGGAATTGGCAAAGTGATATTTGGAAGCCCATAGAGGGCTATGGTGAAAAAGGAAATATCCTCAGATGAAATATGGAAAGAAGCTTTCTGAGAAACTGCTTAGTGTTCTGTTAATTCATCTCACAGAGTTACATCTGTATTTCTTGGATCTCTTTGCTAGCCTTATTTCTGTGCAATCTGAGAACAGATATATTGGATCCCTTTGAAGACTATAGGGCCTAAGGAAATATACTCCGATAACAAAGAGAAAGAAGCTTTCTGAGAAACTTCATTGTGTTCTGTGTAATCATCTCACAGAGTTACAGCTTTCCCCTTAGGAAGCTTTTCGCTAAGACAGTTCTTGTGGAAATGGCAAACTGATATTTGGAAGCCCATAGAGGGCTATGTTGAAAAAGGAAATATCCTCCGATGAAATCCGGAAAGAAGCTTTCTGAGAAACTGCTCTGTGATGTGTGACTTCCACTCACAGAGTTACATCTATATTTCGTGGATCTCTTTGCTAGCCTTATTTCTGTGGAATCTGAGAACAGATATTTCGGATCCCTTTGTTGACTATAGGAACAAAGGAAATATCCTCCAATATCAAATAGAAAGAAGCTTTCTGAGAAACTTCTTTGTGTCTGTGAAATCATCTCACAGAGTTACAGCTTTCCCCTCAAGAAGAGTTTCGCTAACACAGTTCTTGTGTAATTGGCAAAGTGATATTTGAAAGCCCATAGAGGGCTACGGTGAATAAGGAAATATATTCAGGTGAAATCTGGAAAGAAGATTTCTGAGAAACTGCTTAGTGTTCTGTTAATTCATCTCACAGAGTTATATCTGTATTTCCTGGATCTCTTTGCTAGCCTTATTTCTGTGGAATCTGAGAACAGATATTTCGGATCCCTTTGAAGACTATAGGGCCAAAGGAAATATCCTCCGATAACAAAGAGAAAGAAGCTTTCTGAGAAACTTCTTAGTGTTCTGTGAAATTATCTCACAGAGTTACAGCTTTCCCATCAAGAAGCCTTTTGCTAAGACAGTTCTTCTGCAATTAGCAAAGTGATATTTGGTAGCCCATAGAGGGCTATGTGAAAAAGGAAATATCCTCAGATGAAATCTGGAAAGAAGCTTTCTCAGAAACATCTTAGTGTTTTGTTAATTCATCTCACAGAGTTACATCTGTGTTTCGTGGATCTCTTTGCTAGCCTTATTTCTGTGGAATCTGAGAACAGATATTTCGGATCCCTTTGAAGACTGTAGGGCCAAGGGAAATATCCTCCGATAACAAAGCGAAAGAAGCTTTCTGAGAAACTTCTTTGTGTTCTGCGAAATCGTCTCACAGAGTTACAGCTTTCCCCTCAAGAAGCCTTTCGCTAAGACAGTTCTTGTGGAATTGGCAAAGTGATATTTGGAAGCCCATAGAGGGCTACGGTGAAAAAGGAAATATCCTCAGATGAAATCTGGAAAGAAGCTTTCTGAGAAACTGCTTAGTGTTCTGTGAATTCATCTCACAGAGTTACATCTGTATTTCGTGGATCTCTTTGCTAGCCTTATTTCTGTGCAATCTGAGAACAGATATTTCGGATCCCTTTGAAGACTATAGGAACAAAGGAAATATCCTCCAATAACAAATAGAAAGAAGCTTTCTGAGAAACTTCTTTGTGTCTGTGAAATTATCTCACAGAGTTACAGCTTTCCCCTCAAGAAGCCTTTCGCTAACACAGTTCTTGTGTAATTGGCAAAGTCATATTTGAAAGCCCATAGAGGGCTATGGTGAATAAGGAAATATCCTCAGATGAAATCTGGAAAGAAGATTTCTGAGAAACTGCTTAGTGTTCTGTTAATTCATCTCACAGAGTTACACCTGTATTTCGTGGATCTCTTTGCTAGCCTTATTTCTGTGGAATCTGAGAACAGATATTTCGGATACCTTTGAAGAATATAGGGCCAAAGGAAATATACTCCGATAACAAAGAGAAAGAAGCTTTCTGAGAAACTTCTTTGTGTTCTGTGAAATTATCTCACAGAGTTACAGCTTTCCCATCAAGAAGCCTTTTGCTAAGACAGTTCTTCTGCAATTAGCAAAGTGATATTTGGTAGCCCATAGAGGGCTATGTTTAAAAAGGAAATATCCTCAGATGAAATCTGGAAAGAAGCTTTCTGAGAAACTGCTCTGTGATGTGTGACTTCCACTCACAGAGTTACATCTGTATTTCGTGGATCTCTTTGCTAGCCTTATTTCTGTGGAATCTGAGAACAGATATTTCGGATCCTTATGAAGACTATAGGGCCAAAGGAAATATCCTCCGCTAACTAAGAGAAAGAAGCTTTCTGAGAAACTTCTTTGTGTTCTCTGAAATCATCTCACAGAGTTACAGCTTTCCCCTCAAGAAGTCTTTCTCTAAGACAGTTCTTGTGGAATTGGCAAAGTGATATTTGGAAGCCCATAGAGGGCTATGGTGAAAAAGGAAATATCCTCAGATGAAATCTGGAAAGAAGCTTTCTGAGAAACTGCTTAGTGTTCTGTTAATTCATCTCACAGAGTTACATCTGTATTTCGTGGATCTCTTTGCTAGCCTTATTTCTGGGGAATCTGAGAACAGATATTTTGGATCCCTTTAAAGACTATAGGGCCTAAGGAAATATCCTCCGATAACAAAGAGAAAGAAGCTTTCTGAGAAACTTCTTTGTGTTCTGTGTAATCATCTCACAAAGTTACAGCTTTCCCCTCAAGAAGCCTTTCGCTAAGACAGTTCTTGTGGAAATGGCAAAGTGATATTTGGAAGCCCATAGGGTGCTGCGGTGAAAAAGGAAATATCCTCAGATGAAATCTGGAAAGAAGCTTTCTGAGAAAGTGCTCTGTTATGTGTGACTTCCACTCACAGAGTTACGTCTGTATTTCGTGGATCTCTTTGCTAGCCTTATTTCTGTGGAATCTGAGAACAGATATTTCGGATCCCTTTGAAGACTATAGGGCCAAAGGAACTATCCTCCGATAACTAAGAGAAAGAAGCTTTCTTGGAAACTTCTTTGTGTTCTGTGAAATCATCTCACAGAGTTACAGCTTTCCCCTCAAGAAGTCTTTCGCTAAGACAGTTCTTGTGGAATTGGCAAAGTGATATTTGGAAGCCCATAGAGGGCTGTGGTGAAAAAGGAATTATCCTCAGATGAAATCTGGAAAGAAGCTTTCTGAGAAACTGCTTAGTGTTCTGTTAATTCATCTCACAGAGTTACATCTGTATTTCGTGTATCTCTTTGCTAGCCTTACTTCTGTGGAATCTGAGAACAGATATTTCGGATCCCTTGGAAGACTATAGGGCCAAAGGAAATATCCTCCGATAACAAAGAGAAAGAAGCTTTCTGAGAAACTTCTTTGTGTTCTGTGAAATCATCTCACAGAGTTACAGCTTTCCCCTCAGGAAGCCTTTCGCTAAGACAGTTCTTGTGGAATTGGCAAAGTGATATTTGGAAGCCCATAGAGGGCTATGGTGAAAAAGGAAATATCCTCCGATGAAATCTGGAAAGAAGCTTTCTGAGAAACTGCTTAGTGTTCTGTTAATTCACCTCACAGAGTTACATCTGTGTTTCGTGGATCACTTTGCTAGCCTTATTTCTGTGGAATCTGAGAACAGATATTTCGGATCCCTTTGAAGACCTAGGGCCAAAGGAAATATCCTCTGATAACAAAGCGAAAGAAGCTTTCTGAGAAACTTCTTTCTGTTCTGCGAAATCATCTCACAGAGTGACAGCTTTCCCCTCAAGAAGCCTTTCGCTAAGACAGTTCTTGTGGAATTGGCAAAGTGATATTTGGAAGCCCATAGAGGGCTACGGTTAAAAAGGAAATATCCTCAGATGAAATCTGGAAAGAAGCTTTCTGAGAAAATGCTTAGTGTTCTGTTAATTCATCTCACAGAGTTACATCTGTATTTCGTGGATCTCTTTGCTAGCCTTATTTCTGTGGAATCTGAGAACAGATATTTTGGATCCCTTTGAAGACTATAGGGCCTAAGGAAATATCTTCCGATAACAAAGAGAAAGAAGCTTTCTGAGAAACTTCTTTGTGTTCTGTGTAATCATCTCACAGAGTTACAGCTTTCCCCTCAGGAAGCCTTTCGCTAAGACAGTTCTTGTGGAAATGGCAAATTGATATTTGGAAGCCCATAGAGGGCTATGGTGAAAAAGGAAATATCCTCCAATGAAATCGGGAAAGAAGCTTTCTGAGAAACTGCTCTGTTATGTGTGACTTCCAATCACAGAGTTACATCTGTATTTCGTGGATCTCTTTGCTAGCCCTATTTCTGTGGAATCTGAGAACAGATATTTCGGATCCCTTTGAAGACTATAGGGCCAAAGGAAATATACTCCGATAACAAAGAGAAAGAAGCTTTCTGAGAAACTTCTTTGTGTTCTGTGAAATTATCTCACAGAGTTAAAACTTTCCCATCTAGAAGCCTTTTGCTAAGACAGTTCTTCTGCAATTATCAAAGTGATATTTGGTAACCCATAGAGGGCTATTGTGAAAAAGGAAATATCCTCAGGTGAAATCTGGAAAGAAGCTTTCTGAGAAACTGCTTAGTGTTCTGTTAATTCATCTCACAGAGTTACATCTGTGTTTCGTGGATCTCTTTGCTAGCCTTATTACTGAGGAATCTGAGAACAGATATTTCGGATCCCTTTGAAGACTGTAGGGCCAAAGGAAATATCCTCCGATAACAAAGCGAAAGAAGCTATCTGAGAAACTTCTTTGTGTTCTGCGAAATCATCTCACAGAGTTACAGCTTTCCCCTCAAGTAGCCTTTCGCTAAGACAGTTCTTGTGGAATTGGCAAAGTGATATTTGGAAGCCCTTAGAGGGCTACGGTGAAAAAGGAAATATCCTCAGATGAAATCTGGAAAGAAGCTTTCTGAGAAACTGCTTAGTGTTCTGTGAATTCATCTCACAGAGTTACATCTGTATTTCGTGGATCTCTTTGCTAGCCTTATTTCTGTGCAATCTGAGAACAGATATTTTGGATCCCTTTGTAGACTATAGGGCCTAAGGAAATATCCTCCGATAACAAAGAGAAAGAAGCTTTCTGAGAAACTTCTTTGTGTTCTGTGTAATCATCTCACAGAGTTTCAGCTTTCCCCTCAGGAAGCCTTTCCCTAAGACAGTTCTTGTGGAAATGGCAAATTGATATTTGGAAGCCCATAGACGGCTATGGTGAAAAAGGAAATATCCTCCGATGAAATCTGGAAAGAAGCTTTCTGAGAAACTGCTCGGTGATGTGTGACTTCTACTCACAGAGTTACATATATATTTCGTGGATTTCTTTGCTAGCCTTATTTCTGTGGAATCTGAGAACAGATATTTCGGATCCCTTTCAAGACTACAGGAACAAAGGAAATATCCTCCAATAACAATTAGAAAGAAGCTTTCTGAGAAACTTTTTTGTGTCTGTGAAAATATCTCACAGAGTTACAGCTTTCCCCTCAAGAAGACTTTCGCTAACACAGTTCTTGTGTAATTGGCAAAGTGATATTTGAAAGCCCATAGAGGGCTATGCTGAATAAGGAAATATCCTCAGATGAAATCTGGAAAGAAGATTTCTGAGAAACTGCTTAGTGTACTGTTAATTCATCTCACCGAGTTACATCTGTATTTCGTGGATCTCTTTGCTAGCCTTATTTCTGTGGAATCTGAGAACAGATATTTCGGATCCCTTTGAAGACTATAGGGACAAAGGAAATATCCTCCGATAACAAAGAGAAAGAAGCTTTCTGAGAAACTTCTTTGTGTTCTGTGAAATCATCTCACAGAGTTACAGCTTTCCCCTCAAGAAGTCTTTCTCTAAGACAGTTCTTGTGGAATTGGCAAAGTGATATTTGGAAGCCCATAGAGGGCTATGGTGAAAAAGGAATTATCCTCAGATGAAATCTGGAAAGAAGTTTTCTGAGAAACTGCTTAGTGTTCTGTTAATTCATCTCACAGAGTTACATCTGTATTTCGTGGATCTCTTTGCTAGCCTTATTTCTGGGGAATCTGAGAACAGATATTTTGGAACCCTTTGAAGACTATAGGGCCTAAGGAAATATCCTCCGATAACAAAGAGAAAGAAGCTTTCTGAGAAACTTCTTTGTGTTCTGTGTAATCATCTCACAGAGTTACAGCTTTCCCCTCAAGAAGCCTTTCGCTAAGACAGTTCTTGTGGAAATGGCAAAGTGATATTTGGAAGCCCATAGGGTGTTGCGGTGAAAAAGGAAATATCCTCAGATGAAATCTGGAAAGAAGCTTTCTGAGAAAGTGCTCTGTTATGTGTAACTTCCACTCACAGAGTTACATCTGTATTTCGTGGATCTCTTTGCTAGCCTTATTTCTGTGGAATCTGAGAACAGATATTTCGGATCCCTTTGAAGACTATAGGAACAAAGGAAATATCCTCCAATAACAAATAGAAAGAAGCTTTCTGAGAAACTTCTTTGTGTATGTGAAATCATCTCACAGAGTTACAGCTTTCCCCTCAAGAAGCCTTCGGCTAACACAGTTCTTGGGTAATTGGCAAAGTGATATTTGAAAGCCCATAGAGGGCCATGGTGAATAAGGAAATATCCTCAGATGAAATCTGGAAAGAAGATTTCTGAGAAACTGCTTAGTGTACTGTTAATTCATCTCACAGAGTTACATCTGTATTTCGTGGATCTCTTTGCTAGCCTTATTTCTGTGGAATCTGAGAACAGATATTTCGGATCCCTTTGAAGACTGTAGGGCCAAAGGAAATATCCTCCGATAACAAAGCGAAAGAGCTTTCTGAGAAACTTCTTTGTGTTCTGCGAAATCATCTCACAGAGTTACAGCTTTCCCCTCAAGAAGCCTTTCGCTAAGACACTTCTTGTGGAATTAGCAAAGTGATATTTGGAAGCCCATAGAGGTCTACGGTGAAAAAGGAAATATACTCAGATGAATTCTGGAAAGAAGCTTTCTGAGAAACTGCTTAGTGTTCTGTTAATTCATCTCACAGAGATACATCTGTATTTCGTGGATCTCTTTGTTAGCCTTATTTCTGTGCAATCTGAGAACAGATATTTCGGATCCCTTTGAAGACTATAGGGCCAAAGGAAATATACTCCGATAACAAAGAGAAAGAAGCTTTCTGAGAAACTTCTTTGTGTTCTGTGGAATTATCTCACAGAGTTACAGCTTTCCCCTCAAGATGCCTTTCGCTAAGACAGTTCTTGTGGAATTGGCAAAGTGATATTTGGAAGCCCATAGAGGGCTACGGTGAAAAAGGAAATATCCTCAAATTAAATCTGGAAAGAAGCTTTCTGAGAAACTGCTTAGTGTTCTGTGAATTCATCTCACAGAGTTACATCTGTATTTTGTGGATTTCTTTGCTAGCCTTATTTCTGTGCAATCTGAGAACAGATATTTTGGATCCCTTTGAAGACTATAGGGCCTAAGGAAATATCCTCCGATAACAAAGAGAAAGAAGCTTTCTGAGAAACTTCTTTCTGTTCTGGTAATCATCTCACAGAGTTACAGCTTTTCCCTCAGGAAGCCTTTCGCTAAGACAGTTCTTGTGGAAATGGCAAATTGATATTTGGAAGCCCATAGACGGCTAAGGTGAAAAAGGAATTATCCTCAGATGAAATCTGGAAAGAAGCTTTCTGAGAAACTGCTTAGTGTTCTGTTAATTCATCTCACAGAGTTACATCTGTATTTCGTGGATCTCTTTGCCAGCCTTATTTCTGGGGAATCTGAGAACAGATATTTTGGATCCCTTTGAAGACTATAGGGCCTAAGGAAATATCCTCCGATAACAAAGAGAAAGAAGCTTTCTGAGAAACTTCTTTGTGTTCTGTGAAATTATCTCACAGAGTTACAGCTTTCCCATCAAGAAGCCTTTTGCTAAGACATTTCTTCTGCAATTCTCAAAGTGATATTTGGTAGCCCATAGAGGGCTATGGTTAAAAAGGAAATATCCTCAGATGAAATCTGGAAAGAAGCCTTCTGAGAAACTGCTCTGTGATGTGTGACTTCCACTCACAGAGTTACATCTGTATTTCGTGGATCTCTTTGCTAGCCTTATTTCTGTGGAATCTGAGAACAGATATTTCGGATCCTTTTGAAGACTATAGGGCCAAAGGAAATATCCTCCGGTAACTAAGAGAAAGAAGCTTTCTGAGAAACTTCTTTGTGTTCTGTGAAATCATCTCACAGAGTTACAGCTTTCCCCTCAAGAAGTCTTTCTCTAAGACAGTTCTTGTGGAATTGGCAAAGTGATATTTGGAAGCCCATAGAGGGCTATGGTGTAAAAGGAATTATCCTCAGATGAAATCTGGAAAGAAGCTTTCTGAGAAACTGCTTAGTGTTCTGTTAATTCATCTCACAGAGTTACATCTGTATTTCGTGGATCTCTTTGCTAGCCTTATTTCTGGGGAATCTGAGAACAGATATTTTGGATCCCTTTGCAGACTATAGGGCCTAAGGAAATATCCTCCGATAACAAAGAGAAAGAAGCTTTCTGAGAAACTTCTTTGTGTTCTGTGAAATTATCTCACAGAGTTACAGCTTTCCTATCAAGAAGCCTTTTGCTAAGACAGTTCTTCTGCAATTAGCAAAGTGATATTTGGTAGCCCATAGAGGGCTATGGTTAAAAAGGAAATATCCTCAGATGAAATCTGGAAAGAAGCTTTCTGAGAAACTGCTCTGTGATGTGTGACTTCCACTCACAGAGTTACATCTGTATTTCGTGGATCTCTTTGCTAGCCTTATTTCTGTGGAATCTGAGAACAGATATTTCGGATCCCTTTGAAGACTATAGGGCCTAAGGAAATATCCTCCGATAACAAAGAGAAAGAAGCTTTCTGAGAAACTTCTTTGTGTTCTGTGTAATCATCTCACAGAGTTACAGCTTTCCCCTCAGGAAGCCTTTCGCTAAGACAGTTCTTGTGGAAATGGCAAATTGATATTTGGAAGCCCATAGAGGGCTACGGTGAAAAAGGAAATATCCTCCGATGAAATCCGGAAAGAAGCTTTCTGAGAAACTGCTCTTTGATGTGTGACTTCCACTCACAGAGTTACATCTATATTTCGTGGATCTCTTTGCTAGCCTTATTTCTGTGGATTCTGAGAACAGATATTTCGGATCCCTTTGAAGACTATAGGGCCAAAGGAAATATACTCCGATAACAAAGAGAAAGAAGCTTTCTGAGAAACTTCTTTGTGTTCTGTGGAATTATCTCACAGAGTTGCAGCTTTCCCATCAAGAAGCCTTTTGCAAAGACAGTTCTTCTGCAATTAGCAAAGTGATATTTGGTAGCCCATAGAGGGCTATCGTGAAAAAGGAAATATCCTCAGATGAAATCTGGAAAGAAGCTTTCTGAAAAACTGCTTAGTGTTCTTTTAATTCATCTCACAGAGTTACATCTGTATTTCGTGGATCTCTTTGCTAGCCTTATTTCTGGGGAATCTGAGAACAGATATTTCGGATCCCTTTGAAGACTATAGGGCCAAAGGAAATATCCTCCGATAACAAAGAGAAAGAAGCTTTCTGAGAAACTTCTTTGTGTTCTGTGAAATCATCTCACAGAGTTACAGCTTTCCCCTCAAGAAGCCTTTCGCTAAGACAGTTCTTGTGGAATTGGCAAAGTGATATTCGGTAGCCCATAGAGGGCTATGGTGAAAAAGGAAATATCCTCAGATGAAATCTGGAAAGAAGGTTTCTGAGGAACTGCTTAGTGTTCTGTTAATTCATCTCCCAGAGTTACATCTGTGTTTCGTGGATCTCTTTGCTAGCCTTATTTCTGAGGGATCTGAGAACAGATATTTCGGATCCCTTTGAAGACTGTAGGGCCAAAGGAAATATCCTCCGATAACAAAGCGAAAGAAGCTTTCTGAGAAACTTCTTTGTGTTCTGCGAAATCATCTCACAGAGTTACAGCTTTCCCCTCAAGAAGTCTTTCTCTAAGACAGTTCTTGTGGAATTGGCAAACTGATATTTGGAAGCCCATAGAGGGCTATGATGAAAAAGGAATTATCCTCAGATGAAATCTGGAAAGAAGCTTTCTGAGAAACTGCTTAGTGTTCTGTTAATTCATCTCACAGAGTTACATCTGTATTTCGTGGATCTCTTTGCCAGCCTTATTTCTGGGGAATCTGAGAACAGATATTTTGGATCCCTTTGAAGACTATAGGGCCTAAGGAAATATCCTCCGATAACAAAGAGAAAGAAGCTTTCTGAGAAACTTCTTTGTGTTCTGTGAAATTATCTCACAGAGTTACAGCTTTCCCATCAAGAAGCCTTTTGCTAAGACAGTTCTTCTGCAATTCTCAAAGTGATATTTGGTAGCCCATAGAGGGCTATGGTTAAAAAGGAAATATCCTCAGATGAAATCTGGATAGAAGCCTTCTGAGAAACTGCTCTGTGATGTGTGACTTCCACTCACAGAGTTACATCTGTATTTCGTGGTTCTCTATGCTAGCCTTATTTCTGTGGAATCTGAGAACAGATATTTCGGATCCTTTTGAAGACTATAGGGCCAAAGGAAATATCCTCCGGTAACTAAGAGAAAGAAGCTTTCTGAGAAACTTCTTTGTGTTCTGTGAAATCATCTCACAGTGTTACAGCTTTCCCCTCAAGAAGTCTTTCTCTAAGACAGTTCTTGTGGAATTGGCAAAGTGATATTTGGAGGCCCATAGAGGGCTATGGTGAAAAAGGAATTATCCTCAGATGAAATCTGGAAAGAAGCTTTCTGAGAAACTGCTTAGTGTTCTGTTAATTCATCTCACAGAGTTACATCTGTATTTCGTGGATCTCTTTGCTAGCCTTATTTCTGGGGAATCTGAGAACAGATATTTTGGATCCCTTTGCAGACTATAGGGCCTAAGGAAATATCCTCCGATAACAAAGAGAAAGAAGCTTTCTGAGAAACTTCTTTGTGTTCTGTGAAATTATCTCACAGAGTTACAGCTTGCCTATCAAGAAGCCTTTTGCTAAGACAGTTCTTCTGCAATTAGCAAAGTGATATTTGGTAGCCCATAGAGGGCTATGGTTAAAAAGGAAATATCCTCAGATGAAATCTGGAAAGAAGCTTTCTGAGAAACTGCTCTGTGATGTGTGACTTCCACTCACAGAGTTACATCTGTATTTCGTGGATCTCTTTGCTAGCCTTATTTCTGTGGAATCTGAGAACAGATATTTCGGATCCCTTTGAAGACTATAGGGCCTAAGGAAATATCCTCCGATAACAAAGAGAAAGAAGCTTTCTGAGAAACTTCTTTGTGTTCTGTGTAATCATCTCACAGAGTTACAGCTTTCGCCTCAGGAAGCCTTTCGCTAAGACAGTTTTTGTGGAAATGGCAAATTGATATTTGGAAGCCCATAGAGGGCTATGGTGAAAAAGGAAATATCCTCCGATGAAATTCGGAAAGAAGCTTTCTGAGAAACTGCTCTGTGATGTGTGACTTCCACTCACAGAGTTACATCTATATTTCGTGGATCTCTTTGCTAGCCTTATTTCTGTGGATTCTGAGAACAGATATTTCGGATCCCTTTGAAGACTATAGGGCCAAAGGAAATATACTCCGATAACAAAGAGAAAGAAGCTTTCTGAGAAACTTCTTTGTGTTCTGTGGAATTATCTCACAGAGTTGCAGCTTTCCCATCAAGAAGCCTTTTGCAAAGACAGTTCTTCTGCAATTAGCAAAGTGATATTTGGTAGCCCATAGAGGGCTATCGTGAAAAAGGAAATATCCTCAGATGAAATCTGGAAAGAAGCTTTCTGAAAAACTGCTTAGTGTTCTTTTAATTCATCTCACAGAGTTACATCTGTATTTCGTGGATCTCTTTGCTAGCCTTATTTCTGGGGAATCTGAGAACAGATATTTCGGATCCCTTTGAAGACTATAGGGCCAAAGGAAATATCCTCCGATAACAAAGAGAAAGAAGCTTTCTGAGAAACTTCTTTGTGTTCTGTGAAATCATCTCACAGAGTTACAGCTTTCCCCTCAAGAAGCCTTTCGCTAAGACAGTTCTTGTGGAATTGGCAAAGTGATATTCGGTAGCCCATAGAGGGCTATGGTGAAAAAGGAAATATCCTCAGATGAAATCTGGAAAGAAGGTTTCTGAGGAACTGCTTAGTGTTCTGTTAATTCATCTCCCAGAGTTACATCTGTGTTTCGTGGATCTCTTTGCTAGCCTTATTTCTGAGGGATCTGAGAACAGATATTTCGGATCCCTTTGAAGACTGTAGGGCCAAAGGAAATATCCTCCGATAACAAAGCGAAAGAAGCTTTCTGAGAAACTTCTTTGTGTTCTGAGAAATCATCTCACAGAGTTACAGCTTTCCCCTCAAGAAGCCTTTCGCTAAGACAGTTCTTGTGGAATTGGCAAAGTGATATTTGGAAGCCCATAGAGGGCTACGGTGAAAAAGG
The DNA here is from genome assembly GCF_037993035.2 of Macaca fascicularis. NCBI lineage: Eukaryota > Metazoa > Chordata > Mammalia > Primates > Cercopithecidae > Macaca > Macaca fascicularis. The sequence goes on from NC_088380.1 coordinate 52,679,416, forward strand.
AAATATCCTCAAATTAAACCTGGAAAGAAGCTTTCTGAGAAACTGCTTAGTGTTCTGTGAATTCATCTCACAGAGTTACATCTGTATTTTGTGGATCTCTTTGCTAGCCTTATTTCTGTGCAATCTGAGAACAGATATTTTGGATCCCTTTGAAGACTATAGGGCCTAAGGAAATATCCTCCGATAAAAAAGTGAAAGAAGCTTTCTGAGAAACTTCTTTGTGTTCTGGTAATCATCTCACAGAGTTACAGCTTTTCCCTCAGGAAGCCTTTCGCTAAGACAGTTCTTGTGGAAATGGCAAATTGATATTTGGAAGCCCATAGACGGCTAAGGTGAAAAAGGAAATATCCTCAGATGAAATCTGGAAAGAAGCTTTCTGAGAAACTGCTCTGTCATGTGTGACTTCTACTCACAGAGTTACATCTATATTTCGTGGATCTCTTTGCTAGCCTTATTTCTGTGGACTCTGAGAACAGATATTTCGGATCCCTTTGAAGACTATAGGAACAAAGGAAATATCCTCCAATAACAAATAGAAAGAAGCTTTCTGAGAAACTTTTTTGTGTCTGTGAAATTATCTCACAGAGTTACAGCTTTCCCCTCAAGAAGCCTTTCGCTAACACACTTCTTGTGTAATTGGCAAAGTGATATTTGAAAGCCCATAGAGGGCTATGGTGAATAAGGAAATATCCTCAGATGAAATCTGGAAAGAAGATTTCTGAGAAACTGCTTAGTGTTCTGTTAATTCATCTCACAGAGTTACATCTGTATTTCGTGGATCTCTTTGCTAGCCTTATTTCTGTGGAATCTGAGAACAGATATTTCGGATCCCTTTGAAGACTATAGGGCCAAAGGAAATACACTCCTATAACAAAGACAAAGAAGCTTTCTGAGAAACTTCTTTGTGTTCTGTGAAATCATCTCACAGAGTTACAGCTTTCCCATCAAGAAGCCTTTTGCTAAGACAGTTCTTCTGCAATCAGCAATGTGATATTTGGTAGCCCATAGAGGGCTATGTTTAAAGAGGAAATATCCTCAGATGAAATCTGGAAAGAAGCTTTCTGAGAAACTGCTCTGTGATGTGTGACTTCCACTCAGAGAGTTACATCTGCATTTCACGGATCTCTTTGGTAGCCTCATTTCTGTGGAATCTGAGAACAGATATTTCGGATCCTTTTGAAGATTATAGGGCCAAAGGATATATCCTCCGGCAACTAAGAGAAAGAAGCTTTCTGAGAAACTTCTTTGTGTTCTGTGAAATCATCTCACAGAGTTACAGCTTTCCCCTCAAGAAGTCTTTCTCTAAGACAGTTCTTGTGGAATTGGCAAACTGATATTTGGAAGCCCATAGAGGGCTATGGTGAAAAAGGAATTATCCTCAGATGAAATCTGGAAAGAAGCTTTCTGAGAAACTGCTTAGTGTTCTGTTAATTCATCTCACAGAGTTACATCTGTATTTCGTGCATCTCTTTGCCAGCCTTATTTCTGGGGAATCTGAGAACAGATATTTTGGATCCCTTTGAAGACTATGGGGCCTAAGGAAATATCCTCCGATAACAAAGAGAAAGAAGCTTTCTGAGAAACTTCTTTGTGTTCTGTGAAATTATCTCACAGAGTTACAGCTTTCCCATTAAGAAGCCTTTTGCTAAGACAGTTCTTCTGCAATTCTCAAAGTGATATTTGGTAGCCCATAGAGGGCTATGGTTAAAAAGGAAATATCCTCAGATGAAATATGGAAAGAAGCCTTCTGAGAAACTGCTCTGTGATGTGTGACTTCCACTCACAGAGTTACATCTGTATTTCGTGGATCTCTTTGCTAGCCTTATTTCTGTGGAATCTGAGAACAGATATTTCGGATCCTTTTGAAGACTATAGGGCCAAAGGAAATATCCTCCGGTAACTAAGAGAAAGAAGCTTTCTGAGAAACTTCTTTGTGTTCTGTGAAATCATCTCACAGAGTTACAGCTTTCCCCTCAAGAAGTCTTTCTCTAAGACAGTTCTTGTGGAATTGGCAAAGTGATATTTGGAAGCCCATAGAGGGCTATGGTGAAAAAGGAATTATCCTCAGATGAAATCTGGAAAGAAGCTTTCTGAGAAACTGCTTAGTGTTCTGTTAATTCATCTCACAGAGTTACATCTGTATTTCGTGGATCTCTTTGCTAGCCTTATTTCTGTGGAATCTGAGAACAGATATTTCGGATCCCTTTGAAGACTATAGGGCCTAAGGAAATATCCTCCGATAACAAAGAGAAAGAAGCTTTCTGAGAAACTTCTTTGTGTTCTGTGTAATCATCTCACAGAGTTACAGCTTTCCCCTCAGGAAGCCTTTCGCTAAGACAGTTCTTGTGGAAATGGCAAATTGATATTTGGAAGCCCATAGAGGGCTATGGTGAAAAAGGAAATATCCTCCGATGAAATTCGGAAAGAAGCTTTCTGAGAAACTGCTCTGTGATGTGTGACTTCCACTCACAGAGTTACATCTATATTTCGTGGATCTCTTTGCTAGCCTTATTTCTGTGGATTCTGAGAACAGATATTTCGGATCCCTTTGAAGACTATAGGGCCAAAGGAAATATACTCCGATAACAAAGAGAAAGAAGCTTTCTGAGAAACTTCTTTGTGTTCTGTGGAATTATCTCACAGAGTTACAGCTTTCCCATCAAGAAGCCTTTTGCAAAGACAGTTCTTCTGCAATTAGTAAAGTGATATTTGGTAGCCCATAGAGGGCTATCGTGAAAAAGGAAATATCCTCAGATGAAATCTGGAAAGAAGCTTTCTGAGAAACTGCTTAGTGTTCTTTTAATTCATCTCACAGAGTTACATCTGTATTTCATGGATCTCTTTGCTAGCCTTATTTCTGTGGAATCTGAGAACAGATATTTCGGATCCCTTTGAAGACTATAGGGCCAAAGGAAATATCCTCCGATAACAAAGAGAAAGAAGCTTTCTGAGAAACTTCTTTGTGTTCTGGTAATCATCTCACAGAGTTACAGCTTTTCCCTCAGGAAGCCTTTCGCTAAGACAGTTCTTGTGGAAATGGCAAATTGATATTTGGAAGCCCATAGACGGCTAAGGTGAAAAAGGAAATATCCTCAGATGAAATCTGGAAAGAAGCTTTCTGAGAAACTGCTCTGTGATGTGTGGCTTCTACTCACAGAGTTACATCTATATTTCGTGGATCTCTTTGCTAGCCTTATTTCTGTGGACTCTGAGAACAGATATTTCGGATCCCGTTGAAGACTATAGGAACAAAGGAAATATCCTCCAATAACAAATAGAAAGAAGCTTTCTGAGAAACTTTTTTGTGTCTGTGAAATTATCTCACAGAGTTACAGCTTTCCCCTCAAGAAGCCTTTCGCTAACACACTTCTTGTGTAATTGGCAAAGTGATATTTGAAAGCCCATAGAGGGCTATGGTGAATAAGGAAATATCCTCAGATGAAATCTGGAAAGAAGATTTCTGAGAAACTGCTTAGTGTTCTGTTAATTCATCTCACAGAGTTACATCTGTATTTCGTGGATCTCTTTGCTAGCCTTATTTCTGTGGAATCTGAGAACAGATATTTCGGATCCCTTTGAAGACTATAGGGCCAAAGGAAATACACTCCGATAACAAAGAGAAAGAAACTTTCTGAGAAACTTTTTTATGTTCTGTGAAATCATCTCACAGAGTTACAGCTTTCCCATCAAGAAACCTTTTGCTAAGACAGTTCTTCTGCAATTAGCAAAGTGATATTTGGTAGCCCATAGAGGGCTATGGTTAAAAAGGAAATATCCTCAGATGAAATTTGGAAAGAAGCTTTCTGAGAAACTACTCTGTGATGTGTGACTTCCACTCACAGAGTTACATCTGTATTTCGTGGATCTCTTTGCTAGCCTTATTTCTGTGGAATCTGAGAACAGATATTTCGGATCCCTTTGAAGACTATAGGGCCTAAGGAAATATCCTCCGATAACAAAGAGAAAGAAGCTTTCTGAGAAACTTCTTTGTGTTCTGTGTAATCATCTCACAGAGTTACAGCTTTCCCCTCAGGAAGCCTTTCGCTAAGACAGTTCTTGTGGAAATGGCAAATTGATATTTGGAAGCCCATAGAGGGCTATGGTGAAAAAGGAAATATCCTCCGATGAAATCCGGAAAGAAGCTTTCTGAGAATCTGCTCTGTGATGTGTGACTTCCACTCACAGAGTTACATCTATATTTCGTGGATCTCTTTGCTAGCCTTATTTCTGTGGATTCTGAGAACAGATATTTCGGATCCCTTTGAAGACTATAGGGCCAAAGGAAATATCCTCCGATAACAAAGAGAAAGAAGCTTTCTGAGAAACTTCTTTGTGTTCTGTGGAATTATCTCACAGAGTTACAGCTTTCCCATCAAGAAGCCTTTTGCAAAGACAGTTCTTCTGCAATTAGCAAAGTGATATTTGGTAGCCCATAGAGGGCTATGGTGAAAAAGGAAATATCCTCAGATGAAATCTGGAAAGAAGGTTTCTGAGGAACTGCTTAGTGTTCTGTTAATTCATCTCCCAGAGTTACATCTGTGTTTCATGGATCTCTTTGCTAGCCTTATTTCTGAGGGATCTGAGAACAGATATTTCGGATCCCTTTGAAGACTGTAGGGCCAAAGGAAATATCCTCCGATAACAAAGCGAAAGAAGCTTTCTGAGAAACTTCTTTGTGTTCTGCGAAATCATCTCACAGAGTTACAGCTTTCCCCTCAAGAAGCCTTTCGCTAAGACAGTTCTTGTGGAATTGGCAAAGTGATATTTGGAAGCCCATAGAGGGCTACGGTGAAAAAGGAAATATCCTCAAATTAAATCTGGAAAGAAGCTTTCTGAGAAACTGCTTAGTGTTCTGTGAATTCATCTCACAGAGTTACATCTGTATTTTGTGGATCTCTTTGCTAGCCTTATATCTGTGCAATCTGAGAACAGATATTTTGGATCCCTTTGAAGACTATAGGGCCTAAGGAAATATCCTCCGATAACAAAGAGAAAGAAGCTTTCTGAGAAACTTCTTTGTGTTCTGGTAATCATCTCACAGAGTTACAGCTTTTCCCTCAGGAAGCCTTTCGCTAAGACAGTTCTTGTGGAAATGGAAAATTGATATTTGGAAGCCCATAGACGGCTAAGGTGAAAAAGGAAATATCCTCAGATGAAATCTGGAAAGAAGCCTTCTGAGAAACTGCTCTGTGATGTGTGACTTCCACTCACAGAGTTACATCTGTATTTCGTGGATCTCTTTGCTAGCCTTATTTCTGTGGACTCTGAGAACAGATATTTCGGATCCCTTTGAAGAATATAGGAACAAAGGAAATATCCTCCAATAACAAATAGAAAGAAGCTTTCTGAGAAACTTTTTTGTGTCTGTGAAATTATCTCACAGAGTTACAGCTTTCCCCTCAAGAAGCCTTTCGCTAACACAGTTCTTGTGGAATTAGCAAAGTGATATTTGGAAGCCCATAGAGGTCTATGGTGAAAAAGTAAATATCCTCAGATGAAATCTGGAAAGAAGCTTTCTGAGAAACTGCTTAGTGTTCTGTTAATTCATCTCACAGAGTTACATCTGTGTTTCGTGGATCTCTTTGCTAGCCTTATTTCTGTGGAATCTGAGAACAGATATTTCGGATCCCTTTGAAGACTATAGGAACAAAGGAAATATCCTCCGATAACAAAGAGAAAGAAGCTTTCTGAGAAACTTCTTTGTGTTCTGTGAAATCAACTCACAGAGTTACAGCTTTCCCCTCAAGAAGCCTTTCGCTAACACAGTTCTTGTGTAATTGGCAATGTGATATTTGAAAGCCCATAGAGGGCTATGGTGAATAAGGAGATATCCTCAGATGAAATCTGGAAAGAAGATTTCTGAGAAACTGCTCGGTGATGTGTGACTTCCACTCACAGAGTTACATCTGTATTTCGTGGATCTCTTTGCTAGCCTTATTTCTGTGGAATCTGAGAATAGATATTTCGGATCCTTTTGAAGACTATAGGGCCAAAGGAAATATCCTCCGGTAACTAAGAGAAAGAAGCTTTCTGAGAAACTTCTTTGTGTTCTGTGAAATCATCTCACAGAGTTACAGCTTTCCCCTCAAGAAGTCTTTCTCTAAGACAGTTCTTGTGGAATTGGCAAAGTGATATTTGGAAGCCCATAGAGGGCTATGGTGAAAAAGGAATTATCCTCAGATGAAATCTGGAAAGAAGCTTTCTGAGAAACTGCTTAGTGTTCTGTTAATTCATCTCACAGAGTTACATCTGTATTTCGTGGATCTCTTTGCTAGCCTTATTTCTGGGGAATCTGAGAACAGATATTTTGGATCCCTTTGAAGACTATAGGGTCTAAGGAAATATCCTCCGATAACAAAGAGAAAGAAGCTTTCTGAGAAACTTCTTTGTGTTCCGTGAAATCATCTCACAGAGTTACAGCTTTCCCATCAAGAAGCCTTTTGCTAAGACAGTTCTTCTGCAATTAGCAAAGTGATATTTGGTAGCCCATAGAGGGCTATGGTGAAAAAGGAAATATCCTCAGATGAAATCCGGAAAGAAGCTTTCTGAGAAACTGCTCTGTTATGTGTGACTTCCACTCACAGAGTTACATCTGTAGTTCGTGGATCTCTTTGCTAGCCTTATTTCTGTGGAATCTGAGAACAGATATTTCGGATCCCTTTGAAGACTATAGGGCCAAAGGAAATATACTCCGATAACAAAGAGAAAGAAGCTTTCTGAGAAATTTCTTTGTGTTCTGTGAAATTATCTCACAGAGTTACAGCTTTCCCATCAAGAAGCCTTTTGCTAAGACAGTTCTTCTGCAATTAGCAAAGTGATATTTGGTAGCCCATAGAGGGCTATGGTGAAAAAGGAAATATCCTCAGATGAAATCTGGAAAGAACCTTTCTGAGAAACTGCTTAGTGTTCTGTTAATTCATCTCACTGAGTTACATCTGTGTTTCGTGGATCTCTTTGCTAGCCTTATTTCTGAGGAATCTGAGAACAGATATTTCGGATCCCTTTGAAGACTGTAGGGCCAAAGGAAATATCCTCCGATAACAAAGCGAAAGAAGCTTTCTGAGAAACTTCTTTGTGTTCTGCGAAATCATCTCACAGAGTTACAGCTTTCCCCTCAAGAAGCCTTTCGCTAAGACAGTTCTTGTGGAATTGGCAAAGTGATATTTGGAAGCCCATAGAGGGCTACGGTGAAAAAGGAAATATCCTCAGATGAAATCTGGAAGGAAGCTTTCTGAGAAACTGCTTAGTGTTCTGTGAATTCATCTCACAGAGTTACATCTGTATTTCGTGGATCTCTTTGCTAGCCTTATTTCTGTGCAATCTGAGAACAGATATTTTGGATCCCTTTGAAGACTATAGGGCCTAAGGAAATATCCTCCGATAACAAAGAGAAAGAAGCTTTCTGAGAAACTTCTTTGTGTTCTGTGTAATCATCTCACAGAGTTACAGCTTTCCCCTCAGGAAGCCTTTCGCTAAGACAGTTCTTGTGGAAATGGCAAATTGATATTTGGAAGCCCATAGACGGCTATGGTGAAAAAGGAAATATCCTCCGAAGAAATCTGGAAAGAAGCTTTCTGAGAAACTGCTCTGTGATGTGTGACTTCTACTCACAGAGTTACATCTATATATCGTGGATCTCTTTGCTAGCCTTATTTCTGTGGAATCTGAGAACAGATATTTCGGATCCCTTTCGAGACTATAGGAACAAAGGAATATCCTCCAATAACAAATAGAAAGAAGCTTTCTGAGAAACTTTTTTGTGTCTGTGAAATTATCTCACAGAGTTACAGCTTTCCCTTCAAGAAGCCTTTCGCTAACACAGTTCTTGTGTAATTGGCAAAGTGATATTTGAAAGCCCATAGAGGGCTATGCTGAATAAGGAAATATCCTCAGATGAAATCTGGAAAGAAGATTTCTGAGAAACTGCTTAGTGTTCTGTTAATTCATATCACAGAGTTACACCTGTATTTCGTGGATCTCTTTGCTAGCCTTATTTCTGTGGAATCTGAGAACAGATATTTCGGATCCCTTTGAAGACTATAGGGCCAAAGGAAATGTACTCCGATAACAAAGAGAAAGAAGCTTTCTGAGAAACTTCTTTGTGTTCTGTGAAATCATCTCACAGAGTTACAGCTTTCCCCTCAAGAAGCCTTTCGCTACGACAGTTCTTGTGGAATTGGCAAAGTGATATTTGGAAGCCCATGGAGGGCTATGGTGAAAAAGTAAATATCCTCAGATGAAATCTGGAAAGAAGCTTTCTGAGAAACTGCTTAGTGTTCTGTTAATTCATCTCACAGAGTTACATCTGTGTTTCGTGGATCTCTTTGCTAGCCTTATTTCTGTGGAATCTGAGAACAGATATTTCGGATCCCTTTGAAGACTGTAGGGCCAAAGGAAACATCCTCCGATAACAAAGCGAAAGAAGCTTTCTGAGAAACTGCTTTGTGTTCTGCGAAATCATCTCACAGAGTTACAGCTTTCCCCTCAAGAAGCCTTTCGCTAAGACAGTTCTTGTGGAATTAGCAAAGTGATATTTGGAAGCCCATAGAGGGCTACGGTGAAAAAGGAAATATACTCAGATGAAATCTGGAAAGAAGCTTTCTGAGAAACTGCTCAGTGTTCTGTGAATTCATCTCACAGAGTTACATCTGTATTTCGTGGATCTCTTTGCTAGCCTTATTTCTGTGGAATCTGAGAACAGATATTTCGGATCCCTTTGAAGACTATAGGAACAAAGGATATATCCTCCAATAACAAATAGAAAGAAGATTTCTGAGAAACTTCTTTGTGTCTGTGAAATCATCTCACAGAGTTACAGCTTTCCCCTCAAGAAGCCTTTCGCTAACACAGTTCTTGTGTAATTGGCAAAGTGATATTTGAAAGCCCATAGAGGGCTATGGTGAATAAGGAGATATCCTCAGATGAAATCTGGAAAGAAGCTTTCTGAGAAACTGCTCGGTGATGTGTGACTTCCACTCACAGAGTTACATCTGTATTTCGTGGATCTCTTTGCTAGCCTTATTTCTGTGGAATCTGAGAACAGATATTTCGGATCCCTTTGAAGACTATAGGGCCAAAGGAAATATACTCCGGTAACTAAGAGAAAGAAGCTTTCTGAGAAACTTCTTTGTGTTCTGTGAAATCATCTCACAGAGTTACAGCTTTCCCATCAAGAAGCCTTTTGCTAAGAAAGTTCTTCTGCAATTAGCAAAGTGATATTTGGTAGCCCATAGAGGGCTATGTTTAAAAAGGAAATATCCTCAGAGAAATCTGGAAGGAAGCTTTCTGAGAAACTGCTCTGTGATGTGGGACTTCCACTCACAGAGTTACATCTGTATTTCGCGGATCTCTTTGGTAGCCTTATTTCTGTGGAATCTGAGAACAGATATTTCGGATCCTTTTGAAGACTATAGGGCCAAAGGAAATATCCTCCGGTAACTAAGAGAAATAAGCTTTCTGAGAAACTTCTTTGTGTTCTGTGAAATCATCTCACAGAGTTACAGCTTTCCCCTCAAGAAGTCTTTCTCTAAGACAGTTCTTGTGGAATTGGCAAAGTGATATTTGGAAGCCCATAGAGGGCTATGGTGAAAAAGGAATTATCCTCAGATGAAATCTGGAAAGAAGCTTTCTGAGAAACTGCTTAGTGTTCTGTTAATTCATCTCACACAGTTACATCTGTATTTCGTGGATCTCTTTGCCAGCCTTATTTCTGGGGAATCTGAGAACAGATATTTCGGATCCCTTTAAAGACTATAGGGCCTAAGGAAATATCCTCCGATAACAAAGAGAAAGAAGGTTTCTGAGAAACTTCTTTGTGTTCTGTGAAATTATCTCACAGAGTTACAGCTTTCCCATCAAGAAGCCTTTTGCTAATACAGTTCTTCTGCAATTAGCAAAGTGATATTTGGTAGCCTATAGAGGGGTATTGTTAAAAAGGAAATATCCTCAGAGGAAATCTGGAAAGAAGCTTTCTGAGAAACTGCTCTGTGATGTGTGACTTCCACTCACAGAGTTACATCTGTATTTCGTGGATCTCTTTGCTAGCCTTATTTCTGTGGAATCTGAGAACAGATATTTCGGATCCTTTTGAAGACTATAGGGCCAAAGGAAATATCCTCCGGTAACTAAGAGAAAGAAGCTTTCTGAGAAACTTCTTTGTGTTCTGTGAAATCATCTCACAGAGTTACAGCTTTCCCCTCAAGAAGTCTTTCTCTAAGACAGTTATTGTGGAATTGGCAAAGTGATATTTGGAAGCCCATAGAGGGCTATGGTGAAAAAAGAAATATCCTCAGATGAAATCTGGAAAGAAGCTTTCTGAGAAACTGCTTAGTGTTCTGTTAATTCATCTCACAGAGTTACATCTGTGTTTCGTGGAACTCTTTGCTAGCCTTATTTCTGAGGAATCTGAGAACAGATATTTCGGATCCCTTTGAAGACTGTAGGGCCAAAGGAAATATCCTCCGATAACAAAGCGAAAGAAGCTTTCCGAAAAACTTCTTTGTGTTCTGCGAAATCATCTCACAGAGTTACAGCTTTCCCCTCAAGAAGCCTTTCGCTAAGACAGTTCTTGTGGAATTGGCAAAGTGATATTTGGAAGCCCATAGAGGGCTACGGTGAAAAAGGAAATATCCTCAGATGAAATCTGGAAAGAAGCTTTCTGAGAAACTGCTTAGTGTTCTGTGAATTCATCTCACAGAGTTACATCTGTATTTCGTGGATCTCTTTGCTAGCCTTATTTCTGTGCAATCTGAGAACAGATATTTTGGATCCCTTTGAAGACTATAGAGCCTAAGGAAATATACTCCGATAACAAAGAGAAAGAAGCTTTCTGAGAAACTTCTTTGTGTTCTGTGTAATCATCTCACAGAGTTACAGCTTTCCCCTCAGGAAGCCTTTCGCTAAAACAGTTCTTGTGGAAATGGCAAATTGATATTTGGAAGCCCATAGACGGCTATGGTGAAAAAGGAAATATCCTCCGATGAAATCTGGAAAGAAGCTTTCTGAGAAACTGCTCTGTGATGTGTGACTTCTACTCACAGAGTTACATCTATATTTCGTGGATCTCTTTGCTAGCCTTATTTCTGTGGAATCTGAGAACAGATATTTCGGATCCCTTTCAAGACTATAGGAACAAAGGAAATATCCTCCAATAACAAATAGAAAGAAGCTTTCTGAGAAACTTTTTTGTGTCTGTGAAATTATCTCACAGAGTTACAGCTTTCCCCTCAAGAAGCCTTTCGCTAACACAGTTCTTGTGTAATTGGCCAAGTGATATTTGAAAGCCCATAGAGGGCTATGCTGAATAAGGAAATATCCTCAGATGAAATCTGGAAAGAAGATTTCTGAGAAACTGCTAACTGTTCTGTTAATTCATCTCACAGAGTTACATCTGTATTTCGTGGATCTCTTTGCTAGCCTTATTTCTGTTCAATCCGAGAACAGATATTTCGGATCCCTTTGAAGACTATAGGGCCAAAGGAAATATACTCCGGTAACAAAGAGAAAGAAGCTTTCTGAGAAACTTCTTTGTGTTCTGTGAAATCATCTCACAGAGTTACAGCGTTCCCCTCAAGAATCCTTTCGCTAAGACAGTTCTTGTGGAATTGGCACAGTGATATTTGGAAGCCCTTAGAGGGCTATGGTGAAAAAGTAAATATCCTCAGATGAAGTCTGGAAAGAACCTTTCTGAGAAACTGCTTAGTGTTCTGTTAAATCATCTCACACAGTTACATCTGTGTTTCGTGGATCTCTTTGCTAGCCCTATTTCTATGGAATCTGAGAAGAGATATTTCGGATCCCTTTGAAGACTGTAGGGCCAAAGGAAATATCCTCCGATAACAAAGCGAAAGAAGCTTTCTGAGAAACTTCTTTGTGTTCTGCGAAATCATCTCACAGAGTTACAGCTTTCCCCTCAAGAAGCCTTTCGCTAAGACAGTTCTTGTGGAATTGGAAAAGTGATATTTGGAAGCCCATAGAGGGCTACGGTGAAAAAGGAAATATCCTCAGATGAAATCTGGAAAGAAGCTTTCTGAGAAACTGCTTAGTGTTCTGTGAATTCATCTCACAGAGTTAAATCTGTATTTCGTGGAACTCTTTGCTAGCCTTATTTCTGTGCAATCTGAGAACAGATATTTTGGATCCCTTTGAAGACTACAGAGCCTAAGGAAATATCCTCCGATAACAAAGAGAAAGAAGCTTTCTGAGAAACTTCTTTGTGTTCTGTGTAATCATCTCACAGAGTTACAGCTTTCCCCTTAGGAAGCCTTTCGCTAAGACAGTTCTTGTGGAAATGGCAAATTGATATTTGGAAGCCCATAGAGGGCTATGGTGAAAAAGGAAATATCCTCCGATGAAATCCGGAAAGAAGCTTTCTGAGAAACTGCTCTGTGATGTGTGACTTCCACTCACAGAGTTACATCTATATTTCGTGGATCTCTTTGCTAGCCTTATTTCTGTGGAATCTGAGAACAGATATTTCGGATCCCTTTGAAAACTATAGGAACAAAGGAAATATCCTCCAACAACAAATAGAAAGAAGCTTTCTGAGAAACTTCTTTCTGTCTGTGAAATCATGTCACAGAGTTACAGATTTCCCCTCAAGAAGCCCTTCGCTAACACAGTTCTTGTGTAATTGGCAAAGTGATATTTGAAAGACCATAGAGCGCTATGGTGAATAAGGAAATATCCTCAGATGAAAACTGGAAAGAAGATTTCTGAGAAACTGCTTAGTGTTCTGCTAATTCATCTCACAGAGTTATATCTGTATTTCGTGGATCTCTTTGCTAGCCTTATTTCTGTGGAATCTGAGAACAGATATTTCGGATCCCTTTGAAGACTATAGGGCCAAAGGAAATATACTCCGATAACAAAGAGAAAGAAGCTTTCTGAGAAACTTCTTTGTGTTCTGTGGAATTATCTCACAGAGTTACAGCTTTCCCATCAAGAAGCCTTTTGCAAAGACAGTTCTTCTGCAATTAGCAAAGTGATATTTGGTAGCCCATAGAGGGCTATCGTGAAAAAGGAAATATCCTCAGATGAAATCTGGAAAGAAGCTTTCTGAGAAACTGCTTAGTGTTCTGTTAATTCATCTCACAGAGTTACATCTGTATTTCGTGGATCTCTTTGCTAGCCTTATTTCTGGGGAATCTGAGAACAGATATTTCGGATCCCTTTCAATACTGTAGGAACAAAGGAAATATCCTCCAATAACAAATAGAAAGAAGCTTTCTGAGAAAATTTTGTGTCTGTGAAATTATCTCACAGAGTTACAGCTTTCCCCTCAAGAAGCCTTTCGCTAACACAGTTCTTGTGTAATTGGCAAAGTGATATTTGAAAGTCCATAGAGGGCTATGCTGAATAAGGAAATATCCTCAGATGAAATCTGGAAAGAAGATTTCTGAGAAACTGCTAACTGTTCTGTTAATTCATCTCACAGAGTTACATCTGTATTTCGTGGATCTCTTTGCTAGCCTTATTTCTGTGGAATCTGAGAACAGATATTTCGGATCCCTTTGAAGACTATAGGGCCAAAGGAAATATACTCCGATAACAAAGAGAAAGAAGCTTTCTGAGAAACTTCTTTGTGTTCTGTGAAATCATCTCACAGAGTTACAGCGTTCCCCTCAAGAATCCTTTCGCTAAGACAGTTCTTGTGGAATTGGCACAGTGATATTTGGAAGCCCATAGAGGGCTATGGTGAAAAAGTAAATATCCTCAGATGAAATCTGGAAAGAAGCTTTCTGAGAAACTGCTTAGTGTTCTGTTAATTCATCTCACAGAGTTACATCTGTGTTTCGTGGATCTCTTTGCTAGCCTTATTTCTGTGGAATCTGAGAACAGATATTTCGGATCCCTTTGAAGACTGTAGGGCCAAAGGAAATATCCTCCGATAACAAAGCGAAAGAAGCTTTCTTAGAAACTTCTTTGTGTTCTGCGAAATCATCTCACAGAGTTACAGCTTTCCCCTCAAGAAGCCTTTCGCTAAGACAGTTCTTGTGGAATTAGCAAAGTGATATTTGGAAGCCCATAGAGGGCTACGGTGAAAAAGGAAATATCCTCAGATGAAATCTGGAAAGAAGCTTTCTGAGAAACTGCTTAGTGTTCTGTGAATTCATCTCACAGAGTTAAATCTGTATTTCGTGGATCTCTTTGCTAGCCTTATTTCTGTGCAATCTGAGAACAGATATTTTGGATCCCTTTGAAGACTATAGGGCCTAAGGAAATATCCTCCGATAACAAAGAGAAAGAAGCTTTCTGAGAAACTTCTTTGTGTTCTGTGTAATCATCTCACAGAGTTACAGCTTTCTCCTTCGGAAGCCCTTCGCTAAGACAGTTCTTGTGGAAATGGCAAATTGATATTTGGAAGCCCATAGAGGGCTATGGTGAAAAAGGAAATATCCTCCGATGAAATCCGGAAAGAAGCCTTCTGAGAAACTGCTCTGTGATGTGTGACTTCCACTCACAGAGTTACATCTATATTTCGTGGATCTCTTTGCTAGCCTTATTTCTGTGGAATCTGAGAACAGATATTTCGGATCCCTTTGAAGACTATAGGAACAAAGGAAATATCCTCCAATAACAAATAGAAAGAAGCTTTCTGAGAAACTTCTTTGTGTCTGTGAAATCATGTCACAGAGTTACAGATTTCCCCTCAAGAAGACTTTCGCTAACACAGTTCTTGTGTAATTGGCAAAGTGATATTTGAAAGACCATAGAGCGCTATGGTGAATAAGGAAATATCCTCAGATGAAAACTGGAAAGAAGATTTCTGAGAAACTGCTTAGTGTTCTGTTAATTCATCTCACAGAGTTATATCTGTATTTCGTGGATCTCTTTGCTAGCCTTATTTCTGTGGAATCTGAGAACAGATATTTCGGATCCCTTTGAAGACTATAGGGCCAAAGGAAATATACTCCGATAACAAAGAGAAAGAAGCTTTCTGAGAAACTTCTTTGTGTTCTGTGGAATTATCTCACAGAGTTACAGCTTTCCCATCAAGAAGCCTTTTGCAAAGACAGTTCTTCTGCAATTAGCAAAGTGATATTTGGTAGCCCATAGAGGGCTATCGTGAAAAAGGAAATATCCTCAGATGAAATCTGGAAAGAAGCTTCCTGAGAAACTGCTTAGTGTTCTGTTAATTCATCTCACAGAGTTACATCTGTATTTCGTGGATCTCTTTGCTAGCCTTATTTCTGTGGAATCTGAGAACAGATATTTCGGATCCCTTTCAAGACTATAGGAACAAAGGAAATATCCTCCAATAACAAATAGAAAGAAGCTTTCTGAGAAACTTTTTTGTGTCTGTGAAATTATCTCACAGAGTTACAGCTTTCCCTTCAAGAAGCCTTTCGCTAACACAGTTCTTGTGTAATTGGCAAAGTGATATTTGAAAGCCCATAGAGGGTTATGCTGAATAAGGAAATATCCTCAGATGAAATCTGGAAAGAAGATTTCTGAGAAACTGCTAACTGTTCTGTTAATTCATCTCACAGAGTTACATCTGTATTTCGTGGATCTCTTTGCTAGCCTTATTTCTGTGGAATCTGAGAACAGATATTTCGGATCCCTTTGAAGACTATAGGGCCAAAGGAAATGTACTCCGATAACAAAGAGAAAGAAGCTTTCTGAGAAACTTCTTTGTGTTCTGTGAAATCATCTCACAGAGTTACAGCTTTCCCCTCAAGAAGCCTTTCGCTACGACAGTTCTTGTGGAATTGGCAAAGTGATATTTGGAAGCCCATAGAGGGCTATGGTGAAAAAGTAAATATCCTCAGATGAAATCTGGAAAGAAGCTTTCTGAGAAACTGCTTAGTGTTCTGTTAATTCATCTCACAGAGTTACATCTGTGTTTCGTGGATCTCTTTGCTAGCCTTATTTCTGTGGAATCTGAGAACAGATATTTCGGATCCCTTTGAAGACTGTAGGGCCAAAGGAAATATCCTCCGATAACTAAGAGAAAGAAGCTTTCTGAGAAACTTCTTTGTGTTCTGTGAAATCATCTCACAGAGTTACAGCTTTCCTCTCAAGAAGCCTTTTGCTAAGAAAGTTCTTCTGCAATTAGCAAAGTGATATTTTGTAGCCCATAGAGGGCTATGTTTAAAAAGGAAATATCCTCAGAGAAATCTGGAAGGAAGCTTTCTGAGAAACTGCTCTGTGATGTGGGACTTCCACTCACAGAGTTACATCTGTATTTCGCGGATCTCTTTGGTAGCCTTATTTCTGTGGAATCTGAGAACAGATATTTCGGATCCTTTTGAAGACTATAGGGCCAAAGGAAATATCCTCCGGTAACTAAGAGAAATAAGCTTTCTGAGAAACTTCTTTGTGTTCTGTGAAATCATCTCACAGAGTTACAGCTTTCCCCTCAAGAAGTCTTTCTCTAAGACAGTTCTTGTGGAATTGGCAAAGTGATATTTGGAAGCCCATAGAGGGCTATGGTGAAAAAGGAATTATCCTCAGATGAAATCTGGAAAGAAGCTTTCTGAGAAACTGCTTAGTGTTCTGTTAATTCATCTCACACAGTTACATCTGTATTTCGTGGATCTCTTTGCCAGCCTTATTTCTGGGGAATCTGAGAACAGATATTTCGGATCCCTTTAAAGACTATAGGGCCTAAGGAAATATCCTCCGATAACAAAGAGAAAGAAGGTTTCTGAGAAACTTCTTTGTGTTCTGTGAAATTATCTCACAGAGTTACAGCTTTCCCATCAAGAAGCCTTTTGCTAATACAGTTCTTCTGCAATTAGCAAAGTGATATTTGGTAGCCTATAGAGGGGTATTGTTAAAAAGGAAATATCCTCAGAGGAAATCTGGAAAGAAGCTTTCTGAGAAACTGCTCTGTGATGTGTGACTTCCACTCACAGAGTTACATCTGTATTTCGTGGATCTCTTTGCTAGCCTTATTTCTGTGGAATCTGAGAACAGATATTTCGGATCCTTTTGAAGACTATAGGGCCAAAGGAAATATCCTCCGGTAACTAAGAGAAAGAAGCTTTCTGAGAAACTTCTTTGTGTTCTGTGAAATCATCTCACAGAGTTACAGCTTTCCCCTCAAGAAGTCTTTCTCTAAGACAGTTATTGTGGAATTGGCAAAGTGATATTTGGAAGCCCATAGAGGGCTATGGTGAAAAAAGAAATATCCTCAGATGAAATCTGGAAAGAAGCTTTCTGAGAAACTGCTTAGTGTTCTGTTAATTCATCTCACAGAGTTACATCTGTGTTTCGTGGAACTCTTTGCTAGCCTTATTTCTGAGGAATCTGAGAACAGATATTTCGGATCCCTTTGAAGACTGTAGGGCCAAAGGAAATATCCTCCGATAACAAAGCGAAAGAAGCTTTCCGAGAAACTTCTTTGTGTTCTGCGAAATCATCTCACAGAGTTACAGCTTTCCCCTCAAGAAGCCTTTCGCTAAGACAGTTCTTGTGGAATTCGCAAAGTGATATTTGGAAGCCCATAGAGGGCTACGGTGAAAAAGGAAATATCCTCAGATGAAATCTGGAAAGAAGCTTTCTGAGAAACTGCTTAGTGTTCTGTGAATTCATCTCACAGAGTTACATCTGTATTTCGTGGATCTCTTTGCTAGCCTTATTTCTGTGCATTCTGAGAACAGATATTTTGGATCCCTTTGAAGACTATAGAGCCTAAGGAAATATCCTCCGATAACAAAGAGAAAGAAGCTTACTGAGAAACTTCTTTGTGTTCTGTGTAATCATCTCACAGAGTTACAGCTTTCCCCTCAGGAAGCCTTTCGCTAAAACAGTTCTTGTGGAAATGGCAAATTGATATTTGGAAGCCCATAGACGGCTATGGTGAAAAAGGAAATATCCTCCGATGAAATCTGGAAAGAAGCTTTCTGAGAAGCTGCTCTGTGATGTGTGACTTCTACTCACAGAGTTACATCTATATTTCGTGGATCTCTTTGCTAGCCTTATTTCTGTGGAATCTGAGAACAGATATTTCGGATCCCTTTCAAGACTATAGGAACAAAGGAAATATCCTCCAATAACAAATAGAAAGAAGCTTTCTGAGAAACTTTTTTGTGTCTGTGAAATTATCTCACAGAGTTACAGCTTTCCCCTCAAGAAGCCTTTCGCTAACACAGTTCTTGTGTAATTGGCCAAGTGATATTTGAAAGCCCATAGAGGGCTATGCTGAATAAGGAAATATCCTCAGATGAAATCTGGAAAGAAGATTTCTGAGAAACTGCTAACTGTTCTGTTAATTCATCTCACAGAGTTACATCTGTATTTCGTGGATCTCTTTGCTAGCCTTATTTCTGTTCAATCTGAGAACAGATATTTCGGATCCCTTTGAAGACTATAGGACCAAAGGAAATATCCTCCAATAACAAATAGAAAGAAGCTTTCTGAGAAACTTCTTTGTGTCTGTGAAATCATGTCCCAGAGTTACAGATTTCCCCTCAAGAAGCCTTTCGCTAACACAGTTCTTGTGTAATTGGCAAAGTGATATTTGAAAGACCATAGAGCGCTATGGTGAATAAGGAAATATCCTCAGATGAAATCTGGAAAGAAGATTTCTGAGAAACTGCTTAGTGTTCTGTTAATTCATCTCACAGAGTTATATCTGTATTTCGTGGATCTCTTTGCTAGCCTTATTTCTGTGGAATCTGAGAACAGATAATTCGGATCCCTTTGAAGACTATAGGGCCAAAGGAAATATACTCCGATAACAAAGAGAAAGAAGCTTTCTGAGAAACTTCTTTGTGTTCTGTGGAATTACCTCACAGAGTTACAGCTTTCCCATCAAGAAGCCTTTTGCAAAGACAGTTCTTCTGCAATTAGCAAAGTGATATTTGGTAGCCCATAGAGGGCTATCGTGAAAAAGGAAATATCCTCAGATGAAATCTGGAAAGAAGCTTTCTGAGAAACTGCTTAGTGTTCTGTTAATTCATCTCACAGAGTTACATCTGTATTTCGTGGATCTCTTTGCTAGCCTTATTTCTGTGGAATCTGAGAACAGATATTTCGGATCCCTTTCAAGACTATAGGAACAAAGGAAATATCCTCCAATAACAAATAGAAAGAAGCTTTCTGAGAAACTTTTTTGTGTCTGTGAAATTATCTCACAGAGTTACAGCTTTCCCTTCAAGAAGCCTTTCGCTAACACAGTTCTTGTGTAATTGGCAAAGTGATATTTGAAAGCCCATAGAGGGTTATGCTGAATAAGGAAATATCCTCAGATGAAATCTGGAAAGAAGATTTCTGAGAAACTGCTAACTGTTCTGTTAATTCATCTCACAGAGTTACATCTGTATTTCGTGGATCTCTTTGCTAGCCTTATTTCTGTGGAATCTGAGAACAGATATTTCGGATCCCTTTGAAGACTATAGGGCCAAAGGAAATGTACTCCGATAACAAAGAGAAAGAAGCTTTCTGAGAAACTTCTTTGTGTTCTGTGAAATCATCTCACAGAGTTACAGCTTTCCCCTCAAGAAGCCTTTCGCTACGACAGTTCTTGTGGAATTGGCAAAGTGATATTTGGAAGCCCATAGAGGGCTATGGTGAAAAAGTAAATATCCTCAGATGAAATCTGGAAAGAAGCTTTCTGAGAAACTGCTTAGTGTTCTGTTAATTCATCTCACAGAGTTACATCTGTGTTTCGTGGATCTCTTTGCTAGCCTTATTTCTGTGGAATCTGAGAACAGATATTTCGGATCCCTTTGAAGACTGTAGGGCCAAAGGAAATATCCTCCGATAACTAAGAGAAAGAAGCTTTCTGAGAAACTTCTTTGTGTTCTGTGAAATCATCTCACAGAGTTACAGCTTTCCTCTCAAGAAGCCTTTTGCTAAGAAAGTTCTTCTGCAATTAGCAAAGTGATATTTTGTAGCCCATAGAGGGCTATGTTTAAAAAGGAAATATCCTCAGAGAAATCTGGAAGGAAGCTTTCTGAGAAACTGCTCTGTGATGTGGGACTTCCACTCACAGAGTTACATCTGTATTTCGCGGATCTCTTTGGTAGCCTTATTTCTGTGGAATCTGAGAACAGATATTTCGGATCCTTTTGAAGACTATAGGGCCAAAGGAAATATCCTCCGGTAACTAAGAGAAATAAGCTTTCTGAGAAACTTCTTTGTGTTCTGTGAAATCATCTCACAGAGTTACAGCTTTCCCCTCAAGAAGTCTTTCTCTAAGACAGTTCTTGTGGAATTGGCAAAGTGATATTTGGAAGCCCATAGAGGGCTATGGTGAAAAAGGAATTATCCTCAGATGAAATCTGGAAAGAAGCTTTCTGAGAAACTGCTTAGTGTTCTGTTAATTCATCTCACACAGTTACATCTGTATTTCGTGGATCTCTTTGCCAGCCTTATTTCTGGGGAATCTGAGAACAGATATTTCGGATCCCTTTAAAGACTATAGGGCCTAAGGAAATATCCTCCGATAACAAAGAGAAAGAAGGTTTCTGAGAAACTTCTTTGTGTTCTGTGAAATTATCTCACAGAGTTACAGCTTTCCCATCAAGAAGCCTTTTGCTAATACAGTTCTTCTGCAATTAGCAAAGTGATATTTGGTAGCCTATAGAGGGGTATTGTTAAAAAGGAAATATCCTCAGAGGAAATCTGGAAAGAAGCTTTCTGAGAAACTGCTCTGTGATGTGTGACTTCCACTCACAGAGTTACATCTGTATTTCGTGGATCTCTTTGCTAGCCTTATTTCTGTGGAATCTGAGAACAGATATTTCGGATCCTTTTGAAGACTATAGGGCCAAAGGAAATATCCTCCGGTAACTAAGAGAAAGAAGCTTTCTGAGAAACTTCTTTGTGTTCTGTGAAATCATCTCACAGAGTTACAGCTTTCCCCTCAAGAAGTCTTTCTCTAAGACAGTTATTGTGGAATTGGCAAAGTGATATTTGGAAGCCCATAGAGGGCTATGGTGAAAAAAGAAATATCCTCAGATGAAATCTGGAAAGAAGCTTTCTGAGAAACTGCTTAGTGTTCTGTTAATTCATCTCACAGAGTTACATCTGTGTTTCGTGGAACTCTTTGCTAGCCTTATTTCTGAGGAATCTGAGAACAGATATTTCGGATCCCTTTGAAGACTGTAGGGCCAAAGGAAATATCCTCCGATAACAAAGCGAAAGAAGCTTTCCGAGAAACTTCTTTGTGTTCTGCGAAATCATCTCACAGAGTTACAGCTTTCCCCTCAAGAAGCCTTTCGCTAAGACAGTTCTTGTGGAATTCGCAAAGTGATATTTGGAAGCCCATAGAGGGCTACGGTGAAAAAGGAAATATCCTCAGATGAAATCTGGAAAGAAGCTTTCTGAGAAACTGCTTAGTGTTCTGTGAATTCATCTCACAGAGTTACATCTGTATTTCGTGGATCTCTTTGCTAGCCTTATTTCTGTGCATTCTGAGAACAGATATTTTGGATCCCTTTGAAGACTATAGAGCCTAAGGAAATATCCTCCGATAACAAAGAGAAAGAAGCTTTCTGAGAAACTTCTTTGTGTTCTGTGTAATCATCTCACAGAGTTACAGCTTTCCCCTCAGGAAGCCTTTCGCTAAAACAGTTCTTGTGGAAATGGCAAATTGATATTTGGAAGCCCATAGACGGCTATGGTGAAAAAGGAAATATCCTCCGATGAAATCTGGAAAGAAGCTTTCTGAGAAGCTGCTCTGTGATGTGTGACTTCTACTCACAGAGTTACATCTATATTTCGTGGATCTCTTTGCTAGCCTTATTTCTGTGGAATCTGAGAACAGATATTTCGGATCCCTTTCAAGACTATAGGAACAAAGGAAATATCCTCCAATAACAAATAGAAAGAAGCTTTCTGAGAAACTTTTTTGTGTCTGTGAAATTATCTCACAGAGTTACAGCTTTCCCCTCAAGAAGCCTTTCGCTAACACAGTTCTTGTGTAATTGGCCAAGTGATATTTGAAAGCCCATAGAGGGCTATGCTGAATAAGGAAATATCCTCAGATGAAATCTGGAAAGAAGATTTCTGAGAAACTGCTAACTGTTCTGTTAATTCATCTCACAGAGTTACATCTGTATTTCGTGGATCTCTTTGCTAGCCTTATTTCTGTTCAATCTGAGAACAGATATTTCGGATCCCTTTGAAGACTATAGGACCAAAGGAAATATCCTCCAATAACAAATAGAAAGAAGCTTTCTGAGAAACTTCTTTGTGTCTGTGAAATCATGTCCCAGAGTTACAGATTTCCCCTCAAGAAGCCTTTCGCTAACACAGTTCTTGTGTAATTGGCAAAGTGATATTTGAAAGACCATAGAGCGCTATGGTGAATAAGGAAATATCCTCAGATGAAATCTGGAAAGAAGATTTCTGAGAAACTGCTTAGTGTTCTGTTAATTCATCTCACAGAGTTATATCTGTATTTCGTGGATCTCTTTGCTAGCCTTATTTCTGTGGAATCTGAGAACAGATAATTCGGATCCCTTTGAAGACTATAGGGCCAAAGGAAATATACTCCGATAACAAAGAGAAAGAAGCTTTCTGAGAAACTTCTTTGTGTTCTGTGGAATTACCTCACAGAGTTACAGCTTTCCCATCAAGAAGCCTTTTGCAAAGACAGTTCTTCTGCAATTAGCAAAGTGATATTTGGTAGCCCATAGAGGGCTATCGTGAAAAAGGAAATATCCTCAGATGAAATCTGGAAAGAAGCTTTCTGAGAAACTGCTTAGTGTTCTGTTAATTCATCTCACAGAGTTACATCTGTATTTCGTGGATCTCTTTGCTAGCCTTATTTCTGTGGAATCTGAGAACAGATATTTCGGATCCCTTTCAAGACTATAGGAACAAAGGAAATATCCTCCAATAACAAATAGAAAGAAGCTTTCTGAGAAACTTTTTTGTGTCTGTGAAATTATCTCACAGAGTTACAGCTTTCCCCTCAAGAAGCCTTTCGCTAACACAGTTCTTGTGTAATTGGCAAAGTGATATTTGAAAGACCATAGAGGGCTATGCTGAATAAGGAAATATCCTCAGATGAAATCTGGAAAGAAGATTTCTGAGAAACTGCTAACTGTTCTGTTAATTCATCTCACAGAGTTACATCTGTATTTCGTGGATCTCTTTGCTAGCCTTATTTCTGTGGAATCTGAGAACAGATATTTCGGATCCCTTTGAAGACTATAGGGCCAAAGGAAATATACTCCGATAACAAAGAGAAAGAAGCTTTCTGAGAAACTTCTTTGTGTTCTGTGAAATCATCTCACAGAGTTACAGCGTTCCCCTCAAGAATCCTTTCGCTAAGGCAGTTCTTGTGGAATTGGCACAGTGATATTTGGAAGCCCATAGAGGGCTATGGTGAAAAAGTAAATATCCTCAGATGAAATCTGGAAAGAAGATTTCTGAGAAACTGCTTAGTGTTCTGTTAATTCATCTCACAGAGTTACATCTGTGTTTCGTGGATCTCTTTGCTAGCCTTATTTCTGTGGAATCTGAGAACAGATATTTCGGATCCCTTTGAAGACTGTAGGGCCAAAGGAAATATCCTCCGATAACAAAGCGAAAGAAGCTTTCTTAGAAACCTCTTTGTGTTCTGCGAAATCATCTCACAGAGTTACAGCTTTCCCCTCAAGAAGCCTTTCGCTAAGACAGTTCTTGTGGAATTAGCAAAGTGATATTTGGAAGCCCATAGAGGGGTACGGTGAAAAAGGAAATATTCTCAGATGAAATCTGGAAAGAAGCTTTCTGAGAAACTGCTTAGTGTTCTGTGAATTCATCTCACAGAGTTAAATCTGTATTTCGTGGATCTCTTTGCTAGCCTTATTTCTGTGCAATCTGAGAACAGATATTTTGGATCCCTTTGAAGACTATAGGGCCTAAGGAAATATCCTCCGATAACAAAGAGAAAGAAGCTTTCTGAGAAACTTCTTTGTGTTCTGTGTAATCATCTCACAGAGTTACAGCTTTCCCCTTCGGAAGCCCTTCGCTAAGACAGTTCTTGTGGAAATGGCAAATTGATATCTGGAAGCCCATAGAGGGCTATGGTGAAAAAGGAAATATCCTCCGATGAAATCCGGAAAGAAGCTTTCTGAGAAACTGCTCTGTGATGTGTGACTTCCACTCACAGAGTTACATCTATATTTCGTGGATCTCTTTGCTAGCCTTATTTCTGTGGAATCTGAGAACAGATATTTCGGATCCCTTTGAAGACTATAGGAACAAAGGAAATATCCTCTAATAACAAATAGAAAGAAGCTTTCTGAGAAACTTCTTTGTGTCTGTGAAATCATGTCACAGAGTTACAGCTTTCCCCTCAAGAAGCCTTTCGCTAACACAGTTCTTGTGTAATTGGCAAAGTGATATTTGAAAGCCCATAGAGGGCTATGGTGAATAAGGAAATATCCTCAGATGAAAACTGGAAAGAAGATTTCTGAGTAACTGCTTAGTGTTCTGTTAATTCATCTCACAGAGTTATATCTGTATTTCGTGGATCTCTTTGCTAGCCTTATTTCTGTGGAATCTGAGAACAGATATTTCGGATCCCTTTGAAGACTATAGGGCCAAAGGAAATATATTCCGATAACAAAGAGAAAGAAGCTTTCTGAGAAACTTCTTTGTGTTCTGTGGAATTATCTCACAGAGTTACAGCTTTCCCATCAAGAAGCCTTTTGCAAAGACAGTTCTTCTGCAATTAGCAAAGTGATATTTGGGAGCCCATAGAGGGCTATCGTGAAAAAGGAAATATCCTCAGATGAAATCTGGAAAGAAGCTTTCTTGGAAACTGCTTAGTGTTCTGTTAATTCATCTCACAGAGTTACATCTGTATTTCGTGGATCTCTTTGCTAGCCTTATTTCTGTGGAATCTGAGAACAGATATTTCGGATCCTTTTGAAGACTATAGGGCCAAAGGAAATATCCTCCGATAACAAAGAGAAAGAAGCTTTCTGAGAAACTTCTTTGTGTTCTGTGAAATCATCTCACAGAGTTACAGCTTTCCCCTCAAGAAGCCTTTCGCTAAGACAGTTCTTGTGGAATTGGCAAAGTGATATTCGGTAGCCCATAGAGGGCTATGGTGAAAAAGGAAATATCCTCAGATGAAATCTGGAAAGAAGCTTTCTGAGAAACTGCTTAGTGTTCTGTTAATTCATCTCTCAGAGTTACATCTGTGTTTCGTGGATCTCTTTGCTAGCCTTATTTCTGAGGAATCTGAGAACAGATATTTCGGATCCCTTTGAAGACTGTAGGGCCAAAGGAAATATCCTCCGATAACAAAGCGAAAGAAGCTTTCTGAGAAACTTCTTTGTGTTCCGCGAAATCATCTCACAGAGTTACAGCTTTCCCCTCAAGAAGCCTTTCGCGAAGACAGTTCTTGTGGAATTGGCAAAGTGATATTTGGAAGCCCATAGAGGGCTACGGTGAAAAAGGAAATATCCTCAAATGAAATCTGGAAAGAAGCTTTCTGAGAAAGTGCTCTGTTATGTGTGACTTCCACTCACAGAGTTACATCTGTATTTCGTGGATCTCTTTGCTAGCCTTATTTCTGTGGAATCTGAGAACAGATATTTCGGAACCCTTTGCAGACTATAGGGCCAAAGGAAATATCCTCCGATAACTAAGAGAAAGAAGCTTTCTGAGAAACTTCTTTGTGTTCTGTGAAATCTTCTCACAGAGTTACAGCTTTCCCCTCAGGAATCCTTTCGCTAAGACAGTTCTTGTGGAATTGGCAAAGTGCTATTTGGAAGCCTATAGAGGGCTATTGTGAAAAAGGAAATATCCTCAGATGAAATCTGGAAAGAAGCTTTCTGAGAAACTGTTTACTGTTCTGTTATTTCACCTCACAGAGTTACATCTGTATTTTGTGGATCTCTTTGCTAGCCTTATTTCTGGGGAATCTGAGAACAGATATTTCGGATCCCTATGAAGACTATAGGGCCAAAGGAAATATCTTCCGATAAAAAAGAGAAAGAAGCTTTCTGAGAAACTTCTTTGTGTTCTGTGAAATCATCTCACAGAGTTACAGCTTTCCCCTCAAGAAGCCTTTCGCTAAGACAGTTCTTGTGGAATTGGCAAAGTGATATTTGGAAGCCCATAGAGGGCTATGGTGAAAAAGGAAATATCCTCCGATGAAATCTGGAAAGAAGCTTTCTGAGAAACTGCTCTGTGATGTGTGACTTCCACTCACAGAGTTACATCTATATTTCGTGTACCTCTTTGCTAGCCTTATTTCTGGGGAATCTGAGAACAGATATTTTGGATCCCTTTGAAGACTATAGGGCCAAAGTAAATATCCTCCGATAAAAAAGGGAAAGAAGCTTTCTGAGAAACTTCTCTGTGTTCTGTGTAATCATCTCACAGAGTTACAGCTTTCCCCTCAAGAAGACTTTCGCTAAGACAGTTCTTGTGGAAATGGCAAAGTGATATTTGGAAGCCCATAGGGTGCTGCGGTGAAAAAGGAAATATCCTCAGATGAAATCTGGAAAGAAGCTTTCTGAGAAAGTGCTCTGTTATGTGTGACTTCCACTCACAGAGTTACATCTGTATTTCGTGGTTCTCTTTGCTAGCCTTATTTCTGTGGAATCTGAGAACAGATATTTCGGATCCCTTTGAAGACTATAGGGCCAAAGGAAATATCCTCCGATAACTAAGAGAAAGACGCTTTCTGAGAAACTTCTTTGTGTTCTGTGAAATCATCTCACAGAGTTACAGCTTTCCCCTCAAGAAGCCTTTCGCTAAGACAGTTCTTGTGGAATTGGCAAAGTGCTATTTGGAAGCCTATAGAGGGCTATGGTGAAAAAGGAAATATCCTCAGATGAAATCTGGAAAGAAGCTTTCTGAGAAACTGCTTACTGTTCTGTTATTTCACCTCACAGATTTACATCTGTATTTCGTGGATCTCTTTGCTAGCCTTATTTCTGGGGAATCTGAGAACAGATATTTCGGATCCCTATGAAGACTATAGGGCCAAAGGAAATATCTTCCGATAAAAAAGAGAAAGAAGCTTTCTGAGAAACTTCTTTGTGTTCTGTGAAATCATCTCACAGAGTTACAGCTTTCGCCTCAAGAAGCCTTTCGCTAAGACAGTTCTTGTGGAATTGGCAAAGTGATATTTGGAAGCCCATAGAAGGCTATGGTGAAAAAGGAAATATCCTCCGATGAAATCTGGATAGAAGCTTTCTGAGAAACTGCTCTGTGATGTGTGACTTCCACTCACAGAGTTACATCAATATTTCGTGGATCTCTTTGGTAGCCTTATTTCTGTGGAATCTGAGAACAGATTTTGGGATCCCTTTGAAGACTATAGGGCCAAAGGAAATATCCTCCGATAACAAAGAGAAAGAAGCTTTCTGAGAAACTTCTTTGTGTTCTGTGAAATCATCTCACAGAGTTACAGCTTTCCCCTCAAGAAGTCTTTCGCTAAGACAGTTCTTGTGGAATTGGCAAAGTGATATTTGGAAGCCCATAGAGGGCTGTGGTGATAAAGGAATTATCCTCAGATAAAATCTGGAAAGAAGCTTTCTGTGAAACTGCTTAGTGTTCTGTTAATTCATTTCACAGAGTTACATCTGTATTTCGTGTATCTCTTTGCTAGCCTTACTTCTGCGGAATCTCAGAACAGATATTTCGGATCCCTTTGAAGACTATAGGGCCAAAGGAAATATCCTCCGATAACAAAGAGAAAGAAGCTTTCTGAGAATCTTCTTTGTGTTCTGTGAAATCATCTCACAGAGTTACAGCTTTCCCCTCAAGAAGCCTTTCGCTAAGACAGTTCTTGTGGAATTGGCAAAGTGATATTTGGAAGCCCATAGAGGGCTATGGTGAAAAAGGAAATATCCTCAGATGAAATCTGGAAAGAAGCTTTCTGAGAAACTGCTTAGTGTTCTGTTAATTCATCTCCCAGAGTTACATCTGTGTTTCGTGGATCTCTTTGCTAGCCTTATTTCTGTGGAATCTGAGAACAGATATTTCGGATCCCTTTGAAGACTGTAGGGCCAAAGGAAATATCCTCTGATAACAAAGCGAAAGAAGCTTTCTGAGAAACTTCTTTCTGTTCTGAGAAATCATCTCACAGAGTTACAGCTTTCCCCTGAAGAAACCTTTCGCTAAGACAGTTCTTGTGGAATTGGCAAAGTGATATTTGGAAGCCCATAGAGGGCTACGGTGAAAAAGGAAATATCCTCAGATGAAATCTGGAAAAAACTTTCTAAGAAACTGCTTAGTGTTCTGTTAATTCATCTCACAGAGTTACATCTGTATTTCGTGGATCTCTTTGCTAGCCTTATTTCTGTGCAATCTGAGAACAGATATTTTGGATCCCTTTGAAGACTATAGGGCCTAAGGAAATATCCTCCGATAACAAAGAGAAGGAAGCTTTCTGAGAAACTTCTTTGTGTTCTGTGTAAATATCTCACAGAGTTACAGCTTTCCCCTCAGGAAGCCTTTCGCTAAGACAGTTCTCGTGGAAATGGCAAATTGATATTTGGAAGCCCATAGAGGGCTATGGTGAAAAAGGAAATATCCTCCGATGAAATCCGGAAAGAAGTTTTCTGAGAAACTGCTCTGTGATGTGTGACTTCCACTCACAGAGTTACATCTATATTTCGTGGATCTCTTTGCTAGCCTTATTTCTGTGGAATCTGAGAACAGATATTTCGGATCCCTTTGAAGACTATAGGAACAAAGGAAATATCCTCCAATAACAAATAGAAAGAAGCTTTCTGAGAAACTTCTTTGTGTCTGTGAAATCATCTCACAGAGTTACAGCTTTCCCCTCAAGAAGCCTTTCGCTAACACAGTTCTTGTGTAATTGGCAAAGTGATATTTGAAAGCCCATAGAGGGCTATGGTGAATAAGGAAATATCCTCAGATGAAATCTGGAAAGAAGATTTCTGAGAAACTTCTTTGTGTTCTGTGAAATTATCTCACAGAGTTACAGCTTTCCCATCAAGAAGCCTTTTGCTAAGACAGTTCTTCTGCAATTAGCAAAGTGATATTTGGTAGCCCATAGAGGGCTATGGTGAAAAAGGAAATATCCTCAGATGAAATCTGGAAAGAAGCTTTCTGAGAAAGTGCTCTGTTATGTGTGACTTCCACTCAGAGAGTTACGTCTGTATTTCGTGGATCTCTTTGCTAGCCTTATTTCTGTGGAATCTGAGAACAGATATTTCGGATCCCTTTGAAGACTATAGGGCCAAAGGAAATATCCTCCGATAACTAAGAGAAAGAAGCTTTCTGAGAAACTTCTTTGTGTTCTGTGAAATCATCTCACAGAGTTACAGCTTTCCCCTCAAGAAGCCTTTCGCTAAGACAGTTCTTGTGGAATTGGCAAAGTGCTATTTGGAAGCCTATAGAGGGCTATGGTGAAAAAGGAAATATCCTCAGATGAAATCTGGAAAGAAGCTTTCTGAGAAACTGTTTACTGTTCTGTTATTTCACCTCACAGAGTTACATCTGTATTTTTGGATCTCTTTGCTAGCCTTATTTCTGGGGAATCTGAGAACAGATATTTCAGATCCCTATGAAGACTATAGGGCCAAAGGAAATATCTTCCGATAAAAAAGAGAAAGAACCTTTCTGAGAAACTTCTTTGTGTTCTGTGAAATCATCTCACAGAGTTACAGCTTTCCCCTCAAGAAGCCTTTCGCTAAGACAGTTCTTGTGGAATTGGCAAAGTGATATTTGGAAGCCCATAGAGGGCTATGGTGAAAAAGGAAATATCCTCCGATGAAATCTGGAAAGAAGCTTTCTGAGAAACTGCTCTGTGATGTGTGACTTCCACTCACAGAGTTACATCTATATTTCGTGGACCTCTTTGCTAGCCTTATTTCTGGGGAATCTGAGAACAGATATTTTGGATCGCTTTGAAGACTATAGGGCCTAAGGAAATATCCTCCGATAACAAAGAGAAAGAAGCTTTCTGAGAAACTTCTTTGTGTTCTGTGTAATCATCTCACAGAGTTACAGCTTTCCCTCAAGAAGCCTTTCGCTAAGACAGTTCTTGTGGAAATGGCAAAGTGATATTTGGAAGCCCATAGGTTGCTGCGGTGAAAAAGGAAATATCCTCAGATGAAATCTGGAAAGAAGCTTTCTGAGGAACTGCTTAGTGTTCTGTTATTTCATCTCACAGAGTTACATCTGTATTTCGTGGATCTCTTTGCTAGCCTTATTTCTGTGCAATCTGAGAACAGATATTTTGGATCCCTTTGAAGACTATAGGGCCTAAGGAAATATCCTCCGATAACAAAGAGAAAGAAGCTTTCTGAGAAACTTCTTTGTGTTCTGTGTAATCATCTCACAGAGTTACAGCTTTCCCCTTCGGAAGCCCTTCGCCAAGACAGTTCTTGTGGAAATGGCAAATTGATATTTGGAAGCCCATAGAGGGCTATGGTGAAAAAGGAAATATCCTCCGATGAAATCCGGAAAGAAGCTTTCTGAGAAACTGCTCTGTGATGTGTGACTTCCACTCACAGAGTTACATCTATATTTCGTGGATCTCTTTGCTAGCCTTATTTCTGTGGAATCTGAGAACAGATATTTCGGATCCCTTTGAAGAATATAGTAACAAAGGATATATCCTCCAAAAACAAATAGAAAGAAGCTTTCTGAGAAACTTCTTTGTGTCTGTGAAATCATCTCACAGAGTTACAGCTTTACCCTCAAGAAGCCTTTCGCTAACACAGTTCTTGTGTAATTGGCAAAGTGATATTTGAAAGCCCATAGAGGGCTAAGGTGAATAAGGAAATATCCTCAGATGAAATCTGGAAAGAAGATTTCTGAGAAACTGCTTAGTGTTCTGTTAATTCATCTCACAGAGTTATATCTGTATTTCGTGGATCTCTTTGCTAGCCTTATTTCTGTGGAATCTGAGAACAGATATTTCGGATCCCTTTGAAGACTATAGGGCCAAAGGAAATATACTCCGATAACAAAGAGAAACAGGCTTTCTGAGAAAGTTCTTTGTGTTCTGTGAAATTATCTCACAGAGTTACAGCTTTCCCATCAAGAAGCCTTTTGCAAAGACAGTTGTTCTGCAATTAGCAAAGTGATATTTGGTAGCCCATAGAGGGCTATCGTGAAAAAGGAAATATCCTCAAATGAAATCTGGAAAGAAGCTTTCTGAGAAACTGCTTAGTGTTCTGTGAATTCATCTCCCAGAGTTACGTCTGTATTTCGTGGATCTCTTTGCTAGCCTTATTTCTGTGGAATCTGAGAACAGATATTTCGGATCCCTTTGAAGACTATAGGGCCAAAGGAAATATCCTCTGATAACAAAGAGAAAGAAGCTTTCTGAGAAACTTCTTTGTGTTCTGTGATATCATCTCACAGAGTTACAGCTTTCCCCTCAAGAAGCCTTTCGCTAAGGCAGTTCTTGTGGAATTGGCAAAGTGATATTCGGTAGCCCATAGAGGGCTATGGTGAAAAAGGAAGTATCCTCAGATGAAATCTGGAAAGAAGGTTTCTGAGAAACTGCTTAGTGTTCTGTTAATTCATCTCCCAGAGTTACATCTGTGTTTCGTGGATCTCTTTGCTAGCCTTGTTTCTGAGGAATCTGAGAACAGATATTTCGGATCCCTTTGAAGACTGTAGGGCCAAAGGAAATATCCTCCGATAACAAAGCGAAAGAAGCTTTCTGAGAAACTTCTTTGTGTTCTGCGAAATCATCTCACAGAGTTACAGCTTTCCCCTCACGAAGCCTTTCGCTAAGACAGTTCTTGTGGAATTGGCAAAGTGATATTTGGAAGCCCATAGAGGGCTACGGTGAAAAACGAAATATCCTCAAAGAAATCTGGAAAGAAGCTTTCTGAGAAACTGCTTAGTGTTCTGTGAATTCATCTCACAGAGTTACATCTGTATTTCGTGGATCTCTTTGCTAGCCTTATTTCTGGGGAATCTGAGAACAGATATTTGGATCCCTTTGAAGACTATAGGGCCTAAGGAAATATCCTCCGATAACAAAGATTAAGAAGCTTTCTGAGAAACTTCTTTGTGTTCTGGTAATCATCTCACAGAGTTACAGCTTTCCCCTCAGGAAGCCTTTCGCTAAGACAGTTCTTGTGGAAATGGCAAATTGATATTTGGAAGCCCATAGACGGCTATGGTGAAAAAGGAAATATCCTCAGATGAAATCTGGAGAGAAGCTTTCTGAGAAACTGCTCTGTCATGTGTGACTTCTACTCACAGAGTTACATCTATATTTCGTGGATCTCTTTGCTAGCCTTATTTCTGTGGAGTCTGAGAACAGATATTTCGGATCCCTTTGAAGACTATAGGAACAAAGGAAATATCCTCCAATAACAAATAGAAAGAAGCTTTCTGGAAAACTTTTTTGTGTCTGTGAAATTATCTCTCAGAGTTACAGCTTTGCCCTCAAGAAGCCTTTCGCTAACACAGTTCTTTGTAATTGGCAAAGTGATTTTTGGTAGCCTATAGAGGGCTATGGTGAAAAAGGAAATATCCTCAGATGAAATCTGGAAAGAAGCTTTCTGAGAAACTGCTCTGTGATGTGTGACTTCCACTCACAGAGTTACATCTGTATTTCGTGGATCTCTTTGCTAGCGTTATTTCTGTGGAATCTTTGAACAGATATTTCGGATACATTTGAAGACTATAGGGCCAAAGGAAATATCCTCCGATAACTAAGAGAAAGAAGCTTTCTGAGAAACTTCTTTGTGTTCTGTGAAATCATCTCACAGAGTTGCAGCTTTCCCCTCAAGAATCCTTTCGCTAAGACAGTTCTTTTGGAATTGGCAATGTGATATTTGGAAGCCCATAGAGGGCAATGGTGAAAAAGGAAATATCCTCAGATGAAATCTGGAAAGAAGCTTTCTGAGAAACTGCTTAGTGTTCTGTTAATTCATCTCACAGAGTTACATCTGTATTTCGTGGATCTCTTTGCTAGCCTTATTTCTGTGGAATCTGAGAACAGATATTTCGGATCCCTTTGAAGACTATAGGGCCAATGGAAATATCCTCCGATAACAAAGAGAAAGAAGCTTTCTGAGAAACTTCTTTGTGTTCTGTGAAATCATCTCACAGAGTTACAGCTTTCCCCTCAAGAAGCCTTTTGCTAAGACAGTTTTTCTGGAATTGGCAAAGTGATATTTGGAAGCCCCTAGAGGGCTATGGTGAAAAAGGAAATATCCTCAGATGAAATCTGGAAAGAAGATTTCTGAGAAACTGCTCTGTGATGTGTGACTTCCACTCACAGAGTTACATCTGTATTTCGTGGATCTCTTTGCTAGCCTTATTTATGTGGAATCTGAGAACAGATATTTCGGATCCCTTTGAAGACTATAGTGCCAAAGGAAATATCCTGCGATAACAAAGAGAAAGAAGCTTTCTGAGAAACTTCTTTGTGTTCTGTGAAATCATCTCACAGAGTTACAGCTTTCCCCTCAAGAAGCCTTTCGCTAAGACATTTCTTGTGGAATTGGCAAAGTGATATTTGGAAGCCCCTAGAGGCCTATGGTGAAAAAGGAAATATCCTCAGATGAAATCTGGAAAGAAGCTTTCTGAGAAACTCCTTACTGTTCTGTTCATTAATCTCACAGAGTTACATCTGTATTTCGTGGTTCTGTTTGTTAGCCTTATTTCTGGGGAATCTGAGAACAGATATTTCGGATCCCTATGAAGACTATTGGGCCAAAGGAAATATCTTCCGATAACAAAGAGAAAGAAGCTTTCTGAGAAACTTCTTTGTGTTCTGTGAAATCATCTCACAGAGTTACAGCTTTCCCCACAAGAAGACTTTCGCTAAGACAGTTCTTGTGGAATTGGCAAAGTGATATTTGAAAGCCCATAGAGGGCTATGGTGAAAAAGGATATATCCTCAGATGAAATCAGCAAAGAAGTTTTCTGAGAAACTGCTTAGTGTTCTGTAAATTCATCTCACAGAGTTACATCTGTGTTTCGTGGATCTCTTTGCTAGCCTTATTTCTGTTCAATCTGAGAACAGATATTTCGTATCCCTTTGAAGACCATAGGGCCAAAGGAAATATCCTCCGATAACAAAGAGAAAGAAGCTTTCTGAGAAACTTCTTTGTGTTCTGTGAAATCATCTCACAGAGTTACAGCTTTCCTCTCAAGAAGCCTTTCGCTAAGACAGTTTTTGTGGAATTGGCAAAGTGATATTTGGAAGCCCATAGAGGGCTATGGTGAAAAAGGAAATATCCTCAGATGAAATCTGGAAAGAAGTTTAATGAGAAACTGCTTAGTGTTCTGTTAATTCATCTCACAGTGTTACATCTGTATTTCGTGGATCTCTGTGCTAGCCTTTTTTATGTTCAATCTGAGAACAGATATTTCGGATCCCTTTGAAGACTGTAGGGCCAAAGGAAATATCCTCCGATAACAAAGAGAAAGAAGCTTTCTGAGAAACTTCTTTGTATTCTGTGAAATCATCTCACAGAGTTACAGCTTTCCTCTCAAGAAGCCTTTCGCTAAGACAGTTTTTGTGGAATTGGCAAAGTGATATTTGGAAGCCCATAGAGGGCCATGGTGAAAAAGGAAATATCCTCAGATGAAATCTGGAAAGAAGCTTTCTGAGAAACTACTTAGTGTTCTGTTAATTCACCTCACAGAGTTACATCTGTATTTCGGGGATCTCTTTGCTAGCCTTATTTCTGTGGAATCTGAGAACAGATATTTCGGATCCCTGAAAACTAAATGCCAAAGGAAATATCCTCCGATAACAAAGAGAAAAAAGCTTTCTGAGAAACTGCTTTGTGTTCTGTGTAATCATCTCACAGAGTTACAGCTTTTCCCTCAAGAAGCCTTTTGCTAAGATAGTTCTTATGGAATTGGCAAAGTGATTTTTAGTAGCCCATAGAGGGCTATGGTGAAAAAGGAAATATCCTCAGATGAAATCTGGAAAGAAGCTTTCTGAGAAACTGCTCTGTGATGTGTGACTTCCACTCACAGAGTTACATCTGTATTTCGTGGATCTCTTTGCTAGCGTTATTTCTGTGGAATCTTTGAACAGATATTTCGGATACCTTTGAAGACTTTAGGGCCAAAGGAAATATCCTCCGATAACTAAGAGAAAGAAGCTTTCTGAGAAATTTCTTTGTGTTCTGTGAAATCATCTCACAGAGTTTCAGCTTTCCCCTCAAGAAGCCTTTCGCTAAGACAGTTCTTCTGGAATTGGCAAAGTGATATTTGGAAGCCCATAGAGGGCTATGGTGAAAAAGGAAATATCCTCAGATGAAATCTGGAAAGAAGCTTTCTTAGAAACTGCTTAGTGTTCTGTTAATTCATCTCACAGAGTTACATCTGTATTTCGTGGATCTCTTTGCTAGCCTTATTTCTGTGGAATCTGAGAACAGATATTTCGGATGCCTTTGAAGACTATAGGGCCAAAAGAAATATCCTCCGATAACAAAGAGAAAGAAACTTTCTGAGAAACTTCTTTGTGTTCTGTGAAATCATCTCACAGAGTTACACCTTTCCCCTCAAGAAGCCTTTCGCTAAGACAGTTTTTGTGGAATTGCCAAAGTGATATTTGGAAGCCCATAGAGGGCTATGGTGAAAAAGGAAATATCCTCAGATGAATTCTGGAAAGAAGCTTTCTGAGAAACTGCTCTGTGATGTGTGACTTCCACTAACAGAGTTACATCTGTATTTCGTGGATCTCTTTGCTAGCCTTATTTCTGTGGAATCTGAGAACAGATATTTCGGATCCCTTTGAAGACTGTAGGGCCAAAGGAAATATCCTCCGATAACTAAGAGAAAGAAGCTTTCTGAGAAACTTCTTTGTGTTCTGTGAAATCATCTCACAGAGTTACAGCTTTCCCCTCAAGAAGCCTTTCGCTAAGACAGTTCTTGGGGAATTTGCAAAGTGATATTTGGAAGCCCATAGAGGGATATGGTGAAAAAGGAAATACCCTCCGATGAAATCTGGAAAGAAGCTTTCTGAGAAACTGCTTACTGTTCTGTTCATTCATCTCACAGATTTACATCTGAATTTCGTAGATCTATTTGCTAGCCTTATTTCTGGGAAATCTGAGAACAGATATTTCGGATCCCTTTGAAGACTATAGGGCCAAAGGAAATATCCCCCGATAACAAAGAGAAAGAAGCTTTCTGAGAAACTTCTTTGTGTTATGTGATATCATCTCACAGAGTTACAGCTTTCCCCTCAAGAAGTCTTTCTCTAAGACAGTTCTTGTGGAATTGACAAAGTGATATTTGGAAGCCCATAGAGGGCTATGGTGAAAATGGAATTACCCTCAGATGAAATTTGGAAAAAAGCTTTCTGAGAAACTGCTTAGTGTTCTGTTAATTCATCTCACAGAGTTACATCTGTATTTCGTGGATCTATTTGCTAGCCTTATTTCTGTGCAATCTGAGAACAGATATTTCGGAACCCTTTGAAGACTACAGGGCCAAAGGAAATATCCTCCGATAACAAAGAGAAAGAAGCTTTCTGAGAAACTTCTTTGTGTTCTGTGAAATCATCTCACAGAGTTACAGCTTTCCCCTCTAGAAGCCTTTCACTAAGAAAGTTCTTGTGGAATTGGCAAAGTGATATTTGGAAGCCCATAGAGGGCTATGGTGAAAAAGGAAATATCCTCAGATGAAATCTGGAAAGAAGCTTCCAGAGAAACTGCTTAGTGTTCTGTTAATTCATCTCACAGAGTTACATCTGTATTTCTTGGATCTCTTCGCTAGCCTTATTTCTGTGGAATATGAGAACAGATATTTCGGATCCCTTTGAAGACTATAGGGTCAAAGGAAATATCCTCCGATAACAAAATCGAAAGAAGCTGTCTGAGAAACTTCTTTGTGTTCTGTGAAATCATCTCACAGAGTTACACCAATCCCCTCAAGAAGCCTTTCGCTAACACAGTTCTTGTGGAAATGGCAAAGTGATATTTGAAAGCCCGTAGAGGGCTATGGTGAAAAAGGAAATATCCTCAGATGAAATCTGTAAAGAAGCTTTCTGAGAAACTGCTTAGTGTTCTGTTAATTCATCTGACAGAGTTACATCTGTATTTCGTGGATCTCTTTGCTAGCCTTATTTCTGGGGAATCTCAGAACAGATATTTCGGATTCCTTTGAACACTATAGGGCCAAAGGAAATATCCTCCGATATAAAAGAGAAAGAAGCTTTCTGAGAAACTTCTTTGTGTTCTGTGAAATCATCTCACAGAGTTACAGCTTTCCCCTCAAGAAGCTTTTCGCTAACACAGTTCTTGTGTAATTGGCAAAGTGATATTTGGTAGCCCATAGAGGGCTATGGTGAAAAAGGAAATATCCTCAGATGAAATCTGGAAAGAAGCTTTCTGAGAAACTGCTCTGTGATGTGTGACTTCCACTCACAAAGTTACATCTGTATTTCGTGGATCTCTTTGCTAGCGTTATTTCTGTGGAATCTTTGAACAGATATTTCGGATCCCTTTGAAGACTATAGGGCCAAAGGAAATCTCCTCCGATAACTAAGAGAAAGAAGCTTTCTGAGAAACTTCTTTGTGTTCTGTGAAATCATCTCACAGAGTTGCAGCTTTCCCCTCAAGAAGCCTTTCGCTAAGACAGTTCTTTTGGAATTGGCAATGTGATATTTGGAAGCCCATAGAGGGCTATGGTGAAAAAGGAAATATCCTCAGATGAAATCTGGAAAGAAGCTTTCTGAGAAACTGCTTAGTGTTCTGTTAATTCACCTCACAGAGTTACATCTGTATTTCGTGGATCTCTTTGCTAGCCTTATTTCTGTGGAATCTGAGAACAGATATTTCGGATCCCTTTGAAGACTATAGGGCCAATGGAAATATCCTCCGATAACAAAGAGAAAGAAGCTTTCTGAGAAACTTCTTTGTGTTCTGTGAAATCATCTCACAGAGTTACAGCTTTCCCCTCAAGAAGCCTTTTGCTAAGACAGTTTTTCTGGAATTGGCAAAGTGATATTTGGAAGCCCCTAGAGGGCTATGGTGAAAAAGGAAATATCCTCAGATGAAATCTGGAAAGAAGCTTTCTGAGAAACTGCTCTGTGATGTGTGACTTCCACTCACAGAGTTACATCTGTATTTCGTGGATCTCTTTGCTAGCCTTATTTCTGTGGAATCTGAGAACAGATATTTCGGATCCCTTTGAAGACTATAGGGCCAAAGGAAATATCCTGCGATAACAAAGAGAAAGAAGCTTTCTGAGAAACTTCTTTGTGTTCTGTGAAATCATCTCACAGAGTTACAGCTTTCCCCTCAAGAAGCCTTTCGCTAAGACAGTTCTTGTGGAATTGGAAAAGTGATATTTGGAAGCCCCTAGAGGCCTATGGTGAAAAAGGAAATATCCTCAGATGAAATCTGGAAAGAAGCTTTCTGAGAAACTCCTTACTGTTCTGTTCATTAATCTCACAGAGTTACATCTGTATTTCGTGGTTCTGTTTGTTAGCCTTATTTCTGGGGAATCTGAGAACAGATATTTCGGATCCCTATGAAGACTATTGGGCCAAAGGAAATATCTTCCGATAACAAAGAGAAAGAAGCTTTCTGAGAAACTTCTTTGTGTTCTGTGAAATCATCTCACAGAGTTACAGCTTTCCCCACAAGAAGACTTTCGCTAAGACAGTTCTTGTGGAATTGGCAAAGTGATATTTGAAAGCCAATAGAGGGCTATGGTGAAAAAGGATATATCCTCAGATGAAATCAGCAAAGAAGTTTTCTGAGAAACTGCTTAGTGTTCTGTAAATTCATCTCACAGAGTTACATCTGTGTTTCGTGGAT
The DNA here is from genome assembly GCF_037993035.2 of Macaca fascicularis. Lineage (NCBI taxonomy): Eukaryota > Metazoa > Chordata > Mammalia > Primates > Cercopithecidae > Macaca > Macaca fascicularis. Next base: position 52,718,061 of record NC_088380.1, read on the forward strand.
CTCTTTGCTAGCCTTATTTCTGTTCAATCTGAGAACAGATATTTCGTATCCCTTTGAAGACCATAGGGCCAAAGGAAATATCCTCCGATAACAAAGAGAAAGAAGCTTTCTGAGAAACTTCTTTGTGTTCTGTGAAATCATCTCACAGAGTTACAGCTTTCCTCTCAAGAAGCCTTTCGCTAAGACAGTTTTTGTGGAATTGGCAAAGTGATATTTGGAAGCCCATAGAGGGCTATGGTGAAAAAGGAAATATCCTCAGATGAAATCTGGAAAGAAGTTTAATGAGAAACTGCTTAGTGTTCTGTTAATTCATCTCACAGTGTTACATCTGTATTTCGTGGATCTCTGTGCTAGCCTTTTTTATGTTCAATCTGAGAACAGATATTTCGGATCCCTTTGAAGACTGTAGGGCCAAAGGAAATATCCTCCGATAACAAAGAGAAAGAAGCTTTCTGAGAAACTTCTTTGTGTTCTGTGAAATCATCTCACAGAGTTACAGCTTTCCTCTCAAGAAGCCTTTCGCTAAGACAGTTTTTGTGGAATTGGCAAAGTGATATTTGGAAGCCCATAGAGGGCCATGGTGAAAAAGGAAATATCCTCAGATGAAATCTGGAAAGAAGCTTTCTGAGAAACTACTTAGTGTTCTGTTAATTCACCTCACAGAGTTACATCTGTATTTCGGGGATCTCTTTGCTAGCCTTATTTCTGTGGAATCTGAGAACAGATATTTCGGATCCCTGAAAACTAAATGCCAAAGGAAATATCCTCCGATAACAAAGAGAAAAAAGCTTTCTGAGAAACTGCTTTGTGTTCTGTGTAATCATCTCACAGAGTTACAGCTTTTCCCTCAAGAAGCCTTTTGCTAAGATAGTTCTTATGGAATTGGCAAAGTGATTTTTAGTAGCCCATAGAGGGCTATGGTGAAAAAGGAAATATCCTCAGATGAAATCTGGAAAGAAGCTTTCTGAGAAACTGCTCTGTGATGTGTGACTTCCACTCACAGAGTTACATCTGTATTTCGTGGATCTCTTTGCTAGCGTTATTTCTGTGGAATCTTTGAACAGATATTTCGGATACCTTTGAAGACTTTAGGGCCAAAGGAAATATCCTCCGATAACTAAGAGAAAGAAGCTTTCTGAGAAATTTCTTTGTGTTCTGTGAAATCATCTCACAGAGTTTCAGCTTTCCCCTCAAGAAGCCTTTCGCTAAGACAGTTCTTCTGGAATTGGCAAAGTGATATTTGGAAGCCCATAGAGGGCTATGGTGAAAAAGGAAATATCCTCAGATGAAATCTGGAAAGAAGCTTTCTTAGAAACTGCTTAGTGTTCTGTTAATTCATCTCACAGAGTTACATCTGTATTTCGTGGATCTCTTTGCTAGCCTTATTTCTGTGGAATCTGAGAACAGATATTTCGGATGCCTTTGAAGACTATAGGGCCAAAAGAAATATCCTCCGATAACAAAGAGAAAGAAACTTTCTGAGAAACTTCTTTGTGTTCTGTGAAATCATCTCACAGAGTTACACCTTTCCCCTCAAGAAGCCTTTCGCTAAGACAGTTTTGTGGAATTGCCAAAGTGATATTTGGAAGCCCATAGAGGGCTATGGTGAAAAAGGAAATATCCTCAGATGAATTCTGGAAAGAAGCTTTCTGAGAAACTGCTCTGTGATGTGTGACTTCCACTAACAGAGTTACATCTGTATTTCGTGGATCTCTTTGCTAGCCTTATTTCTGTGGAATCTGAGAACAGATATTTCGGATCCCTTTGAAGACTGTAGGGCCAAAGGAAATATCCTCCGATAACTAAGAGAAAGAAGCTTTCTGAGAAACTTCTTTGTGTTCTGTGAAATCATCTCACAGAGTTACAGCTTTCCCCTCAAGAAGCCTTTCGCTAAGACAGTTCTTGGGGAATTTGCAAAGTGATATTTGGAAGCCCATAGAGGGATATGGTGAAAAAGGAAATACCCTCCGATGAAATCTGGAAAGAAGCTTTCTGAGAAACTGCTTACTGTTCTGTTCATTCATCTCACAGATTTACATCTGAATTTCGTAGATCTATTTGCTAACCTTATTTCTGGGAAATCTGAGAACAGATATTTCGGATCCCTTTGAAGACTATAGGGCCAAAGGAAATATCCCCCGATAACAAAGAGAAAGAAGCTTTCTGAGAAACTTCTTTGTGTTATGTGATATCATCTCACAGAGTTACAGCTTTCCCCTCAAGAAGTCTTTCTCTAAGACAGTTCTTGTGGAATTGACAAAGTGATATTTGGAAGCCCATAGAGGGCTATGGTGAAAATGGAATTACCCTCAGATGAAATTTGGAAAAAAGCTTTCTGAGAAACTGCTTAGTGTTCTGTTAATTCATCTCACAGAGTTACATCTGTATTTCGTGGATCTATTTGCTAGCCTTATTTCTGTGCAATCTGAGAACAGATATTTCGGCACCCTTTGAAGACTACAGGGCCAAAGGAAATATCCTCCGATAACAAAGAGAAAGAAGCTTTCTGAGAAACTTCTTTGTGTTCTGTGAAATCATCTCACAGAGTTACAGCTTTCCCCTCTAGAAGCCTTTCACTAAGAAAGTTCTTGTGGAATTGGCAAAGTGATATTTGGAAGCCCATAGAGGGCTATGGTGAAAAAGGAAATATCCTCAGATGAAATCTGGAAAGAAGCTTCCAGAGGAACTGCTTAGTGTTCTGTTAATTCATCTCACAGAGTTACATCTGTATTTCTTGGATCTCTTCGCTAGCCTTATTTCTGTGGAATATGAGAACAGATATTTCGGATCCCTTTGAAGACTATAGGGTCAAAGGAAATATCCTCCGATAACAAAATCGAAAGAAGCTGTCTGAGAAACTTCTTTGTGTTCTGTGAAATCATCTCACAGAGTTACACCAATCCCCTCAAGAAGCCTTTCGCTAACACAGTTCTTGTGGAAATGGCAAAGTGATATTTGAAAGCCCGTAGAGGGCTATGGTGAAAAAGGAAATATCCTCAGATGAAATCTGTAAAGAAGCTTTCTGAGAAACTGCTTAGTGTTCTGTTAATTCATCTGACAGAGTTACATCTGTATTTCGTGGATCTCTTTGCTAGCCTTATTTCTGGGGAATCTCAGAACAGATATTTCGGATTCCTTTGAACACTATAGGGCCAAAGGAAATATCCTCCGATATAAAAGAGAAAGAAGCTTTCTGAGAAACTTCTTTGTGTTCTGTGAAATCATCTCACAGAGTTACAGCTTTCCCCTCAAGAAGCTTTTCGCTAACACAGTTCTTGTGTAATTGGCAAAGTGATATTTGGTAGCCCATAGAGGGCTATGGTGAAAAAGGAAATATCCTCAGATGAAATCTGGAAAGAAGCTTTCTGAGAAACTGCTCTGTGATGTGTGACTTCCACTCACAAAGTTACATCTGTATTTCGTGGATCTCTTTGCTAGCGTTATTTCTGTGGAATCTTTGAACAGATATTTCGGATCCCTTTGAAGACTATAGGGCCAAAGGAAATCTCCTCCGATAACTAAGAGAAAGAAGCTTTCTGAGAAACTTCTTTGTGTTCTGTGAAATCATCTCACAGAGTTGCAGCTTTCCCCTCAAGAAGCCTTTCGCTAAGACAGTTCTTTTGGAATTGGCAATGTGATATTTGGAAGCCCATAGAGGGCTATGGTGAAAAAGGAAATATCCTCAGATGAAATCTGGAAAGAAGCTTTCTGAGAAACTGCTTAGTGTTCTGTTAATTCACCTCACAGAGTTACATCTGTATTTCGTGGATCTCTTTGCTAGCCTTATTTCTGTGGAATCTGAGAACAGATATTTCGGATCCCTTTGAAGACTATAGGGCCAATGGAAATATCCTCCGATAACAAAGAGAAAGAAGCTTTCTGAGAAACTTCTTTGTGTTCTGTGAAATCATCTCACAGAGTTACAGCTTTCCCCTCAAGAAGCCTTTTGCTAAGACAGTTTTTCTGGAATTGGCAAAGTGATATTTGGAAGCCCCTAGAGGGCTATGGTGAAAAAGGAAATATCCTCAGATGAAATCTGGAAAGAAGCTTTCTGAGAAACTGCTCTGTGATGTGTGACTTCCACTCACAGAGTTACATCTGTATTTCGTGGATCTCTTTGCTAGCCTTATTTCTGTGGAATCTGAGAACAGATATTTCGGATCCCTTTGAAGACTATAGGGCCAAAGGAAATATCCTGCGATAACAAAGAGAAAGAAGCTTTCTGAGAAACTTCTTTGTGTTCTGTGAAATCATCTCACAGAGTTACAGCTTTCCCCTCAAGAAGCCTTTCGCTAAGACAGTTCTTGTGGAATTGGAAAAGTGATATTTGGAAGCCCCTAGAGGCCTATGGTGAAAAAGGAAATATCCTCAGATGAAATATGGAAAGAAGCTTTCTGAGAAACTCCTTACTGTTCTGTTCATTAATCTCACAGAGTTACATCTGTATTTCGTGGTTCTGTTTGTTAGCCTTATTTCTGGGGAATCTGAGAACAGATATTTCGGATCCCTATGAAGACTATTGGGCCAAAGGAAATATCTTCCGATAACAAAGAGAAAGAAGCTTTCTGAGAAACTTCTTTGTGTTCTGTGAAATCATCTCACAGAGTTACAGCTTTCCCCACAAGAAGACTTTCGCTAAAACAGTTCTTGTGGAATTGGCAAAGTGATATTTGAAAGCCAATAGAGGGCTATGGTGAAAAAGGATATATCCTCAGATGAAATCAGCAAAGAAGCTTTCTGAGAAACTGCTTAGTGTTCTGTAAATTCATCTCACAGAGTTACATCTGTATTTCGTGGATCTCTTTGCTAGCCTTATTTCTGTTCAATCTGAGAACAGATATTTCGGATCCCTTTGAAGACCATAGGGCCAAAGGAAATATCCTCCGATAACAAAGAGAAAGAAGCTTTCTGAGAAACTTCTTTGTGTTCTGTGAAATCATCTCACAGAGTTACAGCTTTCCTCTCAAGAAGCCTTTCGCTAAGACAGTTCTTGTGGAATTGGCAAAGTGATATTTGGAAGCCCATAGAGGGCTATGGTGAAAAAGGAAATATCCTCAGATGAAATCTGGAAAGAAGCTTTCTGAGAAACTGCTTAGTGTTTTATTAACTCATCTCACAGAGTTACATCTGTATTTCTTGGATCTCTTTGCAAGCCTTATTTCTGTGGAATCTGAGAACAGATATTTCGGATCCCTTTGAAGACTATAGGAACAAAGGAAATATCCTCCGATAACAAAGAAAAAGAAGCTTTCTGAGAAACTTCTTTGTGTTCTGTGAAATCATCTCACAGAGTTACAACTTTCCCGTCAAGAAGCCTTTCGCTAAGACAGTTCTTGTGGAATTGGCAAAGTGATATTTGGAGGCCCACAGAGGGCTATGGTGAAAAAGGAAATATCCTCAGATGAAATCCGGAAAGAAGCTTTCTGAGAAACTGCTTAGTGTTCTGTTAATTCACCTCACAGAGTTACATCTGTATTTCGTGGATCTCTTTGCTAGCCTTATTTCTGTGGAATCTGAGAACAGATATTTCCGATCCCTGAAAACTAAAGGCCAAAGGAAATATCCTCCGATAACAAAGAGAAAAAAGCTTTCTGAGAAACTTCTTTGTGTTCTGTGTAATCATCTCACAGAGTTACAGCTTTCCCCTCAAGAAGCCTTTTGCTAAGATAGTTCTTATGGAATTGGCAAAGTGATTTTTGGTAGCCCATAGAGGGCTATGGTGAAAAAGCAAATATCCTCAGATGAAATCTGGAAAGAAGCTTTCTGAGAAACTGCTCTGTGATGTGTGACTTCCACTCACAGAGTTACATCTGTATTTCGTGGATCTCTTTGCTAGCCTTATTTCTGTGGAATGTGAGAACAGATATTTCGGATCCCTTTGAAGACTATAGGGCCAAAGGAAGTATCCTCCGATAACAATGAGAAAGAAGCTTTCTGAGAAACGTCTTTGTGTTCTATGAAATCATCTCACAGAGTTACAGCTTTCCCCTCTAGAAGCCTTTCACTAAGACAGTTCTTGTGGAATTGGCAAAGTGATATTTGGAAGCCCATAGAGGGCTATGGTGAAAAAGGAAATATCCTCAGATGAAATCTGGAAAGAAGCTTCCTGAGAAACTGCTTAGTGTTCTGTTAATTCATCTCACAGAGTTACATCTGTATTTCTTGGATCTCTTGGCTAGCCTTATTTCTATGGAATCTGAGAACAGATATTTCGGATCGCTTTGAAGACTATAGGGTCAAAGGAAATATCCTCCGATAACAAAATCGAAAGAAGCTGTCTGAGAAACTTCTTTGTTTTCTGTGAAATCATCTCACAGAGTTGCAGCTTTCCACTCAAGAAGCCTTTCGCTACCACAGTTCTTGTGTAATTGGCAAAGTGATATTTGAAAGCACGTAGAGGGCTATGGTGAAAAAGGAAATATCCTCAGAGGAAATGTGGAAAGACGCTTTCTGAGAAACTGCTTAGTGTTCTGTTAATTCATCTCACAGAGTTACATCTGTATTTCGTGGATCTCTTTGCTAGCCTTATTGCTGGGGAATCTCAGAACAGATATTTCGGATCCCTTTGAACACTATAGGGCCAAAGGAAATATCCTCCGATAACAAAGAGAAAGAAGCTTTCTGAGAAACTTCTTTGTGTTCTGTGAAATCATCTCACAGAGTTACAGCTTTCCCCTCAAGAAGCCTTTCGCTAAGACAGTTCTTGTGGAATTGGCAAAGTGATATTTGGAAGCCCCAAGAGGCCTATGGTGAAAAAGGAAATATCCTCAGATGAAATATGGAAAGAAGCTTTCTCAGAAACTCCTTACTGTTCTCTTCATTAATCTCACAGAGTTACATCTGTATTTCGTGGTTCTGTTTGCTAGCCTTATTTCTGTGGAATCTGAGAACAGATATTTCGCATGCCTTTGAAGACTATAGGGCCAAAAGAAATATCCTCCGATAACAAAGAGAAAGAAACTTTCTGAGAAACTTCTTTGTGTTCTGTGAAATCATCTCACAGAGTTACACCTTTCCCCTCAAGAAGCCTTTCGCTAAGACAGTTTTTGTGGAATTGCCAAAGTGATATTTGGAAGCCCATAGAGGGCTATGGTGAAAAAGGAAATATCCTCAGATGAATTCTGGAAAGAAGCTTTCTGAGAAACTGCTCTGTGATGTGTGACTTCCACTAACAGAGTTACATCTGTATTTCGTGGATCTCTTTGCTAGCCTTATTTCTGTGGAATCTGAGAACAGATATTTCGGATCCCTTTGAAGACTGTAGGGCCAAAGGAAATATCTTCCGATAACTAAGAGAAAGAAGCTTTCTGAGAAACTTCTTTGTGTTCTGTGAAATCATCTCACAGAGTTACAGCTTTCCCCTCAAGAAGCCTTTCGCTAAGACAGTTCTTGTGGAATTTGCAAAGTGATATTTGGAAGCCCATAGAGGGCTATGGTGAAAAAGGAAATACCCTCCGATGAAATCTGGAAAGAAGCTTTCTGAGAAACTGCTTACTGTTCTGTTCATTCATCTCACAGATTTACATCTGAATTTCGTAGATCTATTTGCTAGCCTTATTTCTGGGAAATCTGAGAACAGATATTTCGGATCCCTTTGAAGACTATAGGGCCAAAGGAAATATCCCCCGATAACAAAGAGAAAGAAGCTTTCTGAGAAACTTCTTTGTGTTATGTGATATCATCTCACAGAGTTACAGCTTTCCCCTCAAGAAGTCTTTCTCTAAGACAGTTCTTGTGGAATTGACAAAGTGATATTTGGAAGCCCATAGAGGGCTATGGTGAAAAAGGAATTACCCTCAGATGAAATTTGGAAAAAAGCTTTCTGAGAAACTGCTTAGTGTTCTGTTAATTCATCTCACAGAGTTACATCTGTATTTCGTGGATCTATTTGCTAGCCTTATTTCTGTGCAATCTGAGAACAGATATTTCGGATCCCTTTGAAGACTATAGGGCCAAAGGAAATATCCTCCGATAACAAAGAGAAAGAAGCTTTCTGAGAAACTTCTTTGTGTTCTGTGAAATCATCTCACAGAGTTACAGCTTTCCCCTCTAGAAGCCTTTCACTAAGAAAGTTCTTGTGGAATTGGCAAAGTGATATTTGGAAGCCCATAGAGGGCTATGGTGAAAAGGAAATATCCTCAGATGAAATCTGGAAAGAAGCTTCCAGAGAAACTGCTTAGTGTTCTGTTAATTCATCTCACAGAGTTACATCTGTATTTCTTGGATCTCTTCGCTAGCCTTATTTCTGTGCAATATGAGAACAGATATTTCGGATCCCTTTGAAGACTATAGGGTCAAAGGAAATATCCTCCGATAACAAAATCGAAAGAAGCTGTCTGAGAAACTTCTTTGTGTTCTGTGAAATCATCAAACAGAGTTACAGCTTTCCACTCAAGAAGCCTTTCGCTAACACAGTTCTTGTGGAAATGGCAAAGTGATATTTGAAAGCCCGTAGAGGGCTATGGTGAAAAAGGAAATATCCTCAGATGAAATCTGTAAAGAAGCTTTCTGAGAAACTGCTTAGTGTTCTGTTAATTCATCTGACAGAGTTACATCTGTATTTCGTGGATCTCTTTGCTAGCCTTATTTCTGGGGAATCTCAGAACAGATATTTCGGATCCCTTTGAACACTATAGGGCCAAAGGAAATATCCTCCGATATAAAAGAGAAAGAAGCTTTTTGAGAAACTTCTTTGTGTTCTGTGAAATCATCTCACAGAGTTACAGCTTTCCCCTCAAGAAGCTTTTCGCTAACACAGTTCTTGTGTAATTGGCAAAGTGATATTTGGTAGCCCATAGAGGGCTATGGTGAAAAAGGAAATATCCTCAGATGAAATCTGGAAAGAAGCTTTCTGACAAACTGCTCTGTGATGTGTGACTTCCACTCACAAAGTTACATCTGTATTTCGTGGATCTCTTTGCTAGCGTTATTTCTGTGGAATCTTTGAACAGATATTTCGGATCCCTTTGAAGACTATAGGGCCAAAGGAAATATCCTCCGATAACTAAGAGAAAGAAGCTTTCTGAGAAACTTCTTTGTGTTCTGTGAAATCATCTCACAGAGTTGCAGCTTTCCCCTCAAGAAGCCTTTCGCTAAGACAGTTCTTTTGGAATTGGCAATGTGATATTTGGAAGCCCATAGAGGGCTATGGTGAAAAAGGAAATATCCTCAGATGAAATCTGGAAAGAAGCTTTCTGAGAAACTGCTTAGTGTTCTGTTAATTCACCTCACAGAGTTACATCTGTATTTCGTGGATCTCTTTGCTAGCCTTATTTCTGTGGAATCTGAGAACAGATATTTCGGATCCCTTTGAAGACTATAGGGCCAATGGAAATATCCTCCGATAACAAAGAGAAAGAAGCTTTCTGAGAAACTTCTTTGTGTTCTGTGAAATCATCTCACAGAGTTACAGCTTTCCCCTCAAGAAGCCTTTTGCTAAGACAGTTTTTCTGGAATTGGCAAAGTGATATTTGGAAGCCCCTAGAGGGCTATGGTGAAAAAGGAAATATCCTCAGATGAAATCTGGAAAGAAGCTTTCTGAGAAACTGCTCTGTGATGTGTGACTTCCACTCACAGAGTTACATCTGTATTTCGTGGATCTCTTTGCTAGCCTTATTTCTGTGGAATCTGAGAACAGATATTTCGGATCCCTTTGAAGACTATAGGGCCAAAGGAAATATCCTCCGATAACTAAGAGAAAGAAGCTTTCTGAGAAACTTCTTTGTGTTCTGTGAAATCATCTCACAGAGTTACAGCTTTCCCCTCAAGAAGCCTTTCGCTAAGACAGTTCTTGTGGAATTGGCAAAGTGATATTTGGAAGCCCCTAGAGGCCTATGGTGAAAAAGGAAATATCCTCAGATGAAATATGGAAAGAAGCTTTCTGAGAGACTCCTTACTGTTCTGTTCATTAATCTCACAGAGTTACATCTGTATTTCGTGGTTCTGTTTGTTAGCCTTATTTCTGTGGAATCTGAGAACAGATATTTCGGATCGCTTTGAAGACTATAGGGTCAAAGGAAATATCCTCCGATAACAAAATCGAAAGAAGCTGTCTGAGAAACTTCTTTGTTTTCTGTGAAATCATCTCACAGAGTTGCAGCTTTCCACTCAAGAAGCCTTTCGCTACCACAGTTCTTGTGTAATTGGCAAAGTGATATTTGAAAGCCCGTAGAGGGCTATGGTGAAAAAGGAAATATCCTCAGAGGAAATGTGGAAAGACGCTTTCTGAGAAACTGCTTAGTGTTCTGTTAATTCATCTCACAGAGTTACATCTGTATTTCGTGGATCTCTTTGCTAGCCTTATTGCTGGGGAATCTCAGAACAGATATTTCGGATCCCTTTGAACACTATAGGGCCAAAGGAAATATCCTCCGATAACAAAGAGAAAGAAGCTTTCTGAGAAACTTCTTTGTGTTCTGTGAAATCATCTCACAGAGTTACAGCTTTCCCCTCAAGAAGCCTTTCGCTAAGACAGTTCTTGTGGAATTGGCAAAGTGATATTTGGAAGCCCCAAGAGGCCTATGGTGAAAAAGGAAATATCCTCAGATGAAATATGGAAAGAACCTTTCTCAGAAACTCCTTACTGTTCTCTTCATTAATCTCACAGAGTTACATCTGTATTTCGTGGTTCTGTTTGCTAGCCTTATTTCTGGGGAATCTGAGAACAGATATTTCGGATCCCTATGAAGACTATAGGGCCAAAGGAAATATCTTCCGATAACAAAGAGAAAGAAGCTTTCTGAGAAACTTCTTTGTGTTCTGTGAAATCATCTCACAGAGTTACAGCTTCCCCACAAGAAGACTTTCGCTAAGACAGTTCTTGTGGAATTGGCAAAGTGATATTTGAAAGCCCATAGAGGGCTATGTTGAAAAAGGATATATCCTCAGATTAAATCAGCAAAGAAGCTTTCTGAGAAACTGCTTAGTGTTCTGTAAATTCATCTCACAGAGTTACATCTGTATTTCGTGAATCTCTTTGCTAGCCTTATTTCTGTTCAATCTGAGAACAGATATTTCGGATCCCTTTGAAGACCATAGGGCAAAAGGAAATATCCTCCGATAACAAAGAGAAAGAAGCTTTCTGAGAAACTTCTTTGTGTTCTGTGAAATCATCTCACAGAGTTACAGCTTTCCTGTCAAGAAGTCCTTTGTAAGACAGTTCTTGTGGAATTGGCAAAGTGATATTTGGAAGCCCATAGAGGGCTATGGTGAAAAAGGAATTATCCTCAGATGAAATCTGGAAAGAAGCTTTCTGAGAAACTGCTTAGTGTTCTGTTAATTCATCTCACAGAGTTACATCTGTATTTCGTGGATCTCTTTGCTAGCATTATTTTTGTGGTATATGAGAACAGATATTTCGGATCCCTTTGAAGACTATAGGGCCAAAGGAAATATCCTCCGATAACAAAGAGAAAGAAGCTTTCTGAGAAACTTCTTTGTGTTCTGTGAAATCATCTCACAGAGTTACAGCTTTCCCCTCAAGAAGCCTTTCGCTAAGACAGTTCTTGTGGAATTGGCAAAGTGATATTTGGAAGCCCATAGAGGGCTATGGTGAAAAAGGAAATATCCTCAGATGAAATCTGGAAAGAAGCTTTCTGAGAAACTGCTTAGTGTTCTGTTAATTCATCTCACAGAGTTACATCTGTGTTTCGGGGATCTCTTTGCTAGCCTTATTTCTGGGGAATCTCAGAACAGATATTTCGGATCCCTTTGAACACTATAGGGCCAAAGGAAATATCCTCCGATAAAAAAGAGAAAGAAGCTTTCTGAGAAACTTCTTTGTGTTCTGTGAAATCATCTCACAGAGTTACAGCTTTCCCCTCAAGAAGCTTTTCGCTAACACAGTTCTTGTGTAATTGGCCAAGTGATTTTTGGTAGCCCATAGAGGGCTATGGTGAAAAAGGAAATATCCTCAGATGAAATCTGGAAAGAAGCTTTCTGAGAAACTGCTCTGTGATGTGTGACTTCCACTCACAGAGTTACATCTGTTTTTCGTGGATCTCTTTGCTAGCCTTATTTCTGTGGAATCTGAGAACAGATATTTCGGATCCCTTTGAAGACTATAGGGCCAAAGGAAATATCCTCCGATAACAAAGAGAAAGAAGCTTTCTGAGAAACTTCTTTGTGTTCTGTGAAATCATCTCACAGAGTTACAGCTTTCCCCTCAAGAAGCCTTTCGCTAAGACAGTTCTTGTGGAATTGGCAAAGTGATATTTGGAAGCCCCTAGAGGCCTATGGTGAAAAAGGAAATATCCTCAGATGAAATATGGAAAGAAGCTTTCTGAGAGACTCCTTACTGTTCTGTTCATTAATCTCACAGAGTTACATCTGTATTTCGTGGTTCTGTTTGTTAGTCTTATTTCTGGGGAATCTGAGAACAGATATTTCGGATCCCTATGAAGACTATAGGGCCAAAGGAAATATCTTCCGATAACAAAGAGAAAGAAGCTTTCTGAGAAACTTCTTGGTGTTCTGTGAAATCATCTCACAGAGTTACAGCTTTCCCCACAAGAAGACTTTCGCTAAGACAGTTCTTGTGGAATTGGCAAAGTGATATTTGAAAGCCAATAGAGGGCTATGGTGAAAAAGGATATATCCTCAGATGAAATCAGCAAATAAGCTTTCTGAGAAACTGCTTAGTGTTCTGTAAATTCATCTCACAGAGTTACATCTGTATTTCGTGGATCTCTTTGCTAGCCTTATTTCTGTTCAATCTGAGAACAGATATTTCGGATCCCTTTGAAGACCATAGGGCCAAAGGAAATATCCTCCGATAACAAAGAGAAAGAAGCTTTCTGAGAAACTTCTTTGTGTTCTGTGAAATCATCTCACAGAGTTACAGCTTTCCTCTCAAGAAGCCTTTCGCTAAGACAGTTCTTGTGGAATTGGCAAAGTGATATTTGGAAGCCCATAGAGGGCTATGGTGAAAAAGGAAATATCCTCAGATGAAATCTGGAAAGAAGCTTTCTGAGAAACTGCTTAGTGTTTTATTAACTCATCTCACAGAGTTACATCTGTATTTCTTGGATCTCTTGGCTAGCCTTATTTCTATGGAATCTGAGAACAGATATTTCGGATCGCTTTGAAGACTATAGGGTCAAAGGAAATATCCTCCGATAACAAAATCGAAAGAAGCTGTCTGAGAAACTTCTTTGTTTTCTGTGAAATCATCTCACAGAGTTGCAGCTTTCCACTCAAGAAGCCTTTCGCTACCACAGTTCTTGTGTAATTGGCAAAGTGATATTTGAAAGCCCGTAGAGGGCTATGGTGAAAAAGGAAATTTCCTCAGAGGAAATGTGGAAAGACGCTTTCTGAGAAACTGCTTAGTGTTCTGTTAATTCATCTCACAGAGTTACATCTGTATTTCGTGGATCTCTTTGCTAGCCTTATTGCTGGGGAATCTCAGAACAGATATTTCGGATCCCTTTGAACACTATAGGGCCAAAGGAAATATCCTCCGATAACAAAGAGAAAGAAGCTTTCTGAGAAACTTCTTTGTGTTCTGTGAAATCATCTCACAGAGTTACAGCTTTCCCCTCAAGAAGCCTTTCGCTAAGACAGTTCTTGTGGAATTGGCAAAGTGATATTTGGAAGCCCCAAGAGGCCTATGGTGAAAAAGGAAATATCCTCAGATGAAATATGGAAAGAAGCTTTCTCAGAAACTCCTTACTGTTCTCTTCATTAATCTCACAGAGTTACATCTGTATTTCGTGGTTCTGTTTGCTAGCCTTATTTCTGTGGAATCTGAGAACAGATATTTCGCATGCCTTTGAAGACTATAGGGCCAAAAGAAATATCCTCCGATAACAAAGAGAAAGAAACTTTCTGAGAAACTTCTTTGTGTTCTGTGAAATCATCTCACAGAGTTACACCTTTCCCCTCAAGAAGCCTTTCGCTAAGACAGTTTTTGTGGAATTGCCAAAGTGATATTTGGAAGCCCATAGAGGGCTATGGTGAAAAAGGAAATATCCTCAGATGAATTCTGGAAAGAAGCTTTCTGAGAAACTGCTCTGTGATGTGTGACTTCCACTAACAGAGTTACATCTGTATTTCGTGGATCTCTTTGCTAGCCTTATTTCTGTGGAATCTGAGAACAGATATTTCGGATCCCTTTGAAGACTGTAGGGCCAAAGGAAATATCTTCCGATAACTAAGAGAAAGAAGCTTTCTGAGAAACTTCTTTGTGTTCTGTGAAATCATCTCACAGAGTTACAGCTTTCCCCTCAAGAAGCCTTTCGCTAAGACAGTTCTTGTGGAATTTGCAAAGTGATATTTGGAAGCCCATAGAGGGCTATGGTGAAAAAGGAAATACCCTCCGATGAAATCTGGAAAGAAGCTTTCTGAGAAACTGCTTACTGTTCTGTTCATTCATCTCACAGATTTACATCTGAATTTCGTAGATCTATTTGCTAGCCTTATTTCTGGGAAATCTGAGAACAGATATTTCGGATCCCTTTGAAGACTATAGGGCCAAAGGAAATATCCCCCGATAACAAAGAGAAAGAAGCTTTCTGAGAAACTTCTTTGTGTTATGTGATATCATCTCACAGAGTTACAGCTTTCCCCTCAAGAAGTCTTTCTCTAAGACAGTTCTTGTGGAATTGACAAAGTGATATTTGGAAGCCCATAGAGGGCTATGGTGAAAAAGGAATTACCCTCAGATGAAATTTGGAAAAAAGCTTTCTGAGAAACTGCTTAGTGTTCTGTTAATTCATCTCACAGAGTTACATCTGTATTTCGTGGATCTATTTGCTAGCCTTATTTCTGTGCAATCTGAGAACAGATATTTCGGATCCCTTTGAAGACTATAGGGCCAAAGGAAATATCCTCCGATAACAAAGAGAAAGAAGCTTTCTGAGAAACTTCTTTGTGTTCTGTGAAATCATCTCACAGAGTTACAGCTTTCCCCTCTAGAAGCCTTTCACTAAGAAAGTTCTTGTGGAATTGGCAAAGTGATATTTGGAAGCCCATAGAGGGCTATGGTGAAAAGGAAATATCCTCAGATGAAATCTGGAAAGAAGCTTCCAGAGAAACTGCTTAGTGTTCTGTTAATTCATCTCACAGAGTTACATCTGTATTTCTTGGATCTCTTCGCTAGCCTTATTTCTGTGCAATATGAGAACAGATATTTCGGATCCCTTTGAAGACTATAGGGTCAAAGGAAATATCCTCCGATAACAAAATCGAAAGAAGCTGTCTGAGAAACTTCTTTGTGTTCTGTGAAATCATCAAACAGAGTTACAGCTTTCCACTCAAGAAGCCTTTCGCTAACACAGTTCTTGTGGAAATGGCAAAGTGATATTTGAAAGCCCGTAGAGGGCTATGGTGAAAAAGGAAATATCCTCAGATGAAATCTGTAAAGAAGCTTTCTGAGAAACTGCTTAGTGTTCTGTTAATTCATCTGACAGAGTTACATCTGTATTTCGTGGATCTCTTTGCTAGCCTTATTTCTGGGGAATCTCAGAACAGATATTTCGGATCCCTTTGAACACTATAGGGCCAAAGGAAATATCCTCCGATATAAAAGAGAAAGAAGCTTTTTGAGAAACTTCTTTGTGTTCTGTGAAATCATCTCACAGAGTTACAGCTTTCCCCTCAAGAAGCTTTTCGCTAACACAGTTCTTGTGTAATTGGCAAAGTGATATTTGGTAGCCCATAGAGGGCTATGGTGAAAAAGGAAATATCCTCAGATGAAATCTGGAAAGAAGCTTTCTGACAAACTGCTCTGTGATGTGTGACTTCCACTCACAAAGTTACATCTGTATTTCGTGGATCTCTTTGCTAGCGTTATTTCTGTGGAATCTTTGAACAGATATTTCGGATCCCTTTGAAGACTATAGGGCCAAAGGAAATATCCTCCGATAACTAAGAGAAAGAAGCTTTCTGAGAAACTTCTTTGTGTTCTGTGAAATCATCTCACAGAGTTGCAGCTTTCCCCTCAAGAAGCCTTTCGCTAAGACAGTTCTTTTGGAATTGGCAATGTGATATTTGGAAGCCCATAGAGGGCTATGGTGAAAAAGGAAATATCCTCAGATGAAATCTGGAAAGAAGCTTTCTGAGAAACTGCTTAGTGTTCTGTTAATTCACCTCACAGAGTTACATCTGTATTTCGTGGATCTCTTTGCTAGCCTTATTTCTGTGGAATCTGAGAACAGATATTTCGGATCCCTTTGAAGACTATAGGGCCAATGGAAATATCCTCCGATAACAAAGAGAAAGAAGCTTTCTGAGAAACTTCTTTGTGTTCTGTGAAATCATCTCACAGAGTTACAGCTTTCCCCTCAAGAAGCCTTTTGCTAAGACAGTTTTTCTGGAATTGGCAAAGTGATATTTGGAAGCCCCTAGAGGGCTATGGTGAAAAAGGAAATATCCTCAGATGAAATCTGGAAAGAAGCTTTCTGAGAAACTGCTCTGTGATGTGTGACTTCCACTCACAGAGTTACATCTGTATTTCGTGGATCTCTTTGCTAGCCTTATTTCTGTGGAATCTGAGAACAGATATTTCGGATCCCTTTGAAGACTATAGGGCCAAAGGAAATATCCTCCGATAACTAAGAGAAAGAAGCTTTCTGAGAAACTTCTTTGTGTTCTGTGAAATCATCTCACAGAGTTACAGCTTTCCCCTCAAGAAGCCTTTCGCTAAGACAGTTCTTGTGGAATTGGCAAAGTGATATTTGGAAGCCCCTAGAGGCCTATGGTGAAAAAGGAAATATCCTCAGATGAAATATGGAAAGAAGCTTTCTGAGAGACTCCTTACTGTTCTGTTCATTAATCTCACAGAGTTACATCTGTATTTCGTGGTTCTGTTTGTTAGCCTTATTTCTGTGGAATCTGAGAACAGATATTTCGGATCGCTTTGAAGACTATAGGGTCAAAGGAAATATCCTCCGATAACAAAATCGAAAGAAGCTGTCTGAGAAACTTCTTTGTTTTCTGTGAAATCATCTCACAGAGTTGCAGCTTTCCACTCAAGAAGCCTTTCGCTACCACAGTTCTTGTGTAATTGGCAAAGTGATATTTGAAAGCCCGTAGAGGGCTATGGTGAAAAAGGAAATATCCTCAGAGGAAATGTGGAAAGACGCTTTCTGAGAAACTGCTTAGTGTTCTGTTAATTCATCTCACAGAGTTACATCTGTATTTCGTGGATCTCTTTGCTAGCCTTATTGCTGGGGAATCTCAGAACAGATATTTCGGATCCCTTTGAACACTATAGGGCCAAAGGAAATATCCTCCGATAACAAAGAGAAAGAAGCTTTCTGAGAAACTTCTTTGTGTTCTGTGAAATCATCTCACAGAGTTACAGCTTTCCCCTCAAGAAGCCTTTCGCTAAGACAGTTCTTGTGGAATTGGCAAAGTGATATTTGGAAGCCCCAAGAGGCCTATGGTGAAAAAGGAAATATCCTCAGATGAAATATGGAAAGAACCTTTCTCAGAAACTCCTTACTGTTCTCTTCATTAATCTCACAGAGTTACATCTGTATTTCGTGGTTCTGTTTGCTAGCCTTATTTCTGGGGAATCTGAGAACAGATATTTCGGATCCCTATGAAGACTATAGGGCCAAAGGAAATATCTTCCGATAACAAAGAGAAAGAAGCTTTCTGAGAAACTTCTTTGTGTTCTGTGAAATCATCTCACAGAGTTACAGCTTCCCCACAAGAAGACTTTCGCTAAGACAGTTCTTGTGGAATTGGCAAAGTGATATTTGAAAGCCCATAGAGGGCTATGTTGAAAAAGGATATATCCTCAGATTAAATCAGCAAAGAAGCTTTCTGAGAAACTGCTTAGTGTTCTGTAAATTCATCTCACAGAGTTACATCTGTATTTCGTGAATCTCTTTGCTAGCCTTATTTCTGTTCAATCTGAGAACAGATATTTCGGATCCCTTTGAAGACCATAGGGCAAAAGGAAATATCCTCCGATAACAAAGAGAAAGAAGCTTTCTGAGAAACTTCTTTGTGTTCTGTGAAATCATCTCACAGAGTTACAGCTTTCCTGTCAAGAAGTCCTTTGTAAGACAGTTCTTGTGGAATTGGCAAAGTGATATTTGGAAGCCCATAGAGGGCTATGGTGAAAAAGGAATTATCCTCAGATGAAATCTGGAAAGAAGCTTTCTGAGAAACTGCTTAGTGTTCTGTTAATTCATCTCACAGAGTTACATCTGTATTTCGTGGATCTCTTTGCTAGCATTATTTTTGTGGTATATGAGAACAGATATTTCGGATCCCTTTGAAGACTATAGGGCCAAAGGAAATATCCTCCGATAACAAAGAGAAAGAAGCTTTCTGAGAAACTTCTTTGTGTTCTGTGAAATCATCTCACAGAGTTACAGCTTTCCCCTCAAGAAGCCTTTCGCTAAGACAGTTCTTGTGGAATTGGCAAAGTGATATTTGGAAGCCCATAGAGGGCTATGGTGAAAAAGGAAATATCCTCAGATGAAATCTGGAAAGAAGCTTTCTGAGAAACTGCTTAGTGTTCTGTTAATTCATCTCACAGAGTTACATCTGTGTTTCGGGGATCTCTTTGCTAGCCTTATTTCTGGGGAATCTCAGAACAGATATTTCGGATCCCTTTGAACACTATAGGGCCAAAGGAAATATCCTCCGATAAAAAAGAGAAAGAAGCTTTCTGAGAAACTTCTTTGTGTTCTGTGAAATCATCTCACAGAGTTACAGCTTTCCCCTCAAGAAGCTTTTCGCTAACACAGTTCTTGTGTAATTGGCCAAGTGATTTTTGGTAGCCCATAGAGGGCTATGGTGAAAAAGGAAATATCCTCAGATGAAATCTGGAAAGAAGCTTTCTGAGAAACTGCTCTGTGATGTGTGACTTCCACTCACAGAGTTACATCTGTTTTTCGTGGATCTCTTTGCTAGCCTTATTTCTGTGGAATCTGAGAACAGATATTTCGGATCCCTTTGAAGACTATAGGGCCAAAGGAAATATCCTCCGATAACAAAGAGAAAGAAGCTTTCTGAGAAACTTCTTTGTGTTCTGTGAAATCATCTCACAGAGTTACAGCTTTCCCCTCAAGAAGCCTTTCGCTAAGACAGTTCTTGTGGAATTGGCAAAGTGATATTTGGAAGCCCCTAGAGGCCTATGGTGAAAAAGGAAATATCCTCAGATGAAATATGGAAAGAAGCTTTCTGAGAGACTCCTTACTGTTCTGTTCATTAATCTCACAGAGTTACATCTGTATTTCGTGGTTCTGTTTGTTAGTCTTATTTCTGGGGAATCTGAGAACAGATATTTCGGATCCCTATGAAGACTATAGGGCCAAAGGAAATATCTTCCGATAACAAAGAGAAAGAAGCTTTCTGAGAAACTTCTTGGTGTTCTGTGAAATCATCTCACAGAGTTACAGCTTTCCCCACAAGAAGACTTTCGCTAAGACAGTTCTTGTGGAATTGGCAAAGTGATATTTGAAAGCCAATAGAGGGCTATGGTGAAAAAGGATATATCCTCAGATGAAATCAGCAAATAAGCTTTCTGAGAAACTGCTTAGTGTTCTGTAAATTCATCTCACAGAGTTACATCTGTATTTCGTGGATCTCTTTGCTAGCCTTATTTCTGTTCAATCTGAGAACAGATATTTCGGATCCCTTTGAAGACCATAGGGCCAAAGGAAATATCCTCCGATAACAAAGAGAAAGAAGCTTTCTGAGAAACTTCTTTGTGTTCTGTGAAATCATCTCACAGAGTTACAGCTTTCCTCTCAAGAAGCCTTTCGCTAAGACAGTTCTTGTGGAATTGGCAAAGTGATATTTGGAAGCCCATAGAGGGCTATGGTGAAAAAGGAAATATCCTCAGATGAAATCTGGAAAGAAGCTTTCTGAGAAACTGCTTAGTGTTTTATTAACTCATCTCACAGAGTTACATCTGTATTTCTTGGATCTCTTGGCTAGCCTTATTTCTATGGAATCTGAGAACAGATATTTCGGATCGCTTTGAAGACTATAGGGTCAAAGGAAATATCCTCCGATAACAAAATCGAAAGAAGCTGTCTGAGAAACTTCTTTGTTTTCTGTGAAATCATCTCACAGAGTTGCAGCTTTCCACTCAAGAAGCCTTTCGCTACCACAGTTCTTGTGTAATTGGCAAAGTGATATTTGAAAGCCCGTAGAGGGCTATGGTGAAAAAGGAAATTTCCTCAGAGGAAATGTGGAAAGACGCTTTCTGAGAAACTGCTTAGTGTTCTGTTAATTCATCTCACAGAGTTACATCTGTATTTCGTGGATCTCTTTGCTAGCCTTATTGCTGGGGAATCTCAGAACAGATATTTCCGATCCCTTTGAACACTATAGGGCCAAAGGAAATATCCTCCGATAACAAAGAGAAAGAAGCTTTCTGAGAAACTTCTTTGTGTTCTGTGAAATCATCTCACAGAGTTACAGCTTTCCCCTCAAGAAGCCTTTCGCTAAGACAGTTCTTGTGGAATTGGCAAAGTGATATTTGGAAGCCCCAAGAGGCCTATGGTGAAAAAGGAAATATCCTCAGATGAAATATGGAAAGAAGCTTTCTCAGAAACTCCTTACTGTTCTCTTCATTAATCTCACAGAGTTACATCTGTATTTCGTGGTTCTGTTTGCTAGCCTTATTTCTGTGGAATCTGAGAACAGATATTTCGCATGCCTTTGAAGACTATAGGGCCAAAAGAAATATCCTCCGATAACAAAGAGAAAGAAACTTTCTGAGAAACTTCTTTGTGTTCTGTGAAATCATCTCACAGAGTTACACCTTTCCCCTCAAGAAACCTTTCGCTAAGACAGTTTTTGTGGAATTGCCAAAGTGATATTTGGAAGCCCATAGAGGGCTATGGTGAAAAAGGAAATATCCTCAGATGAATTCTGGAAAGAAGCTTTCTGAGAAACTGCTCTGTGATGTGTGACTTCCACTAACAGAGTTACATCTGTATTTCGTGGATCTCCTTGCTAGCCTTATTTCTGTGGAATCTGAGAACAGATATTTCGGATCCCTTTGAAGACTGTAGGGCATAAGGAAATATCCTCCGATAACTAAGAGAAAGAAGCTTTCTGAGAAACTTCTTTGTGTTCTGTGAAATCATCTCACAGAGTTACAGGTTTCCCCTCAAGAAGCCTTTTGCTAAGAAAGTTCTTCTGCAATTAGCAAAGTGATATTTTGTAGCCCATAGAGGGCTATGTTTAAAAAGGAAATATCCTCAGAGAAATCTGGAAGGAAGCTTTCTGAGAAACTGCTCTGTGATGTGGGACTTCCACTCACAGAGTTACATCTGTATTTCGCGGATCTCTTTGGTAGCCTTATTTCTGTGGAATCTGAGAACAGATATTTCGGATCCTTTTGAAGACTATAGGGCCAAAGGAAATATCCTCCGGTAACTAAGAGAAATAAGCTTTCTGAGAAACTTCTTTGTGTTCTGTGAAATCATCTCACAGAGTTACAGCTTTCCCCTCAAGAAGTCTTTCTCTAAGACAGTTCTTGTGGAATTGGCAAAGTGATATTTGGAAGCCCATAGAGGGCTATGGTGAAAAAGGAATTATCCTCAGATGAAATCTGGAAAGAAGCTTTCTGAGAAACTGCTTAGTGTTCTGTTAATTCATCTCACACAGTTACATCTGTATTTCGTGGATCTCTTTGCCAGCCTTATTTCTGGGGAATCTGAGAACAGATATTTCGGATCCCTTTAAAGACTATAGGGCCTAAGGAAATATCCTCCGATAACAAAGAGAAAGAAGGTTTCTGAGAAACTTCTTTGTGTTCTGTGAAATTATCTCACAGAGTTACAGCTTTCCCATCAAGAAGCCTTTTGCTAATACAGTTCTTCTGCAATTAGCAAAGTGATATTTAGTAGCCTATAGAGGGGAATTGTTAAAAAGGAAATATCCTCAGAGGAAATCTGGAAAGAAGCTTTCTGAGAAACTGCTCTGTGATGTGTGACTTCCACTCACAGAGTTACATCTGTATTTCGTGGATCTCTTTGCTAGCCTTATTTCTGTGGAATCTGAGAACAGATATTTCGGATCCTTTTGAAGACTATAGGGCCAAAGGAAATATCCTCCGGTAACTAAGAGAAAGAAGCTTTCTGAGAAACTTCTTTGTGTTCTGTGAAATCATCTCACAGAGTTACAGCTTTCCCCTCAAGAAGTCTTTCTCTAAGACAGTTATTGTGGAATTGGCAAAGTGATATTTGGAAGCCCATAGAGGGCTATGGTGAAAAAAGAAATATCCTCAGATGAAATCTGGAAAGAAGCTTTCTGAGAAACTGCTTAGTGTTCTGTTAATTCATCTCACAGAGTTACATCTGTGTTTCGTGGAACTCTTTGCTAGCCTTATTTCTGAGGAATCTGAGAACAGATATTTCGGATCCCTTTGAAGACTGTAGGGCCAAAGGAAATATCCTCCGATAACAAAGCGAAAGAAGCTTTCCGAGAAACTTCTTTGTGTTCTGCGAAATCATCTCACAGAGTTACAGCTTTCCCCTCAAGAAGCCTTTCGCTAAGACAGTTCTTGTGGAATTGGCAAAGTGATATTTGGAAGCCCATAGAGGGCTACGGTGAAAAAGGAAATATCCTCAGATGAAATCTGGAAAGAAGCTTTCTGAGAAACTGCTTAGTGTTCTGTGAATTCATCTCACAGAGTTACATCTGTATTTCGTGGATCTCTTTGCTAGCCTTATTTCTGTGCAATCTGAGAACAGATATTTCGGATCCCTTTGAAGACTATAGAGCCTAAGGAAATATCCTCCGATAACAAAGAGAAAGAAGCTTTCTGAGATACTTCTTTGTGTTCTGTGTAATCATCTCACAGAGTTACAGCTTTCCCCTCAGGAAGCCTTTCGCTAAAACAGTTCTTGTGGAAATGGCAAATTGATATTTGGAAGCCCATAGACGGCTATGGTGAAAAAGGAAATATCCTCCGATGAAATCTGGAAAGAAGCTTTCTGAGAAACTGCTCTGTGATGTGTGACTTCTACTCACAGAGTTACATCTATATTTCGTGGATCTCTTTGCTAGCCTTATTTCTGTGCAATCTGAGAACAGATATTTCGGATCCCTTTCAAGACTATAGGAACAAAGGAAATATCCTCCAATAACAAATAGAAAGAAGCTTTCTGAGAAACTTTTTTGTGTCTGTGAAATTATCTCACAGAGTTACAGCTTTCCCCTCAAGAAGCCTTTCGCTAACACAGTTCTTGTGTAATTGGCCAAGTGATATTTGAAAGCCCATAGAGGGCTATGCTGAATAAGGAAATATCCTCAGATGAAATCTGGAAAGAAGATTTCTGAGAAACTGCTAACTGTTCTGTTAATTCATCTCACAGAGTTACATCTGTATTTCGTGGATCTCTTTGCTAGCCTTATTTCTGTTCAATCTGAGAACAGATATTTCGGATCCCTTTGAAGACTATAGGGCCAAAGGAAATATCCTCCAATAACAAATAGAAAGAAGCTTTCTGAGAAACTTCTTTGTGTCTGTGAAATCATGTCCCAGAGTTACAGATTTCCCCTCAAGAAGCCTTTCGCTAACACAGTTCTTGTGTAATTGGCAAAGTGATATTTGAAAGACCATAGAGCGCTATGGTGAATAAGGAAATATCCTCAGATGAAAACTGGAAAGAAGATTTCTGAGAAACTGCTTAGTGTTCTGTTAATTCATCTCACAGAGTTATATCTGTATTTCGTGGATCTCTTTGCTAGCCTTATTTCTGTGGAATCTGAGAACAGATAATTCGGATCCCTTTGAAGACTATAGGGCCAAAGGAAATATACTCCGATAACAAAGAGAAAGAAGCTTTCTGAGAAACTTCTTTGTGTTCTGTGGAATTACCTCACAGAGTTACAGCTTTCCCATCAAGAAGCCTTTTGCAAAGACAGTTCTTCTGCAATTAGCAAAGTGATATTTGGTAGCCCATAGAGGGCTATCGTGAAAAAGGAAATATCCTCAGATGAAATCTGGAAAGAAGCTTTCTGAGAAACTGCTTAGTGTTCTGTTAATTCATCTCACAGAGTTACATCTGTATTTCGTGGATCTCTTTGCTAGCCTTATTTCTGTGGAATCTGAGAACAGATATTTCGGATCCCTTTCAAGACTATAGGAACAAAGGAAATATCCTCCAATAACAAATAGAAAGAAGCTTTCTGAGAAACTTTTTTGTCTCTGTGAAATTATCTCACAGAGTTACAGCTTTCCCCTCAAGAAGCCTTTCGCTAACACAGTTCTTGTGTAATTGGCAAAGTGATATTTGAAAGCCCATAGAGGGCTATGCTGAATAAGGAAATATCCTCAGATGAAATCTGGAAAGAAGATTTCTGAGAAACTGCTAACTGTTCTGTTAATTCATCTCACAGAGTTACATCTGTATTTCGTGGATCTCTTTGCTAGCCTTATTTCTGTGGAATCTGAGAACAGATATTTCGGATCCCTTTGAAGACTATAGGGCCAAAGGAAATATACTCCGATAACAAAGAGAAAGAAGCTTTCTGAGAAACTTCTTTGTGTTCTGTGAAATCATCTCACAGAGTTACAGCGTTCCCCTCAAGAAACCTTTTGCTAAGACAGTTCTTGTGGAATTGGCACAGTGATATTTGGAAGCCCATAGAGGGCTATGGTGAAAAAGTAAATATCCTCAGATGAAATCTGGAAAGAAGCTTTCTGAGAAACTGCTTAGTGTTCTGTTAATTCATCTCACAGAGTTACATCTGTATTTCGTGGATCTCTTTGCTAGCATTATTTTTGTGGTATATGAGAACAGATATTTCGGATCCCTTTGAAGACTATAGGGCCAAAGGAAATATCCTCCGATAACAAAGAGAAAGAAGCTTTCTGAGAAACTTCTTTGTGTTCTGTGAAATCATCTCACAGAGTTACAGCTTTCCCCTCAAGAAGCCTTTCGCTAAGACAGTTCTTGTGGAATTGGCAAAGTGATATTTGGAAGCCCATAGAGGGCTATGGTGAAAAAGGAAATATCCTCAGATGAAATCTGGAAAGAAGCTTTCTGAGAAACTGCTTAGTGTTCTGTTAATTCATCTCACAGAGTTACATCTGTATTTCGGGGATCTCTTTGCTAGCCTTATTTCTGGGGAATCTCAGAACAGATATTTCGGATCCCTTTGAACACTATAGGGCCAAAGGAAATATCCTCCGATAAAAAAGAGAAAGAAGCTTTCTGAGAAACTTCTTTGTGTTCTGTGAAATCATCTCACAGAGTTACAGCTTTCCCCTCAAGAAGCTTTTCGCTAACACAGTTCTTGTGTAATTGGCCAAGTGATTTTTGGTAGCCCATAGAGGGCTATGGTGAAAAAGGAAATATCCTCAGATGAAATCTGGAAAGAAGCTTTCTGAGAAACTGCTCTGTGATGTGTGACTTCCACTCACAGAGTTACATCTGTATTTCGTGGATCTCTTTGCTAGCCTTATTTCTGTGGAATCTGAGAACAGATATTTCGGATCCCTTTGAAGACTATAGGGCCAAAGGAAATATCCTCCGATAACAAAGAGAAAGAAGCTTTCTGAGAAACTTCTTTGTGTTCTGTGAAATCATCTCACAGAGTTACAGCTTTCCCCTCAAGAAGCCTTTCGCTAAGACAGTTCTTGTGGAATTGGCAAAGTGATATTTGGAAGCCCCTAGAGGCCTATGGTGAAAAAGGAAATATCCTCAGATGAAATATGGAAAGAAGCTTTCTGAGAGACTCCTTACTGTTCTGTTCATTAATCTCACAGAGTTACATCTGTATTTCGTGGTTCTGTTTGTTAGTCTTATTTCTGGGGAATCTGAGAACAGATATTTCGGATCCCTATGAAGACTATAGGGCCAAAGGAAATATCTTCCGATAACAAAGAGAAAGAAGCTTTCTGAGAAACTTCTTTGTGTTCTGTGAAATCATCTCACAGAGTTACAGCTTTCCCCACAAGAAGACTTTCGCTAAGACAGTTCTTGTGGAATTGGCAAAGTGATATTTGAAAGCCAATAGAGGGCTATGGTGAAAAAGGATATATCCTCAGATGAAATCAGCAAATAAGCTTTCTGAGAAACTGCTTAGTGTTCTGTAAATTCATCTCACAGAGTTACATCTGTATTTCGTGGATCTCTTTGCTAGCCTTATTTCTGTTCAATCTGAGAACAGATATTTCGGATCCCTTTGAAGACCATAGGGCCAAAGGAAATATCCTCCGATAACAAAGAGAAAGAAGCTTTCTGAGAAACTTCTTTGTGTTCTGTGAAATCATCTCACAGAGTTACAGCTTTCCTCTCAAGAAGCCTTTCGCTAAGACAGTTCTTGTGGAATTGGCAAAGTGATATTTGGAAGCCCATAGAGGGCTATGGTGAAAAAGGAAATATCCTCAGATGAAATCTGGAAAGAAGCTTTCTGAGAAACTGCTTAGTGTTTTATTAACTCATCTCACAGAGTTACATCTGTATTTCTTGGATCTCTTTGCAAGCCTTATTTCTGTGGAATCTGAGAACAGATATTTCGGATCCCTTTGAAGACTATAGGAACAAAGGAAATATCCTCCGATAACAAAGAAAAAGAAGCTTTCTGAGAAACTTCTTTGTGTTCTGTGAAATCATCTCACAGAGTTACAACTTTCCCCTCAAGAAGCCTTTCGCTAAGACAGTTCTTGTGGAATTGGCAAAGTGATATTTGGAGGCCCACAGAGGGCTATGGTGAAAAAGGAAATATCCTCAGATGAAATCTGGAAAGAAGCTTTCTGAGAAACTGCTTAGTGTTCTGTTAATTCACCTCACAGAGTTACATCTGTATTTCGTGGATCTCTTTGCTAGCCTTATTTCTGTGGAATCTGAGAACAGATATTTCCGATCCCTGAAAACTAAAGGCCAAAGGAAATATCCTCCGATAACAAAGAGAAAAAAGCTTTCTGAGAAACTTCTTTGTGTTCTGTGTAATCATCTCACAGAGTTACAGCTTTCCCCTCAAGAAGCCTTTTGCTAAGATAGTTCTTATGGAATTGGCAAAGTGATTTTTGGTAGCCCATAGAGGGCTATGGTGAAAAAGGAAATATCCTCAGATGAAATCTGGAAAGAAGCTTTCTGAGAAACTGCTCTGTGATGTGTGACTTCCACTCACAGAGTTACATCTGTATTTCGTGGATCTCTTTGCTAGCCTTATTTCTGTGGAATGTGAGAACAGATATTTCGGATCCCTTTGAAGACTATAGGGCCAAAGGAAGTATCCTCCGATAACAATGAGAAAGAAGCTTTCTGAGAAACGTCTTTGTGTTCTATGAAATCATCTCACAGAGTTACAGCTTTCCCCTCTAGAAGCCTTTCACTAAGACAGTTCTTGTGGAATTGGCAAAGTGATATTTGGAAGCCCATAGAGGGCTATGGTGAAAAAGGAAATATCCTCAAATGAAATCTGGAAAGAAGCTTCCTGAGAAACTGCTTAGTGTTATGTTAATTCATCTCACAGAGTTACATCTGTATTTCTTGGATCTCTTGGCTAGCCTTATTTCTATGGAATCTGAGAACAGATATTTCGGATCGCTTTGAAGACTATAGGGTCAAAGGAAATATCCTCCGATAACAAAATCGAAAGAAGCTGTCTGAGAAACTTCTTTGTTTTCTGTGAAATCATCTCACAGAGTTGCAGCTTTCCACTCAAGAAGCCTTTCGCTACCACAGTTCTTGTGTAATTGGCAAAGTGATATTTGAAAGCCCGTAGAGGGCTATGGTGAAAAAGGAAATTTCCTCAGAGGAAATGTGGAAAGACGCTTTCTGAGAAACTGCTTAGTGTTCTGTTAATTCATCTCACAGAGTTACATCTGTATTTCGTGGATCTCTTTGCTAGCCTTATTGCTGGGGAATCTCAGAACAGATATTTCGGATCCCTTTGAACACTATAGGGCCAAAGGAAATATCCTCCGATAACAAAGAGAAAGAAGCTTTCTGAGAAACTTCTTTGTGTTCTGTGAAATCATCTCACAGAGTTACAGCTTTCCCCTCAAGAAGCCTTTCGCTAAGACAGTTCTTGTGGAATTGGCAAAGTGATATTTGGAAGCCCCAAGAGGCCTATGGTGAAAAAGGAAATATCCTCAGATGAAATCTGGAAAGAAGATTTCTGAGAAACTCCTTACTGTTCTCTTCATTAATCTCACAGAGTTACATCTGTATTTCGTGGTTCTGTTTGCTAGCCTTATTTCTGTGGAATCTGAGAACAGATATTTCGCATGCCTTTGAAGACTATAGGGCCAAAAGAAATATCCTCCGATAACAAAGAGAAAGAAACTTTCTGAGAAACTTCTTTGTGTTCTGTGAAATCATCTCACAGAGTTACACCTTTCCCCTCAAGAAGCCTTTCGCTAAGACAGTTTTTGTGGAATTGCCAAAGTGATATTTGGAAGCCCATAGAGGGCTATGGTGAAAAAGGAAATATCCTCAGATGAATTCTGGAAAGAAGCTTTCTGAGAAACTGCTCTGTGATGTGTGACTTCCACTAACAGAGTTACATCTGTATTTCGTGGATCTCTTTGCTAGCCTTATTTCTGTGGAATCTGAGAACAGATATTTCGGATCCCTTTGAAGACTGTAGGGCCAAAGGAAATATCCTCCGATAACTAAGAGAAAGAAGCTTTCTGAGAAACTTCTTTGTGTTCTGTGAAATCATCTCACAGAGTTACAGCTTTCCCCTCAAGAAGCCTTTTGCTAAGAAAGTTCTTCTGCAATTAGCAAAGTGATATTTTGTAGCCCATAGAGGGCTATGTTTAAAAAG
Organism: Macaca fascicularis; assembly: GCF_037993035.2. NCBI lineage: Eukaryota > Metazoa > Chordata > Mammalia > Primates > Cercopithecidae > Macaca > Macaca fascicularis. Next base: position 52,746,765 of record NC_088380.1, read on the forward strand.
GAAATATCCTCAGAGAAATCTGGAAGGAAGCTTTCTGAGAAACTGCTCTGTGATGTGGGACTTCCACTCACAGAGTTACATCTGTATTTCGCGGATCTCTTTGGTAGCCTTATTTCTGTGGAATCTGAGAACAGATATTTCGGATCCTTTTGAAGACTATAGGGCCAAAGGAAATATCCTCCGGTAACTAAGAGAAATAAGCTTACTGAGAAACTTCTTTGTGTTCTGTGAAATCATCTCACAGAGTTACAGCTTTCCCCTCAAGAAGTCTTTCTCTAAGACAGTTCTTGTGGAATTGGCAAAGTGATATTTGGAAGCCCATAGAGGGCTATGGTGAAAAAGGAATTATCCTCAGATGAAATCTGGAAAGAAGCTTTCTGAGAAACTGCTTAGTGTTCTGTTAATTCATCTCACACAGTTACATCTGTATTTCGTGGATCTCTTTGCCAGCCTTATTTCTGGGGAATCTGAGAACAGATATTTCGGATCCCTTTAAAGACTATAGGGCCTAAGGAAATATCCTCCGATAACAAAGAGAAAGAAGGTTTCTGAGAAACTTCTTTGTGTTCTGTGAAATTATCTCACAGAGTTACAGCTTTCCCATCAAGAAGCCTTTTGCTAATACAGTTCTTCTGCAATTAGCAAAGTGATATTTGGTAGCCTATAGAGGGGTATTGTTAAAAAGGAAATATCCTCAGAGGAAATCTGGAAAGAAGCTTTCTGAGAAACTGCTCTGTGATGTGTGACTTCCACTCACAGAGTTACATCTGTATTTCGTGGATCTCTTTGCTAGCCTTATTTCTGTGGAATCTGAGAACAGATATTTCGGATCCTTTTGAAGACTATAGGGCCAAAGGAAATATCCTCCGGTAACTAAGAGAAAGAAGCTTTCTGAGAAACTTCTTTGTGTTCTGTGAAATCATCTCACAGAGTTACAGCTTTCCCCTCAAGAAGTCTTTCTCTAAGACAGTTATTGTGGAATTGGCAAAGTGATATTTGGAAGCCCATAGAGGGCTATGGTGAAAAAAGAAATATCCTCAGATGAAATCTGGAAAGAAGCTTTCTGAGAAACTGCTTAGTGTTCTGTTAATTCATCTCACAGAGTTACATCTGTGTTTCGTGGAACTCTTTGCTAGCCTTATTTCTGAGGAATCTGAGAACAGATATTTCGGATCCCTTTGAAGACTGTAGGGCCAAAGGAAATATCCTCCGATAACAAAGCGAAAGAAGCTTTCCGAGAAACTTCTTTGTGTTCTGCGAAATCATCTCACAGAGTTACAGCTTTCCCCTCAAGAAGCCTTTCGCTAAGACAGTTCTTGTGGAATTGGCAAAGTGATATTTGGAAGCCCATAGAGGGCTACGGTGAAAAAGGAAATATCCTCAGATGAAATCTGGAAAGAAGCTTTCTGAGAAACTGCTTAGTGTTCTGTGAATTCATCTCACAGAGTTACATCTGTATTTCGTGGATCTCTTTGCTAGCCTTATTTCTGTGCAATCTGAGAACAGATATTTTGGATCCCTTTGAAGACTATAGAGCCTAAGGAAATATCCTCCGATAACAAAGAGAAAGAAGCTTTCTGAGAAACTTCTTTGTGTTCTGTGTAATCATCTCACAGAGTTACAGCTTTCCCCTCAGGAAGCCTTTCGCTAAAACAGTTCTTGTGGAAATGGCAAATTGATATTTGGAAGCCCATAGACGGCTATGGTGAAAAAGGAAATATCCTCCGATGAAATCTGGAAAGAAGCTTTCTGAGAAACTGCTCTGTGATGTGTGACTTCTACTCACAGAGTTACATCTATATTTCGTGGATCTCTTTGCTAGCCTTATTTCTGTGCAATCTGAGAACAGATATTTCGGATCCCTTTCAAGACTATAGGAACAAAGGAAATATCCTCCAATAACAAATAGAAAGAAGCTTTCTGAGAAACTTTTTTGTGTCTGTGAAATTATCTCACAGAGTTACAGCTTTCCCCTCAAGAAGCCTTTCGCTAACACAGTTCTTGTGTAATTGGCCAAGTGATATTTGAAAGCCCATAGAGGGCTATGCTGAATAAGGAAATATCCTCAGATGAAATCTGGAAAGAAGATTTCTGAGAAACTGCTAACTGTTCTGTTAATTCATCTCACAGAGTTACATCTGTATTTCGTGGATCTCTTTGCTAGCCTTATTTCTGTTCAATCTGAGAACAGATATTTCGGATCCCTTTGAAGACTATAGGGCCAAAGGAAATATCCTCCAATAACAAATAGAAAGAAGCTTTCTGAGAAACTTCTTTGTGTCTGTGAAATCATGTCCCAGAGTTACAGATTTCCCCTCAAGAAGCCTTTCGCTAACACAGTTCTTGTGTAATTGGCAAAGTGATATTTGAAAGACCATAGAGCGCTATGGTGAATAAGGAAATATCCTCAGATGAAAACTGGAAAGAAGATTTCTGAGAAACTGCTTAGTGTTCTGTTAATTCATCTCACAGAGTTATATCTGTATTTCGTGGATCTCTTTGCTAGCCTTATTTCTGTGGAATCTGAGAACAGATAATTCGGATCCCTTTGAAGACTATAGGGCCAAAGGAAATATACTCCGATAACAAAGAGAAAGAAGCTTTCTGAGAAACTTCTTTGTGTTCTGTGGAATTACCTCACAGAGTTACAGCTTTCCCATCAAGAAGCCTTTTGCAAAGACAGTTCTTCTGCAATTAGCAAAGTGATATTTGGTAGCCCATAGAGGGCTATCGTGAAAAAGGAAATATCCTCAGATGAAATCTGGAAAGAAGCTTTCTGAGAAACTGCTTAGTGTTCTGTTAATTCATCTCACAGAGTTACATCTGTATTTCGTGGATCTCTTTGCTAGCCTTATTTCTGTGGAATCTGAGAACAGATATTTCGGATCCCTTTCAAGACTATAGGAACAAAGGAAATATCCTCCAATAACAAATAGAAAGAAGCTTTCTGAGAAACTTTTTTGTCTCTGTGAAATTATCTCACAGAGTTACAGCTTTCCCCTCAAGAAGCCTTTCGCTAACACAGTTCTTGTGTAATTGGCAAAGTGATATTTGAAAGCCCATAGAGGGCTATGCTGAATAAGGAAATATCCTCAGATGAAATCTGGAAAGAAGATTTCTGAGAAACTGCTAACTGTTCTGTTAATTCATCTCACAGAGTTACATCTGTATTTCGTGGATCTCTTTGCTAGCCTTATTTCTGTGGAATCTGAGAACAGATATTTCGGATCCCTTTGAAGACTATAGGGCCAAAGGAAATATACTCCGATAACAAAGAGAAAGAAGCTTTCTGAGAAACTTCTTTGTGTTCTGTGAAATCATCTCACAGAGTTACAGCGTTCCCCTCAAGAATCCTTTCGCTAAGACAGTTCTTGTGGAATTGGCACAGTGATATTTGGAAGCCCATAGAGGGCTATGGTGAAAAAGTAAATATCCTCAGATGAAATCTGGAAAGAAGCTTTCTGAGAAACTGCTTAGTGTTCTGTTAATTCATCTCACAGAGTTACATCTGTGTTTCGTGGATCTCTTTGCTAGCCTTATTTCTGTGGAATCTGAGAACAGATATTTCGGATCCCTTTGAAGACTGTAGGGCCAAAGGAAATATCCTCCGATAACAAAGCGAAAGAAGCTTTCTTAGAAACCTCTTTGTGTTCTGCGAAATCATCTCACAGAGTTACAGCTTTCCCCTCAAGAAGCCTTTCGCTAAGACAGTTCTTGTGGAATTAGAGAAGTGATATTTGGAAGCCCATAGAGGGGTACGGTGAAAAAGGAAATATTCTCAGATGAAATCTGGAAAGAAGCTTTCTGAGAAACTGCTCTGTGATGTGTGACTTCCACTCACAGAGTTACATCTGTATTTCGTGGATCTCTTTGCTAGCCTTATTTCTGTGGAATCTGAGAACAGATATTTCGGATCCCTTTGAAGACTATAGGGCCAAAGGAAATATCCTCCGATAACTAAGAGAAAGAAGCTTTCTGAGAAACTTCTTTGTGTTCTGTGAAATCATCTCACAGAGTTACAGCTTTCCCCTCAAGAAGCCTTTCGCTAAGACAGTTCTTGTGGAATTGGCAAAGTGATATTTGGAAGCCCCTAGAGGCCTATGGTGAAAAAGGAAATATCCTCAGATGAAATATGGAAAGAAGCTTTCTGAGAGACTCCTTACTGTTCTGTTCATTAATCTCACAGAGTTACATCTGTATTTCGTGGTTCTGTTTGTTAGCCTTATTTCTGTGGAATCTGAGAACAGATATTTCGGATCGCTTTGAAGACTATAGGGTCAAAGGAAATATCCTCCGATAACAAAATCGAAAGAAGCTGTCTGAGAAACTTCTTTGTTTTCTGTGAAATCATCTCACAGAGTTGCAGCTTTCCACTCAAGAAGCCTTTCGCTACCACAGTTCTTGTGTAATTGGCAAAGTGATATTTGAAAGCCCGTAGAGGGCTATGGTGAAAAAGGAAATATCCTCAGAGGAAATGTGGAAAGACGCTTTCTGAGAAACTGCTTAGTGTTCTGTTAATTCATCTCACAGAGTTACATCTGTATTTCGTGGATCTCTTTGCTAGCCTTATTGCAGGGGAATCTCAGAACAGATATTTAGGATCCCTTTGAACACTATAGGGCCAAAGGAAATATCCTCCGATAACAAAGAGAAAGAAGCTTTCTGAGAAACTTCTTTGTGTTCTGTGAAATCATCTCACAGAGTTACAGCTTTCCCCTCAAGAAGCCTTTCGCTAAGACAGTTCTTGTGGAATTGGCAAAGTGATATTTGGAAGCCCCAAGAGGCCTATGGTGAAAAAGGAAATATCCTCAGATGAAATATGGAAAGAAGCTTTCTAAGAAACTCCTTACTGTTCTCTTCATTAATCTCACAGAGTTACATCTGTATTTCGTGGTTCTGTTTGCTAGCCTTATTTCTGGGGAATCTGAGAACAGATATTTCGGATCCCTATGAAGACTATAGGGCCAAAGGAAATATCTTCCGATAACAAAGAGAAAGAAGCTTTCTGAGAAACTTCTTTGTGTTCTGTGAAATCATCTCACAGAGTTACAGCTTCCCCACAAGAAGACTTTCGCTAAGACAGTTCTTGTGGAATTGGCAAAGTGATATTTGAAAGCCCATAGAGGGCTATGTTGAAAAAGGATATATCCTCAGATTAAATCAGCAAAGAAGCTTTCTGAGAAACTGCTTAGTGTTCTGTAAATTCATCTCACAGAGTTACATCTGTATTTCGTGAATCTCTTTGCTAGCCTTATTTCTGTTCAATCTGAGAACAGATATTTCGGATCCCTTTGAAGACCATAGGGCAAAAGGAAATATCCTCCGATAACAAAGAGAAAGAAGCTTTCTGAGAAACTTCTTTGTGTTCTGTGAAATCATCTCACAGAGTTACAGCTTTCCTGTCAAGAAGTCCTTTGTAAGACAGTTCTTGTGGAATTGGCAAAGTGATATTTGGAAGCCCATAGAGGGCTATGGTGAAAAAGGAATTATCCTCAGATGAAATCTGGAAAGAAGCTTTCTGAGAAACTGCTTAGTGTTCTGTTAATTCATCTCACAGAGTTACATCTGTATTTCGTGGATCTCTTTGCTAGCATTATTTTTGTGGTATATGAGAACAGATATTTCGGATCCCTTTGAAGACTATAGGGCCAAAGGAAATATCCTCCGATAACAAAGAGAAAGAAGCTTTCTGAGAAACTTCTTTGTGTTCTGTGAAATCATCTCACAGAGTTACAGCTTTCCCCTCAAGAAGCCTTTCGCTAAGACAGTTCTTGTGGAATTGGCAAAGTGATATTTGGAAGCCCATAGAGGGCTATGGTGAAAAAGGAAATATCCTCAGATGAAATCTGGAAAGAAGCTTTCTGAGAAACTGCTTAGTGTTCTGTTAATTCATCTCACAGAGTTACATCTGTATTTCGGGGATCTCTTTGCTAGCCTTATTTCTGGGGAATCTCAGAACAGATATTTCGGATCCCTTTGAACACTATAGGGCCAAAGGAAATATCCTCCGATAAAAAAGAGAAAGAAGCTTTCTGAGAAACTTCTTTGTGTTCTGTGAAATCATCTCACAGAGTTACAGCTTTCCCCTCAAGAAGCTTTTCGCTAACACAGTTCTTGTGTAATTGGCCAAGTGATTTTTGGTAGCCCATAGAGGGCTATGGTGAAAAAGGAAATATCCTCAGATGAAATCTGGAAAGAAGCTTTCTGAGAAACTGCTCTGTGATGTGTGACTTCCACTCACAGAGTTACATCTGTATTTCGTGGATCTCTTTGCTAGCCTTATTTCTGTGGAATCTGAGAACAGATATTTCGGATCCCTTTGAAGACTATAGGGCCAAAGGAAATATCCTCCGATAACAAAGAGAAAGAAGCTTTCTGAGAAACTTCTTTGTGTTCTGTGAAATCATGTCACAGAGTTACAGCTTTCCCCTCAAGAAGCCTTTCGCTAAGACAGTTCTTGTGGAATTGGCAAAGTGATATTTGGAAGCCCCTAGAGGCCTATGGTGAAAAAGGAAATATCCTCAGATGAAATATGGAAAGAAGCTTTCTGAGAGACTCCTTACTGTTCTGTTCATTAATCTCACAGAGTTACATCTGTATTTCGTGGTTCTGTTTGTTAGTCTTATTTCTGGGGAATCTGAGAACAGATATTTCGGATCCCTATGAAGACTATAGGGCCAAAGGAAATATCTTCCGATAACAAAGAGAAAGAAGCTTTCTGAGAAACTTCTTTGTGTTCTGTGAAATCATCTCACAGAGTTACAGCTTTCCCCACAAGAAGACTTTCGCTAAGACAGTTCTTGTGGAATTGGCAAAGTGATATTTGAAAGCCAATAGAGGGCTATGGTGAAAAAGGATATATCCTCAGATGAAATCAGCAAAGAAGCTTTCTGAGAAACTGCTTAGTGTTCTGTAAATTCATCTCACAGAGTTACATCTGTATTTCGTGGATCTCTTTGCTAGCCTTATTTCTGTTCAATCTGAGAACAGATATTTCGGATCCCTTTGAAGACCATAGGGCCAAAGGAAATATCCTCCGATAACAAAGAGAAAGAAGCTTTCTGAGAAACTTCTTTGTGTTCTGTGAAATCATCTCACAGAGTTACAGCTTTCCTCTCAAGAAGCCTTTCGCTAAGACAGTTCTTGTGGAATTGGCAAAGTGATATTTGGAAGCCCATAGAGGGCTATGGTGAAAAAGGAAATATCCTCAGATGAAATCTGGAAAGAAGCTTTCTGAGAAACTGCTTAGTGTTTTATTAACTCATCTCACAGAGTTACATCTGTATTTCTTGGATCTCTTTGCAAGCCTTATTTCTGTGGAATCTGAGAACAGATATTTCGGATCCCTTTGAAGACTATAGGAACAAAGGAAATATCCTCCGATAACAAAGAAAAAGAAGCTTTCTGAGAAACTTCTTTGTGTTCTGTGAAATCATCTCACAGAGTTACAACTTTCCCCTCAAGAAGCCTTTCGCTAAGACAGTTCTTGTGGAATTGGCAAAGTGATATTTGGAGGCCCACAGAGGGCTATGGTGAAAAAGGAAATATCCTCAGATGAAATCTGGAAAGAAGCTTTCTGAGAAACTGCTTAGTGTTCTGTTAATTCACCTCACAGAGTTACATCTGTATTTCGTGGATCTCTTTGCTAGCCTTATTTCTGTGGAATCTGAGAACAGATATTTCCGATCCCTGAAAACTAAAGGCCAAAGGAAATATCCTCCGATAACAAAGAGAAAAAAGCTTTCTGAGAAACTTCTTTGTGTTCTGTGTAATCATCTCACAGAGTTACAGCTTTCCCCTCAAGAAGCCTTTTGCTAAGATAGTTCTTATGGAATTGGCAAAGTGATTTTTGGTAGCCCATAGAGGGCTATGGTGAAAAAGGAAATATCCTCAGATGAAATCTGGAAAGAAGCTTTCTGAGAAACTGCTCTGTGATGTGTGACTTCCACTCACAGAGTTACATCTGTATTTCGTGGATCTCTTTGCTAGCCTTATTTCTGTGGAATGTGAGAACAGATATTTCGGATCCCTTTGAAGACTATAGGGCCAAAGGAAGTATCCTCCGATAACAATGAGAAAGAAGCTTTCTGAGAAACGTCTTTGTGTTCTATGAAATCATCTCACAGAGTTACAGCTTTCCCCTCTAGAAGCCTTTCACTAAGACAGTTCTTGTGGAATTGGCAAAGTGATATTTGGAAGCCCATAGAGGGCTATGGTGAAAAAGGAAATATCCTCAAATGAAATCTGGAAAGAAGCTTCCTGAGAAACTGCTTAGTGTTCTGTTAATTCATCTCACAGAGTTACATCTGTATTTCTTGGATCTCTTGGCTAGCCTTATTTCTATGGAATCTGAGAACAGATATTTCGGATCACTTTGAAGACTATAGGATCAAAGGAAATATCCTCCGATAACAAAATCGAAAGAAGCTGACTGAGAAACTTCTTTGTTTTCTGTGAAATCATCTCACAGAGTTGCAGCTTTCCCCTTCGGAAGCCCTTCGCTAAGACAGTTCTTGTGGAAATGGCAAATTGATATTTGGAAGCCCATAGACGGCTATGGTGAAAAAGGAAATATCCTCCGATGAAATCCGGAAAGAAGCTTTCTGAGAAACTGCTCTGTGATGTGTGACTTCCACTCACAGAGTTACATCTATATTTCGTGGATCTCTTTGCTAGCCTTATTTCTGTGGAATCTGAGAACAGATATTTCGGATCCCTTTGAAGACTATAGGAACAAAGGAAATATCCTCTAATAACAAATAGAAAGAAGCTTTCTGAGAAACTTCTTTGTGTCTGTGAAATCATGTCACAGAGTTACAGCTTTCCCCTCAAGAAGCCTTTCTCTAACACAGTTCTTGTGTAATTGGCAAAGTGATATTTGAAAGCCCATAGAGGGCTATGGTGAATAAGGAAATATCCTCAGATGAAAACTGGAAAGAAGATTTCTGAGAAACTGCTTAGTGTTCTGTTAATTCATCTCACAGAGTTATATCTGTATTTCGTGGATCTCTTTGCTAGCCTTATTTCTGTGGAATCTGAGAACAGATATTTCGGATCCCTTTGAAGACTATAGGGCCAAAGGAAATATATTCCGATAACAAAGAGAAAGAAGCTTTCTGAGAAACTTCTTTGTGTTCTGTGGAATTATCTCACAGAGTTACAGCTTTCCCATCAAGAAGCCTTTTGCAAAGACAGTTCTTCTGCAATTAGCAAAGTGATATTTGGGAGCCCATAGAGGGCTATCGTGAAAAAGGAAATATCCTCAGATGAAATCTGGAAAGAAGCTTTCTTGGAAACTGCTTAGTGTTCTGTTAATTCATCTCACAGAGTTACATCTGTATTTCGTGGATCTCTTTGCTAGCCTTATTTCTGTGGAATCTGAGAACAGATATTTCGGATCCTTTTGAAGACTATAGGGCCAAAGGAAATATCCTCCGATAACAAAGAGAAAGAAGCTTTCTGAGAAACTTCTTTGTGTTCTGTGAAATCATCTCACAGAGTTACAGCTTTCCCCTCAAGAAGCCTTTCGCTAAGACAGTTCTTGTGGAATTGGCAAAGTGATATTCGGTAGCCCATAGAGGGCTACGGTGAAAAAGGAAATATCCTCAGATGAAATCTGGAAAGAAGCTTTCTGAGAAACTGCTTAGTGTTCTGTTAATTCATCTCTCAGAGTTACATCTGTGTTTCGTGGATCTCTTTGCTAGCCTTATTTCTGAGGAATCTGAGAACAGATATTTCGGATCCCTTTGAAGACTGTAGGGCCAAAGGAAATATCCTCCGATAACAAAGCGAAAGAAGCTTTCTGAGAAACTTCTTTGTGTTCCGCGAAATCATCTCACAGAGTTACAGCTTTCCCCTCAAGAAGCCTTTCGCGAAGACAGTTCTTGTGGAATTGGCAAAGTGATATTTGGAAGCCCATAGAGGGCTACGGTGAAAAAGGAAATATCCTCAAATGAAATCTGGAAAGAAGCTTTCTGAGAAACTGCTTAGTGTTCCGTGAATTCATCTCACAGAGTTACATCTGTATTTCGTGGATCTCTTTGCTAGCCTTATTTCTGTGCAATCTGAGAACAGATATTTTGGATCCCTTTGAAGACTATAGGGCCTAAGGAAATATGCTCCGATAACAAAGAGAAAGAAGCTTTCTGAGAAACTTCTTTGTGTTCTGGTAATCATCTCACAGAGTTACAGCTTTCCCCTCAGGAATCCTTTCGCTAAGACAGTTCTTGTGGAAATGGCAAAGTGATATTTGGAAGCCCATAGGGTGCTGCGGTGAGAAAGGAAATATCCTCAGATGAAATCTGGAAAGAAGCTTTCTGAGAAAGTGCTCTGTTATGTGTGACTTCCACTCACAGAGTTACATCTGTATTTCGTGGATCTCTTTGCTAGCCTTATTTCTGTGGAATCTGAGAACAGATATTTCGGAACCCTTTGCAGACTATAGGGCCAAAGGAAATATCCTCCGATAACTAAGAGAAAGAAGCTTTCTGAGAAACTTCTTTGTGTTCTGTGAAATCATCTCACAGAGTTACAGCTTTCCCCTCAGGAATCCTTTCGCTAAGACAGTTCTTGTGGAATTGGCAAAGTGCTATTTGGAAGCCTATAGAGGGCTATTGTGAAAAAGGAAATATCCTCAGATGAAATCTGGAAAGAAGCTTTCTGAGAAACTGTTTACTGTTCTGTTATTTCACCTCACAGAGTTACATCTGTATTTTGTGGATCTCTTTGCTAGCCTTATGTCTGGGGAATCTGAGAACAGATATTTCGGATCCCTATGAAGACTATAGGGCCAAAGGAAATATCTTCCGATAAAAAAGAGAAAGAAGCTTTCTGAGAAACTTCTTTGTGTTCTGTGAAATCATCTCACAGAGTTACAGCTTTCCCCTCAAGAAGCCTTTCGCTAAGACAGTTCTTGTGGAATTGGCAAAGTGATATTTGGAAGCCCATAGAGGGCTATGGTGAAAAAGGAAATATCCTCCGATGAAATCTGGAAAGAAGCTTTCTGAGAAACTGCTCTGTGATGTGTGACTTCCACTCACAGAGTTACATCTATATTTCGTGGACCTCTTTGCTAGCCTTATTTCTGGGGAATCTGAGAACAGATATTTTGGATCCCTTTGAAGACTATAGGGCCAAAGTAAATATCCTCCGATAAAAAAGGGAAAGAAGCTTTCTGAGAAACTTCTCTGTGTTCTGTGTAATCATCTCAGAGAGTTACAGCTTTCCCCTCAAGAAGACTTTCGCTAAGACAGTTCTTGTGGAAATGGCAAAGTGATATTTGGAAGCCCACAGGGTGCTGCGGTGAAAAAGGAAATATCCTCAGATGAAATCTGGAAAGAAGCTTTCTGAGAAAGTGCTCTGTTATGTGTGACTTCCACTCACAGAGTTACATCTGTATTTCGTGGATCTCTTTGCTAGCCTTATTTCTGTGGAATCTGAGAACAGATATTTCGGATCCCTTTGAAGACTATAGGGCCAAAGGAAATATCCTCCGATAACTAAGAGAAAGACGCTTTCTGAGAAACTTCTTTGTGTTCTGTGAAATCATCTCACAGAGTTACAGCTTTCCCCTCAAGAAGCCTTTCGCTAAGACAGTTCTTGTGGAATTGGCAAAGTGCTATTTGGAAGCCTATAGAGGGCTATGGTGAAAAAGGAAATATCCTCAGATGAAATCTGGAAAGAAGCTTTCTGAGAAACTGCTTACTGTTCTGTTATTTCACCTCACAGATTTACATCTGTATTTCGTGGATCTCTTTGCTAGCCTTATTTCTGGGGAATCTGAGAACAGATATTTCGGATCCCTATGAAGACTATAGGGCCAAAGGAAATATCTTCCGATAAAAAAGAGAAAGAAGCTTTCTGAGAAACTTCTTTGTGTTCTGTGAAATCATCTCACAGAGTTACAGCTTTCGCCTCAAGAAGCCTTTCGCTAAGACAGTTCTTGTGGAATTGGCAAAGTGATATTTGGAAGCCCATAGAAGGCTATGGTGAAAAAGGAAATATCCTCCGATGAAATCTGGATAGAAGCTTTCTGAGAAACTGCTCTGTGATGTGTGACTTCCACTCACAGAGTTACATCAATATTTCGTGGATCTCTTTGGTAGCCTTATTTCTGTGGAATCTGAGAACAGATTTTGGGATCCCTTTGAAGACTATAGGGCCAAAGGAAATATCCTCCGATAACAAAGAGAAAGAAGCTTTCTGAGAAACTTCTTTGTGTTCTGTGAAATCATCTCACAGAGTTACAGCTTTCCCCTCAAGAAGTCTTTCGCTAAGACAGTTCTTGTAGAATGGCAAAGTGATATTTGGAAGCCCATAGAGGGCTCTGGTGAAAAAGGAATTATCCTCAGATGAAATCTGGAAAGAAGCTTTCTGTGAAACTGCTTAGTGTTCTGTTAATTCATTTCACAGAGTTACATCTGTATTTCGTGTATCTCTTTGCTAGCCTTACTTCTGTGGAATCTCAGAACAGATATTTCGGATCCCTTTGAAGACTATAGGGCCAAAGGAAATATCCTCCGATAAGAAAGAGAAAGAAGCTTTCTGAGAATCTTCTTTGTGTTCTGTGAAATCATCTCACAGAGTTACAGCTTTCCCCTCAAGAAGCCTTTCGCTAAGACAGTTCTTGTGGAATTGGCAAAGTGATATTTGGAAGCCCATAGAGGGCTATGGTGAAAAAGGAAATATCCTCAGATGAAATCTGGAAAGAAGCTTTCTGAGAAACTGCTTAGTGTTCTGTTAATTCATCTCCCAGAGTTACATCTGTGTTTCGTGGATCTCTTTGCTAGCCTTATTTCTGTGGAATCTGAGAACAGATATTTCGGATCCCTTTGAAGACTGTAGGGCCAAAGGAAATATCCTCTGATAACAAAGCGAAAGAAGCTTTCTGAGAAACTTCTTTCTGTTCTGAGAAATCATCTCACAGAGTTACAGCTTTCCCCTGAAGAAACCTTTCGCTAAGACAGTTCTTGTGGAATTGGCAAAGTGATATTTGGAAGCCCATAGAGGGCTACGGTGAAAAAGGAAATATCCTCAGATGAAATCTGGAAAGAAGCTTTCTTGGAAACTGCTTAGTGTTCTGTTAATTCATCTCACAGAGTTACATCTGTATTTCGTGGATCTCTTTGCTAGCCTTATTTCTGTGGAATCTGAGAACAGATATTTCGGATCCTTTTGAAGACTATAGGGCCAAAGGAAATATCCTCCGATAACAAAGAGAAAGAAGCTTTCTGAGAAACTTCTTTGTGTTCTGTGAAATCATCTCACAGAGTTACAGCTTTCCCCTCAAGAAGCCTTTCGCTAAGACAGTTCTTGTGGAATTGGCAAAGTGATATTCGGTAGCCCATAGAGGGCTACGGTGAAAAAGGAAATATCCTCAGATGAAATCTGGAAAGAAGCTTTCTGAGAAACTGCTTAGTGTTCTGTTAATTCATCTCTCAGAGTTACATCTGTGTTTCGTGGATCTCTTTGCTAGCCTTATTTCTGAGGAATCTGAGAACAGATATTTCGGATCCCTTTGAAGACTGTAGGGCCAAAGGAAATATCCTCCGATAACAAAGCGAAAGAAGCTTTCTGAGAAACTTCTTTGTGTTCCGCGAAATCATCTCACAGAGTTACAGCTTTCCCCTCAAGAAGCCTTTCGCGAAGACAGTTCTTGTGGAATTGGCAAAGTGATATTTGGAAGCCCATAGAGGGCTACGGTGAAAAAGGAAATATCCTCAAATGAAATCTGGAAAGAAGCTTTCTGAGAAACTGCTTAGTGTTCCGTGAATTCATCTCACAGAGTTACATCTGTATTTCGTGGATCTCTTTGCTAGCCTTATTTCTGTGCAATCTGAGAACAGATATTTTGGATCCCTTTGAAGACTATAGGGCCTAAGGAAATATGCTCCGATAACAAAGAGAAAGAAGCTTTCTGAGAAACTTCTTTGTGTTCTGGTAATCATCTCACAGAGTTACAGCTTTCCCCTCAGGAATCCTTTCGCTAAGACAGTTCTTGTGGAAATGGCAAAGTGATATTTGGAAGCCCATAGGGTGCTGCGGTGAAAAAGGAAATATCCTCAGATGAAATCTGGAAAGAAGCTTTCTGAGAAAGTGCTCTGTTATGTGTGACTTCCACTCACAGAGTTACATCTGTATTTCGTGGATCTCTTTGCTAGCCTTATTTCTGTGGAATCTGAGAACAGATATTTCGGAACCCTTTGCAGACTATAGGGCCAAAGGAAATATCCTCCGATAACTAAGAGAAAGAAGCTTTCTGAGAAACTTCTTTGTGTTCTGTGAAATCATCTCACAGAGTTACAGCTTTCCCCTCAGGAATCCTTTCGCTAAGACAGTTCTTGTGGAATTGGCAAAGTGCTATTTGGAAGCCTATAGAGGGCTATTGTGAAAAAGGAAATATCCTCAGATGAAATCTGGAAAGAAGCTTTCTGAGAAACTGTTTACTGTTCTGTTATTTCACCTCACAGAGTTACATCTGTATTTTGTGGATCTCTTTGCTAGCCTTATGTCTGGGGAATCTGAGAACAGATATTTCGGATCCCTATGAAGACTATAGGGCCAAAGGAAATATCTTCCGATAAAAAAGAGAAAGAAGCTTTCTGAGAAACTTCTTTGTGTTCTGTGAAATCATCTCACAGAGTTACAGCTTTCCCCTCAAGAAGCCTTTCGCTAAGACAGTTCTTGTGGAATTGGCAAAGTGATATTTGGAAGCCCATAGAGGGCTATGGTGAAAAAGGAAATATCCTCCGATGAAATCTGGAAAGAAGCTTTCTGAGAAACTGCTCTGTGATGTGTGACTTCCACTCACAGAGTTACATCTATATTTCGTGGACCTCTTTGCTAGCCTTATTTCTGGGGAATCTGAGAACAGATATTTTGGATCCCTTTGAAGACTATAGGGCCAAAGTAAATATCCTCCGATAAAAAAGGGAAAGAAGCTTTCTGAGAAACTTCTCTGTGTTCTGTGTAATCATCTCAGAGAGTTACAGCTTTCCCCTCAAGAAGACTTTCGCTAAGACAGTTCTTGTGGAAATGGCAAAGTGATATTTGGAAGCCCACAGGGTGCTGCGGTGAAAAAGGAAATATCCTCAGATGAAATCTGGAAAGAAGCTTTCTGAGAAAGTGCTCTGTTATGTGTGACTTCCACTCACAGAGTTACATCTGTATTTCGTGGATCTCTTTGCTAGCCTTATTTCTGTGGAATCTGAGAACAGATATTTCGGATCCCTTTGAAGACTATAGGGCCAAAGGAAATATCCTCCGATAACTAAGAGAAAGACGCTTTCTGAGAAACTTCTTTGTGTTCTGTGAAATCATCTCACAGAGTTACAGCTTTCCCCTCAAGAAGCCTTTCGCTAAGACAGTTCTTGTGGAATTGGCAAAGTGCTATTTGGAAGCCTATAGAGGGCTATGGTGAAAAAGGAAATATCCTCAGATGAAATCTGGAAAGAAGCTTTCTGAGAAACTGCTTACTGTTCTGTTATTTCACCTCACAGATTTACATCTGTATTTCGTGGATCTCTTTGCTAGCCTTATTTCTGGGGAATCTGAGAACAGATATTTCGGATCCCTATGAAGACTATAGGGCCAAAGGAAATATCTTCCGATAAAAAAGAGAAAGAAGCTTTCTGAGAAACTTCTTTGTGTTCTGTGAAATCATCTCACAGAGTTACAGCTTTCGCCTCAAGAAGCCTTTCGCTAAGACAGTTCTTGTGGAATTGGCAAAGTGATATTTGGAAGCCCATAGAAGGCTATGGTGAAAAAGGAAATATCCTCCGATGAAATCTGGATAGAAGCTTTCTGAGAAACTGCTCTGTGATGTGTGACTTCCACTCACAGAGTTACATCAATATTTCGTGGATCTCTTTGGTAGCCTTATTTCTGTGGAATCTGAGAACAGATTTTGGGATCCCTTTGAAGACTATAGGGCCAAAGGAAATATCCTCCGATAACAAAGAGAAAGAAGCTTTCTGAGAAACTTCTTTGTGT
Source organism: Macaca fascicularis (assembly GCF_037993035.2). Classification (NCBI taxonomy): domain Eukaryota; kingdom Metazoa; phylum Chordata; class Mammalia; order Primates; family Cercopithecidae; genus Macaca; species Macaca fascicularis. The sequence continues at coordinate 52,762,755 of NC_088380.1, forward strand.
TCTGTGAAATCATCTCACAGAGTTACAGCTTTCCCCTCAAGAAGTCTTTCGCTAAGACAGTTCTTGTAGAATGGCAAAGTGATATTTGGAAGCCCATAGAGGGCTCTGGTGAAAAAGGAATTATCCTCAGATGAAATCTGGAAAGAAGCTTTCTGTGAAACTGCTTAGTGTTCTGTTAATTCATTTCACAGAGTTACATCTGTATTTCGTGTATCTCTTTGCTAGCCTTACTTCTGTGGAATCTCAGAACAGATATTTCGGATCCCTTTGAAGACTATAGGGCCAAAGGAAATATCCTCCGATAAGAAAGAGAAAGAAGCTTTCTGAGAATCTTCTTTGTGTTCTGTGAAATCATCTCACAGAGTTACAGCTTTCCCCTCAAGAAGCCTTTCGCTAAGACAGTTCTTGTGGAATTGGCAAAGTGATATTTGGAAGCCCATAGAGGGCTATGGTGAAAAAGGAAATATCCTCAGATGAAATCTGGAAAGAAGCTTTCTGAGAAACTGCTTAGTGTTCTGTTAATTCATCTCCCAGAGTTACATCTGTGTTTCGTGGATCTCTTTGCTAGCCTTATTTCTGTGGAATCTGAGAACAGATATTTCGGATCCCTTTGAAGACTGTAGGGCCAAAGGAAATATCCTCTGATAACAAAGCGAAAGAAGCTTTCTGAGAAACTTCTTTCTGTTCTGAGAAATCATCTCACAGAGTTACAGCTTTCCCCTGAAGAAACCTTTCGCTAAGACAGTTCTTGTGGAATTGGCAAAGTGATATTTGGAAGCCCATAGAGGGCTACGGTGAAAAAGGAAATATCCTCAGATGAAATCTGGAAAAAACTTTCTAAGAAACTGCTTAGTGTTCTGTTAATTCATCTCACAGAGTTACATCTGTATTTCGTGGATCTCTTTGCTAGCCTTATTTCTGTGCAATCTGAGAACAGATATTTTGGATCCCTTTGAAGACTATAGGGCCTAAGGAAATATCCTCCGATAACAAAGAGAAGGAAGCTTTCTGAGAAACTTCTTTGTGTTCTGTGTAAATATCTCACAGAGTTACAGCTTTCCCCTCAGGAAGCCTTTCGCTAAGACAGTTCTCGTGGAAATGGCAAATTGATATTTGGAAGCCCATAGAGGGCTATGGTGAAAAAGGAAATATCCTCCGATGAAATCCGGAAAGAAGTTTTCTGAGAAACTGCTCTGTGATGTGTGACTTCCACTCACAGAGTTACATCTATATTTCGTGGATCTCTTTGCTAGCCTTATTTCTGTGGAATCTGAGAACAGATATTTCGGATCCCTTTGAAGACTATAGGAACAAAGGAAATATCCTCCAATAACAAATAGAAAGAAGCTTTCTGAGAAACTTCTTTGTGTCTGTGAAATCATCTCACAGAGTTACAGCTTTCCCCTCAAGAAGCCTTTCGCTAACACAGTTCTTGTGTAATTGGCAAAGTGATATTTGAAAGCCCATAGAGGGCTATGGTGAATAAGGAAATATCCTCAGATGAAATCTGGAAAGAAGATTTCTGAGAAACTTCTTTGTGTTCTGTGAATTTATCTCACAGAGTTACAGCTTTCCCATCAAGAAGCCTTTTGCTAAGACAGTTCTTCTGCAATTAGCAAAGTGATATTTGGTAGCCCATAGAGGGCTATGGTGAAAAAGGAAATATCCTCAGATGAAATCTGGAAAGAAGCTTTCTGAGAAAGTGCTCTGTTATGTGTGACTTCCACTCAGAGAGTTACATCTGTATTTCGTGGATCTCTTTGCTAGCCTTATTTCTGTGGAATCTGAGAACAGATATTTCGGATCCCTTTGAAGACTATAGGGCCAAAGGAAATATCCTCCGATAACTAAGAGAAAGAAGCTTTCTGAGAAACTTCTTTGTGTTCTGTGAAATCATCTCACAGAGTTACAGCTTTCCCCTCAAGAAGCCTTTCGCTAAGACAGTTCTTGTGGAATTGGCAAAGTGCTATTTGGAAGCCTATAGAGGGCTATGGTGAAAAAGGAAATATCCTCAGATGAAATCTGGAAAGAAGCTTTCTGAGAAACTGTTTACTGTTCTGTTATTTCACCTCACAGAGTTACATCTGTATTTTTGGATCTCTTTGCTAGCCTTATTTCTGGGGAATCTGAGAACAGATATTTCAGATCCCTATGAAGACTATAGGGCCAAAGGAAATATCTTCCGATAAAAAAGAGAAAGAACCTTTCTGAGAAACTTCTTTGTGTTCTGTGAAATCATCTCACAGAGTTACAGCTTTCCCCTCAAGAAGCCTTTCGCTAAGACAGTTCTTGTGGAATTGGCAAAGTGATATTTGGAAGCCCATAGAGGGCTATGGTGAAAAAGGAAATATCCTCCGATGAAATCTGGAAAGAAGCTTTCTGAGAAACTGCTCTGTGATGTGTGACTTCCACTCACAGAGTTACATCTATATTTCGTGGACCTCTTTGCTAGCCTTATTTCTGGGGAATCTGAGAACAGATATTTTGGATCGCTTTGAAGACTATAGGGCCTAAGGAAATATCCTCCGATAACAAAGAGAAAGAAGCTTTCTGAGAAACTTCTTTGTGTTCTGTGAAATCATCTCACAGAGTTACAGCGTTCCCCTCAAGAATCCTTTCGCTAAGACAGTTCTTGTGGAATTGGCACAGTGATATTTGGAAGCCCATAGAGGGCTATGGTGAAAAAGTAAATATCCTCAGATGAAATCTGGAAAGAAGCTTTCTGAGAAACTGCTTAGTGTTCTGTTAATTCATCTCACAGAGTTACATCTGTGTTTCGTGGATCTCTTTGCTAGCCTTATTTCTGTGGAATCTGAGAACAGATATTTCGGATCCCTTTGAAGACTGTAGGGCCAAAGGAAATATCCTCCGATAACAAAGCGAAAGAAGCTTTCTTAGAAACCTCTTTGTGTTCTGCGAAATCATCTCACAGAGTTACAGCTTTCCCCTCAAGAAGCCTTTCGCTAAGACAGTTCTTGTGGAATTAGCAAAGTGATATTTGGAAGCCCATAGAGGGGTACGGTGAAAAAGGAAATATTCTCAGATGAAATCTGGAAAGAAGCTTTCTGAGAAACTGCTTAGTGTTCTGTGAATTCATCTCACAGAGTTAAATCTGTATTTCGTGGATCTCTTTGCTAGCCTTATTTCTGTGCAATCTGAGAACAGATATTTTGGATCCCTTTGAAGACTATAGGGCCTAAGGAAATATCCTCCGATAACAAAGAGAAAGAAGCTTTCTGAGAAACTTCTTTGTGTTCTGTGTAATCATCTCACAGAGTTACAGCTTTCCCCTTCGGAAGCCCTTCGCTAAGACAGTTCTTGTGGAAATGGCAAATTGATATTTGGAAGCCCATAGAGGGCTATGGTGAAAAAGGAAATATCCTCCGATGAAATCCGGAAAGAAGCTTTCTGAGAAACTGCTCTGTGATGTGTGACTTCCACTCACAGAGTTACATCTATATTTCGTGGATCTCTTTGCTAGCCTTATTTCTGTGGAATCTGAGAACAGATATTTCGGATCCCTTTGAAGACTATAGGAACAAAGGAAATATCCTCTAATAACAAATAGAAAGAAGCTTTCTGAGAAACTTCTTTGTGTCTGTGAAATCATGTCACAGAGTTACAGCTTTCCCCTCAAGAAGCCTTTCGCTAACACAGTTCTTGTGTAATTGGCAAAGTGATATTTGAAAGCCCATAGAGGGCTATGGTGAATAAGGAAATATCCTCAGATGAAAACTGGAAAGAAGATTTCTGAGAAACTGCTTAGTGTTCTGTTAATTCATCTCACAGAGTTATATCTGTATTTCGTGGATCTCTTTGCTAGCCTTATTTCTGTGGAATCTGAGAACAGATATTTCGGATCCCTTTGAAGACTATAGGGCCAAAGGAAATATATTCCGATAACAAAGAGAAAGAAGCTTTCTGAGAAACTTCTTTGTGTTCTGTGGAATTATCTCACAGAGTTACAGCTTTCCCATCAAGAAGCCTTTTGCAAAGACAGTTCTTCTGCAATTAGCAAAGTGATATTTGGGAGCCCATAGAGGGCTATCGTGAAAAAGGAAATATCCTCAGATGAAATCTGGAAAGAAGCTTTCTTGGAAACTGCTTAGTGTTCTGTTAATTCATCTCACAGAGTTACATCTGTATTTCGTGGATCTCTTTGCTAGCCTTATTTCTGTGGAATCTGAGAACAGATATTTCGGATCCTTTTGAAGACTATAGGGCCAAAGGAAATATCCTCCGATAACAAAGAGAAAGAAGCTTTCTGAGAAACTTCTTTGTGTTCTGTGAAATCATCTCACAGAGTTACAGCTTTCCCCTCAAGAAGCCTTTCGCTAAGACAGTTCTTGTGGAATTGGCAAAGTGATATTCGGTAGCCCATAGAGGGCTATGGTGAAAAAGGAAATATCCTCAGATGAAATCTGGAAAGAAGCTTTCTGAGAAACTGCTTAGTGTTCTGTTAATTCATCTCTCAGAGTTACATCTGTGTTTCGTGGATCTCTTTGCTAGCCTTATTTCTGAGGAATCTGAGAACAGATATTTCGGATCCCTTTGAAGACTGTAGGGCCAAAGGAAATATCCTCCGATAACAAAGCGAAAGAAGCTTTCTGAGAAACTTCTTTGTGTTCCGCGAAATCATCTCACAGAGTTACAGCTTTCCCCTCAAGAAGCCTTTCGCGAAGACAGTTCTTGTGGAATTGGCAAAGTGATATTTGGAAGCCCATAGAGGGCTACGGTGAAAAAGGAAATATCCTCAAATGAAATCTGGAAAGAAGCTTTCTGAGAAACTGCTTAGTGTTCCGTGAATTCATCTCACAGAGTTACATCTGTATTTCGTGGATCTCTTTGCTAGCCTTATTTCTGTGCAATCTGAGAACAGATATTTTGGATCCCTTTGAAGACTATAGGGCCTAAGGAAATATGCTCCGATAACAAAGAGAAAGAAGCTTTCTGAGAAACTTCTTTGTGTTCTGGTAATCATCTCACAGAGTTACAGCTTTCCCCTCAGGAATCCTTCCGCTAAGACAGTTCTTGTGGAAATGGCAAAGTGATATTTGGAAGCCCATAGGGTGCTGCGGTGAAAAAGGAAATATCCTCAGATGAAGTCTGGAAAGAAGCTTTCTGAGAAAGTGCTCTGTTATGTGTGACTTCCACTCACAGAGTTACATCTGTATTTCGTGGATCTCTTTGCTAGCCTTATTTCTGTGGAATCTGAGAACAGATATTTCGGAACCCTTTGCAGACTATAGGGCCAAAGGAAATATCCTCCGATAACTAAGAGAAAGAAGCTTTCTGAGAAACTTCTTTGTGTTCTGTGAAATCATCTCACAGAGTTACAGCTTTACCCTCAGGAATCCTTTCGCTAAGACAGTTCTTGTGGAATTGGCAAAGTGCTATTTGGAAGCCTATAGAGGGCTATTGTGAAAAAGGAAATATCCTCAGATGAAATCTGGAAAGAAGCTTTCTGAGAAACTGTTTACTGTTCTGTTATTTCACCTCACAGAGTTACATCTGTATTTTGTGGATCTCTTTGCTAGCCTTATGTCTGGGGAATCTGAGAACAGATATTTCGGATCCCTATGAAGACTATAGGGCCAAAGGAAATATCTTCCGATAAAAAAGAGAAAGAAGCTTTCTGAGAAACTTCTTTGTGTTCTGTGAAATCATCTCACAGAGTTACAGCTTTCCCCTCAAGAAGCCTTTCGCTAAGACAGTTCTTGTGGAATTGGCAAAGTGATATTTGGAAGCCCATAGAGGGCTATGGTGAAAAAGGAAATATCCTCCGATGAAATCTGGAAAGAAGCTTTCTGAGAAACTGCTCTGTGATGTGTGACTTCCACTCACAGAGTTACATCTATATTTCGTGGACCTCTTTGCTAGCCTTATTTCTGGGGAATCTGAGAACAGATATTTTGGATCCCTTTGAAGACTATAGGGCCAAAGTAAATATCCTCCGATAAAAAAGGGAAAGAAGCTTTCTGAGAAACTTCTCTGTGTTCTGTGTAATCATCTCACAGAGTTACAGCTTTCCCCTCAAGAAGACTTTCGCTAAGACAGTTCTTGTGGAAATGGCAAAGTGATATTTGGAAGCCCATTGGGTGCTGCGGTGAAAAAGGAAATATCCTCAGATGAAATCTGGAAAGAAGCTTTCTGAGAAAGTGCTCTGTTATGTGTGACTTCCACTCACAGAGTTACATCTGTATTTCGTGGATCTCTTTGCTAGCCTTATTTCTGTGGAATCTGAGAACAGATATTTCGGATCCCTTTGAAGACTATAGGGCCAAAGGAAATATCCTCCGATAACTAAGAGAAAGACGCTTTCTGAGAAACTTCTTTGTGTTCTGTGAAATCATCTCACAGAGTTACAGCTTTCCCCTCAAGAAGCCTTTCGCTAAGACAGTTCTTGTGGAATTGGCAAAGTGCTATTTGGAAGCCTATAGAGGGCTATGGTGAAAAAGGAAATATCCTCAGATGAAATCTGGAAAGAAGCTTTCTGAGAAACTGCTTACTGTTCTGTTATTTCACCTCACAGATTTACATCTGTATTTCGTGGATCTCTTTGCTAGCCTTATTTCTGGGGAATCTGAGAACAGATATTTCGGATCCCTATGAAGACTATAGGGCCAAAGGAAATATCTTCCGATAACAAAGAGAAAGAAGCTTTCTGAGAAACTTCTTTGTGTTCTGTGAAATCATCTCACAGAGTTACAGCTTTCGCCTCAAGAAGCCTTTCGCTAAGACAGTTCTTGTGGAATTGGCAAAGTGATATTTGGAAGCCCATAGAAGGCTATGGTGAAAAAGGAAATATCCTCCGATGAAATCTGGATAGAAGCTTTCTGAGAAACTGCTCTGTGATGTGTGACTTCCACTCACAGAGTTACATCAATATTTCGTGGATCTCTTTGGTAGCCTTATTTCTGTGGAATCTGAGAACAGATTTTGGGATCCCTTTGAAGACTATAGGGCCAAAGGAAATATCCTCCGATAACAAAGAGAAAGAAGCTTTCTGAGAAACTTCTTTGTGTTCTGTGAAATCATCTCACAGAGTTACAGCTTTCCCCTCAAGAAGTCTTTCGCTAAGACAGTTCTTGTGGAATTGGCAAAGTGATATTTGGAAGCCCATAGAGGGCTCTGGTGAAAAAGGAATTATCCTCAGATGAAATCTGGAAAGAAGCTTTCTGTGAAACTGCTTAGTGTTCTGTTAATTCATTTCACAGAGTTACATCTGTATTTCGTGTATCTCTTTGCTAGCCTTACTTCTGTGGAATCTCAGAACAGATATTTCGGATCCCTTTGAAGACTATAGGGCCAAAGGAAATATCCTCCGATAACAAAGAGAAAGAAGCTTTCTGAGAATCTTCTTTGTGTTCTGTGAAATCATCTCACAGAGTTACAGCTTTCCCCTCAAGAAGCCTTTCGCTAAGACAGTTCTTGTGGAATTGGCAAAGTGATATTTGGAAGCCCATAGAGGGCTATGGTGAAAAAGGAAATATCCTCAGATGAAATCTGGAAAGAAGCTTTCTGAGAAACTGCTTAGTGTTCTGTTAATTCATCTCCCAGAGTTACATCTGTGTTTCGTGGATCTCTTTGCTAGCCTTATTTCTGTGGAATCTGAGAACAGATATTTCGGATCCCTTTGAAGACTGTAGGGCCAAAGGAAATATCCTCTGATAACAAAGCGAAAGAAGCTTTCTGAGAAACTTCTTTCTGTTCTGAGAAATCATCTCACAGAGTTACAGCTTTCCCCTGAAGAAACCTTTCGCTAAGACAGTTCTTGTGGAATTGGCAAAGTGATATTTGGAAGCCCATAGAGGGCTACGGTGAAAAAGGAAATATCCTCAGATGAAATCTGGAAAAAACTTTCTAAGAAACTGCTTAGTGTTCTGTTAATTCATCTCACAGAGTTACATCTGTATTTCGTGGATCTCTTTGCTAGCCTTATTTCTGTGCAATCTGAGAACAGATATTTTGGATCCCTTTGAAGACTATAGGGCCTAAGGAAATATCCTCCGATAACAAAGAGAAGGAAGCTTTCTGAGAAACTTCTTTGTGTTCTGTGTAAATATCTCACAGAGTTACAGCTTTCCCCACAGGAAGCCTTTCGCTAAGACAGTTCTCGTGGAAATGGCAAATTGATATTTGGAAGCCCATAGAGGGCTATGGTGAAAAAGGAAATATCCTCCGATGAAATCCGGAAAGAAGTTTTCTGAGAAACTGCTCTGTGATGTGTGACTTCCACTCACAGAGTTACATCTATATTTCGTGGATCTCTTTGCTAGCCTTATTTCTGTGGAATCTGAGAACAGATATTTCGGATCCCTTTGAAGACTATAGGAACAAAGGAAATATCCTCCAATAACAAATAGAAAGAAGCTTTCTGAGAAACTTCTTTGTGTCTGTGAAATCATCTCACAGAGTTACAGCTTTCCCCTCAAGAAGCCTTTCGCTAACACAGTTCTTGTGTAATTGGCAAAGTGATATTTGAAAGCCCATAGAGGGCTATGGTGAATAAGGAAATATCCTCAGATGAAATCTGGAAAGAAGATTTCTGAGAAACTTCTTTGTGTTCTGTGAAATTATCTCACAGAGTTACAGCTTTCCCATCAAGAAGCCTTTTGCTAAGACAGTTCTTCTGCAATTAGCAAAGTGATATTTGGTAGCCCATAGAGGGCTATGGTGAAAAAGGAAATATCCTCAGATGAAATCTGGAAAGAAGCTTTCTGAGAAAGTGCTCTGTTATGTGTGACTTCCACTCAGAGAGTTACATCTGTATTTCGTGGATCTCTTTGCTAGCCTTATTTCTGTGGAATCTGAGAACAGATATTTCGGATCCCTTTGAAGACTATAGGGCCAAAGGAAATATCCTCCGATAACTAAGAGAAAGAAGCTTTCTGAGAAACTTCTTTGTGTTCTGTGAAATCATCTCACAGAGTTACAGCTTTCCCCTCAAGAAGCCTTTCGCTAAGACAGTTCTTGTGGAATTGGCAAAGTGCTATTTGGAAGCCTATAGAGGGCTATGGTGAAAAAGGAAATATCCTCAGATGAAATCTGGAAAGAAGCTTTCTGAGAAACTGTTTACTGTTCTGTTATTTCACCTCACAGAGTTACATCTGTATTTTTGGATCTCTTTGCTAGCCTTATTTCTGGGGAATCTGAGAACAGATATTTCAGATCCCTATGAAGACTATAGGGCCAAAGGAAATATCTTCCGATAAAAAAGAGAAAGAACCTTTCTGAGAAACTTCTTTGTGTTCTGTGAAATCATCTCACAGAGTTACAGCTTTCCCCTCAAGAAGCCTTTCGCTAAGACAGTTCTTGTGGAATTGGCAAAGTGATATTTGGAAGCCCATAGAGGGCTATGGTGAAAAAGGAAATATCCTCCGATGAAATCTGGATAGAAGCTTTCTGAGAAACTGCTCTGTGATGTGTGACTTCCACTCACAGAGTTACATCAATATTTCGTGGATCTCTTTGGTAGCCTTATTTCTGTGGAATCTGAGAACAGATTTTGGAATCCCTTTGAAGACTATAGGGCCAAAGGAAATATCCTCCGATAACAAAGAGAAAGAAGCTTTCTGAGAAACTTCTTTGTGTTCTGTGAAATCATCTCACAGAGTTACAGCTTTCCCCTCAAGAAGTCTTTCGCTAAGACAGTTCTTGTGGAATTGGCAAAGTGATATTTGGAAGCCCATAGAGGGCTCTGGTGAAAAAGGAATTATCCTCAGATGAAATCTGGAAAGAAGCTTTCTGTGAAACTGCTTAGTGTTCTGTTAATTCATTTCACAGAGTTACATCTGTATTTCGTGTATCTCTTTGCTAGCCTTACTTCTGTGGAATCTCAGAACAGATATTTCGGATCCCTTTGAAGACTATAGGGCCAAAGGAAATATCCTCCGATAACAAAGAGAAAGAAGCTTTCTGAGAATCTTCTTTGTGTTCTGTGAAATCATCTCACAGAGTTACAGCTTTCCCCTCAAGAAGCCTTTCGCTAAGACAGTTCTTGTGGAATTGGCAAAGTGATATTTGGAAGCCCATAGAGGGCTATGGTGAAAAAGGAAATATCCTCAGATGAAATCTGGAAAGAAGCTTTCTGAGAAACTGCTTAGTGTTCTGTTAATTCATCTCCCAGAGTTACATCTGTGTTTCGTGGATCTCTTTGCTAGCCTTATTTCTGTGGAATCTGAGAACAGATATTTCGGATCCCTTTGAAGACTGTAGGGCCAAAGGAAATATCCTCTGATAACAAAGCGAAAGAAGCTTTCTGAGAAACTTCTTTCTGTTCTGAGAAATCATCTCACAGAGTTACAGCTTTCCCCTGAAGAAACCTTTCGCTAAGACAGTTCTTGTGGAATTGGCAAAGTGATATTTGGAAGCCCATAGAGGGCTACGGTGAAAAAGGAAATATCCTCAGATGAAATCTGGAAAAAACTTTCTAAGAAACTGCTTAGTGTTCTGTTAATTCATCTCACAGAGTTACATCTGTATTTCGTGGATCTCTTTGCTAGCCTTATTTCTGTGCAATCTGAGAACAGATATTTTGGATCCCTTGAAGACTATAGGGCCTAAGGAAATATCCTCCGATAACAAAGAGAAGGAAGCTTTCTGAGAAACTTCTTTGTGTTCTGTGTAAATATCTCACAGAGTTACAGCTTTCCCCTCAGGAAGCCTTTCGCTAAGACAGTTCTCGTGGAAATGGCAAATTGATATTTGGAAGCCCATAGAGGGCTATGGTGAAAAAGGAAATATCCTCCGATGAAACCCGGAAAGAAGTTTTCTGAGAAACTGCTCTGTGATGTGTGACTTCCACTCACAGAGTTACATCTATATTTCGTGGATCTCTTTGCTAGCCTTATTTCTGTGGAATCTGAGAACAGATATTTCGGATCCCTTTGAAGACTATAGGAACAAAGGAAATATCCTCCAATAACAAATAGAAAGAAGCTTTCTGAGAAACTTCTTTGTGTCTGTGAAATCATCTCACAGAGTTACAGCTTTCCCCTCAAGAAGCCTTTCGCTAACACAGTTCTTGTGTAATTGGCAAAGTGATATTTGAAAGCCCATAGAGGGCTATGGTGAATAAGGAAATATCCTCAGATGAAATCTGGAAAGAAGATTTCTGAGAAACTTCTTTGTGTTCTGTGAAATTATCTCACAGAGTTACAGCTTTCCCATCAAGAAGCCTTTTGCTAAGACAGTTCTTCTGCAATTAGCAAAGTGATATTTGGTAGCCCATAGAGGGCTATGGTGAAAAAGGAAATATCCTCAGATGAAATCTGGAAAGAAGCTTTCTGAGAAAGTGCTCTGTTATGTGTGACTTCCACTCAGAGAGTTACATCTGTATTTCGTGGATCTCTTTGCTAGCCTTATTTCTGTGGAATCTGAGAACAGATATTTCGGATCCCTTTGAAGACTATAGGGCCAAAGGAAATATCCTCCGATAACTAAGAGAAAGAAGCTTTCTGAGAAACTTCTTTGTGTTCTGTGAAATCATCTCACAGAGTTACAGCTTTCCCCTCAAGAAGCCTTTCGCTAAGACAGTTCTTGTGGAATTGGCAAAGTGCTATTTGGAAGCCTATAGAGGGCTATGGTGAAAAAGGAAATATCCTCAGATGAAATCTGGAAAGAAGCTTTCTGAGAAACTGTTTACTGTTCTGTTATTTCACCTCACAGATTTACATCTGTATTTTTGGATCTCTTTGCTAGCCTTATTTCTGGGGAATCTGAGAACAGATATTTCAGATCCCTATGAAGACTATAGGGCCAAAGGAAATATCTTCCGATTAAAAAAGAGAAAGAACCTTTCTGAGAAACTTCTTTGTGTTCTGTGAAATCATCTCACAGAGTTACAGCTTTCCCCTCAAGAAGCCTTTCGCTAAGACAGTTCTTGTGGAATTGGCAAAGTGATATTTGGAAGCCCATAGAGGGCTATGGTGAAAAAGGAAATATCCTCCGATGAAATCTGGAAAGAAGCTTTCTGAGAAACTGCTCTGTGATGTGTGACTTCCACTCACAGAGTTACATCTATATTTCGTGGACCTCTTTGCTAGCCTTATTTCTGGGGAATCTGAGAACAGATATTTTGGATCGCTTTGAAGACTATAGGGCCTAAGGAAATATCCTCCGATAACAAAGAGAAAGAAGCTTTCTGAGAAACTTCTTTGTGTTCTGTGTAATCATCTCACAGAGTTACAGCTTTCCCTCAAGAAGCCTTTCGCTAAGACAGTTCTTGTGGAAATGGCAAAGTGATATTTGGAAGCCCATAGGTTGCTGCGGTGAAAAAGGAAATATCCTCAGATGAAATCTGGAAAGAAGCGTTCTGAGAAAGTGCTCTGTTATGTGTGACTTCCACTCACAGAGTTACATCTATATTTCGTGGATCTCTTTGCTAGCCTTATTTCTGTGGAATCTGAGAACAGATATTTCGGATCCCTTTGAAGACTGTAGGGCCAAAGGAAATATCCTCCGATAACAAACCGAAAGAAGCTTTCTGAGAAACTTCTTTGTGTTCTGTGAAATCATCTCACAGAGTTACAGCTTTCCCCTCAAGAAGCCTTTCGCTAAGACAGTTCTTGTGGAATTAGCAAAGTGATATTTGGAAGCCCATAGAGGGCTACGGTGAAAAAGGAAATATCCTCAGATGAAATCTGGAAAGAAGCTTTCTGAGGAACTGCTTAGTGTTCTGTTATTTCATCTCACAGAGTTACATCTGTATTTCGTGGATCTCTTTGCTAGCCTTATTTCTGTGCAATCTGAGAACAGATATTTTGGATCCCTTTGAAGACTATAGGGCCTAAGGAAATATCCTCCGATAACAAAGAGAAAGAAGCTTTCTGAGAAACTTCTTTGTGTTCTGTGTAATCATCTCACAGAGTTACAGCTTTCCCCTTCGGAAGCCCTTCGCTAAGACAGTTCTTGTGGAAATGGCAAATTGATATTTGGAAGCCCATAGAGGGCTATGGTGAAAAAGGAAATATCCTCCGATGAAATCCGGAAAGAAGCTTTCTGAGAAACTGCTCTGTGATGTGTGACTTCCACTCACAGAGTTACATCTATATTTCGTGGATCTCTTTGCTAGCCTTATTTCTGTGGAATCTGAGAACAGATATTTCGGATCCCTTTGAAGAATATAGTAACAAAGGATATATCCTCCAAAAACAAATAGAAAGAAGCTTTCTGAGAAACTTCTTTGTGTCTGTGAAATCATCTCACAGAGTTACAGCTTTACCCTCAAGAAGCCTTTCGCTAACACAGTTCTTGTGTAATTGGCAAAGTGATATTTGAAAGCCCATAGAGGGCTATGGTGAATAAGGAAATATCCTCAGATGAAATCTGGAAAGAAGATTTCTGAGAAACTGCTTAGTGTTCTGTTAATTCATCTCACAGAGTTATATCTGTATTTCGTGGATCTCTTTGCTAGCCTTATTTCTGTGGAATCTGAGAACAGATATTTCGGATCCCTTTGAAGACTATAGGGCCAAAGGAAATATACTCCGATAACAAAGAGAAACAGGCTTTCTGAGAAACTTCTTTGTGTTCTGTGAAATTATCTCACAGAGTTACAGCTTTCCCATCAAGAAGCCTTTTGCAAAGACAGTTGTTCTGCAATTAGCAAAGTGATATTTGGTAGCCCATAGAGGGCTATCGTGAAAAAGGAAATATCCTCAAATGAAATCTGGAAAGAAGCTTTCTGAGAAACTGCTTAGTGTTCTGTGAATTCATCTCCCAGAGTTACATCTGTATTTCGTGGATCTCTTTGCTAGCCTTATTTCTGTGGAATCTGAGAACAGATATTTCGGATCCCTTTGAAGACTATAGGGCCAAAGGAAATATCCTCTGATAACAAAGAGAAAGAAGCTTTCTGAGAAACTTCTTTGTGTTCTGTGATATCATCTCACAGAGTTACAGCTTTCCCCTCAAGAAGCCTTTCGCTAAGGCAGTTCTTGTGGAATTGGCAAAGTGATATTCGGTAGCCCATAGAGGGCTATGGTGAAAAAGGAAGTATCCTCAGATGAAATCTGGAAAGAAGCTTTCTGAGAAACTGCTTAGTCTTCTGTTAATTCATCTCCCAGAGTTACATCTGTGTTTCGTGGATCTCTTTGCTAGCCTTGTTTCTGAGGAATCTGAGAACAGATATTTCGGATCCCTTTGAAGACTGTAGGGCCAAAGGAAATATCCTCCGATAACAAAGCGAAAGAAGCTTTCTGAGAAACTTCTTTGTGTTCTGCGAAATCATCTCACAGAGTTACAGCTTTCCCCTCACGAAGCCTTTCGCTAAGACAGTTCTTGTGGAATTGGCTAAGTGATATTTGGAAGCCCATAGAGGGCTACGGTGAAAAACGAAATATCCTCAAAGAAATCTGGAAAGAAGCTTTCTGAGAAACTGCTTAGTGTTCTGTGAATTCATCTCACAGAGTTACATCTGTATTTCGTGGATCTCTTTGCTAGCCTTATTTCTGGGGAATCTGAGAACAGATATTTGGATCCCTTTGAAGACTATAGGGCCTAAGGAAATATCCTCCGATAACAAAGATTAAGAAGCATTCTGAGAAACTTCTTTGTGTTCTGGTAATCATCTCACAGAGTTACAGCTTTCCCCTCAGGAAGCCTTTCGCTAAGACAGTTCTTGTGGAAATGGCAAATTGATATTTGGAAGCCCATAGACGGCTATGGTGAAAAAGGAAATATCCTCAGATGAAATCTGGAAAGAAGCTTTCTGAGAAACTGCTCTGTCATGTGTGACTTCTACTCACAGAGTTACATCTATATTTCGTGGATCTCTTTGCTAGCCTTATTTCTGTGGAGTCTGAGAACAGATATTTCGGATCCCTTTGAAGACTATAGGAACAAAGGAAATATCCTCCAATAACAAATAGAAAGAAGCTTTCTGGAAAACTTTTTTGTGTCTGTGAAATTATCTCTCAGAGTTACAGCTTTGCCCTCAAGAAGCCTTTCGCTAACACAGTTCTTTGTAATTGGCAAAGTGATATTTGAAAGCCCATAGAGGGCTATGGTGAATAAGGAAATATCCTCAGATGAAATCTGGAAACAAGATTTCTGAGAAACTGCTTAGTGTTCTGTTAATTCATCTCACAGAGTTACATCTGTATTTCGTGGATCTCTTTGCTAGCCTTATTTCTGTGTAATCTGAGAACAGATATTTCGGATCCCTTTGAAGACTATAGGGCCAAAGAAAATATCCTCCGATAACAAAGAGAAAGAAGCTTTCTGAGAAACTTCTTTGTGTTCTGTGTAATAATCTCACAGAGTTACAGCTTTCCCCTCAAGAAGCCTTTCGCTAACACAGTTCTTGTGGAAATGGCAAAGTGATATTTGGAAGCCCATAGAGGGCTACGGTGAAAAAGGAAATATCCTCAGATGAAATCTGGAAAGAAGCTTTCTGAGAAACTGCTTACTGTTCTGTTATTTCATCTCACAGAGTTACATCTGTATTTCGTGGATCTCTTTGCTAGCCTTATTTCTGGGGAATCTGAGAACAGATATTTCAGATCCCTATGAAGACTATAGGGCCAACGGAAATATCTTCCGATAAAAAAGAAAAAGAAGCTTTCTGAGAAACTTCTTTGTGTTCTGTGAAATCATCTCACAGAGTTACAGCTTTCCCCTCAAGAAGCCTTTCGCTAAGACAGTTCTTGTGGAATTGGCAAAGTGATATTTGGAAGCCCATAGAGGGCTATGGTGAAAAAGGAAATATTCTCCTATGAAATCTGGAAAGAAGCTTTCTGAGAAACTGCTCTGTGATGTGTGACTTCCACTCACAGAGTTACATGTATATTTCGTGGATCTCTTTGCTAGCCTTATTTCTGTGGAATCTGAGAACAGATATTTGGGATCCCTTTGAAGACTATAGGGCCAAAGGAAATATCCTCCGATAACAAAGAGAAAGAAGCTTTCTGAGAAACTTCTTTGTGTTCTCTGAAATCACCTCACAGAGTTACAGCTTTCCCCTCAAGAAGTCTTTCGCTAAGACAATTCTTGTGGAATTGGCAAAGTGGTATTTGGAAGCCCATAGAGGGTTATGGTGAAAAAGGAAATATCCTCCGATGAAATCTAGAAAGAAGCTTTCTGAGAAACTGCTTAGTGTTCTGTTAATTCATCTCACAGAGTTACATCTGTATTTCGTGGATCTCTTTGCTAGCCTTATTTCTGTGGAATCTGAGAACAGATATTTCGGATCCCTTTGAAGACTATAGGGCCAAAGGAAATATCCTCCGATAACAAAGAGAAAGAAGCTTTCTGAGAAACTTCTTTGTGTTCTGTGAAATTATCTCACAGAGTTACAGCTTTCCCATCAAGAAGCCTTTTGCTAAGACAGTTCTTCTGAAATTAGCAAAGTGATATTTGGTAGCCAATAGAGGGCTATGGTTAAAAAGGAAGTATCCTCAGATGAAATCTGGAAGGAAGCTTTCTGAGAAAGTGCTGTGTTATGTGTGACTTCCACTCACAGAGTTACATCTGTATTTCGTGGATCTCTTTGCTAGCCTTATTTCTGTGGAATCTGAGAACAGATATTTCGGATCCCTTTGAAGACTATAGGGCCAAAGGAAATATCCTCCGATAACTAAGAGAAAGTAGCTTTCTGAGAAACTTCTTTGTGTTCTGTGAAATCATCTCACAGAGTTACAGCTTTCCCCTCAAGAAGCCTTTCGCTAAGACAGTTCTTGTGGAATTGGCAAAGTGGTATTTGGAAGCCCATAGAGGGCTAAGGTGAAAAAGGAAATATCCTCAGATGAAATCTGGAAAGAAGCTTTCTGAGAAACTGCTTACTGTTCTGTTATTTCATCTCACAGAGTTACATCTGTATTTCGTGGATCTCTTTGCTAGCCTTATTTCTGGGCAATCTGAGAAGAGATATTTCTGATCCCTATGAAGACTATAGGGCCAAAGGAAATGTCTTCCGATAAAAAAGAGATAGAGGCTTTCTGAGAAACTTCTTTGTGTTCTGTGAAATCATCTCACAGAGCTACAGCTTTCCACTTAAGAAGCCTTTCCCTAACACAGTTCTTGTGTAATTGGCAAAGTGATATTTGAAAGCCCTTAGAGGGCTAAGGTGAAAAAGGAAATATCCTCAGATGAAATCTGGAAAGAAGCTTTCTGAGAAACTGCTTAGTGTTCTGTTAATTCATCTCACAGAGTTATATCTGTATTTCGTGGATCTCTTTGCTAGCCTTATTTCTGTGGAATCTGGGAACAGATATTTCGGATCCCTTTGAAGACTGCAGGGCTAAAGGAAATATCCTCCGATAACAAAGAGAAAGAAGCTTTCTGAGAAACTTCTTTGTGTTCTGTGAAATGATCTCACAGAGTTACAGCTTTCCCCTCAAGAAGTCTTTCGCTAAGACAGTTCTTGTGGAATTGGCAAAGTGATATTTGGAAGCCCATAGAGGGCTGTGGTGAAAAAGGAATTATCCTTAGATGAAATCTGGAAAGAAGCTTTCTGAGAAACTGCTTACTGTTCTGTTAATTCATCTCACAGAGTTACATCTGTATTTCGTGGATCTCTTTGCTAGCCTTATTTCTGTGGAATCTGAGAACAGATATTTCGGATCCCTTTGAAGACTACAGGGCCAAAGGAAATATCCTCCGATAACAAAGAGAAAGAAGCTTTCTGAGAAACTTCTTTGTGTTCTGTGAAATCATCTCACAGAGTTACAGCTTTCCCCTCAAGAAGCCTTTCGCTAAGACAGTTCTTGTGGAATTGGCAAAGTGATATTTGGAAGCCCATAGAGGGCTATGGTGAAAAAGGAAATATCCTCCGATGAAATCTGGAAAGAAGCTTTCTGAGAAACTGCTCTGTGATGTGTGACTTCCACTCACGGAGTTACATCTATATTTCGTGGATCTCTTTGGTAGCCTTATTTCTGTGGAATCTGAGAACTGATATTTGGGATCCCTTTGAAGACTATAGGGCCAAAGGAAATATCCTCCGATAACAACGAGAAAGAAGCTTTCTGAGAAACTTCTTTGTGTTCTGTGAAATCATCTCATAGAGTTACAGCTTTCCCCTTAAGAAGTCTTTCGCTAAGACAATTCTTGTGGAATTGGCAAAGTGATATTTGGAAGCCCATAGAGGGCTACGGTGAAAAAGGAAATATCCTCAGAGAAATCTAGAAAGAAGCTTTCTGAGAAACTGCTTAGTGTTCTGTTAATTCATCTCACAGAGTTACATCTGTATTTCGTGGATCTCTTTGCTAGCCTTATTGCTGTGGAATCTGAGAACAGATATTTGGGATGCCTTGGAAGACTATAGGGCCAAAGGAAATATCCTCCGATAAAAAAGAGAATGAAGCTTTCTGAGAAACTTCTTTGTGTTCTGTGTAATCATCTCAGAGAGTTACAGCTTTCCCCTCAAGAAGCCTTTTGCTAATACAGTTCTTCTGTAATTGGCAAAGTGATATTTGGAAGGCCCTAGAGGACTATGGGGAAAAGGAAATATCCTCAGATGAAATCTGGAAAGAAGTTTTCTGAGAAACTGCTCTGTGATGTGTGACTTCCACTTACAGAGTTACATCTGTATTTCGTGGATCTCTTTGCTAGCCTTATTTCTGTGGAATCTGAGAACAGATATTTCGGATCCCTTTGAATACTATAGGACCAAAGGAAATATCTTCCGGTAACAAAGAGAAAGAAGCTTTCTGAGAAACTTCTTTGTGTTCTGTGAAATCATCTCACAGAGTTACAGCTTTCCCCTCAAGAAGCCTTTCGCTAAGACAGTTCTTGTGGAATTGGCAAAGTGATATTTGGAAGCCCTTAGAGGGCTATGGTGAAAAAGGAAATATCCTCAGATGAAATCTGGAAAGAAGCTTTCTGAGAAACTGCTTACTGTTCTATTAATTCATCTCACAGAGTTACATCTTTATTTCCTGGATATCTTTGCTAGCCTTTTTTCTGTGGAATCTGAGAACAGATATTTCGGATCCCTTTGAATACTATAGGGCCAAAGGAAATATCCTCCGATAACAAAGAGAAAGAAGCTTTCTGAGAAACTTCTTTGTGTTCTGTGAAATCATCTCACAGAGTTACAGCTTTCCCCTCAAGAAGCCTTTTGCTAATACAGTTCTTCTGTAATTGGCAAAGTGATATTTGGAAGCCCCCAGAGGACTATGGGGAAAAGGAAATATCCTCAGATGAAATCTGGAAAGAAGCTTTCTGAGAAACTGCTCTGTGATGTGTGACTTCCACTTACAGAGTTACATCTGTATTTCGTGGATCTCTTTGCTAGCCTTATTTCTGTGGAATCTGAGAACAGATATTTCGGATCCCTTTAAAGACTATAGGGCCCAAGGAAATATCCTCCGATAACTAAGAGAAAGAAGCTTTCTGAGAAACTTCTTTGTGTTCTGTGAAATCATCTCACAGAGTTACAGCTTTCCCCTCAAGAACCCTTTCGCTAAGACAGTTCTTGTGGAAATGGCAAAGTGATATTTGGAAGCCCATAGAGGGCTATGGTGAAAAAGGAATTATCCTCAGATGAAATCTGGAAAGAAGCTTTCTGAGAAACTGCTTAGTGTTCTGTTAATTCATCTCACAGTGTTACATCTGTATTTCGTGGATCCCTTTGCTAGCCTTATTTCTGGGGAATCTGAGAACAGATATTTCGGATCCCTTTGAAGACTATAGGGCCAAAGGAAATATCCTCCGATAACAAAGAGAAAGAAGCTTTCTGAGAAACTTCTTTTTGTTCTGTGAAATCATCTCACAGAGTTACAGCTTTCCACTCAAGAAGTCTTTCTGTAAGACAGTTCTTGTGGAATTGGCAATGTGATATTTCGAAGCCCATAGAGGGCTATGGTGAAAAAGGAATTATTCTCAGATGAAATCTGGAAAGAAGCTTTCTAAGAAATTGCTTAGTGTTCTGTTAATTCATCTCACAGATTTACATCTGTATTTCGTGGATCTCTTTGCTAGCCTTATTTCTGTGCAATCTGAGAACAGATATTTTGGATCCCTTTGAAGACTATAGGGCCTAAGAAAGTATGCTCCGATAACCAAGAGAAAGAAACTTTCTTAGAAACTTCTTTGTGTTCTGTGTAATCATTTCACAGAGTTACAGCTTTCACCTCAAGAAGCCTTTCGCTAAGACAGTTCTTGTGGAAATGGCAAAGTGATATTTGGAACCCCTAGAGGGCTACGGTGAAAAAGGAAATATCCTCAGATGAAATCTGGAAAGAAGGTTTCTGAGAAAGTGCTCTGTAATGTGTGACTTCCACTCACAGAGTTACATCTGTATTTCGTGGATCTCTTTGCTAGCCTTATTTCTGTGGAATCTGAGAACAGATATTTCGGATCCCTTTGAAGACTATAGGGCCAAAGGAAATATCCTCTGATAACTGAGAGAAAGAAGCTTTCTGAGAAACTTCTTTGTGTTTTGTGAAATCATTTCACAGAGTTACAGCTTTCCCCTCAAGAAGCCTTTCGCTAAGACAGTTCTTGTGGAATTCGCAAAGTGATATTTGGAAGCCCATAGAGGGCTCTGGTCAAAAAGGAAATATCCTCAGATGAAATCTGGAAAGAAGCTTTCTGAGAAACTGCTTAGTGTTCTGTTAATTCATCTCACAGTGTTACATCTGTATTTCGTAGATCACTTTGCTAGCCTCATTTCTGTGGAATCTGAGAACAGATATTTCGGATCCCTTTGAAGTCTACAGGGCCAAAGGAAATATCCTCCGATAACAAAGAGAAAGAAGCTTTCTGAGAAACTTCTTTGTGTTCTGTGAAATCATCTCACAGAGATACAGCTTTCCCCTCAAGAAGCCTTTCGCTAAGACAGTTCTTGTGGAATTGGCAAAGTGATATTTGGAAGCCCATAGAGGGCTATGGTGAAAAAGGAAATATCCCCAATGAAGTCTGGAAACAAGCTTTCTGAGAAACTGCTTAGTGTTCTATTAATTCATCTCACAGAGTTACATCTGTATTTCGTGGATCTCTTTGCTAGCCTTATTTCTGTGGAATCTGAGAACAGATATTTCGGATCCCTTTGAAGACTATAGGGCCAAAGGAAATATCCTCCGATAACAAAGAGAAAGAAGCTTCCTGAGAAACTTCTTTGTGTTCTGTGAAATCATCTCACAGAGTTACAGCTTTCCCCTCAAGAAGCCTTTTGCTAGGACAGTTCTTCTGGAATTGGCAAAGTGATATTTGGAAACCCCTAGAGGGCTATGGTGAAAAAGGAAATATCCTCAGATGAAATCTGGAAAGAAGCATTCTGAGAAACTGCTCTTTGATGTGTGACTTCCACTCACAGAGTTACATCTGTATTTCATGGATCTCTTTGCTAGCCTTATTTCTGTGGAATCTGAGAACAGATATTTCGGATCCCTTTGAAGACTATAGGGCCAAAGGAAATATCCTCCGATAACTAAGAGAAAGAATCTTTCTGAGAAACTTCTTTGTGTTCTGTGAAATCATGTCACAGAGTTACAGCTTTCCCCTTAAGAAGCCTTTCGCTAAGACAGGTCTTGTGGAAATGGCAAAGTGATATTTGGAAGCCCTTAGAGGGCTATGGTGAAAAAGGAAATATCCTCAGATGAAATCTGGAAAGAAGCTTTCTGAGAAACTGCTTACTGTTCTGTTATTTCATCTCACAGAGTTACATCTGTATTTCGTGGATCTCTTTGCTAGCCTTATTTCTGGGCAATCTGTGAAAAGATATTTCAGATCCCTTTGAAGACTATAGGGCCAAAGGAAATATGTTCCGATAACAAAGAGAAAGAAGCTTTCTGAGAAACTTCTTTGTGTTCTGTGAAATCATCTCACAGAGTTACAGCTTTCCCCTCAAGAAGCCTTTCGCTAAGACAGTTATTGTGGAATTGGCAAAGTGATATTTGGAAGCCCATAGAGGGCTCTGGTCAAAAAGGAAATATCCTCAGATGAAATCTGGAAAGAAGCTTTCTGAGAAACTGCTCTGTGATGTGTGACTTCCACTCACAGAGATATATCTGTATTTCGTGGATCTCTTTGCTAGCCTTATTTCTGGGGAATCTGAGAACAGATATTTCGGATCCCTTTGAAGACTATAGGGCCCAAGGAAATATCCTACGATAACTAAGAGAAAGAAGCTTTCTGAGAAACTTCTTTGTGTTCTGTGAAATCATCTCACCGAGTTACAGCGTTCCCCTGAAGAAGCCTTTCGCTAAGACAGTTCTTGTGGAATTGGCAAAGTGATATTTGGAAGCCCTTAGAGGGCTATGGTGAAAAAGGAAATATCCTCAGATGAAATCTGGAAAGAAGCTTTCTGAGAAACTGCTTAGTGCTCTGTTAATTCATCTCACAGAGTTACATCTGTATTTCGTGGATCTCTTTGCTAGCCTTATTTCTGGGGAATCTGAGAACAGATATTTCGGATCCCTATGAAGACTATAGGGCCAAAGGAAATATCTTCCGATAAGAAAGAGAAAGAAGCTTTCTGAGAAACTTCTTTGTGTGCTGTGAAATCATCTCACAGAGTTATAGCTTTCCCCTCAAGAAGCCTTTCGCTAAGACAGTTCTTGTGGAATTGGCAAAGTGATATTTGGAAGCCCATAGAGGGCTATGGTGAAAAAGGAAATATCCTCAGATGAAATCTGGAAAGAAGCTTTCTGAGAAACTGCTTAGTGTTCTATTAATTCATCTCACAGAGTTACATCTTTATTTCCTGGATATCTTTGCTAGCCTTATTTCTGGGGAATCTGAGAACAGATATTTCGGATCCCGTTGAAGACTATAGGGCCAAAGGAAATATCCTCCGATAACAAAGAGAAAGAAGCTTTCTGAGAAACTTCTTTGTGTTCTGTGAAATCATCTCACAGAGTTACAGCTTTACCCTCAAGAAGCCTTTTGCTAAGACAGTTCTTCTGGAATTGGCAAAGTGATATTTGGAAGCCCCTAGAGCTCTATGTTGAAACAGGAAATATCCTCAGATGAAATCTGGAAAGAAGCTTTCTGAGAAACTAGTCTGTGATGTGTGACTTCCACTCACCGAGTTATATCGGTATTTCGTGGATCTCTTTGCTAGCCTTATTTCTGTGGAATCTGAGAACAGATATTTCGGATCCCTTTGAATACTATAGGGCCAAAGGAAATATCTTCCGGTAACAAAGAGAAAGAAGCTTTCTGAGAAACTTCTTTGTGTTCTGTGAAATCATCTCACAGAGTTACAGCTTTCCCCTCAAGAAGCCTTTCGCTAAGGCAGTTCTTGTGGAATTGGCAAAGTGATATTTGGAAGCCCTTAGAGGGCTATGGTGAAAAAGGAAATATCCTCAGATGAAATCTGGAAAGAAGCTTTCTGAGAAACTGCTTACTGTTCTATTAATTCATCTCACAGAGTTACATCTTTATTTCCTGGATATCTTTGCTAGCCTTATTTCTGTGGAATCTGAGAACAGATACTACGGATCCCTTTGAAGACTATAGGGCCAAAGGAAATATCCTCCGATAACAAAGAGAAAGAAGCTTTCTGAGAAACTTCTTTGTGTTCTGTGAAATCATCTCACAGAGTTACAGCTTTCCCCTCAAGAAGCCTTTTGCTAAGACAGTTCTTCTGTAATTGGCAAAGTGATATTTGGAAGCCCCTAGAGGGCTATGGGGAAAAGGAAATATCCTCAGATGAAATCTGGAAAGAAGCTTTCTGAGAAACTGCTCTGTGTTGTGTGACTTCCACTTACAGAGTTACATCTGTATTTCGTGGATCTCTTTGCTAGCCTTATATCTGTGGAATCTGAGAACAGATATTTCGGATCCCTTTGAAGACTATAGGGCCCAAGGAAATATCCTCCGATAACTAAGAGAAAGAAGCTTTCTGAGAAACTTCTTTGTGTTCTGTGAAATCATCTCACAGAGTTACAGCTTTCCCCTCAAGAACCCTTTCGCTAAGGCAGTTCTTGTGGAAATGGCAAAGTGATATTTGGAAGCCCATAGAGGGCTATGGTGAAAAAGGAAATATCCTCAGATGAAATCTGGAAAGAAGCGTTCTGAGAAACTGCTTAGTGTTCTGTTAATTCATCTCACAGAGTTACATCTGTATTTCGTGGATCCCTTTGCTAGCCTTATTTCTGGGGAATCTGAGAACAGATATTTCGGATCCCTTTAAAGACTATAGGGCCAAAGGAAATATCCTCCGATAACTAAGAGAAAGAAGCTTTCTGAGAAACTTCTTTGTGTTCTGTGAAATCATCTCACAGAGTTACAGCTTTCCCATCAAGAAGCCTTTTGTTAAGACAGTTCTTCTGCAATTGACAAAGTGATATTTGGTAGCCCATAGAGGGCTACGGTGAAAAAGGAAATATCCTCAGATGAAATCTGGAAAGAAGCTTTCTGAGAAACTGCTCTGTGATGTGTGACTTCCACTCACAGAGTTACATCTGTATTTCGTGGATCTCTTTGCTAGCCTTATTTCTGAGGAATCTGAGAACAGATATTTCGGATCCCTTTGAAGACTATAGGGCTAAAGGAAATATCCTCCGATAACTAAGAGAAAGAAGCTTTCTGAGAAAGTTCTTTGTGTTCTGTGAAATCATCTCACAGACTTACAGCTTTCCCCTCAAGAAACCTTTCGCTAAGACAGTTCTTGTGGAATTGGCAAAGTGATATTTGGAAGTCCTAAGAGGGCTAAGGTGAAAAAGAAAATAATCTCAGTTGAAATCTGGAAAAAAGCTTTCTGAGAAACTGCTTACTGTTCTGTTAATTCATCTCACAGAGTTACATCTGTATTTCGTGGATCTCTTTGCTAGCCTTATTTCTGGGGAATCTGAGAACAGATATTTCGGATACCTATGAAGACTATAGGGCCAAAGGAAATATCTTCCGATAACAAAGAGAAAGAAGCTTTCTGAGAAACTTCTTTGTGTTCTGTGAAATCATCTCACAGAGTTACAGCTTTCCCCTCAAGAAGCCTTTCGCTAAGACAGTTCTTGTGGAATTGGCAAAGTGATATTTGGAAGCCCATAGAGGGCTAAGGTGAAAAAGGAAATATCCTCAGATGAAATCTGGAAAGAAGCTTTCTGAGAAACTGCTTAGTGTTCTGTTAATTCATCTCACAGAGTTACATATATATTTCGTGGATCTCTTTGCTAGCCTTATTTCTGTGGAATCTGAGAACAGATATTTCGGATCCCTGTGAAGACTATAGGGCCAAAGGAAATATCCTCCGATAACAAAGAGAAAGAAGCTTTCTGAGAAACTTCTTTTTGTTCTGTGAAATCATCTCACAGAGTTACAGCTTTCCACTCAAGAAGTCTTTCTGTAAGACAGTTCTTGTGGAATTGGCAATGTGATATTTGGAAGCCCATAGAGGGCTATGGTGAAAAAGGAATTATTCTCAGATGAAATCTGGAAAGAAGCTTTCTAAGAAACTGCTTAGTGTTCTGTTAATTCATCTCACAGAGTTTCATCTGTATTTCGTGGATCTCTTTGCTAGCCTTATTTCTGTGCAATCTGAGAACAGATATTTTGGATCCATTTGAAGACTATAGGGCCTAAGGAAATATCCTCCGATAAGAAAGAGAAAGAAGAGATCTGAGAAACTTCTTTGTGTTCTGTGAAATCATCTCACAGAGTTACAGCTTTCCCCTCAAGAAGCCTTTCGCTAAGACAGTTCTTGTGGAAATGGCAAAGTGATATTTGGAAGCCCATAGAGGGCTACGGTGAAAAAGGAAATATCCTCAGATGAAATCTGGAAAGAAGCTTTCTGAGAAACTGCTTAGTGTTCTGTTAATTCATCTCACAGAGTTACATCTGTATTTCGTGGATCCCTTTGCTAGCCTTATTTCTGGGGAATCTGAGAACAGATATTTCGGATCCCTTTGAAGACTATAGGGCCAAAGGAAATATCTTCCGATAACAAAGAGAAAGAAGCTTTCTGAGAAACTACTTTGTGTTCTGTGAAATCATCTCACAGAGTTACAGCTTTCCCCTCAAGAAGCCTTTCGCTAAGACAGTTCTAGTGGAATTCGCAAAGTGATATTTGGAAGCCCATAGAGGGCTCTGGTCAAAAAGGAAATATCCTCAGATAAAATCTGGAAAGAAGCTTTCTGAGAAACTGCTCTGTGATGTGTGACTTCCACTCACAGAGTTATATCTGTATTTCGTGGATCTCTTTGCTAGCCTTATTTCTGTGGAATCTGAGAACAGATATTTCGGATCCTTTTGAAGACTATAGGGCCAAAGGAAATATCCTCCGATAACAAAGAGAAAGAAGCTTTCTGAGAAACTTACCTGTGTTCTGTAAAATCATCTCACAGAGTTACAGCTTTCCCCTCAAGAAGTCTTTCTGAAAAACAGTTCTTGTGGAATTGGCAATGTGATATTTGGAAGCCCATAGAGGGCTATGGTGAAAAAGGAATTATTCTCAGATGAAATCTGGAAAGAAGCTTTCTGAGAAACTGCTTAGTGTTCTGTTAATTCATCTCACAGAGTTACATCTGTATTTCGTGGATCTCTTTGCTAGCCTTATTTCTGTGCAATCTGAGAACAGATATTTTGGATCCCTTTGAAGACTATAGGGCCTAAGGAAATATCCTCCGATAACAAAGAGAAAGAAGCTTTCTGAGAAACTTCTTTGTGTTCCGTGTAATCATTTCACAGAGTTACAGCTTTCACCTCAGGAAGCCTTTCGCTAAGACAGTTCTTGTGGAAATGACAAAGTGATATTTGGAACCCCTAGAGGGCTACGGTGAAAAAGGAAATATCCTCAGATGAAATCTGGAAAGAAGGTTTCTGAGAAAGTGCTCTGTTATGTGTGACTTTCACTCACAGAGTTACATCTGTATTTCGTGGATCTCTTTGCTAGCCTTATTTCTGTGGAATCTGAGAACAGATATTTCGGATCCCTTTGAAGACTATAGGGCCAAAGGAAATATCCTCTGATAACTGAGAGAAAGAAGCTTTCTGAGAAACTTCTTTGTGTTCTGTGAAATCATCTCACAGAGATACTGCTTTCCCCTCAAGAAGCCTTTCGCTAAGACAGTTCTTGTGGAATTGGCAAAGTGATATTTGGAAGCCCATAGAGGGATATGGTGAAAAAGGAAATATCCCCAATGAAATCTGGAAACAAGCTTTCTGAGAAACTACTTAGTGTTCTATTAATTCATCTCACACAGTTACATCTGTATTTCGTGGATCTCTTTGCTAGCCTTATTTCTGTGGAATCTGAGAACAGATATTTCGGATCCCTTGGAAGACTATAGGGCCCAAGGAAATATCCTCCGATAACTAAGAGAAAGAAGCTTTCTGAGAAACTTCTTTGTGTTCTGTGAAATCATCTCACAGAGTTACAGCTTTCCCCTCAAGAAGCCTTTCGCTAAGACAGTTATTGTGGAATTGGCAAAGTGATATTTGGAAGCCCATAGAGGGCTCTGGTCAAAAAGGAAATATCCTCAGATGAAATCTGTAAAGAAGCTTTCTGAGAAACTGCTCTGTGATGTGTGACTTCCACTCACAGAGATATATCTGTATTTCGTGGATCTCTTTGCTAGCCTTATTTCTGGGTAATCTGAGAACAGATATTTCGGATCCCTTTGAAGACTATAGGGCCAAAGGAAATATCCTACGATAACTAAGAGAAAGAAGCTTTCTGAGAAACTTCTTTGTGTTCTGTGAAATCATCTCACCGAGTTACAGCTTTCCCCTGAAGAAGCCTTTCGCTAAGACAGTTTTGTGGAATTGGCAAAGTGATATTTGGAAGCCCATAGAGGGCTATGGTGAAAAAGGAAATATCCTCAGATGAAATCTGGAAAGAAGCTTTCTGAGAAACTGCTTACTGTTCTGTTAATTCATCTCACAGAGTTACATCTGTATTTCGTGGATCTCTTTGCTAGCCTTATTTCTGGGGAATCTGAGAACAGATATTTCGGATCCCTATGAAGACTATAGGGCCAAAGGAAATATCTTCCGATAAGAAAGAGAAAGAAGCTTTCTGAGAAACTTCTTTGTGTTCTGTGAAATCATCTCACAGAGTTATAGCTTTCCCCTCAAGAAGCCTTTCGCTAAGACAGTTCTTGTGGAATTGGCAAAGTGATATTTGGAAGCCCATAGAGGGCTATGGTGAAAAAGGAAATATCCTCAGATGAAATCTGGAAAGAAGCTTTCTGAGAAACTGCTTAGTGTTCTATTAATTCATCTCACAGAGTTACATCTTTATTTCCTGGTTATCTTTGCTAGCCTTATTTCTGGGGAATCTGAGAACAGATATTTCGGATCCCTTTGAAGACTATAGGGCCAAA
The DNA here is from genome assembly GCF_037993035.2 of Macaca fascicularis. Lineage (NCBI taxonomy): Eukaryota > Metazoa > Chordata > Mammalia > Primates > Cercopithecidae > Macaca > Macaca fascicularis. The sequence continues at coordinate 52,790,969 of NC_088380.1, forward strand.
GGAAATATCCTCCGATAACAAAGAGAAAGAAGCTTTCTGAGAAACTTCTTTGTGTTCTGTGAAATCATCTCACAGAGTTACAGCTTTACCCTCAAGAAGCCTTTTGCTAAGACAGTTCTTCTGGAATTGGCAAAGTGATATTTGGAAGCCCCTAGAGCTCTATGTTGAAACAGGAAATATCCTCCGATGAAATCTGGAAAGAAGCTTTCTGAGAAACTGGTCTGTGATGTGTGACTTCCACTCACCGAGTTATATCGGTATTTCATGGATCTCTTTGCTAGCCTTATTTCTGTGGAATCTGAGAACAGATATTTCGGATCCCTTTGAATACTATAGGACCAAAGGAAATATCTTCCGGTAACAAAGAGAAAGAAGCTTTCTGAGAAACTTCTTTGTGTTCTGTGAAATCATCTCACAGAGTTACAGCTTTCCCCTCAAGAAGCCTTTCGCTAAGACAGTTCTTGTGGAATTGGCAAAGTGATATTTGGAAGCCCTTAGAGGGCTATGGTGAAAAAGGAAATATCCTCAGATGAAATCTGGAAAGAAGCTTTCTGAGAAACTGCTTACTGTTCTATTAATTCATCTCACAGAGTTACATCTTTATTTCCTGGATATCTTTGCTAGCCTTTTTTCTGTGGAATCTCAGAACAGATAATTCGGATCCCTTTGAATACTATAGGGCCAAAGGAAATATCCTCCGATAACAAAGAGAAAGAAGCTTTCTGAGAAACTTCTTTGTGTTCTGTGAAATCATCTCACAGAGTTACAGCTTTCCCCTCAAGAAGCCTTTTGCTAATACAGTTCTTCTGTAATTGGCAAAGTGATATTTGGAAGCCCCTAGAGGACTATGGGGAAAAGGAAATATCCTCAGATGAAATCTGGAAAGAAGCTTTCTGAGAAACTGCTCTGTGATGTGTGACTTCCACTTACAGAGTTACATCTGTATTTCGTGGATCTCTTTGCTAGCCTTATTTCTGTGGAATCTGAGAACAGATATTTCGGATCCCTTTAAAGACTATAGGGCCCAAGGAAATATCCTCCGATAACTAAGAGAAAGAAGCTTTCTGAGAAACTTCTTTGTGTTCTGTGAAATCATCTCACAGAGTTACAGCTTTCCCCTCAAGAACCCTTTCGCTAAGACAGTTCTTGTGGAAATGGCAAAGTGATATTTGGAAGCCCATAGAGGGCTATGGTGAAAAAGGAATTATCCTCAGATGAAATCTGGAAAGAAGCTTTCTGAGAAACTGCTTAGTGTTCTGTTAATTCATCTCACAGTGTTACATCTGTATTTCGTGGATCCCTTTGCTAGCCTTATTTCTGGGGAATCTGAGAACAGATATTTCGGATCCCTTTGAAGACTATAGGGCCAAAGGAAATATCCTCCGATAACAAAGAGAAAGAAGCTTTCTGAGAAACTTCTTTTTGTTCTGTGAAATCATCTCACAGAGTTACAGCTTTCCACTCAAGAAGTCTTTCTGTAAGACAGTTCTTGTGGAATTGGCAATGTGATATTTCGAAGCCCATAGAGGGCTATGGTGAAAAAGGAATTATTCTCAGATGAAATCTGGAAAGAAGCTTTCTAAGAAATTGCTTAGTGTTCTGTTAATTCAACTCACAGAGTTACATCTGTATTTCGTGGATCTCTTTGCTAGCCTTATTTCTGTGCAATCTGAGAACAGATATTTTGGATCCCTTTGAAGACTATAGGGCCTAAGAAAGTATCCTCCGATAACAAAGAGAAAGAAGCTTTCTTAGAAACTTCTTTGTGTTCTGTGTAATCATTTCACAGAGTTACAGCTTTCACCTCAAGAAGCCTTTCGCTAAGACAGTTCTTGTGGAAATGGCAAAGTGATATTTGGAACCCCTAGAGGGCTACGGTGAAAAAGGAAATATCCTCAGATGAAATCTGGAAAGAAGGTTCCTGAGAAAGTGCTCTGTAATGTGTGACTTCCACTCACAGAGTTACATCTGTATTTCGTGGATCTCTTTGCTAGCCTTATTTCTGTGGAATCTGAGAACAGATATTTCGGATCCCTTTGAAGACTATAGGGCCAAAGGAAATATCCTCTGATAACTGAGAGAAAGAAGCTTTCTGAGAAACTTCTTTGTGTTTTGTGAAATCATTTCACAGAGTTACAGTTTTCCCCTCAAGAAGCCTTTCGCTAAGACAGTTCTTGTGGAATTCGCAAAGTGATATTTGGAAGCCCATAGAGGGCTCTGGTCAAAAAGGAAATATCCTCAGATGAAATCTGGAAAGAAGCTTTCTGAGAAACTGCTTAGTGTTCTGTTAATTCATCTCACAGAGTTACATCTGTGTTTCGTAGATCACTTTGCTAGCCTCATTTCTGTGGAATCTGAGAACAGATATTTCGGATCCCTTTGAAGTCTACAGGGCCAAAGGAAATATCCTCCGATAACAAAGAGAAAGAAGCTTTCTGAGAAACTTCTTTGTGTTCTGTGAAATCATCTCACAGAGATACAGCTTTCCCCTCAAGAAGCCTTTCGCTAAGACAGTTCTTGTGGAATTGGCAAAGTGATATTTGGAAGCCCATAGAGGGCTATGGTGAAAAAGGAAATATCCCCAATGAAATCTGGAAACAAGCTTTCTGAGAAACTGCTTAGTGTTCTATTAATTCATCTCACAGAGTTACATCTGTATTTCGTGGATCTCTTTGCTAGCCTTATTTCTGTGGAATCTGAGAACAGATATTTCGGATCCCTTTGAAGACTATAGGGCCAAAGGAAATATCCTCCGATAACAAAGAGAAAGAAGCTTCCTGAGAAACTTCTTTGTGTTCTGTGAAATCATCTCACAGAGTTACAGCTTTCCCCTCAAGAAGCCTTTTGCTAGGACAGTTCTTCTGGAATTGGCAAAGTGATATTTGGAAACCCCTAGAGGGCTATGGTGAAAAAGGAAATATCCTCAGATGAAATCTGGAAAGAAGCATTCTGAGAAACTGCTCTTTGATGTGTGACTTCCACTCACAGAGTTACATCTGTATTTCATGGATCTCTTTGCTAGCCTTATTTCTGTGGAATCTGAGAACAGATATTTCGGATCCCTTTGAAGACTATAGGGCCAAAGGAAATATCCTCCGATAACTAAGAGAAAGAATCTTTCTGAGAAACTTCTTTGTGTTCTGTGAAATCATGTCACAGAGTTACAGCTTTCCCCTTAAGAAGCCTTTCGCTAAGACAGGTCTTGTGGAAATGGCAAAGTGATATTTGGAAGCCCTTAGAGGGCTATGGTGAAAAAGGAAATATCCTCAGATGAAATCTGGAAAGAAGCTTTCTGAGAAACTGCTTACTGTTCTGTTATTTCATCTCACAGAGTTACATCTGTATTTCGTGGATCTCTTTGCTAGCCTTATTTCTGGGCAATCTGTGAAAAGATATTTCAGATCCCTTTGAAGACTATAGGGCCAAAGGAAATATGTTCTGATAACAAAGAGAAAGAAGCTTTCTGAGAAACTTCTTTGTGTTCTGTGAAATCATCTCCCAGAGTTACAGCTTTCCCCTCAAGAAGCCTTTCGCTAAGACAGTTATTGTGGAATTGGCAAAGTGATATTTGGAAGCCCATAGAGGGCTCTGGTCAAAAAGGAAATATCCTCAGATGAAATCTGGAAAGAAGCTTTCTGAGAAACTGCTCTGTGATGTGTGACTTCCACTCACAGAGATATATCTGTATTTCGTGGATCTCTTTGCTAGCCTTATTTCTGGGGAATCTGAGAACAGATATTTCGGATCCCTTTGAAGACTATAGGGCCAAAGGAAATATCCTACGATAACTAAGAGAAAGAAGCTTTCTGAGAAACTTCTTTGTGTTCTGTGAAATCATCTCACCGAGTTACAGCGTTCCCCTGAAGAAGCCTTTCGCTAAGACAGTTCTTGTGGAATTGGCAAAGTGATATTTGGAAGCCCTTAGAGGGCTATGGTGAAAAAGGAAATATCCTCAGATGAAATCTGGAAAGAAGCTTTCTGAGAAACTGCTTAATGCTCTGTTAATTCATCTCACAGAGTTACATCTGTATTTCGTGGATCTCTTTGCTAGCCTTATTTCTGGGGAATCTGAGAACAGATATTTCGGATCCCTATGAAGACTATAGGGCCAAAGGAAATATCTTCCGATAAGAAAGAGAAAGAAGCTTTCTGAGAAACTTCTTTGTGTTCTGTGAAATCATCTCACAGAGTTATAGCTTTCCCCTCAAGAAGCCTTTCGCTAAGACAGTTCTTGTGGAATTGGCAAAGTGATATTTGGAAGCCCATAGAGGGCTATGGTGAAAAAGGAAATATCCTCAGATGAAATCTGGAAAGAAGCTTTCTGAGAAACTGCTTAGTGTTCTATTAATTCATCTCACAGAGTTACATCTTTATTTCCTGGATATCTTTGCTAGCCTTATTTCTGGGGAATCTGAGAACAGATATTTCGGATCCCTTTGAAGACTATAGGGCCAAAGGAAATATCCTCCGATAACAAAGAGAAAGAAGCTTTCTGAGAAACTTCTTTGTGTTCTGTGAAATCATCTCACAGAGTTACAGCTTTACCCTCAAGAAGCCTTTTGCTAAGACAGTTCTTCTGGAATTGGCAAAGTGATATTTGGAAGCCCCTAGAGCTCTATGTTGAAACAGGAAATATCCTCAGATGAAATCTGGAAAGAAGCTTTCTGAGAAACTGGTCTGTGATGTGTGACTTCCACTCACCGAGTTATATCGGTATTTCGTGGATCTCTTTGCTAGCCTTATTTCTGTGGAATCTGAGAACAGATATTTCGGATCCCTTTGAATACTATAGGGCCAAAGGAAATATCTTCCGGTAACAAAGAGAAAGAAGCTTTCTGAGAAACTTCTTTGTGTTCTGTGAAATCATCTCACAGAGTTACAGCTTTCCCCTCAAGAAGCCTTTCGCTAAGGCAGTTCTTGTGGAATTGGCAAAGTGATATTTGGAAGCCCTTAGAGGGCTATGGTGAAAAAGGAAATATCCTCAGATGAAATCTGGAAAGAAGCTTTCTGAGAAACTGCTTACTGTTCTATTAATTCATCTCACAGAGTTACATCTTTATTTCCTGGATATCTTTGCTAGCCTTATTTCTGTGGAATCTGAGAACAGATACTACGGATCCCATTGAAGACTATAGGGCCAAAG